>NC_140519.1:21131495-21838995 GCF_964339955.1 Pipistrellus hanaki | reverse complement strand
TTAGCACAGTGCTAGGCACAGTGCTAGGCACAGAGGGAACACTCAGCACCTGGTTACTGAACTGATTTGACAGAAATTTTGCTGAAGGCATGCCCCGGAGATCAGATATCAGAGGGATCATGGGGGACAAGGAGTTCAGTCAGAGGTGGAGGGTGGAAAACTCTGACTAGAGGTACTTTGCAGGACTTGTGTTAGCTAAACTTGAACTCTTAAGGATATGCTCAAGCCAGGGTCTGGTTGAAAAAGAGCTCAGAGGAGCGTGAGAGAGTTTGGTCAAGGAGAGAATCCTTGTCCAAGGTAGCAGCAGGCATCCATGCTTCCCTCCCTGAAATCATAGCTTTCTTTGGGGTGAAGTTCTGATTGGCCACTCAGTGGTGATTATGCAGCTGTTGGTTCTGGAGTCATGAACTTACTTATGCCACTAGGAATGTTCTCCTTATCTTATATAATAAAAGCCTAATATGCAAATCGACTGAACAGGAGAATGACTGGTGGAACAACTGGTCACTATGATGTGCACTGACCACCAGGGGGCAGATGCTCAACACAGGAGCTGCCCCCAGGTTCTCCCTGCCCCAGACCGATCACCTAGTCAGTTGCCCTGCAGATCAGCTCTGATTGGCAGCCAGGCCTAGGGACCCTACCCATGCACAAATTTCATGCATCAGGCCTCTAGTTTTAGAATAAAGCTTTCAGCAACGTTCTCAAAAGTCAGGAAAGTTTATAGAGGATGTCTGTCTGTGTGTTTTATTTACATTTGAGCTTTGTTCATGAGCACTTATGAGGACTCGGTGAATAGTTACCTGACTTTGGTAATGATAATTGGAAGGAAGACTTTCTAACAAAGTCTCAAAGAGCCATATCTGCCATCGATTAAAAAACAGCATCTGTTCTTAAAATGTCAGCTTCCCTGCAATCAAAATCATTTAAGAATTTATGAAGGGGGAATAGGAAGGTGAAAGTTGGTCAGGCTACTGCCCCCTTAATTCTGATTTAGGGCTCAATAAAACTCTCAGCATATGTGACTTCTGAGATTTCCAGGCATTTTTCTAGAAATGGGAGTGAACGACTGTGTTTTGGATGAAGAGGCCCCACGTGGCAGGGCTCCGTGAAGCTTCTTTGGGTGGGCAGTGAAGGAGGACTCCTCACTTTGCAGATGGCAACCGCACTTTTGACTTTCTTTCCCTCAGGTTTCTCCTTTGATCATCACAAAGCTTGAAAAACTGGCATGAGAATCAGGTCTCGGGTGGAAAGTCTCCCTGGTTCATGCCAATCACGTGCCCGAGGTTCTTTCATTGCCTGAGGGCAGGGAGCTGCAGCCCTGGGCTCACAGCAGACCTGCACAATCCTTGCATATAGGGTAGGGTAGGTAGGCTTCTCTGTCTCCTCCCCTCCCCTCCCCTCCTTCTCCCTACCCTGACCACTGGTGAGAAGGGACTCTTTTTTTGCAGAAACACATCAAAGTGATGCTAAGTCCACACCCAGGCACTCAAATAATGTTTAACAGGGGCACCAAAGCAATTTACTTGGGAAAGGAAAATCTGTTCAATGGTACTGGGACAACCGGATATCCACTCAGAAAAATAAAGAACTGTGACCTGTCTCACACCATATACCCA
Organism: Pipistrellus hanaki; assembly: GCF_964339955.1. Classification (NCBI taxonomy): domain Eukaryota; kingdom Metazoa; phylum Chordata; class Mammalia; order Chiroptera; family Vespertilionidae; genus Pipistrellus; species Pipistrellus hanaki. Next base: position 21,837,376 of record NC_140519.1, on the reverse strand, counting down.
AAGCAACTGAAGATGGATCTCAGAAAAAGCTAACTAAAAAAACTAAAATGATAAAGCTACTAGAATAAAACATAGAGACAGAGTCACAACCTTGAGGTGGGAGCATATTTCCTAGGGAGGACACAAACTGTAGAAGAATGAACATTAATAAATTAGGCCATCAAAATTAAAATCTCTGCGCATTAAAAAACACCCTCAAGAAAAATAACAGGCAAGTCACAGGCTGGGGAAAATAACTCACAACACATGTATATAACAAATGACTTGTATCTAGTGTATAAAAAATTCCTGCAACTCAGTAATGAAGACAGCCAAATAAGAAATGGACAAAAGACTTAAACCCTTCACAAAAGATGATAATAAAATGGCATTCAACACATGAAGCAGCATACAATATCCTTCGAGAAATGCAAATTGAAGTCACAGGGAGACACTGCTAACACACACGCTAGAATGGCTAACATGCGAGAGAGAGAGAAGGGGAGGGGCAGCCAGAACTCTCATACTTGGCAGTGGGAGCATGAAATGTCACATCCTGTTGTACAGTGTTTGAAAGGTTATGACTTAAGTATCTGCCTAAGAGAGACGGAAATAGCATGTGCGAGGATGTTTATAGCAGCTTTATATGCAACAGGCCCGAACTGGAACCCTCCTGCTTGACCATCAATGGAATGGGCAGGCAAACTGTGGTACATCTGTTCAGTGAAATCTTTCTTACAAAGCAACACAAAAGGAACAGACTCCTGATATACGCAAAGCATAGATGCATCTCAAAAACTTCACACTGAGGGAAAGAAGCCAGACATCCCCACTCCCCAAATCCTGCACGTGTAGTTATAAGTGAGGTAAGCTGTGTTATGGTGATGGAAATCCGATCAGTGGCTGCTTCCGGGGAGCAGGAATGGAGGGGGAAGGCTAACAGCAGTGCTCTCTGCTTCGATGCACATTTGTTAAGACTGACGGGACAGTACGCTTAAGATCTGAGCATTTCATTACGTATAAATTCAACCTCAATTAAGAATAGAAAGTCATTGGAGGAAGGTAGTGGGAGAGTACAAACTTGAAATGTACAAACTTCAAGTTTGTAGGATAAATAAATCCTAGGGATGTAATGTACAGCATAATGACTACAGTTAACAATACTGTGTGATCTGTAGGCCAGTTGTTGAAAGAAAGAGCAGATCCTAAGAGTTTTCATAACAGGAAAAAAAATTTTTTTCTTTATTGTATCTATGCTAGATGATAGATGCTAAATAAAGGTATTGTGGTCATCATTTCACAACATATGAGAGTCAAACCATTATCATGTCCACCTTAAACTTCTACAGTGATTATATCAACTTTATCTCAATAAAACCAGTGAGAAGAGTTAAAAGCCACAGCCAAAATAATGCCGTGTTGATTATTGGTAGCAAAAGAGAGCTTTGTTTAGCTGGTAAGTGCTGAAGAGGACAGGTTGTGCCTGCTGAGGGGTTGCTGGCCTGGGCTACCAAGCACCTCCCACAGGCCTAACCTACAGGTGCAGCAGCAACCTGAGAGGTGGGTAAGGATGGTGAGGAAAGGGGATGAGGAGGAAGACCTCATTGCCTTTCTGAAGTGGATTCTGAAAGACTGCAAATGATGGCGGGACTCAAAGGAATATGTTGCCGTAGCATCAGGAGAGGACTGGCTGGTAAAACTGCTGTCTTGGTGCCCTCAGGCTTAGGTGACATTGATGCTCAATGAGTACTGGTTGAATGCATGTTCTTCTGGAGGGGCCTTCTTTTCTACCTTAATTACTATGTACTGTATCTGCTTTAAACTCATCTTCCTGCCGTAACCAGCTAGTCCTGGGCAAGCATGAGAAAGGCCAAGTGGCAGAGGCAGGCCCAAGGAGATGATGCTGGAAAAGGATGCTGCTGGGATTATGCCCGTCTTAGTCAGCTCAGGCTGCGCTAACAAAATACCACAGACCAGGGACTGACAGCACACATTTATTTCTCCTGGTTCTGGAGGCCAGAAGTCTAAGATCAAGGTGTAGGCAGCTACTTTGGTTTCTGGTGAGGCCTCTGTTCCTGGCTTGTAGACAGCCACCTTCCACTGTGCTCTCACATGGTCTTTCTTCTGGAAAGATAGAGGAGAGAGAGAGAGAGACACGGCTCTGGTATCTCTCCCTCTTTTTATCAAGACATGAATCCTCTTAGATTGGAGCCCTACCCTTGTGACCTTATATAACTTTACTTTCACAAAATACAGTTACATTTGGGGGCACACAAACATTCAGTCCATCACAATGCCCGAGGAACAGACTTTGCGAAGACTCCTGGGTGTGGGAGAAACCTGCTTCTTTCCTGATGGTGAGTAGCTTTTAGAAAATAGCCTCTCATCTCCATTAACCAAATTGGGTTTGGGTCAGAGATAAGCACTTTTATTTCCTCAGCCTCCCGAGCGAGGCAGTCCTTCCTGCTGGGGCAGCTCCTTTCCAGGCACCAAGTCATTCATCATGGATTCCACAGCTTGAAAGTCAAGGCATGGGCCTAAATGAATTAAAGAAGTCAGGCTCCTGCTTTTAAGTGATTGCCAGTATGAGCGAGAATGGCCAACGTGACATCCCTCAGACTTTGTCACACGTGTGACAGAAAGAAAAGTGAGCTGTTTCTTGAACAAAGCCCAAAGGGGCAGGAGCAAGGAGAAGTCAAACCATCATCTACATCCGGGAAAGGAATTCAGAGTGGTTAGTCTCAGCTTGATTTTCCTGGTAACTTTTCAACCATTTGTGGGAGGCCCGTGGAGATATTTGTGGTTCCTTTCCATCCAGACTTGTTTCAGTGCTGACACTGTAGGTGACTGACAACTCCCGAGGCTGGACTTGTGACCTCATTGCTCACTGGTTTCCATTTCTTCTCCTCCCCACCCTGCCCCACCCTGTGGAAGGAACTGAAGGTCTTATTCAGGAGCAGGGCACAGACTGGGCCTCCGGAGGAGGCAGAGGAGGCCGGGAGGGCCCTGATGGAACTTCTGGATTCAGCTGGATTTTAACTTTGAATTTTAAAAATGCATATTGACTTCAAGAATTGCAATGTCTCTAAAGCCAGTATCAATATTAAGTCAATAAGTCATTTTTTTAAAAAAATGCCTAAAATCAGTATCTGCTGACAGTGTGAGGAATGTTTTTTTAGCCTTTGTTTTACTCATTATGATTCCTTACTATGATAAAGAATTTATATTTAGTAAATAAAACAACTACATTCCCCTTTCCCCCAAGCAAACAAACAGACATCCAGATTCTTGCTAGTGTCAGCCAACTCAGGCAGCCCCAAGAACCTGCCCTCAGGATTCCGCTAACACAAGCAAAGTGGAAATGCAGAGAAAGGTTTACTTAATTCTCTGCCCTCGGGGGCTCTAGCTGCCTCACCCATCCTTTCCCAAAGATTGTCCCTCCTAACCTCTCCCACCAGCTTCCCTTTATATCAGATAAATTAACCAGGTATAAAAGATAAAAACAAATAAACCTGTTTAATGGGCATTTGGTCTGCAAAAGCGCTTGTTGAGCCCAGCTGAATGTTCAAAGGATGGGATTGACAAAGACCCTCTTCTAGACCAACACGGTAGCCAGGCTCCTCTGCGCACTTGGCCTCTGTCCTTGCCAAGCAGGCAGAGCCCAATCTTAGCAAGAGTCCTGCTAAGTCATTTTACAGTTACCCCGTCCACCCTTGACAACTGATCATCCTGGCCTGCCTTCAGCAAGAATCCTGCTAAGTTAATTGAGCAAGAAGACTCCAAGCCTTGCTGTTTCTTCTTGTTTTTTTTTTTTTTAAATTTCTTTATTAAGTATTACATATCTGTCCTCATCCCTCCATTAACTCCCCAACCACCACCCCCACTCATGCCCTCAGCCCCCTGGTGTTTGTGTCCATTGGTTAGGCTTATATTCATGCATGCATATCCTTTTGATTGATCTCTCCTCCTTCTCTTGTTTTCATCCACCCCTCCATTCCAACACCCATCTAAGCATAAATCCCACTCGTCCTTGTATTCAGAGTTGGTCTGACCTCTTTCCCCTATTGGGATAGTCTTAACATCTATTTCGATGTCTTGAATAATAGTTTTCCTTACTGTTTGAACAAGTGTCAGAATAATTTTTCTTTAGCAGCATGAGAGCTCCATGAGGGTAAGAACTGTGTCTCTCTGTTCCGCTAAGGTCTGCCCAGCACCGGGACAGTGTCTGGAACCCCAACTTCTCTCACTGAAGATTTGTTGATAAACAGATGCTGACATGAATAATTTCACTTGCTCGCTCCATCAACACTGAGGCGGGTTCTTGTCCCAACATAGAAGAAGAAAATGAAGTTTTCATGGTTTATGGGATTTATTTCTTGGCTACCTACTAGTAAGGAACACTCTATGGAGGGACTGTTTTTGCTGTGTCTTATGTTACAAATATCTTCTAATACAGAGGAGTAAGAGATAGCTCCGAAGGAGGAAAACTTAAACATAAATCTTCAGATTATAGCAAGAACTATGTTTATGGAGAATTTGCTCCATGCAGGCTCTAACTATACATTAACTTTAATCCTCATGGTAACCTAATGATGCAGGAGCTATAGGCAGTACTACAATGTTTTTCTGGTAATAGTTTTATTGAGTATAACCAACTGTGCCCATATAAATAGTACAATTTGTAAATTTTGACATATGTATACCTGTGAAATTATCCCCACCATCAATATAATAAGTATTATCACTACCGCTAAAAAGAAACTATTAATCACACCATTTTACTGATAAGACCACTGATTTCATTTCTATGATGTCCCACAGATGCTCCGTGAGGAGCTTGGACTTGAAGCCATGTTGGCAAGATTTCAGAACCATCTCTCTCTCCACACCTTCAGCCTATGTGTCTCTCTTGCTTCCTGTCCTTTGTTCCCTCTTTCTGGCTGTCTCTCTGTCTCTGTCTGTCTCTCTCTCTTTCTCTGATATTACTAATCACCCACTATGTGTTAATTGGTCTATATTTAGATGCTCAACACTGTCATTCTAAACCAATAACAATGACAACAACAATGACAATTATAACTAATAGGTATTGCAAGTCACTGTAACAAACTCTTTAAATATGGTGCCATGCCCTAACCAGTTTGGCCCAGTGGACAGAGCATCAGCCTGAGAACTCTAGGGTCCCAGGTTCAATTTCGTCAAGGGCATGTATCTTGGTTGTAGGCACATACCCAGTAGGGAGTGTGCAGGAGGCAGCTGATCAATGTTTTTCTCTCATTGATGTTTCTAACTCTCTATCCCTCTCCCTTCCTCTCTGTAAAAAAATCAATAAAATATATTTAAAAATATATAAATAAATAAATAAATAAATAAATAAATAGTGCCATAATTAAAGCAAGTGGCCCTTAAGAGCTCAGCTTTGAACCCCAGTCTCCAAATTTACTGAGCAACCCTAGGTGATCTTACCAAGCTTGCTGAGCCTTGTCATCCTCATGAGCAAATGGAAAGAACTGATGCCCATCTCAGAACTGGTGTAAGGACCACATGGCAGAATCACGTAGCACAATACTTGATAATACCCAGTACTCCAAAAATAATTGTTATTATTAAAGACACCATAGCAATTTTGAAAATGGTACAGTGCCCAAAATTTTAAGCAATAATTTTTATCTTTCAAGCATGCAGTAGTTTCTGCCCAGGTCAATAAATATTATATGCCAGAACTCAATTTGCCATTCAGCAAACACTTTATGGAACACCAGAAATACAGTAGTGTTGAGAAGGGTTAGAGAAAATTGGAAATGGTCAACATTTTGATTGATTTCCTTTTTTGTAATTAAAAATGTTTTCATTGATTTCAGAGAGAGGAAAAGGAGAGAGGGAGAGACAGATAGAAACATCAGTGATGAGAGAGAATCACTGACCAGTTGCCTCTTGCATACCCGCTACTGAGATTGAGCCCGCAACCCAGCATATGCTCTAACCAGGAATCAAACCATGACCTCCCGGTTCATGGGTCGATGCCCAGCCACCGAGTTACATCACCCAGGCCCTTCTTTGTAAATTTATTTTCAGTGAAATCCTCTTGAACAAAAGATATGCCTCTTTTAGATGTTATTAGTTTTTAAAAAGTCTCCATATAACCACCCAGGTGTCAGGCCATGTGTGTGCTTCCCAGCCTCTCCTTGGCCCCCGCAGCATTGGTTTTGGATGCCATGGCTCTCGTCCAGCACAATCATCATTGAGCAGATCAGCAAGAAATTTGAAAAACATTTTCCAGGTCTTGTGGTCAATACAGAAATCAAGCAAATGAATTATTATTGAAACAGTGAATTTGAATGTTGGAGAGATCAGTAGGTCAAGGCTGGAGAGGAATTAATCAGTATAAAAAGTGTGGTGGAAGAGCGCCAACTTAAATGGATTTTTTTTTTTATTATTAGCAAATGACAAATAATCACAGCCAGGGTTATTCATCTCTTTCGGGTGTTACTGAAATATCATCTTGGAAGTCTTGGGTCTTCTAGACAAGCTCCAGGCGGTGGTCAGAATGCAAACAGCCTACTTAGGAAACCTGGCCATTTGCCTTCTGTTCGCTAAGGAGATGGGGCGGCTCACAGAGCTACTCTCCGTTCGTGCTTCCTCCTCAAGCGCTTGGCTGACACTCTAGCACAGGGCAACATGAGGCAGAAATAAGTTAGCTGGCATTTGTCCTTTCTTGTTTTTGAAATGGGCATGCTAGGGGAGCAGGCCTTGTAATAGCCTCTGAATGCAGAAAGGAATAAAGCCACTGTCCTTATCTCTTGAGAGCTATCCCTTTAATTCTACCAGGAGCAATAATGCATATCCACATTTAAAAACTAAACAATCGTGTATGGCGCAAAGCAAGTGCTGCATGAGCAGTATGGACGTAAAATACGTTTGTAACGGAGACATTACTTTGAACTAGAGCCAGGTTGCAGTGAGGCTGATTGCAAAGCTTTGTGCAAGAGGTAGATTTCTGACCGGACCTGGGGTTGGATTTCATTAAGAAGACTATAGGGAATGGCAAAAGCAAATAATCGGAGAACAAAATCCCATTTCCAATCCCTAATCTTGCTGATCGTGTTTTCCTCTCCCGGTCCTCCCGCCCCGCAGCTCCTCCCGATCCCCAGCTGTCTTGGAACAGAATTCCTGTATTGCATCCATCACGCCAACCCATCAATCTGCTGTTCGATTTCATCAATCACTGCACCTTTTGTCTGTATTCGCAAGATCTTGCTGGTTATTGAAAGGGCACAGGCAGAGGCGAGTGTTAAGAATAACTCTGGTTTTTGGCTCACGCAGTTGGAGGGAGGGTGTGGTTATTTTAGTGAAGTCAGAAATGTTTTAAAAAAAGACCTTATTTTGGGGGAAAGATCTGAGTTCAGTGTTGAACAGGTTGAGTTTGAAGTGACTTCAAGACATTTGGTGAAGTTAATTGTAGTTGTCTGTTTTATTACGGAAAACTGCTGCTATCTCTTTTTCACTTCTCTCTCATTTGCAAAGATCAGCAAATTTTGCAAAATACGTAATGAGCGTGTATTACTTTAAAAGCAGAAAAAGTCATAAGATTAAAAAAAAACATGGAAAATTAAGGAGTTTTAAAATTTAATAGCACTCAATGTGAGGGTTTCTTTTCTCTTGATTCAATTAATTTATAAAAATGCAGACAAAGCACCGCATTTCGAGGCTTCGTTGCATCGACTATCATTGACTCCTGCAACAAACTGTGCCATGGTTCAGACACAGTACAATTTTATTCCTTGCTCATACAAAACACCAGGTTGTGTTCCTGATTAGTGAGCAGCCTCCTCCAAGGTAGATTCAAGGGCACTTTCATCTAGAGCCCGTGTCTTGTCAGGTGGCCACACTCGTCTGCATCAGCTGGCGGAAGAACTAAGAGCCTGGGGCCACTTTTCTTTGGGCCATGCCTGAGAGTGGCACAGGCCACTTCTGTCTATATGTCCCATTGGCTAGAACCTCAGTGGAGGCTGGGAAATATAGTCTAGCCATGTGTCCAGTCAGATGAGGAAACAGATTCTGTGACAAGCTTGGAAAATTCTGTCTCAGATGCCATGTGTGTGCATTTAGTGTTTTCCCTTTAGGATGGCAGCTGATTGGCATGTTTGTCTCTCTCTGGCTGGCTTATTTCCCTTAGCATAGTAGTCTCCAGGTCCATCCATGCTGTCTCAAAAGATAAGAGGTGGTTCTCCTCTTCCTCCTCCTCCCCCTCCTCCTCTTCCTCCTCCCCCTCCTCCTCCTCCTCCTCTTCCTCTTCCCATGGTGTAAATGTACCACAGCTTTTATCCACTCATCTACTGGTGGGCACTTGGGCTATTTCCAGACCTTAGCTATTCCAAAATAGCACTGCTATGAGCATAAGGGTGCATATATTCTTTTTTTAAAAAATATATTTTATTGATTTTTAACAGAGAGAAAGGGAGAGAGATAGAGAGCTAGAAACGTTGATGAGAGAGAAACATCGACCAGCTGCCTCTTGCACACCCCCTACTGGGGATGTGCCCACAACCAAGGTACATGCCCTTGACCGGAATCGAACCTGGGACCTTTCAGTCCGCAGGCCGATGCTCTATCCACTAAGCCAGACCGGCTTCGGCAAGGGTGCATATATTCTTTCTGATTGGTGTTTCAGACTTCTTAAGATATATTCCTAGAAGTCAAATGGCAGTTCCAGTTTTAAATTTTTAGGAAACTGCACAGTTTTCCATAGTGGCTGTACCAGTCTGCATTGCCAGCAGTAATGTACTAGGGTTTCTTTTTCTCCACATCCTCGCCAGCACGGTTGTTTGTTGACTTATTGATGGTAATAATTCTGGCAAGTGTGAGGGGGTACCTCATGGTTGTTTAAATTTGCATCTCTATGATAATTAGTGATGTTGCACATTTTTTCATATGTCTCTTGGCCATTTGTATGTCCTCTTTGGAGCAGTGTCTATTTAGGCCCTTACCCATTTTTTCACTTGGGTTGTCTTCTTGTTGTTGAGTTTTATGAGTACTTTGTATATTTTGGAAATTAATCCCTTATCAGATGTATCATTTGCAAATATATTCTCTCATGCAGTGGATTCCCTTTTTAATTTGGTGCTGTTTTTTTGTTTTGTTTTGTTTTTTGTTTAAATACCATTTGAGAATATAGTTTTAATGGCAAGATGGTATCAGATCTTATGAATGTAGTATAATATTTTTACATTACTCCCTATTTTTAGTTAGCTTTTAATTTCATGACATTTCTACATTATGCAAAAATTTTAATGACTATATTTTATGTATATTCCTGAGTATTTTCTTGCAATAAATTACTAGGAAAGGTATACACAGTATATACACATATTTTAGGCTTTTTATACTTACTGTCCAACTGCTCACCATGTAGGTTATATTAAAGACTATTTGATTTAATAGTCCAATATAAGAACGTGGGTTCTGGGGTCAGAAGTGCGAATTTGGTGACCAAGGCTCAGTTATTTACCGGCAGGGTAATCTGTGACTACTTATAGCACATGTGTCAAACACAAGGCCCGCGGGCCAAATCCAGCCCGCCAGGCCTTGCAATGTGGCCCGCACCGCGCTGTCATCACTGCACTCCGCTGTCAGTTTATGACATTGTCAGTTTATGACTGTTCAGTAAACCATTCGGCCCGCGATTTAGGCTGGATTTTAGATTTTGGCCCCTTCTCTGATTGAGTTCGACACCCCTAACTTATAGCATCTTTCCGGGGCTCAGTTTCTTTATTTGTAAAATGGAAATAATCATACCAACACCTAGGGTGACTGTGATGACTAATAGGCCAATACGAACGTCCTTTGCAAGGTGTCAAGCTGTACAAATACTAGCTGTTAGTATTACTGCCACGACTCCAAATCTTGTTACCACTAGAAGTCTAACTGCCATTCCTCGGTCCTGTGAAAGCCGTGGGGATGAAGACAGTGTGAGTGAGGCTGTTCTGCAGAGCTAGCAAGACCAGAGGAGGAGGAGGCATCCAAGCCTTCCACTGGAAATCTCTGTGAGGGGAATTTATGTCTCTCTGACATCTCGCACCAACACGGCATGGCCTGTGGGGAAAAGGGTCAGAGACATGCACAGCCAGCCTAACTCATTACCATAAATATGCTTGGAATTGAAGAAGAGAATCAAGTAAGGGCAAATGGGTTAAAGGCATTGTCTGCAGCTGGCATTTACCTTTGGTGAAATTAAAATGTTCAGCTCAATGAATTGATGTCATATCTCTGTAGATCTGCGCGGACACATTATGAAATGAAAATGTAATGCAAATGCAAACTCCCCTCAAGAGAAGGTGGATTTTTTTTTGCTCTTTCTCTGCATATTTGAAAGAATTGTGAACATGGAGGAGAAAAGTGATAATGAGCATCTGAAGATGCTGGGTGGGTGGGGTGGCGTGGCGGAAGAGGGGGGGGTTGCATGCAATGTTGCAGGGATGAGAAAGGGAGAAAATGGCAGACAAATTGCTTTCTTGGAATCAGAGTCAGTGACATTAGTTTTCCTCATATGCACCCCCTGGGGCTTTGCTAAGTGGGAGGTGTGCACCAGAACACTGGAGATTGGGAACTATCATTATTTGAGGAAAGAGAGAGAAGAGGGGAAGGAAGGAAGGAAGGAAGGAAGGAAGGAAGGAAGGAAGGAAGGAAGGAAGGAAGGAAGGAAGGGCGTGGGGAAGGAAAGGAAAGGAAAGGAAAGGAAAGGAAAGGAAAGGAAAGGAAAGGAAAGGAAAGGAAAGGAAAGGAAAGGAGGAAGGGAGGGAAGAAAGGGAGAACTAACTGAAGGCAGTCACAGCAGATGCCTTAAAAGAAAACTTGAGATATGATAACTGGGCTTTTTTAAATGTAAAACCCCAATCATGTTTCAATGATCTCTGTAGTTTCAGAAGGGGACTAACGGAGGTGTGAGGAAGAATTTTGAACAGAAAGGAGAGTTGTGCTGAGACAAATGTTATCTTCTCCGGGACTTTTAAAGAGAGAGTGCTCTGTAATGTTGAATGTGGACATGACTGAGGGTGATGAAAGGGAGTTCATGACCATTTGGGGTTTATTCAAATCCTGCCACCCTGGGGCACGCAGCTGGACTTAATTTCATTATAACGGGCTGCATGAAATGGAAGCCTAAGTATAAAAAGTATAATTTTAATGAAAGTTTAAGATTGAGAATAATAATATAGGGATCAGTGTTTATACATATTCTGCAAAGCATTAAAATATTTTTCCCTCACAGAAAACTGATAAACAGTTTTATCCATTCATTTAATCAATGGGCATTTTGTCTCTGAGGTGGACATTGGAACTGGACTATAAAAGGTAGAGATTTCATAGGCAGGGAAGAGGGAGCAGGATGACTATCCATATCAGCACACCAGATGATCCCATTTTTACTCCAGCTCATAGTAGCACAAGATCTGTTCTCAGAAAACAAATTTCCTATCGCTTTGATTCTTATGCAGAATGTCAGCTCAGGTCACCTTTCTCCCACCCAACATTTGATCTCCTCCCACATATGCTCAACTTCCCCCATGAAAAAGCCTTCAGATTTAATTATTTTTTATGTAACAACAAAAAAGAAAGGCAACTAGTCTCTGTTCTTTGATCAAAACACTAGTAAGCTACAAATCAATGACCAAATGAAACTGTAACATTCCCATGTTTTGAAATTTCAAGATATACTTTAATTAACTAACAGGTAAAAGGATAAATTATAATGAAAATCAGGAAGTATTTTTAGATGAATGATAAACAAGATACTACACTTCAAAATGCGTGGGATGCAGCTAAAGCAGACCATAGCTGCAAATGCATAGTGTTAATTGCACAACTACTATGTGCCAGCACTGTGCTAGACCCTAGAGATATGGTCAAGGTCTCTATCATCATAGAATTTATCTTTTATTAAATATCAACCAGATAACAAATTCATAAAGAAGCGGGATTGTGAAACATGCCATGTGGTGATAGGGTGTGGTGATGCAGATGAAAAGAAGGTGTTTGAAAGCGTCTTTGTACTGTGCCTACCTCATTATAAAGTTCCACTAAATGCTGGTTGAGATTTGCATTATTAATGATAATAAAAACCTCATCACAATTTTATGTCAGCCTGCAGGGATGTTGTTCTCTAGTCAGGACACATTTTTGCTGCAAAAGGTATAAACTCAGCTGAAATTGGCTTAAACAAAAAAGCAACATATCTGCTTGTGTATTTTAGAAGCCCACAGGCAGCTTATGGACAGTTTGGCTTGGGGACTTGAAGGATGCCAGTGGGATTATTTGCTTTTATGTGTCTCCTTTTCTCCACAACTGGAGATAGTCTCCAGGAGAGCAAGCACTAGCTCTGCTCGTGTGGTGTGTGTGTGTGTGTGTGTGTGTGTGTGTGTGGTGGGGGACAGTTTGTTGATTGCTACTTAGGTGACTGGGCCTGAAGCAGACACTTATACTTTTTAAAAAATTCTCTTTTTAAAATTTCTTTATTGATTAAGGTATCTCATATTTGTCCTCATCCCCCCATTCCCATCTCAAACCCTTCCCCATGTATGCCCCCACCTTCCTGTTGTCCGTGACCACTGGTTAGGCTTATATGCATGCATACAAGTCCTTTGGTTGATCTCTCCCCCTTTCCACCACCCTCTCCTGCCTTCCCTCTGAGGTTTGACAGTCTTATTTTTGCATCCCTGTCTCCGGCAGACACTTCTACTTATCGCCCAATACATATTTTCCTCTTTGTTCTTTTAGAAATACGATTACCATAAGTTTTAGCTGGACACATGGCCATCTAGCAAGAGAACATGTTTCTCAGCCTTCGTTGACCTAAGAGTGGCCAGTTTTTCAACAATGCATTGCAAGTGGATGTGGTATGTGCAACTCCTGCAGCACTTTAAACCATCACCTGCCCTCAGCATGTTCTGCCCCTTTTCCACCTGCTGAAATGGAGACACAGGGCTTGGTTGTATCTGCTTTATCTTCGCATATAGTATTCTAGCAGCCTTTCTCAAACTAGAATTTCAGGAAAGCATTAAGCCCTAATGCCTTCAGGCACTCATCACCTATAATGCACTAAGCTCTTTCTTCTGCATTTAGAATGATCCTAGTTCATGCTTGGGAGAATAGAGAAAGGCTGTGAGGATATAGCTAGGTGGAAACAGCCTGGACCCCTGGATCCCTGTGTGGAGCAGAGAGCTATGTGTCTGGGATCTCTTGCCAACTCTGGACTTTGTCACCTAACTGCTTCGTGTTTGAACCTCACTGTTACAGTAGCTCAACTCTGTAACGGGACGCTGAGACGGAGTCTTTGTGAGCAGCCTTTACTGGGCATGGGGAAGGCTGAAGCTCACAGGTAAAATTGGAATGGTGCCCTTGGCAGGCAAAACAATACTTGTTACAAGCGCACACTTAGAAGTAGAGCTGAAAAAGCTAGCTTTTTTTCCATTTCAAAGGTCTTTAGTGGGAATAATAGTCATCATTTTCCCCTTGAGCATTACCTTTCCAGGTCAGAAGTCATAAAGCACAATAGACCCTTCTTTTGCTCAATTACATATTTTTCTTTAAATACAGACATTTTTTGCTAGTCAGTGAAGACGGCAATATGACTGTGTATAAATCTCAGGTTAACTCAGGAAGAGATATTACCTACAATTTATTGATTTCCCCTCAGTGTGCATGTATAAACATGAAATCATATATAGATAAATGATATGCCTGCTCTATTACATTTTTAAAATTTTCTTTTCCTATAGTTTGAGTTAAAGATCCCAAAGTGGTTTTCTAGCATCTTATGTTTTCCTCTCCCCTAACACCACTGCAAATTGCTGTATCTTGAGGAGCTCTTTGTCAGGTGAATAATGGGTTTGGTCTCCCAGTCTTCCCGCTATGCTTCATTTATCTCAGGCATGCTAAATGGCACTCAAGCTGCTGGCCTCAGCGCCCAGTGCAGTGGGAAGCCTGTTACTCAAGCTAATTTTTAATGCAAAACTTAGCTTGCATACAAGTGACCTCCCAGAGACCACCAGAGATGGAGCTGCCTTGAATTCCAAGTGCATGGCCGACGGTGGTGGCCTCACTCATGGGAATCAAACACGGCTGGGACACACGTGTGGGAAAGAGGCAGTAGGGATTTTCTTTAAGGAGATATTAGGAGGAGGTGACCAAAACATAATCCTTAACAGAGTATAACACTGAGCATTGGTGCCCAAGCTGCTAGGCTGAATTGAATTTTATTTTCTTCCTCCTTTTGGTTGCAGAAATAATATACTCATTGTAAAAATAATTAGAAAATTCAAAGAAACAAAAATAAGCACTGAAAATTCTACTAGCCAGCTATTACCACTATGTACAATTTTAACTTTATGTTCTTTTGGAATTTTGCTTATGCAAAAATATACATATGAATGAATGAGAATAGCATACTCTCTTGTGACCTGCTTCCTAGACCACATGTGTCAAACACAAGGCCCGCGGGCCAAATCCAGCCTGCCAGGCCTTGCAATGTGGCCCGCACCGCGCTGTCATCACTGCACTCCGCTGTCAGTTTATGACATTGTCAGTTTATGACTGTTCAGTAAACCATTCGGCCCGCGATTTAGGCTGGATTTTAGATTTTGGCCCCTTCTCTGATTGAGTTCGACACCCCTATCCTAGACTCTCTCTCAAATGATGTAATATTTTTATATTTTCACATTTCAATAAATCCAGTGGTCCATGTTGTTTTTTTCAGAGTTGCCTTCAAGACCCAGACCGTGAACCCAAAGTGCCATTCCATTCTGTCTTTGTGTTTCTTGATGGGTATCCAGGGTAATCTAATACACAACACACAGTTATACTCTTGAAACCTCCTTCCTCTTTGATTTTGTTTTGATTTATTTGCACCAAGAGCTACTGAAGAAATCTTTCATGTCAAACCCCCACTGTCTCCTTCATTCCCAGAGCTGCTTTGCCCACCCCCCTTTCTATCTTTTTATGTGGAGCATCATGTTCTGCCTCTGTGGCCTGGTCCCCTTATTAACTTACCATTCTCTAAAGTCTGCATTAGCAAAGAGAAGGGATTTTGCCTGGGAAGTCTAGGGCTCTTGGCTATACTTATTAGAGGCCCAGTGTATGAAATTCGTGCATGGTGTCAGGGAGTTGGTCCCTCAGCCCAGCCTGCACCCTCTCCAATCCAGGACCCCTTGGGAGATGTCCAGATGATGGTTAGGCCTGATCTCACAATCCAGGACAGCTGGCTCCTAACCGCTTGCCTGCCTGCCTGTCTGATTTCCCCTAACTGCTCCTCTATCAGTCTGATCACCCCCAACTACCCTCCTCCACCAGCCTGATTGCCTCTAACTGCTTGCTCCCCTGCCTGACTGATTGCCCCTAACCACCTCTGCCTCATTCCCTGCCACTGTGGCTTTGTCTGAAAGGAAGTCAGACATCCAGAAGATGTCCAGTTGACCTGGTCTAATTAGCATATTACCCTTTTATTAGTATAGATTTCCTTTTGCGTCTCAATTGTAATTTAACATTTGGTTACACATAGTAAGGTTTCAGAGAAAATGTTTTCAAGCTGTTACTAGTCACAACTAATCATGTGAAATTTACTATATTGCAATCTTTTCTTTGCCTTTTCCCCCAACTGTTTATCTCTGTACATAGCAAAGGAAATAAACTTCAGAGGAATGAAATAAATCTATCCAATAATTTTGCTAAATCCAATCGTGTCCTTAGTATATTTCTCTGGTCATCTAAAGGTCAGGGGTCTATTATCATTAAGGGATGAGGTCATGAGGATGGGTTAGCAATCCTGAAAGAGGGGAGCTCAGGAGCCCCAGCCAAACTGGTACTAACAGCACCTGCACAGCCAGTCACGTGCAGTGGCAGGTGAGGAAAGGGAGTGCAAGGAAGGGAAAATGCATCTCCCAGAGTTCCAGAGGAAAGAAAACCATGGACCCAGATCTGACTATGAATTCAGTGCCTTCTTCACAAAAATAAAAAAACAAAAATAAAAAAACAAGAAACCAAGAGTAAATACACTCTAAAGAGCCAAGAGGAGAGCACAGGGCTTTCTGTATCTTCTGTAGGACAGCTCTGGTGGTAGAGGTGGCAGGACAGGTTCAAATCTTTCTCTCTAGCTCCAATAAAAGGCTGATTTGGTCACAATGTGAAGAGTTACGTTTATGGCCAATGCTGTGGTGGGCCAAAGAGATCCTGTCTTTTTCGTTCTGTTTTTTTTGTTTGTTTGTTTGTTTGTGTGTGGGTTTTTGTTTTTTTTTAAATTGATTTTTAGAGAGAGAGGAAGAGAAAAGGGGAGAGAGAAACATTGATGTGACAGCAAGGCATAGATTGGCTGCCTCCTGCATGCCCTATACCGAGGACCAAACCCACAACCCAGGCATGTGCCCTGACCCGGAATCGAACCAGCAACCTTTTGATACCCAGGACGGCATCCAACCGACTGAGCCACACTGGCCAGGATGAGACCCTGCTTTTTAAGTGTTTGATATTTAGTTACACTTGGTGCCCTCTATTCTTTTCTCTGACGATCGAAACCACAGTCATCCTGGAAGGCTGGTGCCACCTCGCTACCCGCTTCCTCCAAGAAGTGTTTCAGGCAAAACAAGCCATGGGGAATGCTTTAGGACTCAGAGCCTGTCTCACCCAACTTCTACAAAACCGTCCTACAGAAAGATTCAACTAATATTTGTTGATGTGCTAGGTGCTTCCACATAAGATATCTTACTTAATCCTTACCGTCCTCCTGCCAGGTAGGAGATATTGGCCCATTTTTCAGATGAGGAAACGGAGACCAGGAAGAGTTAAGCGATTTCTCAAGATTCCCCCGCTGGTTGGGCTGGGACTTCAATTCTGGTTTCCCAGCTTCAGAGCTGGTGTTCTTTTCACAGTGCCACACTCCTCCTGGGTTTGCTCAACACAACCCGGTCGTGGGCGGGAGAGCTTTGCACAGAGGAGAACGATCGTCACTGACAAGCTTATTCGGGAACACTGAGAAAAGACAAGCTGGATTATTTTGGCAGTTCTTCCTAACCAAACCCCATGGTGTCTATGTTCTTGGGCAAGGACTGCTTTAAGACAGGAAAGAGTGGTTGCCTTCCCACTAACCCCAACATTGATGGGATTTCAGGGGGGAAAATGAATGGACTTGTGATTGCCTTCTGCTGGCAAACTAGCCAAGTAGAATTTTCAGGGGCTCTACCTATAAAGTGTTTATTAAAAAACATAGTACTTAACCTACCAAGGACTTTTAGCATTCCTACAGGATTTGACTGTTCCTGCAGGAAAATGTTAAATGTGGGAAGGAATAATGAGGTTCCCTAAACATTTTGTAGATGGCATTAAGTGCATTATTGCTTCATTAAAAAAAAAGAAAGAAATCGATTTTATATAACAAAACGAATGTGCAGTGCCACATATGGCTTCGTATAGCTGCCTTTCTATTAAAACCACTTCCACTGTTGATGGGAGTCCAGCATCATTAAGCATCCACAAGGTCAAGTTATCCCACTGATAGATCACCTACGGCACTTAGCACATTTCCTCTGCTTTCTTCAAGAGCTCTTTGCCACGAAAGAACTCAAAAATCAAACCAAACAAATACAAAACGGGAATCATTTATGGATGGATGTCAAATTTGCAAACCATAACTTGAGGATGTATCTGTTTCAGAATCTGTTGTCTAAGGCAGAGAAAATAGTTGAACTTTCCATAAAGAAAAACGGCCTAAAAAAGAGATTTTGGAAGTGGATAGAATTTTTCAGTTGGTTGAAAGAATGGGAAAATCTTCCAAGTTTCATGAATTCATACATCACAAGGAATTACTTAAGCCTAATGAAAAGAATTCTTTAAAAAAATTTTAATTGTGGTTAAATATACATAGCATAAAATCTGGCACTTTAACTATTTTGAAGTATACAGTTCTGCAAAGTTCATACTATTGTGCACCTATTCCACCATTTAAATTTAGAACTTTTTTATCTCCAAGTGAATCTCTGTGCTCATTAAACAATAACCCCCCATTGTCCTTTCTCCCAGTCTCAGGTAACCATGACCTCTTCTCTGCTTTCTGTCTCTATGAATTTGTTTACTCTAGGCACCTCATATAAATGGAATCCTGTAATATTCGTTCTTTTGTGACTGACATACTTCACTTATCATAGTGTTTTCAAGGTTTTTCTATATTGTATAATGTCAGAATTTTCCTCCTTTTAAGGCTGAATAACATTCTACTGTGTGTATACATCACACTTGCTTCTCTCAAATCAGTTATCAATGGACATTTGGTTTGGGTCCACCTTTTGGCTAATGTGAATTGTGCTCCTACTAGCATGGGTGTGCATGAATCTGTTTGAATCCCTGCATTCACTTATAATTTATTTCCATTCCATTCAGCAAACTTTATTGAACGTCTACCATGTACCAGACCCTGGGTGAACAGTGTCCTAAAAATACTGTTAAATATACTTGCCTACAAGTTATTCTTAGACTGGCTATCTTTGCTTAAGCTCTTACCTGTACTATAAAAACTTAATCCAGACTGAGAAAATAATATTCCCACAAAAGTCATTGATCAAACGCATGTCTGTTGAGGCTGGAATCTCAATTTTGAGACACAGCACAGTAACCAGGGACAGATCATTAAAATACAGGTTGTAGGGCCACATAGACTATGGGATCAGGCCAGGCATTGATGTTTTTAAAAGCCCCTCAGTGAGCCTGATGTACCATTAGGTATGAAAGTCACTGAAAAAGATAGAGAGACCTGGCTCAAACATGGCTTCATCACTGACCAGATGTGTGACGTCAGGTAATTCACCTATCAGTTCTTTGCCTCAGTTTCTCATCTGTATATTGGGTTTTGAGGAAGAGGAAGTGACTGTGGAGCTCTTGGCTCATACTTTGACACCATTTTCTGCAGTGAGGAATGTTTGAGATAGATGGTTCATGATTTGTTGCACAGTTATGATTCTCAGCTCCAACTCTTTGTTCACAGGAAAGGCAGATGGAGATTGAGAAATTGCTCAGCCCTGTGGCTCCCCAGGCAGCCTGTCAAGCTGGTCTTGAAGTAACAGCTTTCTGCCACTGGAGGTCCTTGGAAAAGATTCCGGACTGCTTGCTGAGGGAGCCAAGCCCGTCATGGGAGCAGACACAGCCTGGTTAACACAGGTAAGGAAGAGCGAGGGGAGAACAATGGACTCAGCCACCACAGCCTGTAGTTCTTCCAGAAACTCAGACCCATCCCCATAGCTGTTTATTGACTGGTCTTGGTCTTTCAACAGAACTTGGAAGGAGGAATCAGAAAATAGAAATGCCTTCAATTATTTTACTGCACACAGATAGATCAAGTAATTTTTCTCTGTGATCCATCATCATACATTTACATTACATAAAGGGATAGTTATTGCTTTCACAGAATGATAATTCCCCCCCCAGACATACAGGCTGATTTAGTTTCAACTTTGTGGCAGAATTCCTTAAGAACCATACCTTTCACATACTTTGGAGCAAGGTATCCGGCTCATTAATTCTGAAGAAAGGATTCTGACAAAATACGAGATAAATCAGAACAATATTACATTCTTGTTTTTGGCAAGAGCTGTAAAAGTTTAAGAAATTAGCCTAAAAAAACTGCAAAGCTGAGGTGAATTTTTCATGTTGATTACTAAGGTATTTTGTAATGTTCAAGCCCGAAAATCAACAAAATGTAAAAGTTATCAGAACATATCTATCTGATATGAAAAAATCATTTAGTGAATTGACTACACACCATTTTTCTAATAGGATTGGAGAAATTTCCTCACAAATCCTCTTAGCCTTTCTAAGGGATTGCTATAGGCAGGTGAATGGTCTCATTAAAAGTGCGATAGAAGAGGCTAAGTGATTCCTGAAAGATGATCCAGCTGATAGGGCAGTGCATGAATTTATGTGAACTCTCCTGAATTTGGCAGTTATTTTGATAAACATTGCAAAAATAACATCTGTGATCTACAGGCAGTGACTGTATTTTCAACCTGGTGTCTCTAAGCAAGATGCACAATGAATAGAATGAATAGAAAATGTGTAGACCAGTCAATACTATCTAAGGTTGGCCTCAAAGTTCAGTACCCAGCTTTGAGGCTGGCTAAGCTTGTTCTGTTGGCCTGGCTGCATAAAGCTTTGGAAGTTTTATCCCGTCCTCATAGAAAGTGCTCATTGCCACATTTCTCTAGAGCTTCAAAAAGCTGCAAAAGGAGCTAAATTCAACTAAGGTAAAACGTCGACTATGGTGTAGATTTGAGTGGGCAAGATATAAGCATGGGAACCAGCTTAAAGACTTAAGGACCATTATAGTTGTCCAGGTAAAAGACTATGGCCTGATAAACGCAGACTCGGTAGAGATGAAAATAGGACATCAATTCAACTTGGCGTTGTCGGAATGGTGAGAAGAAATGAATCAAAGATGATTGCCATGGTTTTTGACTCAAGTGACTTAAGTAAATGTTAACTGAGCTTTTGAAAAGAGTACGGAGGGCAAGTTTTGAAGCAAAGATTGTTGATCTGCTTTTGGACATAATTTGTTGATAGTTTTGATGTTTCAGATACTGAGATCTAGGAGGCCATTGGATAGGGAAATTTGAAGGTCAATGTGATAGAATTCTAAGAGGACTCTCTTGCCTATGTATATAACCTTCTTCTTTTGACTGTGTTTGGCATGAGTTGTGACTTGTTTCTAGAGTATGGCATAGATGACAGGATACCACTCCCATGATTAGGTTACATCAAAGGTAAAGGAATTTGACTAGATGTATAGATTTAGGAGTTTGTATAATAGGAAAAATTATATTTATCAAATCCTGGGAACTAGGTTTTAAAAAAAATCATACATTGTTATTGTTAAGTGAAATCTGAACATACAGCCTTGTATTGTTTATTGTTTTTGCTACAATGCTCTGAACTTGGTGGGATTTGAAAGTGAGATTTTTCCACTGGATTCTCAAATCCTGGTAAGGCAGTTCAACTCTGAAGGGATTTTCCTATATTTCTATCATAGTTTCCTTTACTGGTTTTATAGGGAATGAACCACTAGTGTGATATCTGACCCAGATACTGTTTTCTTCCAAATCTACATGAAGGTTGGTGCAACCACTGGGTTTCTAATACTACCCCTGAAAGCCATCTTTGCTTGTTGCTCAAGACATTTGGGGCCCGGCTCCTGCACAAGTGAGGCAGGATAGCGTGGCTCCACCACTGCCCCTGAGAAAGGCACTGGCATGGATCCTGGAAATTGAGTGTGGACAGTTACTGACGGATATTTGGGCAAACTTCTCATTGACATTCTTCTATCATGTCAGCACAGCCATCTTTTAAAAAAATATACATTCCACCTATGGGGTATTCTAAATATATGTTCATTCAAAACAAAAGCCCAGATATAAGCATTTTTAACCTTCCTTAGCTATCACCATGAAAATGTCTTCTCATCACTCCAGATTTAGATTATTCTCTCTCTTTCCTAAAACCTCTCCTAAATAACCTAAGTTCATTGAAATCTCTGAAATGTTTTATTATCTTTTCTGAGATTTCCCATTGTTTTCCTGTCCTTTCTCAACCATCACAATACTTGGAAATAAATAGCATCTCATAACTGTAGGTGGAATTGGTTTTAATTTACAGAAGTCCTCTCATATTTACAGATCAGAGACTTGGGTTTTCGATATTTCCAGTTCACTGACATACGTTTGCCCCATGAATCATAAGAAGGGCATGGGAGGGGCCCAAGGAAGGAGAATACAATGTTGTTTGTCTTACTTTTTATTTCCTGAAAGACATTGAGGGAAGAAGAGTAACAACAAATGGGGGAAGGGAAGCAGCCTGCAAAAAATGCTAATATTTTCCTCTTCCAAACTGTAAATGCTGTGAATATTGCCTGTTGGACCAAAAATATGTCTCAAGTCACCATTTAGTTTCTCTTTTAGAAGATTGTTGAATATACTAACCTCACACTTTAGTTCAACACACTTTAATTAAGCACTTATTATGTGGTAGGCCATGGGCTTGGCACTAGATGATATAAAAACCAACAGGAGATAGCAGGTGAACTTAGGAGCTCACAGTCTCTGGGGGTGGGAGAGAGCACCTCATTGCAATGTGGTTAATGTTCATGGGGGTCACTGACAAAGTGGGGAGGGCAGGCCTTAGCTTATGACTGCAGAATGTTTTCTTTCTAACCACTACAGCTTTGGGAGAAACAGAAATGCGTGCTATGTTTGTGTTTTACCAAAGTAATTTTATAGTTTGAAAACAGAATTTTAAAGAGCATAAAAGTGTGATGCTCAGTGGTTATTAACTATGATCGACCACCACTTCTACTTATCAAATCATGGGAACTAGATCTTTTAAGAAAATCACACATTGTTATTGTTAAGTGAAATCCGAACAATACTGCTTTGTATTGTTTTTGCTGCAGTGCTCTGAACTTGGTGGGATTTGAAAGCGAGATTTTTTCACGGGATTCTCAAATCCTGGTAAGGCAGTTCCAACTCTGATCTGAAGGGATTTTTCTACATTTCTATCATAGTTTCCTTTACTGGTTTTACAGGGAATGAACCACTAGCGTGATACCTGACCCAGAAGCAGCACATTTATGTTTTTCTATGCAGAATGCAGAATTCAAACGGCAGAAGGGGGAGAGGGGATATATACTGTAAGTCAGTATGTTTATTTTAGGCTATTTGCACAAGCTACAGTAGGCTGAGCCACTTAACTGAACAGCGTATCCTAGGGCAAAATGATTAGTTGGAATTAATGGACTTTGGGTGTCAACTCGGTCCATTGGCAATCTCGGGCTGTCATCAATCCCCAGGATGCATTTGCCTCTCCTGGTAGTGTTTCCTCCTGGGTAGCACTTGCTAAATGTGGTACACAGGAAAAGTCATGCCCACTATTTCCTCCCAATTGTACCATGAAAGATGGTGCAACCATTGGGTTTTTAAGACTATCCCTAAAAAGTCATCTATGCTTATTGCTCAAAACATTTCATGTTTGCTTTTTAAGAAGGAGAAAAACTAATTTTGAATTTTCAATGGGAAATATGTGGTTGATAACAACTAACCCTGACTACAGTGAACATAATCACTAGGTTTGTTTCAGCTTTAGAAGTGCTGCTCGTGGAACAGAGGTGCTTACTGAAGCAAAACTAATATGTCCCAGAAATGAAAAAGGCAAAAGCTGGCCAAGTAATTTTTTTTAACCCTACTGGCTATTTTTCAAGATAGCTAAATCAATTGGCGAATAATGAATGTCACTTTTAAAAGAAAAATCAGCCCACAAATTATTGTTCAAAGTACGGTTAGAAGCTGTGTTTTTGAAGGGTGACTGCATTCTGGGCTTAAAATAATCAAAATGTGTTTTTTTGTTTTGTTTTTAAACAAAAACAAGTTTTTAGGCATGTAAGACCCATGAAGTTTTTTTTTTTTTAACTTGAGCCTTGGCCCTTAAAACTGGAAGATGTTTTTCACATCCAGCACCTTACTTTTGCACATAGCTAACTTTGTTTTAACCTGATCGGAAAGAGTAGATGAATATCAATTTCTTCACTTCTGCATCTTGATGTGATGTCTTCTTTTAACAAAACCTGTGGCAGAAAGTCTGCCCTTTATAGTCAACAAAATGTATAGTGAAGAATAATCTCAGTCTTCCTCATGTTGACTTTTTTACATCAAAACCAGCTTTTCTCTTCCCTGGCAATCACGCCAGCCACCCTGAGGGTGAACCTTTCAGATGGGCACTGAGGCTGGGGAAGGAGGAGGGTCAAACTGGGAGTGAAGGTGGGGGAAAGATAAGTGGTTCCTGCTTATGATCATGGTTTGGTGTCAGTAAGTGATAATTCATGTCTGTCCAGTGATGATATCAGAAGGCACTGAGGTCTCAAGATGGTGTCACTGAGGTTACAGTTTCCCTTTGGAAAGAAATTAGAATAAATGAGAATGATGTTTTAGAATTATAATAACAACACCTGCCACATTATAAAAATGTGTGTTTTTTTTAATAATACATTTGTGTTTTTTTAAATATATTTTTATTGATTTCAGAGAGGAAGGAAGAGGATTTCAGAAAGAGATAGAAATATCCACAATGAGAAAGAATCATGGATTGGCTACCTCCTAGAAGTCCCTCACTGGGGATTGAGCCCACAACCTGGGCATGTGCCCTTGACCAGAAATGAACCTGGGACCTTTCAGTTCACAGGCTGATGCTCTGTCCACTGAGCCAAACTGGCTAGGGCAAACATCTTTTTTGTTGTTGTTCCACTTCAGCGTTGCATTTAGCTTTTCAAAACAGTTTGATATTATATCCATGACTGGTTCTGATAGATGAGATCTGATAAGGGTTGAAAGGTACATTACAGAACAAATGCCATCAATAGGCCAGCGACATCCGTGTGCCTCCTGAGCTGCGTGGATGTGTCCTAATAAATGAACACCAAGGCAGATAGCCTGGGAAACAAGATCTTATCACTGACAGGAAGTGCTCTATTGAATTCATTTTCATTAAGGATGACAACCGCTTGGACATGAGGAACTAGCCTTCCAAGGATGAGGTGAGAAATACTCTTCCTTTCCCATCGGATCGGCTTTCCCATGGTTTGCTTAGGCACACGGCTGTAGAGTCTGATGCTGGGAAGCTGTCTGATCACATTTCCAGTGAGCCTTTGATGTGCCCGGAGCTGAAGCCACACCATTACGTTTTCATGAGAACGCGATGTCGTTCGCCTCATTATAAGCATTTTGTCACATTTCCTTCTGTTTAAATAATCCAACTTAAAAGGAAATATCTTGAGGGGACATGAGTCATACTTCTTAAGTTAATTCAAATTTTGGTTTCTGCCAAAAAAAATTAGAATTTATTTTCCATAAGTAAGACACAGTCATCCTCATGTTTACCCTTTTGCTGGGTCATATTCAAAAAGGACACAGAGAGAGGGCTTACCTCGTTTGACGGCAAAGGTCAGGTGGAAAGGAATGAGCCATTTTGAGACATTTTTCGATTGCAATGATTGGTCCCAAATGTTAAGTTTTTGTCATTCAAACATGTCTGAGTGCCAAGTAGGGTGATGTGAAGGGTCTCCCTAGATGCAGGAATTTCTTATTTTTAACCCCCTCATTTTCCTGGACTAGTTTCCTACATTGGAGAGATTCATCTAGAAAAAGAAATTCTACTGAAGGGATGCTGGTCAGATCTGCAAGTGGTGGGCTCATTTCTGGAGGCCACCACCACATAATCCACAGCCTCTTTAATATCTGAACAATCAAGAACCTTTTTTTTTTTTTTTAAAGTAAAATCCTCCCCACAACCACAATATCAATCTTTCAATATCCTTTGCCCTGGACTTTTTGACCCAACATCAAGAACATAGCAGTTACCATGGCAACTGTCTGGCACTAGCTGTATCTCTCTCCCCCTAGACTAAGTGGGGCCTCTTGAGCAAAGGGTGAGGGCATTGCTTCTATTATATATTGGTTGTTTGCATGAAAACAAGCCACATTTGATTACCTCTTTGGCCCTTTGACTAATGTTTGGAGTTTTCTTCATTTTTTTAGGCTTGGTTTCTTAGAAGCTTAGAAAGTAACACAATATATAAAAATTATATAACGATATAATTGCTCTCTAAAGCTTTAACAAGGGATGAAATGCTATGGTTATTTCCTCGCATGTCCAAAGAAGATAGCACTTGTTCCAATATCTTCCAAATAACATTACTTATTAATCAAATGACAAACCCTAGCAGACATGTAAACATCTGAAGGTTTGAACCTTTAAATGAAAATCCCTTAAGAAGGAATTTTATGCATTTTTTCTTTCTCTGTAATAAGTGAAATTAATAGGAGGTATTAGTTTTCTATCAGAGAAGTTAAACAAGAGTTTATAATATTATATTTCAACAGAGTCAACATATTATTCTGAATCCACTTGCCTTGTGAGGGTCTCAGGATTGCTAGATAGTTGTCATTTGCACGTATAATATTTGATGAGGCACAAACCTGGGATGGAGGATGGATTCATCTCCCCATTGTTGTTGTCAGCCATTCTCTATCAACTCTCTTATCTCTCATTCCTTAATGAAGTCTCAGGAAGAATCCATTGCTTTTTTACAACTTTCAGTTATCTAAAAATCCAGGTCACTTTAGTCTCGTTTAAAACTTCAAGCTCATCTCTGGCTTAATGCTTATCTCCCTTCTCCCAGAGCCAGACTCCTTCCAAGCCTGCCCCCTGTGCTGCCTCTCCCAGCGGGACACCCCTAACCCCCAGCACCAAGATCTCCTTCCCTTTGCTCTTGGCTCGGGAAATGCCTCCATAGCTTAGAGGTGTGCCCACCCTCCCCACCGGGGGCTGCCCCTCACGTCATGCTCTGCCTGGTGGGTGGAGTGGTCTGCTGCCCAGAGAGACTCATTCTGACCTCCATCCACAAAATGAGATGCCAGCTCCTTCTCTCTGCACACCCTGTGTTTTTGGCTTGATTTTCTTGGAGACTTTCTTTTCTTTTTGAAGCAAGTCCCCCCCAAAAAGACAAAAATGACTAGAGTTATAAGATTTGACCTAGTGGGTAGATGATGTTCTTTTCTTCTTCTCATACTTGGGAAGTGGTGAGGAGAGGAGCTAGCCTGGCATTTTGGATGGATAGTGAAGTTGATGGGTTGCTTCTTAGTAACCAACAGAGGGAGGGTCTAGACCTCAGTTATGTATGGCTTCCTTGAGAAGAGGGAGCCAGGGATACTCCGTGCTTCAGTTTTGTGTCTCAGCCACTTATCTGAGGCAACAGAAACAAGCCCACTGAGAAGCCTATTGCCTGTGCCAGCTCCCCTGGGTGGCCTCCATCCAGGATCTCTCCACAGGCCATTGGCATCAGGGCGTACTACTCCTGGGGCGGAAGTCTCACCAGACCAGGGAATGGAGAGAAGATGGCTGGACCTTGTCCTGCGGCTGGCTGGACAGTGTGATCATCCTGGCTCGAGGGACAGAATCTGAGTGAACTAGCGCTTGTCATTTCTTGTCTTGCTCTTCCCGCTGGGGAGTCAGCTGGGCACGCGACTGATCCCAGTGTCTGTGCATAAGTCACCGCAGATAATTAGTCCCAAAAGAAGAGGAGATTATCCCTGCTGGGCCCATCTGTATCTGTGGAGCTCATGTGTGCCTGTCATCTGAATCCAAACAGGCAAGGGCCCAAAGCACATGTGAGCTTTGCTGTCAGTCAGCCTCTCGAGCAGGAGGGAGAGCGAGCACGCTTCTCCAGCAGCCCCACATGTGATCGGAAGGCGGGTCCTGGCACTTTAGGAAGAACTCTTCAGCATCAGTGACAAGTCGTGCTCACTGCTGTCGGCTGTCCCCACTCCCGCCGCGGAGAGAACAGTCACTCCCTCTTCCCCAGGACAGTGTGCCAGCATCTGCAGTCCTCGGTGTCATAGACACAACCTTCACAGGCAGAGCCCAGGAACATCAGGTGGGAAATGGTGTCCTCAATACATTTCTTTTAAAAATGTTTTTATTTTCAGAGAGGCAGGGAAGAGGGAGGGAGAGGGAGAAAGAGAAACATCAGTGATGAGAAGAATCATTGATCAGCTGCCGGGCATGAATATCACACCATGACCTCCTGATTCACAGGTCAATGCTCAACCACTGAGCCACACCAGGCAGGCCTCACCTCAATACATTAATTATGAATAATCATAGTTTACATTTGCAGGTGCTTTTTATATGCCGGATTTTGTGCTAGGAGTTCAGGGCACACACAGCCTGTCCACACGGTCTCTGTTCTCAAGTTGAGGACAACTAGGAGTGTAAATCTAGTCGCTATATTCAGGGAGACCGAATCAAGATGGAGCACATATTAAGATCTTCTGTTACATTACATGGATCATTCCATTTAATCCTCACAACCACCCAATGGGATTAAGTAATTTGATTTTCCCTGTTTTTTTTTTTTTTTTTTTTTTTTTTTTTAAGATGATAAAGCTAAAGCACAGGAGGATAAATAGCTTTCCCCAAATCACACAGACAAGGACAGGCCAGGGGTCAGTCCATGGTCTCTGGCCTTGTTGTTAACTGTTACCCCTTGTGATGGCAAGTCTTTCCCAGTTTAGCAGACAAGGGTCCAAGAGGCAAATGGGGATGCTCGGAGCTTCCCCAGCATAAATGACTCGATGTCCCGAGTCTTCATAATTAGGTGTTCTTAGACAATCAGAGCTGGCAGAATGGCTGCCGTGGCTGTCTTCCCCCTAGGTCTCCGAGGAGCTGGCTGTCTTCTCTGCCACTTCCGAGTGACTGCTGTTATCCTAACCAGCGTGAGAAGAATGCCACTTATCAACATGACCAGGCTATTGCCTCGGTGAGCCTGGAAGCCACTGAACTGTAAAGTCCAGGGATCGGGGTATAGGGAGGAACTGAAAGAATGTGTGGAAAGAGCATCTCAGTGACTTGGCTTCACGGTCAAAACCCAAGCCTGTGAACAATCACAAATAAGTCCTGGTAGCAAGCTCTGAGGCTGTCCCAAAAGTGGACAGAGCAACAACCCACAGCCTGCAAACCGGAGAGAGAATTCCAACAGAAGCCCATCTGAGCTGCAGGGAAATGCCACCTGCCCCCTCCTCCCCATGTTTAATCGTTTTAGGAGGCAAGGGTTTCAAACCACAGATATAGTGGGCAGTCACCTACTTCTGTGCTGTTATCAATAACTATGATTAAGGTGCAAGAAAAGGGAACACCTTTGAAGGCATTTTGTAGAGTAGTTTTTGTTTTTGTTTTAGTCATATTCAGCCAAACTCACCACTTGACTTTCTTAAGGCTTCTGAACAGGTCTGTCCATGAAAACACAAAACCAAAACAGGTTTGTGAAGTCTGAGGGTAAGGTTTTCTGGGAAGTAGAGCGTAGGAGGAAAGGACAGTTTTTTTCTGTTTGTACACAATTCCCCTGCTGGGCTGATATTCACCAGCAGCATTAAGAAAGGGCACCCTCATTTGTAAGGACGTCGGCACCCATAAATATCAGACGATTTGACTTGAACGTTAATGGGTGAATGCCTTGTTCCCTGGCACACTCTGTGTCCTGAAGTTAAGACAGAATGTCCAAGCCAATTCCGGTTGCTGAGATAGAGATCACTGGGGCCAAGATCTGAGACATTCCTGCTTTGTTAAGAGTCCTCATTTCCAAGCCAGAAGCCATGGCAACCAGAGTGACATGTCATCGGCACCCAGTCAGACAGCACCACCAAGCAGTCAGGCTCTCCTGTGGAGGCTCACTGTTACGTCGGGGTGCTCTGGGCGGCTCCCACACTGCTTTCCATAGTTGCTGAGAAAGCAAAAACTGTGCGTGACGAGTGGGCTGTGCCCTAACTCCCCAGGCATCTGAGCCAAGCTGCCCTCCATTCATCTTGTCTACGCGGACCTGACGTTGAAATGAGCCAATGCCCTGCCGGGGCCGAGGGGAGAGAGAGCACAGGGCATTGTCCAAGGACATGGGAGATGCACAGGACACGTCTCATGCCAGAGGAAGGGTGAACGAGAGCCCTGAAGGCTATGTGACAATGTTTGCACTGATCCCAGAAAGGCAGTGGGCTGGTGCCCGGGGTCCAGTGTGAGAGGGGAGCATGGTGGGGATTGTCTCCAGTGGCAGCAGGCCCAGCGACGACAGCCCCCTCCCAAACTCAGCTGCACTGGCCATGCTCACCTCGCTCAGGGAGTCGGCCGCTGGCTCAGACATCCCTCTGGGACCCAGAGATGGGACCAAAACTAGCGCTCTGGAGTTGAGAGTAAAATTTTACATGAGGCACGGTGGCATTGTCCCTCGGTGGACCTTTTCTTTCTGTGGTGTCCCCTCTCTCCTCCCAGGCTCAACAGCTGTTCTGCTCTTTCATAGCTCCCCAGGGCTTAGGTCCAGCTGGGCTCCATTGACAAAAGCAAGAAAGATGACAGCTTTCTGGATGAAAAGGACCGGGGAGATGATCTAGTGCGCCAACCCCATTTCACAAACGAGGAGATGGTGGCCAGGGGAGGCGAGGCTGCTTCCTCGAGGTCACACAGCGAGCACAGGGGGATTCGCGCAAATGGATGAGCCCACCCCGCCCCCCTCGGGGTGTGGGAGGTCAGCGAAGCCAGCACCTGCCTCCTCAGCTTCCTGCTCTCTCCAGGGCTGAGGACGGTGGGATGGAGGGAAACTGAGGAATGGAGTGCAACTCATGAATGGACAACGTCTCAGCACGTGCTATCAATATGCTATCGTGAGCAGTTTGGCCAGAGGACCCAGAAACATTTAAATGCTGCCTTTGGTTAATCGGTTCTTCACATGGATTCCCTAAGAGGAATGTGTCCATGGGACACTCACTGATCACTAAGGCAAAAGAGAATAAAAGAATATTTTTTAATTAACCCAGGCTTTCTTCCCAAACCTAGGATAATTCTAGTGAATTAAAGTTAAATCACAGGATGACGCCTGTTTCAGGCCACTGGCCTCGGCCGCCAGCCCCTGGCCAGAGCGATAAAGTCAATGCTAAGGAGGTTGTTGGAAATGCCTGCAAGGGAAGCAGTGGGAGCGGAAGGAGGTCCATGGAGAACATGAGCTCTCCATCCTGAGCTTCCCCAAGTAACCGAGCTGGGCACCGCCATGGGCTCAGGGGCCAGCTTTTCAGACTCCCTCAGTCCGTGAGCGAAGAGCTGAGGACATTGAGGTCTGGGGAGGTAAAGTGACTTCTCTCCCCAACCCTGATGAAGCTCCAGGACCTTCAGACAGGCCAACAGAGCAGCCACCTCCCTGGGCCGTGGTTTGTCAGGATCTCGCTGAAAACCGAGGTATTGGGGAGGGCCCACGGGGATGGAGGCCCGTGGTCACACCTAGGAAGCTGCAGCATGAGAGGCGTCCAGACCTGAGACGTGTCCTTCCTTTATCCAGAGTCTGTCGGACTCAGTGGCAGTGAGACCCAGAGGCTGCATGGTGACCTGCCACCATCAGGTCACTTAAACCACGACTCTATGCCGGTGCTCAGTGAAGAGGAGCCGGGAGAGGGCAGAGCGCTGCAGGGCTGGGTGTTTATCCACCCGAGTCAGCCAGCAGAGACCCAATTAGCTCAAGAGGCAGTTTAATGACTGCTTTGGGCTGAGAGAGCCTAATTGGGTTGAAGAGGGCCTAATGCGTAGGGTTCCTCCTGTCACACCCCACACTACCTCCTGGCAGAGCAGGGCATCCTTCAGAAGGTCGGAACAGGTATGGAGAATAAGCTATAAGATCAGTGAGACAGTACCATGGATATAAAAGAAGGGAAGCAAAAAATACCTAGCATTCTAACACTCAAGAAGGACTTACCTCTATCATGTCCCCCACTCCTTAATTTTTTTCCCTCCCTCCCTCCTTCCCTCTTTCCCTCCTTCTCTCTCTCTTAAAAAAAAAAAAAAAAATATATATATATATATATATATATATATATATATATATATATATATATTATATTGATTTTTTACATAGAGGAAGGGAGAGGGATAGAGAGTTACTAACATCGATGAGAGAAAAACATCCGTCAGCTGCCTCCTGCACACCCCCTCCTGGGGATGTACCTGCAACCTAGGTACATGCCCTTGACCAGAATCGAACCTGGGACCCTTCAGTCTGCAGGCCTACACTCTATCCTCTGAGCCAAACTGGTTAGTGCCAGCACACTGCAGAGCCATAGACCTTGGCCGTGACCAACAATAGGGCTGTTCCCTGGTCAGCCATGTGGCCTCCATGCTTTTTATACCCTGGGATTGACTTTGTTACATAGCCATATCCCTCCACCCTGGAGAGAAAGCCTAACTTTCACAGGAAAAACTAGCCCAACAACGAAAAATAAAGATGAGATAATGGTGAAAAAGGGTTAACATGCTCTTTTCTGCTGAAACCCTGCCAGGACATCACATCCCCATTAGAATAAAATCAAAGTTAGTTCCTGATGAGCATGATCAGACCTGTTTTCCTCCTGTCTGCCCTCCATTCTACCCTGTGCTCACTGTGCCCAATTCACATGGACCTTTTCCCTGCTTCTTTAACAGGCCAAGTTCATTGCTGATTTAGGGCCTTGGAACTGGCTGTTCCCTCTGCTTGCATTGCCCTTCATACAAAAGTGATCCTTATGGTTAAATATTTGTTTACTTTTCCAACAGTTCTGTCAAGAATTTTATTTTAAGGTTATAAAACTAGTGCATAAATAACCAGAATTCTTATATCTTTCTGGTAAATTGGTATGTTCTCACATGCTATGCCAGCACATTTTTTCTAGCAGTATTTCTCTTTAATGACTGTTTTTCCATGTACTGGCTTCCTTTTGGTTAAATATTTCTATGGTGTATTTATTTTCATTCTTTGACTTTCAACTTTAAAGTATCTGTATACATAAGGCGTCCCCGGAAATGTATGCACCTATTTTGAATAATTATAAAGGCAGTGTTTATTAAAATACATTTCATTTTCAAAACTAAGCTATCAGCTGTTAAAATGTTGTATACATTTTGGGGGACATCTTATATCTGTCTGTTGTAAGGAGTATGTAGTTGTGTTAAATTATAATAAAGTTAGATGATCTATTTTATAATAGTCTTTATTTTACTATAATTACTGATATACTAGGGCAATATCTAGCTTTGTATAGTTTTCCATTTATCACTGTTTTGTTTGTCTAAAACTATCTTTATGTTGCTCTCATTTTTTATATATAGTTTTTCTATCTTGACAGTTTTTTTTTCCACTTTAAAAATATCATTTTATGATTTTCTGTCTTCCATTGTTTTTATTGAAAAGTCAACTGTCAGCTCATTGTTGCTAATTTGAAAGTAAATAATGTCCCTGCTATCCCATCTGGTTGCTTTTAAGACTTTTTCTTAGTTCTTGGTATCCTGTAGTTTTATTATGTTAAGCTTAAAATGGTTTACTTTGTAATTATCTGATTTAGGTTAATAGGTTTTAGGTTTTCTTTTGTGTGTGTGTGTGTGTTTGTTTATTTGCTTGTTTGTTTTTCCCATCTGTGACTTGATGTTGTTTTTGGTTTGGTGGATTGGTTTTGGATAACTATTAGCTTCAAATATCATTTCTATCTCTTTCTTACTCCTTTTTTCTTCTGGAAACACATTTTAGTGTATTTCGTGTTTCTTACCTTCTATTCTTTATTTTTTATTATTTTGTCTCTACATGCTATCTTCTGAATATTTTATGTTGCCCTTGCTCTCATTCATGAATTCTTATTTCAGCTGTATTAATCAGTTGCTAACCCTTCTATTGATAATATTATCTAGCTGTTCCTCAATTTACAATTAATAGTGGTGCCAAAGCAAATACTAGAAATCTGACCTTTTGACATAATTCTAGTACCTTCATTTCACCAGACTTTTCTCATCGTTTCATTTATTTCCTCATTCGGCAAACATTTATTAATCAGCTAATAACCATGCAAGGTGCCGTGGGTATATAGGGAACACCATAGATAAGACCTCAGTGCCAAGAGAAGTCAACTTCTTGTTTATATGTGTGGAAAGAGGAGTAAAGAGAGAAAATAGATGAACACAGGTACACTATAATTTCAGGTATTGATAAGTGCCATTATCTCTTCTTTCTGAACTTCTATAATTTTTCCCATTCTTTAAGTAGATCTCTACCTTGCTCCTCTTAGGCATAGAATGGTCTGATACATGGTTTCAAGGTACATCTTTTCAAGTAGGGCAAAGGAGAGGCCAAATAAACCTCTAAAAAGCACATTTTTACTATAAAAATAAAGTTTTGCCATTGAAATATTTGTAAATTTAAAAAATCCTAAAAGTTGACCCTACTATAAAAAGTAGAATCTATTGAACAAGGGGCATACTAGTATGTCTCCTTTTAAAACCTAAGTATAGTCTTTGGCTCAATGAATACATGACTCAACTTCCTGTCAGACTAATTAACTATTACTGCTTTGAGAGCAAGGTAGCTAAAATAATATTTTGTTTTATTTTTTATTGTGGTAAAAAAAAAAAAAAAACACCACTTACCAGAATTTGCCATTTTTAACCTTTTTAAGTGCACACTTTTGTGACAATAAAAACATTTACATTGTTGTGGAACCTTTTTTTTTATCATCCCCAACTGAAACTCTATGTCCATGAAACAATATCTTTCTACTTAACCCTACCCCACCCCCTGGTAACCATCATTTTGCCTTTTGCCTCTATGAACTTGACTACTCTAGGTACCTTGCATAAGTGGAATCAGACAATATTTGAAAATATTACATTAAAAACCTAACCTACTCTCTACAGAAATCAAATAGTAAATTACTAGCGCAAGAACTATTCTGATCATTGTTATTGATTGTGGGTTTTATGCATTTTGCTTATTAAATTTGTGAGGTCATTTTAGGGAAGGGAGCAATTTAAGAAAATTTCAACAAAATAAATAACTAGAGACTTCTCGTATCATGCAGGGCGTCTAAGTGAAGTAAAGAAGTCAAGTTTCAGAACCAAAAGCTACTTAGCCACTTACATGTTGTTGGTATGGATTTTCTAGTTGGAAATATAAGTTTATAAGAACTTTCGGTCTTATATTGCATGCTTTCAAGGTGCTATTTCTGGTACAAATGAAAAAAATTTCTCTCTTCAAAATTAGTTACCTCCCTACAGCACTTCCACCATTCCAAACTAGACACAAAGTAAAGAACTCTGGGTTTCTTTCTTTCTTTCTTTTTAAAAAAAATATATATTTTATTGATTTTACATAGAGAGGAATTGAGAGGGATAGAGAGTTAGAAATGTCAATGAGAGAGAAACATCGACCAACTGCCTCTTGCACACCCCCTACTGGGATGTGCCTGCATCCAATGTACATGCCCTTGACCGGAATTGAACCCGGGACCTTTCAGTCCACAGGCCGACGCTCTATCCACTGAGCCAAACCGGTTTCGGTGAACTCTGGGTTTCTTATGCAGAGGCTACCATTGCATGAAAGACTCGTGACTCTTGTCAAAGTTGACGTGTTTCTCTTGCACGGTGAGGATAGTTCCTTCGCACAGAGCCTTGTTCCCACCCACTCCTAGCACACGGACTACTTTGGACCTTTGCCACCCCGTGTCCCATAATACCTCACTGCTACTGATACCTTTTCAGATTACAGAGCTGCTCCTGTTCAATCAGCCCAGTAACTTTATGTACTTTGACACTAATCTTTGTCATATGTTCTCTTTCCAAGCTTTTGTAGTTTGACATTAATGTTCCTTTTATTATAAAAGCTACTAGGTAATGGGCTGATGTTAAGATAAGGAAACTTCCACACTCTCTGTCATCTACTGCTGGTAGATGAATATTTTTATATTTTTACTGACCCTTGTTGTTGTATTGGAATGGCCTGCTCAATAATTAAATGGGAATTTTTACTCTAAAATAAAATTAGTTCCTCCCTGAAGTAATACCAAAAAATGGTTTGATTCATCATAACACATGCATCTTAAAATGGGATAAAATCAATACAGCTGCACCATTTGATTTAAATAAAATCTAGGTGTGGGGATAACTCCAACAAATGCATTAGCAGCATCACTTTCATTTTCTCTCTATGTGCTAATTGAGTGGACAGATTTTTTTTTTTTCCTTTGCAGCAAACAAATA
Organism: Pipistrellus hanaki; assembly: GCF_964339955.1. Lineage (NCBI taxonomy): Eukaryota > Metazoa > Chordata > Mammalia > Chiroptera > Vespertilionidae > Pipistrellus > Pipistrellus hanaki. Next base: position 21,801,745 of record NC_140519.1, on the reverse strand, counting down.
TTGATAAAACACTTTTAGCTGCTCTGTCATCCATTAAATTGATGGTGGGCAGGCCTTCAATGCCTATAAATTTGATCTGTGTTCAGCAAAGCCGCATATTTAAAATCTTGTCTTTTAAGATTTTATAAGTCTTAAATATGTTTTATCTCCAAACCAGAACACTTAAATTATATATAATCTGAGCACATTTGAAGAGGCTGGGTACATGGTTTTGGATGCATTCAATTCTTTGTCCTCTAATAAAACTGACTTCAGAAATGCCCCTGTCTGCTCACAAAATTGGAGTGAGTGGGTTCTGAATGCACTAGTACAGGCCACAGGGTGCAGAAGCAGTAAGATTGGTACCCATGTTGCAGGTGTGCTTCCTGAGTTATTTTTCATCCAGTTAAAAGGATGATGGTTGAGAGTCTTAGAAAGAGGCGATTGAGTAAGAGAAGAAAAATGGGAAAACAGGAAAGCAGAATCTAACAGAAAAATATAGGCTGGTCTTCAATATTACACTTACAAATGAATATATTTACTTTAGAAAGTAAATACGCCCATGTGCCAATCATTGGCTCTTGCTATCCTGAGTTATGAGGATGCATATTTTACTCCTGTGCCTTGTTTCTCTACCAGAGGAGACTTGCTATGCATTGCTGTTTTATTAATTATGTATTTATGGTTGCTAATGGTGATGGTGATGATGATGATGATTTTTTTAATAGAGAAAGCTGGTAACAGGAGGAAAGGCAAGACAGGAAGAAATAGGGCATGAAGAAAAGCTAAAGGCAGAATCTGCTAACAGGGCACAGCCAGCCAAAACTGCCACACGCTCTGCTCCCACTGGCCACATTTCAGTTTTGCAAACACTCTTGTAGTTTTCTCTTTAGATGGGGGACAAACCTCATTAGAATGCAAAAGCCTTCCTTTATAGTGAGCTTCATAACAAGCCAGAAGTAGATTTGCTGGTATGGATGCGAAGTAAAGGGAACCTCGGAATGTAAGTTGGTGCAGCCACTATGGAAAACAGCATGGAGGTTCCTCAAGAAATTATAAATAGAACTAACATGTGATCTAGCAATCCTACCCCTCGGGATATAGCTAAACGAAATAAAACAATTATCTCAAAGAGGTATCTGCACTTCTATATTCATTTGGGCATTATTCATAATAACTAAGGTATGGAAACAACCTAATTGTCACTTGACAGATGAATGGATAAAGATAATGTGGTATGTACACATTGGATTGTTACTTGGCTTTAAAAAGAAGGAAATCTTGTTATTGTGACAACATGGATGAACTAGAAGGCATTATGCTAAGTGAAATAAGACAGAAAGACAAATAGTGCATGGTGTTACTTATATGTGGAATTCTCCTATATAATGAAAAGCTGACATGCTAATTAGACTGAATGGCAGAACGACCATCCAGACAATCTTCTGTGTTTGGCCGGAGCTGTAAGGGCCAAGCCCCTTGCGTGAATTTTGTGCATTGGGCCTCTAGTATATAATAAAGGGCTAATATGCAAATCAACTAAACGGTGGAACGAGTGGTTGCTAGGGGTGGGAGAAGGAAATAGTAAGTGTTTGGTAAACTGTACAAATTTTATAAGATAAAGTCTGAAGCTCTAACATATAACAGGATGACTACAGTTGATAACGTTATTGAACAGGGTGAGGCAAAAGTAGGTTTACAGTTGTGAGTACACGAAGCACAGAGTTTATTCTCATATTATTATTTATTAACCCTTGGCCTGGTGCATAAAATTTGTGCATAGGGGTGGTGGTGTCCCTAAGTCTGGCCTGCACCTTCTCCAATCTGGGACCCCTCAAAGGATGTCCTACTATCAGTTTACAGGGATCAGGCCTAAACCGGCAGTCAGACATTCCTCTCGAAATCCAGGACTGCTGGCTCCTAACTGCTCACCTGCTTGACAGCCTGCTTGCTCCCAACTTCCCCTTGCCGCCGGCCTGCTCACCCCCAAATGCCCCCCCCCCCACCCAGCCAGCCTAATCACCCCCAACTGCCCCCCCTTGCCAGCATGCTTGCCCCCAACTGCGCCCCCTGCTGGCCTGATCACCTACACCTGCCCTCTCCACTGGCCGGCTCACCTCCAACTGTCCCCCTGCTGGCATGCTCACCCCAAACTGCCCCTCCTTGCTGTCCTGATCACCCCTAACTGACCCCCCACTGATGACCTGCTTGCCCCCAACTGGCCCCCCTGCTGGTCTGCTCACCCCCAACTGTCCGCCCCTCCCCGCTCCCCCCCCCCCATCCTGATCACCCACAATTGCCGTCCCATCCTGGCCTGATCACCCACAACTGCCCTCCTCTCTTGGCCTCTAACTGCCTCTACCTTGGCCCCGCCACCATGGCTTTGTCCAGAGAAACATCTGGAAGGTCTCCTGGAAGGTCTCCCAGTCTAATTAGCATATCACCCTTATATTTGTATAGATAGAGGCCTGGTACATGGGTGGGGACCGGCTGGTTTTCCCTGAAGGGTGTCCCAGATCAGGTTGGGGGTTCTCTTGGGGTATGGGGAAGCCTGGGTAGTTTGCAGGCTGGCTACGCCCCTATGGGGTGAGGGTCCCTGCTGGGGGGGAAATGGCTAACCTGGGTGAGGGGCTGAGGGCTGTTTTCAAGCTGGCCATGCCCCCAGTGAGGACCTTCACTCCATGGGGATGTAATCAGCCTGGAGCTGAGGGCCATTTTCAGGCTGGCCACATCCCCCGGTTACCAGGCTCCCAGCCCCTCCCTCAGGGGAGGCCAGGTCAGGCTGGAAGTTGACTTCCACCATTGCCAACCCAAGCTTCCTGCTCACTCCAGCTCAGCAGCCACCACCATCTTTGTTGGGTTAATTTGCATACTCACTCCTGATTGGCTGGTGGGTATATCAGAGTGATGGTCAATTTGCATGTTTCTCTTTTATTAGTGTAGATTATTGAATTATTTTCCATATGAACAACTGTAAACCTACTTTTGTCCAACACTGTACAATTGAAATTGCTAAAAGAGTATAACTTAAATGTTCCTAGCAAAAATAAAATTAAATTAAAAAGATAGACTATAAATATGTGAGGTGATGGATGTGTTCATTAACTTTAGGGGGGATTCCTATCACAATGTACATATATATGTATATTAAATGGATATGTATGCTAAATCATCACATTGTACATTTCAAATATCTTACAACTTTATTTGTCAACTATAAGCCTAGTGCACAACATTTGTGTGCAGGTAGGGCCCTAGGCCTGGCCTGTGATCAGGGTGATCTTCCCTGTTTCTGGCAGCTAGCCCCACCTCCTGCTGCCACTGTCGCAGATCGCCCTCTGTGTGTAGGGTGATCAGTGGGGCAATCAGGGCCCCAGCACTGCCCAATTCTGTCACCACCCACCCCTGGTTCTCTGTTCTTCATCGGGGATCAGAGACTGCCAGCTGGGGGTTGGCCAACAGGTCTCAATTGGGCAATTGGGGCCTGCGGGCTGGGGCAGCTCCTGCATTGATCATCTGCCCCTAATGGTCAGTGTGTGTCATAGCAGCCAGTCATTTCACTGTCTAGTTTATTTGCATATTACCCTCTTTTATGCATAGATTATGCTTCAATTAGGTTTTGTATGTATAGATTATGCTTCAATTAGAAGTAGATTTGCAGAATTGTAATCAACTGAATGCAAAAATAATCTTGATATTCAAGTGGTCAAGATGATAGCATTCAACAAGAAAGCAGACTGACTCAGTTTCCCAAAGAATTGATTATTTTGTATCTTAAAATATTACTTTTATTCCTACATCCTAGAAAGTGTGAAGAAGTGCTATGCACCTCAGGTGGAGAGGAGAAAGTGTCCTGTCATATTATTAAGCAAATACTCACCAGGAGGACATTTCTGAATGAGACTTGAGCCAAATACTTACTAAAGGCAGCATAGGGGGAGGAATGGAGCCTGGGAGACAGAGCATCTCACAAAACACAGGCCAGCAGAATCAATTCTTACCCTGTGGCCCAGGGCATAATACCTTGACACAGCCCAGACACCATTATTATTTATCGTTCTCCTGGCCTGGAGCCACTGAAAGGCTTCCACCTAAACCACAGAGAACATCCTTCATACATGGATTCAAAATTGCCACTGAGCTTATGTCATAATAGGGGGTGTAAGTGAATTTCTGCATTACTTCGATTAGAACTTCTATTTACTTGTCTAGCGAAATTATTACATAATTAACCTTCTTGTTCCCATAGGAGCTTATTCTGCACAATGGAATGTTTTGAGCAAAAACAACCTTAACTTTGGTTTCATTTTCCACATTGCAGCGATACTACAGTGTAAACCCAGAGGGGAGGGTGATGCATATTCCTTAATTCTGGGTCTGGTAGGGACAAAATATTTAAAAAGCTCCAATGTCTGAAAAGTCTACATATTGAAGATTCAAAATCTACATGTTAAGATTCCTCAGTCAGGTGTAGGCAAGAATTCCATTCCAAACTAGTTCAGTGTTCTAACCAAAGCATATGGTTTTTTTTAAATCACTCATAAAGTGATTAATGCATCATCTCTGTTTAAAAAACTACAACATATCATTAGCCAATAACTTCAGAGTGCATTGAAAATAAGAAAATAGAAACACTTCATTTTCAGTCTTAAAAATGAGAAACAATAACTGTTACTTAGATACCTTTCCTAGTTGGGCTTTCCATTTGGGCAAGGGCTGACATGAGAGGTTGCACCATTCATAGGGGGACACTTCTATGGCAATAATAGCAGACAGGTACATACACTGGTATATGCACCACAACATCAGAGGAGTTCTTGATCTTGGTATATCAGAGGTTCCAAGCCACAGCAGGTCAGGTAACCCTTAAATAACAGGACAGCTCTCTACATGTGGGAATAACCATCCTGCTAGCTTCCTTCCTGAGAAAATGGTTCCAAGCCTGTTATCAGGTTCCATCCTGGGTGGAGTTTGGTTAAACACATCAATAACTGCAGCCAAGGTGTCTAGGGCAAAGCCATAGGTGTGGTAACCAAAGAATGAGATGATACGCAGGTAGTGTGTTGCTCATATCCATCACATGAAGACAGATTTCAATAGTAAGGCATCATCTAGGCATTTGTAGTCACCTTCTAGTTTTGACTTTGGGAACAGAAACTTAGGGGCCCGAGCACTCAGCCCAACCACCAGCTCATGATGGCTCAGAGCAGCTGTTGGCACAGCACTGTGTGCAGGGCTTCTCTGGTCCAGCTGGCCCAGGTGCAGAACCAAGTTTGTGTGGGTTGGGGAGAGGCACGGCACCATCTTGCATTTCCTCTTTAGCTGGTGCTTGAAGCCCGGCTGTTGCAGTATCGCCAAGGCTGCATGATCCCTCTCTTCACACAAATGTTGCCTCTGCCTAAAGAGCACGATCCCCCACCACCAACAAGCTCGGTGCTGATTTCTCCTCCTGCTTCTGCTCTCAGTTTAAATGTCACCTTTTCCCTGTCTTCCCCCCATACCCCTCATTTAAAGTAGGGTGGCAGTCACTTGCTATTAACATTCTCTATTCCAGTCTCTTCTGTTTCCTTCATTTTTCTTATTGGATGTTATTCAGTCTCACTGCTTCCTTTAGAAACAAGGATAGCAATGCAAAGTGCTTGAGGTTGTGCATTGACATTCACAGTGGTGCCCATCGCTATCACGTCGGAAAGAGCAGGAACATCTGGAAGTCTATTTGCCTCTAAATTAATCCAACTATTAGGTGATAAAGCAAACATGCCACCTTTTTTCGCTTTTTTCATTGAGATTGCCAGCAAACATCTGTTCTGTCTTCCTCTTCTTCTCTTATACCAGCTGAGTGGGAAGAAGTCTTTTTACCTGTCACTCTGCTCCCCACCTCCCCATGCCAGGGTCCCGTCATTTCTTTCCCTAACTCTCTGGTGAAGCTGTTAGCTAATAGAAGGAGCTGGGGGGGGGGGTGTTTTTAGATCTTCAGGACCCTCAGGTCTTGTGTATAAAAAGAAGGTGATGAGCATGAATGGTCCTTCTTGGTCCAGCCCAAACATACAAAAGCCTCTCCGTGCCCAAGCCCTGTGTTTAATTATGCTTCCTCTTTTCTTTCCTCTGTTTTCTATTATTCTAACTTGATAAATGCCAGCTCCCTGGGAGGCAGATAAGGGAGAGGGAAGATAAGGATGCTGGGGAAGTAGTAAGGGTAGTGGGAATAGAGACACCGAAACACAGAGGTCTGCAAGCTTAATGTGCAGGAGAATGATAGCAGATGTTTATTTTTTAAAATATATTTTATTGATTTTTTTTTTACAGAGAGGAAGAGAGAGGGATAGAGAGTTAGAAACATCAATGCGAGAGAAACATCGATCAGCTGCCTCCTGAACACTCCCCACTGGGGATGTGCCCACAGCCATGCCCTTGACTGGCATTGAACCTGAGACTTTTCAGTCTGCAGGGTGACACTCTATCTACTGAGCCAAATTGGTCAGGGCGAGATGTGTTTAAATTCAAATGCCCAGGCTTCCCTAAGTCCTTGACATTTGGGTTCAGTCGATCTGGGGTGGTAGTTTTGGATCCCAGAATCTACATTTTCCAGAGGTGCTCTGATAATATTGAAAATGTGAGTCTTATGTCTTTTCCTATTGTAAAAGAATCAAACACCTGTGGCTTGAGTTCCCTGACCTAAGTCAGTCCTTCCAATTGATGTGTGCTCTGATGCTGCTTCTCAGAGCTGGACTGGTGACCCATAGTGAAGGGGTGACCCTCCTCCAGCCTCACCCACTTTCCTTGTTGTGCCTTACAAACACTGCTGTCTATTCTGAGAATGCTGATGTTATAGCAGTGACACGCTGGCTCAGAAATATAATTTTTGAACTCCACCCAGGTTAATAATCCCTTGAATAGAAGAGTTCATCTAATAACTAAAGACAAAGAACGGGTAGTATTTGGGTTCGGGTTGAAATACAGGAGAGTCCCTAACCGGTTTGGCTCAGTGGATAGAGTGTCGGCCTGTGGACTGAAAGGTCCCAGGTTCAATTCCGGTCAAGGGCATGTATCTTGGTTGCGGGCACATCCCCAATAGGATGTGTGCAGGAGGCAGCTGATTAATGTTTCTCTCCCATCGATATTTCTAACTCTCTATCCCTTTCTCTTCCTCTATGTAAAAAAAGCCATAAAATATAGTTTTTTAAAATGCAGGAGAGACCTCCCCATGATATCCTCATCCACTCTAAGAATCCCAACATCCAGGACGCCTCTGTTCAACTGCTCAGGCAAGGATGCTCTCTTCTTGTGTGAATTCACTGCTTCTTTTCTTCCTCCCGTCTTTTGACAGCTGTTCTCACTGCCTTGTGTTTTGAAAGCATACTGAAGAATGTTGCTTGACTGTCTAGGATTGTTACAGAAGACCAGAGGAAAACCGGCAAAGGCAACACTTAGATAAATGGAGTTACACTTTATTATGCACAGACCCAGAGGAAAAAAAAAATCTTTCAAATTCTGAGCAGCAACATAGAGGAAGTTGTCACTCTTTATATCTTTTTCAGTCCTTTGTCTCCCAAATATGGGGTTTCCCAGTCCCCTTTGCAAGTTCTTAAAGAGCCCTATATGCTGGGGCTTTGAGATCTCAACCAAAGGCCTGGCCTGGCACCACCGGCATTGATAACTTCATCTGGGGAAGTTTATAGCCTCTCTAAAATGGGAGTAAACAGGTCTTGCAGGACTGGATAATTAAAGAGGCAATGACTATATTCAGATTGCTAGCCTCCAAAAATGTCTTTCCTCCCATCAGGATAACCACTAGGCGTATCTGGTGACCAGTGGGATTCTGTTCTTTGCTCTGAGACTGGAGAATGGCACCACTTTAGTGAAAGTGCATCTGCTGAGCTTGTCTTTGACTTCAGTGCATGTAAATAGAGAAGTCAGACACCCTTCTCCTGCTAACCAAACCCATCCTGTGTGAGGGCAAGTTTTCCCTTGACACACTACTTCCCACCGCCCAGGCTGCAGGCAGTGTTCAGCGACAAGGTGGCAGACACCTGGGATGTGCTCACCCATCTGCTTGACTCACCCTGCCCTGACTCAGGTTTTAGCCATCACAGCAAAGAGCACTTGCTACTCAGGGAGCCCGTCACACATGCACTGCCACTGAAGGTGCTGGAACAAGAGGAGGTGGCGGTGACATTGGTTTATTGTGGTCTTGTTGGCAATTTAGTTAAACCTGCTGGGCAGCACTGTCCCCAGACAGGAAGATGCATGTATATTTTAGTGATTAACTCAGCTGGTATTTGAAGAGGAGGAGCAAGAGAGAGAATCTTTCCTGGAAAGTTTGACAGGTAAAAAAAAATGGCCCATAAGCCCTAGGCAGTTCGGCTCAGTGGATAGAGCATCACCCTGTGGACTGAAGGGTCCCAGGTTCAATTCCAGTCAAGGACATGTACCTTGGTTGCAGGCACATCCCCATTGGGGGGTGGGGTGCAGGAAGCAGCTGATCAATGTTTCTCTCTCATCGATGTTTCTAACTCTTTATCCCTCTCCTTTCCTCTCTGTAAAAAAATCAATAAAATATATATTTTTAAAAAACGACCCATGAAAGTATCTGATAAAATAGCCCTCTGGGCCCAGCTGGTGTGGCTCAGTGGTTGAGCATCCACCTCTGAACGGGGAGGTCACAGTTCGATTCCCAGTCAGGGCACACGCCGGGGTTACAGGCTCCATCTCCAATGGGATCATGCAGAAGGCAGCCAATCAGTGATTCTTTCTCATCATTGATGTTTCTCTCTCTCTCTCCCTCTCCTTTCTTCTCTCAAATTAATAAAAATATAAAAAGAAACAAACAAAAAGAGTTCTCTGGGTTGACACAAGATGCTGGAAACCAGTGCATATTTACTATAGTTTAAGATTTTTGCTAAAACTCCCTGTTTGTTTCAATAGCACCCAGAGGACAGGGTTCCACATAATGCTACTTTTTACCCCCATGCTTTTTGTGAAATATCAACTCTCAATTATTTTTAGTATTGCAAGTGTACAATTTTGTTAAAAAAAAACAAAAAACACACAACTATTTTTAATTCACTTTTAAATGTAGCTTTGTATTAACATCTGAAAACGGGTGTGCTTCATGTGTTGAGAATTTATGAACAACAAAATAATGAAGGCCCACTGGGCAGCTCTCTCATCGCCAGTTCCTAACGACTCCATTCATGGGTTCTCATCTATAATCCGGGAGGGCTTGGGATTCAATATTCTCAATCCTAAAATACTTGGCTAGTAGGAGAGAGGAAAGTTATGTGTTTGCATTTCTACTATTTTTTTTTTTTTTTAACAAAATGAATGGGTGTTGCACACTGCGGGTGCTGAGCAGGCATGGTGTTGCAGAAAGGACATAGCATGTGGTAGTGCGGGATGTGGGCTTGAGACTCAGCTCTGCTACTTAACAATATAGTCCTAAGCAAGTCACTTAGTCTCTATAAGCAGTAGATCCTCATCTGTAAAAGGTTATCATTGTCAGCGTCCTGCCTCCTTCAGGGGTGGGTGGGAAGGTCAAACAGATGGCAGATAGGAAAACATTGAGTAAATTGCAATGCGGTCTTGTATATTTCAAACAGTCTAAAGCTCCAGTACTAGGAAGTGTCCTACATGGTAACCAAGTGGTGTCCTAAGCTGAGGAGGCAGTAATTCTCGCAACCATTGAATATGGGTTTTTCTGCATACAAAGTGGTACTCTGCCTCAAACAATTGCAAATGAGCTCACAGCATGCTTTCTAGTTTCTCTTCAAGCTGCAGTAGTATGACAGGAGGTATCAGAACAGATACCCTCATGCTGAAATCAAGAAAACCTGGACCAGAGATGGAAGGCCTGCAGCCTTGCTGCTAAACCACTGCCATGCCCTGGGTACAGACCTTGTCTTTTTCTTGCCTCTTGATCTCTCCAAGTGATGTTGTTCAGTCCCATGATGGCAAATGCCATCAATATGCTGAAGATGCTGAAAGCCACAGCTACACATTGGAACGTTCCCTGAGTTCCAAACACATATCCAATTAAATTTTCAATTTTCACTTGGTTGTCTAAGAGGCACTAGAAAATTAGCACGGCCTATACAGAGCACTAATCTCCTCTTAAATCCACTTCCCACCGAGTCTTATTTTATTTTAAAGGAAGTCAGAACTCTCTACCCAATGGCTCAGGCCATAAGAGTTCAAATCCTAGCCCCGCTGCTTACTAGCTCTGTGAATTTGTATACGTACCTATCTTTTCAGACTTTTTAATGAAGATTAAATGTGTTAATATGTGTGAAGCACTCAGAACAGTGCCTCGCACACTCTGGGTTCTAAGTGAGGGTTTGTTATTGTTATTATTTGCTCCTGCCTCACCAAAATTGCATTAGCTAGTATTGTCAGCTCTCCTTCCAAAGCAAATCCTGAATTGGATTACTTTTCAGAATGCCAGTGCCACAACCCCAGGCCAGATCATCATTCTCTCCAGTTAAGTTTCTGGGCCCTTCCTAACTTGTCTCCTGTATTCACTTTCCCTCTGCTCCTGGGTATCCTCTGCAGAGCAGCCAGAATCCAGGCTCCTGACCGGTCAACCCTACCTGCTCTGGACCTGCCTACCTTTCTAAGCTCATTGCCGCTCTCTACCTCATCTAGCTGGCCACAATTGATCCTTTGCATAATTTAATTCTCAGCTCAAAATGCCCCTTGGCCACAGACCTTCACAGTATTCACAGTCAGGAGAAGCCTCTTCCACCAGTCACTGCCCATCAGTGTTTTGGCTTTTTTTTTTATTCAGAGGCTTAACATAATCTGAAATGACCATATTATCGCATCTAAGCGTTCCTGTTCATCTCTTCCCACCCATGTTAGGTGGGGATCCACTTTGTATATTTTGTTGCTATGTCCTGACATTGTTGACCTTGACCTGATTCCTGTGATCCTCGGAAACAGGGAAGGCTAAGAAATCAACCATTCTTTGTGTTCTGAGAAATGTGTTACTTGCAAAGAACCATCGGCCCCCAGTGATTTAGATAAGACTCATGGATGTCCCACCTTAGTCACAGTTAACAGAGCATGATTATTATTTCATATAATTATAGCTAGTCCCCAATATTCTATTTCTGCCTCTAACAGAAACAAAACAAAATAAAATCTAGGAAGTCATAAACACTACCCTACCATACACACAGCCATCTTTTTTTAAAATTTTATTTTATATTTTTAATATATTTTATTGATTTTTTACAGAGAGGAAGGAAGAGAGATAGAGAGCTAGAAACGTCGATGAGAGAGAAACACCGACCAGCTGCCTCTTGCACACCCCCCACTGGGGATGTGCCCACAACCAAGGTACATGCCCTTGACTGGAATCGAACCCGGGACCTTTCAGTCTGCAGACCGATGCTCTACCACTGAGCCAAACCGGCCTCGGCCACACAGCCATCTTTCTCTGTCTCTCTTTTTTTTTAGATTGTTCGTGCTTAGTCTCTCATCCTTTTGTATGAAGTATATAGCTGACTATAATTTTATAGGAAAAACTAGGGGCCCAGTGCATGAATTCATGTACCTTGAAAGGAACTGTGGGCCATGAGGCTGCGGTGGGCACAGGGTTAGGTCTCAGCCTATCCTCAGCACCCCCATCTGGCTCCTCCCACCATAGCCCAAGGCCTGTCTGGGGAAGCCCTGCTTCCACTGCTGCTGCTCCCATGCACTGACAACACCAGTTCCACTCACACCTGCTGATGGCAATGAGTGATTGGGGCCAGTACCATCAGTAGGTGTTAGTGGTGGCTGCTGCCCCAATCACCCCTCAGGAGCAGGGGGAGGTGGAGAAGCCCTCAGGGGCGATGGGGCCCAGTAGTCGCCACTTGTACCCGCTTGTACCTGCTGATGGCTCTGAGCAATTGGGACCACCCCTGGGTGCTGGCAACGGCTCCGGCTGTGGGTGCAAATGGGACCTGTGCCGGTGGCAGGTGCGAGAGGCAGCTGCCGGCCCTGATCGCCCCTTAGGAACAGGGGGAGGTGGAGAAGCTCTGAGGGGCGATTAGGGCCAGTAGCCACCACTCACACTCACACCCGCTGACAGCACCGAACAATTGGGGCCAGTGCCAGGTGCCAGCAGCGTTGTGAGCAGGGCTGGAAGCAGGTATGAGCGTCAGGTGGTGCATGGGAACAAAAAATTTCAGAAACCACCAGAGGCTCGCCCCAATGACAGCTATCCACACTCGGTCTTGTAAAGAACCATCGGCCCCCAGTGATTTAGATAAGACTCTGGATGCTGCCGCTCACCTCCACCATCCTGCCATAGCCAATACCCACCATGTTCTGTGCTCTGCAGCCTGCTGCCGACGCTGGCCATGTTCTGCACATGTCCCCTGGTGGTCAGCGCATGTCATAGCTACTGGTTGTTTTGGTTGTTCCACCATTCGGTCTATTTGCATATTAGCCTTTTACTGTATAGGATTATCTCAAGCCTGAAAAGACATATTTTCTCTATACTGTTTAAACAATCGTGATTAAAAAACAAACAACCTTTTATACCAGTTTAATTTTTTCCTCTTCCTGTGACTAATCTGAGCATCCTCCTCAACTGCAAATATGTTAAGTGATAACCATGACCGCGGTACATAGCTAATTTGAGTTTATTGCCTTTTTATATGTATAACAAATATGAGCTTTCCAAGTTAGTATAATTATGTTGCAAGACCCATAAAATATGCCTATTTTATTGTAACTGTATTGTCATTTTGAGTTAATTTATTTAAGAAAATTCTGCTCCCTGCTATTCAGGAATCTATCTTAGGTCTGGGCATGGAAAGGGGCATTAATTAACTCATTATTGATGTGTTGGTCATGGAAGGAGATGGCTATTCATGGGCCCTGGTGGTTACACAGCACAATATAGAAGTTCTGATGCCAGCTGTTTGGTGATAGGAGAGTCATTGTGGACTTTGAATTAGAAATGGCTAATGAATATAAATTCCTGAAAACCATTCTCAGGTTATTTCAAATGCTTCACAGGATGTCAGACAATCAACAGTAATTTACTGAGTATTTTCATTGTACCCAGAGTTGTGATAAGCACCAATGAGAGATTAAAAAAGGGTATGAGAGCCATTCCTTCAGTGCTGCTTCAAGAAATCTATTTTATTTTGTTGCCATTTGTTTAGATCAGATTGAGTATTTTGACTTTATTTTCCTTGAATAGCTGCTGGATGCACTCACTGATTCCAGCTGAAATTAGCTCTATTTCCCTGAGTTTAATCTTCTTGACAGTTATTGATAATGCCATCTCTCCAGTGCACTGAATCACTTGATCAAGGGCATACTTAATTCTTTTAAACTTTTCTCTTGTTGCTTCCTTTTTTCCCTCCTCCATCTTCAAGTTAAGATCCGTGAGCTTATTGCTATTTGCACCTGGGTGTCTTTTAACACGTAGCAAATTTGAGATGTTTTCATAGAAGCAGAGAAATTGCTACTTCCCTCTTTCATCACACTGCCATTGATTTTCAGGTCCTAAGAATTTATCTCTATTTTGAAGATACATCATGGCAAAGAATTATACAATCACTGGTTATTCTAAAGTTTCGGGGGTCAGGGAGGTGCTTAAAACTGCCTTAAAATACATCTTTTTTCTTTTCTTTTTATTTTTTAATTTTTTCTCCAGATGAAGTTCCTTAAAATTTGGTGCTATTTCTTAAATTGATTAACACTTGTAGTCTTTTATACCTTCATAATTTATATTATAGACTTCATTCATTTTTCTAAGTGCAAATATGCTGTCAGCTTTTAAAGACTGCTGTCATTGAGTAATACATAAAAGAATGCAACTAAGTAATTCATGGAAGGGCTCTTTCATGGTGCAAAATATTAGTGAATTTTTCTAAGGTGTCCAATTTGCCAACAGAGAATAACTAAGATGCCCAGAGATTTTGACCTCAGGCCAAAGAAACAAAGACTATGAAATTATGAGGACTGGAAAGGGAGAGAAACGTTACCTAACCCAGAGACTGTAAACAGGAGACCTCCGGGTTTGATCTGGCCTACAGATTATTTTTATTTCTTTAATTTTGGTTTCCCATGCCTCAAGGAAAGGCAAACCAATCTTCTAACCACCATGTGGTCCACCGTTGTCACAGCCTGACCGGTGAGCCCATTCACGCACTCACAGCACCTGCCTGGCACATGAACGCAGTTCACTCCGTGACCCAGTTTTTACAGTAAGGAAATGAGAAGACTTTGAGGTAAATGATTTGTTCATGGTAACGGACGAGCAAAGTGTGTTGAATGCTGTTTACCTCACAAATGCCTAATTCTTCACTGAGAGTCCTTTCCGCTTCATGCATGGTTATATTTTCTTGGAGAGACTCGAGTCAGAACCAACTTCAAATCTAGGTCATCAATACAACATTTTATACTTGTATGAAACCACACAAGTATTTTAGAAGAAGGAGTTATAAAAAGGGAGCTTAGTTCAGGAGAATGAATAATTGGACCAGGCAGAGGAAGATAGCTGGGTGCTCCCTCCTCCTCCAGAACCACAAGTATTTTATTTATTTACTTATTTATTTATTATATTATTCATTTATTTTTCCTTTGGTTTGTATAATTTTTTTTTCAATTATAGTTTGCAGTCAACACCACTCGAACAGTCTTCAGACACACAGCACAGTGGGTAGAAAGCCATGCATCCTCCAGAGTGGTCTCCTTGACAACTCCAGCACCCACCCGGCCCCACCCATAGCCACCACAGTATTACTGACCATGTTGCTATGTTGCAACCCACATAGCTGTGACCATTTTCTAACTACCAATTTGCATTTCTTAATCCCTTCACCTTTTTCACCCAGACCCCAACTCCCTCACCTCTGACAGCTGTCAGTCTGTTCTCTGCCTCTATGAGTCTGTTTCTTATTTTGTTTGTTTATTTTGTTCTTTAGAGCCTGCATATACATGAAATCCTATGGTATTTGTTAAAGCTGGAGTTTTTGAATCTTGTGTTCAGTCCCCACTCGTGTTGGGTTTACTGTCTGTTTTGCACAACCAAAGGAGCAGCAGCCAGTGGTTACATTATGGCCTTTCCTTTTGTAAGCTGAAAGTCACAAGTTCCAAATAAACCTCTAGAAGTAGTACTTGCCTTTACATTTACATTGCTCTTTCAGAAAAACATCCGCCTGGATGAAAATAAACAAGTGAAAACCCGTGGCATGCTCAGAAATTATTTTTTGTTAGCCATCGTGCAAGATTTCTATATGGGAACTGGCCTTCATTTCAAAAAGATCAGTTGGGTTGCAGAAGAATGAGTAATATTTCTTAATTTAAGTTGCCACTAACGGGGTAATTAAGGGCCACAACTGCACCTGAGAAGCATGAAAGGGAAGAAAGAAAGGCTTTGGTAGGGGAATTCTGGATTCTTTGCACTTTCTGACTCAGAGCTAACCATTCATTATGAGAAAAATAATTCTTGTGGTTTTCTACCATATTTGGGAAAAGCCATTAACAATTAAGGAAGGTGCCCACAGAATGAAGGACAAAGTCCTGACTGGGAATGAAAAGTACACTCTCCCATTATTCTTGGTCCAAACAGTG
The DNA here is from genome assembly GCF_964339955.1 of Pipistrellus hanaki. NCBI lineage: Eukaryota > Metazoa > Chordata > Mammalia > Chiroptera > Vespertilionidae > Pipistrellus > Pipistrellus hanaki. The sequence goes on along the minus strand of NC_140519.1, from coordinate 21,786,190 downwards.
CCATTAGTATACACCATTTGTTTGCATTCTATTTTCAGTCTCCTCCCTTCCAATTTCTTAGCCCTCATGTGATCACTGGATTTGGCATACCATTCTCTTCTCTTTGTTTATTCCCTTTTTGTCTTCCATTGGGTGCTCCCAAACAGTCCCAGCAGGAGATTTAGATGAGTTAGAAAGACTGCTCAAGAAACCCTTGCATTTATGAGCCAGGAAAGTTGTATTTCTGGCACTGTGCTCTTGTTTGGTTTTAGATCTTAATTAAACTAGACTGTTTTTAAACCTCTCTGTGCTCCACAGTATTTTCTTTAGACCTGTATTCAGCACTTATCTGATTGCATTATAAGTTTTTACACAGATATTCAACTCTATTATTTGACTCTATGCACCTCAAGGACAAAGGAGTATGTCTTAATCAGATTTGTATTCCTGGCCCATGTGATATTGTTGGAAGAAAATAAAGGAATAAATAAAACCACACAAAATAATAGGGCTCTGCTTTTTAAAAAAAAATCAAAGTTTTAGTTACTACATCAAAACACAGAAAAGAGACACAGTGAAGAATCAGGGAGGACAATTTATATAGGGGCTGGTGCCATCAAGGCAAGGGGAGCTGGCTTTAGTCCAATGATCCAAGTAGATCAAAGGGCAGAGTGGCTACCATTGTCAAGTTCTTTCCTTCCTCTGGTGTCATGTTCCTTATCTTTTGTCACTTCACTGATGGTAACATCTTCCTCGTGTGTGTGTGTGTGTGTGTGTGTGTGTGTGTGTACATACTAGAGGCCAGGTGCACAAAATTCATGTATGGGTAGGGTCCCTGAGCCTGGCTGGCAACCAGGACCAATCTGTGGGGCAACAAGCAGGGCAATTGAGGGGAGAGCCCTGCTGGCACCCAATAAGACTATTCTTAAAGCTACTATTACTGCCACCAAACCAGAAATAAATTGAGCATGTGGGATTTCACATATCTGTTTATGAGTTCCTCACTGCATCTATTAGCAGGGTCAGCCTCATGGGTGCTGGGAGCTGAGCTCCGAGGCCTGGTTCCAGTGCTTAGTGAGGGGCAGACTGGGGGCAGCTCCTGCATTGAGCGTTCACCCCCTGGTGGTCAGTGCACACCATAGTGACTGGTTGTTCCAGTAGTCATCCGCCCTTTGGTTGATTTTCATATTAGGCTTTTATTATATAGGATAATTCTCTTCTTCAGTTGAAACAGGTGCTTTGCAATCAGTAAAAGCAACTTCCCCTTCCAACCCTGTCAAGTCTAGGACCAGGTCCCTTGGAATAACTCAGTGAATCTCCCTCAGAAGGGAAAATCATCTTAGAATCACTAAGGGTGGCTTTCCCCTGGATCCCACGCATAGTTGTCACCTTCCTAAACCTATGCTCCTGGGGCCTCTGGGCCAGGCTGGTGCTGAACCCTGGAGCACTGAGAAGTCGAGCTTGGGACACAGGCTGCAGAAATGGGTCCCATTCTTACTGCCAGGACTGGCACCCCTTGTGTAGAACAGGATCCTAGAGGCAGCACATGACTGGGAAAAACACTGGCAGAAATGGATCAATCAAACTGCACTCTAGCTGTCTCAAATGAGAAAGCCAGCTCCTCCCCTTTGGACTGAGTTAGTTTTTGGGATTCTTGGACATTGCAGGGGAAAAAGTAGATTCCCTACTGTCAAGGTTTGGGGAGAAATGTTTAAATAATTGTTTTTGCTTATATTTAGAATTTATGGTGCAGGTCATGTAGGTTTGGAATGGAAAAAACTTGGGGCTTGAGAAAATATGAATTGTATTTTCTAACCCCAATCTTCCACCTCTAATGTGAAGCTCTGTCTGTTGTGACTTCATGCTAATGTCCTTGCTCAAAGCCAGCTCCTCTTCTGCATCCAGCGTGGCAACTCTTGACACAGCGATACCTTAGCTTTCTTATCTCTCTACCTTTTGCTTTACCTTTCTCCTATTCTCAGTTCTCTCTTTTTCCAATAATCTCCCAGAGAAAGGACTTGTAAATTGTAGACTTAAAAAACAAACTCTTGTAGGTGCTGAAAATATCTGCAAAAATAATTCCATATGTATCCAATTTTTCAGTTGAACTCACAGTGCCTAGAGTCCATTTAGATCCCATTCGTAGTGCCTGTTTCCCAAATCGTACTTTCCTCTGGTCCCCTATTATGATATTCACTGAAAGCATTAGGGGACTAGAACTATATTTTTGTGATATTAACTGACTCATTAATGTACATTTGAATTATCAGTCCAATAAGATATACATGTCAGTTGGATGTTTGATTAGTTGATTATTTATGGAACATATGTATATAATATAAATTAAACATATTGAATATAAAACCAAGTAGCTAGTTTACCTAGGTTCAGAGTCTTAATAAAATTTTTAGTAAGATTAATATGAATTTTAGAAATAATACTGATAATTTTAAAATCAATTAATTTTCATTAGAACAAATGAGGGCTCATCTAGCATGATAGTATTTTTCATGGAAGCATAAAATTACATGTGTAGAAGACAAGAATGAGTTTTAAAAGGCCTATTTTAAATAGGACAAAAACTCAGCATAATTATTTTCTGTACACATTATTAGTCATATTATTCAAAGCACAGGGAAAAAAGAATTAATTTTAAATTAAATAAATACTTCAAATACATTTCAATAAGTAACAAATCTAATTAATGCACACTTGCTAAAGTTTATTCCTTTTGTTAGAATTTTTCTTTTAGAATTCAAAATAATGTCCAATTTCTGACAAATCCAATTTTTCAAATCATACTGTTGACATTTGGCATAGAAGAGCTATTTTATCATGAATTTTATATTAAAACTAGAGGCCCGGTGTATGATATTTATGTGGTGGGGGGGGGGGGTTGTCACTCAGCCTGGCCCGCCCTCTTGCAATCCGGGAACCCTGGAGGAATGTCCATCTGCCAGTTTAGGCCCACTTCCCGTAGGCAGACATCCCCTGAGGGATCGTTAGCGCTGCCATGGAGGCGAGAGAGACTCCAGCCACCACCACTGCGCTCAGCAGCCTTGAGCCTGGCTTCTGGCTGAGCAATGCTTTCTTTGTGGAAGCCCACTGACCACCAGGGGGCAGCTCCTGCATTGAGCATCTGACCCCCCCTCGTGGTCAGTGCATGTCATAGCGACCGGTTGCTCTGCTGTTCAGTCGATTTGCATATTATGGTTTTATTATATAAGATGTGTTTTATATTAAAATAGAAAAAATAAGTGAACATAGTAAGGTCATTAAATACATGCATTAACAAATATCACATATTTTATTTGTTTAAAACATATTTTATTAATTTTTTACAGAAAGGAAGGGAGAGAGATAGTTAGAAACATCAATGAGAGAGAAACATGTCTACCGGGGATGTGCCCGCAACCAATGCACAGGCCCTTGACCAGAATCGAACCTGGGACCTTTCATTCCACAGACTGACCGATGCTCTATCTACTGAGCCAAACCGGTTTCGGCAAATATCTCATATTTTAAAGTAATACCTGCAAAGGTGTTTATGAATGTGCAGCAACCAATGACCAACAAGCCATGAAGTTCTGAACACCTCTCATGTTCCCTTTAGAGAAAAGTGTCTATTGGTGTCAATTATGTTAGCCCCACATTGCTTTGGCCACAACCAATTGGAGCAGAGTTGGTCCTGAGCAAAAGGCAACTTGCAATGAGAGTTGCTGGCCTATGAAAGAGTTTATCCTTATTTGGTAACAGCTAAAGGAGCCAATCAGATGGTGGTTCTGTAAAATGCAACTCAGTGGAAATATATCATGTGTAGCACTTCCATGTGGCAGAAAGAAGAGTTAAGTGTGAGTTCTCATGTATCTGTAGATACATGTCACATGGCTTTCCATATGTTGGCACTTCCCCGAGTCTGACTTTGTAGAGGAGAGGTTTTCCATCTCTCCTGCACTCCGTCTCCCTGCCAACTGGCACTGAACCTCCAGCATGAGAAATAAAACTTTGCTGTATTAAGCCTTTGAGAACGTTGGGTTTATTTATTATTGAAGCATAACCTATTATCTCCTGGACAGGAAGTGCTGTATTAAAAAATAAATTGTGTAGTGCTGATGGTTGGAAACATGTGTTTAGGAGACTGTTATCTAAGGTAGGAGATATAACACTTCCATGTTATACAGTGGTAAAATACTTGGTAAAATAGTCACCTAGGATACCTTTGGAATTAAATCGTATACATGAGGACCTCACATCTCTGGGGGGACGTGTGTGGAAAAGTGTTAGTAGGATGTCTAGGTTATTATTTGATGCATTTTTCAAAATAGTAAAGAAAAAAGAAAGAGATAAGTGATTTCATAAGTAAAAATAAAAGAAAATAGAGACTTCCAGGAATCTAAGACCTTGCCATGTTTGACTATCCAATTCATTTTTGCTCCCAAAGAAACAGATAAAATTAGGAAAGAATTGGAGAAAAAGTTCATTAAAGCCAAATATTTTTTAGCAAGAATCAGATTAAGGATGTGACCTTCATGGTTACTTAAAACTTGTCACTGGTTTAAAAATTTATGGAAGGAAAATCAGATAAAGAATGTGGCTTTACCACTTACTACTCGAGATTCTCAAATATATTGAGAAAAATTTGGGTATATAAAAAAAGCAAATAAATATAGTAGATCCAAGTCTATGTTTCCTAAGAAATATAGTGTGGCTACTGGAAAAATGAAACTGGTTGTTAGACAGACAATGTGCCTCTACAGACTTAAGAGAATTATATTTCCAGGGGAACTATGACCTTGGAGTAAAAAGCCTGTGAGCCTCAGATAACTGAAATAACCCGTGGACCCCCAATCTCCTATGAAAATGAAGTGAATAGAAAATATTTGCATATATATATATGTATATATTAGAGGCCCTGTGCATGAAATTCACTGGGGTGTTTCACAATCCAGGACTGCTGGCTCTCAACTGCTCACCTGCCAGCCTGATTGCCCCTAACCACTTCTGCCTGCCAACCTGATCATCCCCTAACCACTTCCCTGCCAGCCTGATCGATGCCTAACTGCTCCCCTGCCTGCCCCATTGTCCCCAACTATCCTCCCCTGACAACCTGGTCACACCCAAATGCCCTCCCCTGCATATTCCCTCTTTATTAGATAGCATTTTTTTTCTTTAACATATTGGACAACCCTAACTGGTTTGGCTAAGTGGGTGGAGCATCGGCCTACAGACTCAAAGGTCCCAGGTTCAATTCTAGTCAAGGGCATGTACCTTGGTTGGGGGGCACATACCCAGTGGGGAGTGTGCAGGAGGCACCTGATCGATGTTTCTCTCTCATAGATGTTTCTAGCTCTCTATCCCTTTCCCTTCCTCTCTGTAAAAAATCAATAATATATATATATATATATATATATATATATATATATATATATATATATATATATATATATATTTTTTTTTTTTTTTTTTTTTTTTTTTTTTTTTAAAGAAACATTTAAGATGCCTCCATATCTGCCTGGCTGGTGTGACTCAGTGGTTGAGACCCCAGGCTGCAGCTGCTGAGAGGGGATCGGGGCGTGGGGGTGCACACTCCTGCCAGGCTGAGACCCCAGCCCAGGCTGCTGCTGCTGGGAGGGGGGGCCATGGGTGTGCATGCCTCTCCCAGGCTGAGACCCCAGGCTGCCTCTGCTGGGAGGAGATTCCGCCATGGGGAGTGAATTTGTTTTTGTTTTATTTAAGGGTCAGTAGGGCCTCTGGGCAGCATTCTGCCAGGCTGCTTACTCCTCAGGCTCTCAGAGGCAGCCCTTCGTGAGACTGGGAGACTCGAGCAGAGCTGAGAGAACTGGGTACCGCCATCTTGTGGCTATGGGTGCCACATTTTGTCACAGAGTGATGGTTAATTTGCATATTACTCTTATATTTAAAAATATTGTATATACCCACCCTACATGGAAAATTGGCTAGATGTGAACTTAATTTGACTTTACAGTTTTTTATGTCATTCGAAAGAAAATAGGTTACTTTACTAAACATATAGCTACCCTTGTCCAGGACATAGTAGAATATGGCAATTTAGGGTAATTCCAACTTAATGGTGCAACTCGAAATCTGATAACTTTGAATAAATGGAATGTGAGGTGTATTGATACCATCCAGTTCCCATCTTGGAGAAACACCTGATCGGCCACATCAGTGATGGAGCAATGGTGACTTTGGCTTCCTGAATCTCTCCTACAGCGAGGGGAAGAGGTCTTTTTTTTTTTTTTTTTTTTTTTTTTTTTTTTTTTGTCTGTTTCTGGGTTTTGGTTTGGTTTGGTTTGGTTTGGTTTGGTTTGGTTTGGTTTGGTTTGGTTAGGGCCTCACTCTAGTCTCTGGGAAAAGCTTCATATTCATTTGTCCTCTATGACCCCTGGCACTGAATCTGTTTTCTCCCATTATATTCCTTGGCCAAATATAAAATGAAAAGTGTAGAATATGCCCTAGGTTGAGATTGAGTTTTCAATTTCTGTTTTACTTGGGTCACAGCAAATATCCAGTCCTTTGAGTAGCAATATGCACTCAAGAAACCACACAACCACATAGTTAAACATTTATAAATTCCACCATGTGGGTAAGCAAGTTTTTTAAAAAAGTAAGTTACATTAGGTGCAAACTGAACCTCTGAATTACTCAATCTTTCTCTCTCTTGACCACTCCCAGATGTCTTCAGCTTGTCATTTAATTCCTGGCATTGGCTACTTATACACAAAGGGGTAACAGGAGGAATCCTATGAACAAATACATAGGCAGCTATAGCGTGAGGAGCTGAGGTGGAGGTTGGGTGGATTGTGCAGAATATCAGCACAATATCGATCAGAGTGATTAAGAAAAGAAATCCATCCAGAAGTCTCTGGTTTATAGTTCGAAGGCCAAAGCTTTAAGTAAAGACAATCTAGGTCCTAGGAAACAAAAGAACTCACTCAACACAGTGAAGACACATGTACTCAGAAAAGGGACATTGTTCTTACACAGGAATTTTAACCTGTATAGAAAGGTAAGTATTGTCACAACACAAGGCAAATGCTCATGAAGATAACGGGAAATGGTACACTTTCATTGGCACTTTAGGAAAAAGCAAATATTTTAACATATTGAGCATCTCTGTTCTAATCATCAAAAAAAGTGACTTTTTTAAACTATAATTTTTCACTCTAATTGGTATGAGTAAATTTAAAAACTGCTTGTGAAACTTTTAGAATATATGACCGCATTTTGGCAGCCAGTGCCTTTTGTAATTAGGTGAGTTCTGTCCCATGGTTAAGGAAGAGCAGTCTGGGTTTATGTCTTAGCCTCATATAGGTGGAAATAGTTTTCCACTATAAAGAGTTCTGAAGAAGGAGAATATACATAGTTATTTATACATAGCTACATATATGTGTATATAGATTGTGTAATGTTGTTTTTTTTCTACCTCAGCTTAGAGAATACAAATAAAAGTTGGCTAGGTTATCACTGATGACATTCAAAAGTCACAATTAATAGTAAATAAAAGCTGAAAGGGAACACCAGCTGGGCAAAGTTATCCAAGTTTATTTTAAATTTTGAAAAAGGATTTTTAAATCATCAGCTTATGGAGGCCGCTTTAATTAAGTTTATATGTGATCAAAACTCAGTGGTAAACTCAGATTATTTTGTTGTACTTTGACATTTTGAATAACAATTCTATATGAAATTCATAGTTTTATAAAATATTTAAAATTATATTTCTATGTGAGAGGGTTATGTCATCCATTCATTAATTTATTTTTTTTACTCAACAAATATTTATTTAACTCCTATGATGTTCCAGGCACACTTCCTGGAACATCATAGGAGTTAAATAATAGTTTTATTTAACTGGAACATCAATAGTTTTCCAGGTGCTTGAGAGGCAGTAGTGAGCAAAACAGAAACATTTTTACCACATGGTGCTTACATTTTATTGAGAGAGAGAGAGAGAGAGAGAGAGAGAGAGAGAGAGAGAGAACAAGCAAGTAAATATGTAATGCTACACCAGCATTGGAAGAATTCTGACAACTTTAAAGTCTATAAAATATGTAATAAAAAGATTGTTTTAAAGTACTTCATACGTTTTCTTCTTCTAGTAAATATGGAAACTTTATATAAATACAAAGAAGAAAATCAAGTTGTCCAAGTTAATAAGCAAATTTGCCTATAATTTCATCCTACCATCCTATAATCTTACCAATTTGACAATAGAGAGAGAGTATTGTCTTTGGTATCTTGATTTTCTTCACTTACCATTTTGTGAGCATTTTCCTTTGTTTTTACTAGTCTTCAAAATATGTTTTTAATAGTTGCCAATATTACAGACTATATATAAGAAATTGTAGTGCTTTGTTTTCAACAATTTCTGTGATCATGAATTTAATTTATGTACATAAATATTTATCTGCATAGCTGACTATATCTTCAGCATAAGGTGCATAAAGTGAAATTATTAGGTCTAACTGTACATTTTATGACATTTGATGTATATTATGAAATAGACTTACAGAAAGCTTGCACTTTCTCACTATTATCACACAATATGAGAAAATAAGTAAATGTAGAACTTAGACAAAACTACACCTCAGTGCTATTTTAAATTACATATCTTTGTTTACTTGTGGGGTTGATTTTTTAAAATATTATTGTTATGCATTTACCTTTCTTTAGTGAAGTACTTGTCATTTGTTTTTCCTCTTTTTTTCCTTTTAAGCCATTAGTGTTTTTCTTTTGATATTTGTGGTATTTCATGTGTGAAACATATATTTGCTGCAGTTTTTCCAAGTAGTATTTATATTTATGCTTTTATGATATTTTCGCATTCAAAAGGATTTTTATGCACACTGTTGATCTATTTTCTTTGTGATTGCCTCTATTCCTATTGTGCTTTAAAACCCTTTTCTATCCTAAGATCAGTAAAATATTATGTTCTAGTTTTTAAAAATAATTTAACTTTTATATCTAGCCTTTTAATCTATGTGGGATTAATAATGGTAGGAAAAGGTTTTAATTTGAGACTTTTCCAAATCGTTCATTTTTTTTTTTTTTTTTACCACATTTGTTAGTAAAATTATCTATTCTTTCCCCCATAGGTCTGTGATACTTACCTACACACACACACACACACACACACACACACACCCCTCTGATCTGTTTCAGAAGTTACATTAATCTGATGGAAAGTTTCTGTTTTTAGGATTAGGGTGTTGTGTGTAATGGTTCTTGGGACTTTTTGTCCCAGATGTGGCAAAATTACAATTAATTCTTAGTGTTGTCTTGAAGGATCTGGGGAGAGAAATGGAGCGGAGGCATTTAGGACCCAGGGGAAAGCCAGGCTTGGTATAGAAGGATAGAGTCTCCAGCGCTGCGCACACACGCCTCCTACCAAAATCACAGCCCAGTGAAGCCGGGCTCTCATTCACAGCTTTCTAGAGAAATCTGAGCCCGAACCTGCCAGCCTAGGGGATCTCACCTACTCAGCTCAGCAGCGAGGACACCTGCAGAAACACATTCCCAAAGCCAGGCTGGGCAGCCGTGTGAAGGTATTTCTTGCCTTTTTTCCCCCCTCCTCCCTTCTGTATTCGCAGCGCCTCCCCGCCTTTCCTCCCACTCTTGCGATGCCATGGCTGCAGCGGCGTTTCAGCACTTGGGTGCGCGGACAGCTCCCATCTGCAATCCCTCCATCCCTGCTGCACCCTATCCTCCCCAGCCTCCCTAGTCCATCCTCCTCCTCCTCCCCGCGAGCCCGCTCAGCCTGCACCCCTTTATTACACCATCAGCACCCCCATCTCCACCATCGCCCTCATGATCGCCACCATCACCACCAGCGCCGAAACTACAGTCAACACAACTGTGCCTGGCCACTTAGACAAAGCCCGAGGTCCGCAGGGGAGAGGACAGAGCCCAAGTTTTCAGGCAGGGGAAAGGAAAGTTCAGGTGGACGTCACCTCTGAAAACAAAGAGAGGCGCCTGCTTGGGAGAAAGGAAAAGTGGAGAGACCTGAGAGGAGAGAGAGAGACCCCGGGCAGGGGGACAGATGGGGCACTTGCCAGACACCAGCAGTTAGCAAGCTGCCTCTCAGCAGATTAGGGACTGTTTAATTCAGGAAATGAACACGGCCTGGGGCATGGTGTTATTCCGGTAAAACAGGCATGTAAACTCCACCCGTGGTCTGGCTTCCCAATGGAGAGCCGCCAGGAAGCAGGGTGGGGGTGACGGATGACTCACATTCACCCACACTCCCCGTTTTTTTCCTGCCTAAGCGTTTATTGCAGAAACTCGGAAATTAAGTTTTTTTGGTTGTGTGTTTTTTTTTTCTCTGAAATGGTTTGTAAAATGGAAACCCCAGAAGGTGAACTCTGTGGCCAGAGTGAACATTAAAAATGATGGTGATGGTCATAAGCTCACAAATGCGGCTCTCGTTGGAAAGTGCTATTTGTTCCGACGTCTCTTCCTGTCGACTTATTTTGTTTTTCAAATTTCCGATCTTAGACCTCTCTTGGAAGCAGAGAAGATCGATCCCTTGCCCAAACGGCCAACTAGTAATGATATTCAGAGCAGATGGCCTGGCTTTGTTCATCTCTAAGGCAAGGACTGGCTCAGATTTGGAAGGAGAGATTTTTGCGTGTTCTCTCAGTAATCGGCAATAACACCATTTCCCTGTAATACTAAAGGGTAATAGAGTGCAAAAATTGAAAAGATATTTTTATGTAACTGTTCCATCAGGCTCTGCTTTTAGAGAGCTATCATTTTCTATCTCAGCTGGGGGGAAGTTAGAACAGCTTTCAAATACCTTGAAGATCCAAGCCCAAGTTATAGCACCTCTGTAATTTATCCAGGATCCTTTATTTATTAAGAGCTAACAAACATCAGAAAAGTGCCAGCTCCTGTCATAAATAAAAATATTTTGGTGGGTTCCCATATAATCTATTATGACTGAATTGCAAAGTACTGAGAGGAGGGGTGTTGCACTTTTTCCCCCCATAAAATCAACATCTTAATTAAAAATGAGATGGCTCCAATATTCATACAAAGGTAATGTCAGCTCACATGTAACAACAAAGCTGAAACCAGAGCACAGAAAAAGCTCATTTAAAAATTCCCCTTCTGCATTTCTCCTGCCTTTAGAAAAAGAGGCAATAAAGCAAGTTTTGTCGAAATCAGCTTGCTCCTCATTAGAGGCAGTGTCAAAAATAAAGAGTAGTCACAAACAAGTATCTTCTGGCAGAATTTCTGAGAAAAAATTCACGCCAGATACTCTTCTTGAATGTCGAAAGTTACTTACTACTAACCATTGGCATGATTCTACCTGCCTCTAAGGTTCACTCAATTTTAAACCCAAATCAAGAAAATTAGTAAAAACATAGGATGATGTTGATTTTAGAGAAGAAAATTCAGTCATCTATGTATAGTTACTGTATTATATTAGTAATGTCCACCGTAACTAGGATCTCTTAAGTCCCCAACCAGCAAGAATCTTAAAACTCACATATCTGTATTCAAAGAAACGGTCAGCCCAGGGAACTTTTAAAGGCATACACATTGCCAGTTCTAGCTCCTGCGAACCAGAGGCGGAGGCCTCGAATGCACTGTCTTCCGAGGCTGGGAAATTTCAAAAACAGTGCTGCTGCGATGAGATTTGCAGGCATCTCTTTCAGAAGCAGAGCCTTTCTCTGACTGAAATATTATGCTGAGTTTATTCCTTTTTATACAGTGCTGCCACCCGAGCTTCTTTTTTATTTTTATTTTTTTTCTATTAAGGACTATTTTACCCATTTTATGGCTTCAATAATAGAACTTCCGCATCTTCCTACTGGGTTTAAAGATGAACAGGAAAGATATTTTTCTTCAACAGAGTGGCATCCTACACCTTTACAGACATGCTCACAGAGGGGCCCATGTCTTGAGAATCATGGAGCATAAAGCTGGAAGGTCCTTCATTTCCCAAAGGGGGGATCATAACTCTTCAGAGCAGGTAGTGTCTGCTTATTTCTGCAAGCCTTCCAAGGGGGCATCTTATTGACCCTGAGAAGTCTATTCACGACTTGACACAAAGCCTCATAGCACAGCCATTCTTAGTAACCGGATACAGGCGGACTTGAATCTTCTCTGCTCTCCTGTTACACAGTGTCTTAGACTGAGAAGTTAAGTTAATGCAGCAGAATGAGTATGCAAAACATGAGGCTTGGCCACATGCAATTAGCCCAGAAAGAGCCCCCAACATTGCCAAGAAAGATCTTTTCCCCCCTTCCAACCTTCCCCTCAAATAATTAAAGATTTTTAATTATTTTAGTTATGGTTCGTTTTATCCGTATCTCACTGGAATGAATTTGTCTCAGGAGACTATGCAGTGTGAGTTACTACGAGTCTACAACTCCTAACATCAGCCCCAAGTGTTATACCTCTCTAGGGAAACTGTGCTTAATTTTTACTTAGAGTAGTTTGCCTTTGGTTTGATTCTTCGTGGATGTGGAAATGAACTGGTAACTCTCCTCTCAATAAAAATTTTCATTTATTCAGGTAATAAGTTCATTATTCTTCGCTACGTCTGCTACCTCCCGTAAGCCTTTCTTATAGCCTCTCTGGCTGTGTTTTCATGAGACAGAGGACGTTTTCTGTGTGGGAGGCTAATTTCCCATGAGATTTCCTTCTTCCTGACTTCTGGACCATCGGGGATTTCCCCATTGTGTTTGAGATGATCAACTCTTGTTTGCTGGACCCCTTAAGCCAAATCTCCAATTCTTAGATATTGAACAGACACCTTCTCCATCTCTTCTCCATAAAACAATATGGCATCAGCTCACCTTTTGTTATTGCTCAAATGTCTCATGTAAAGTTCCGTACTTTTCTATGGGCCAAGTACATAGTATATTCAGTGTTCATTATTTGGTGCTTTTGGAGGCAATAGAAGAGAAGTTGTGGGAATGAATGGCAGTGAGAAGTGGCAGTTAGGGGTTCGAATCACAGACTCTATTAATAAAAGGACTCTAGGCTGCTGTGTGGTAAAAAAATAAAATGCAATAAACAAAAGGGAGATTATTCTCTCTTTTCATTTCCTCCTTTACTGATCCCTTCCTCTATGTGGCCTTCTCTGCTTCCTCCATCCTTCCTTTCTTCATTGCTATTGGTTGATATACTAGTATAGAGCATGCAGGTGTGAGTAAACAATTAGTGGGGTGATCTGAGAATGCCAGGACTCCCAAAGGAATGAGTATATTGAGGTGTTTTTATTCTCTTCTTGGATAATGTAGCACTATTGTCCATAGAGAGTGTAAGCGCTAACCTCAGGAACAAACTGCAGCTCGCGAGCCACATGCTACTCTATGGCCCCTTGAAGGTAGCTCTTCCACAAAATACCACAGCCTGGGTGAGTCTATTTTGAAGAAGTGGCATTAGAAGAAGTTTAAGTTTAAAAAATTTGGCCCTCAAAAGAAACTTCAATCGTTGTACTGTTGATATTTGGCTCTGTGGACTAATGAGTTTGCTGACCACTGCTTTAGACCACTGCTTCCCAAATATTAATATGCATACACTTTGCTTGGAGATTCTGCTCCCTGTTCAGCAGATCTGAGTGGGTCCTGACAGTCTGTATTCATAACAAACTCCTAGGTGCTGCTGACACTGCTGATCCACAGACCATACTTTCAGAAGCAAAGACAAAGAACAGTTTTCTTCTTTTTTAACATTCCCATCTCATGTCTTATTAAATAATGGCACTCACACTAAACAAAACAAAGCCATTCCAATTTCTGAGGCAATAAGACCTCAGAAATCATAGCTCTGGTTGGGGGAAAGTTATACAAATGGCCCATTTCCTCCCACCTCACCCATACACATCCTGCTGCATTTCTCTTTCACCAGGCAGTTTTCTTAACTCGGATACCTGCTGCTACTGTGTTTCCCCGAAAATAAGACATCTTCCGAAAATAAGACCTAGCACATGGAAAGATAAGACATCCCCTGAAAATAAAACCTAGCGCAAGTTTGGGAGAAAAAATTAATATAAGACACTGTCTTATTTTCGGGGAAACAGGGTATCATCTGCCCAGTTATATCCAGAAGAGTGTCATAGCTGAGCTGGGAAAAACAGTGGGAAAGGAGACAGGTGTGCTTAGTAGCCACCTTTGGGTAATCCATGCCTTTATTACAGTCTTTGGATCCTCTTCCTCAAAAAGAGATTATTATTCTGCATGTTTTCCTTTTTTCTCCTTCAAGTGATAATTCCAAGAAACATAATTAATGTGTTTTTATAATTGGGGTATTGACTTCCAATGACTTCTTCTGAGGATGATTTAATAACATAAAATGCAATAAACAAAATCCTAGTCTGAAGACTTGTTTAAATGAAAACTTTTCTACCTAATAGGGTGAGGCAGCAGACAAACCCACACCTTCCTTACAGGTTGTCTTTGCATGATCTGTCCCAAAGCAAATGAAAAGAATAGAAGTTTTATAGATTGTTCTAGAACTCAGGACACTAGAATTCCTCTGCCAAATAGGTCTCCTTTATCCGAGTCCCAGCATGTTCTAATTCTAATCTGGTACCTATTTTGGGTTGAAGTTCTCAGAATCTCTACTCTGATGAAACTCATTTCAATTTACTTTTTATCTTTGTTGAGAACAAGAACCACTGGGAGCAAATGACTCTGTGTTTACTTGCTATTTTGAAGGGTTCCCAGGGAGTCCACACAATGAATATTTATGTAGCAAGGGTAAGTCTAAGTACTGAGCTAAAAGGTGTTGGAAAGTTGGCTGTAATCCAGGGGCTACATTCTGGTTCCTTTACACTGTCAGATGATTGAAGGTCTCCCCTTTATCTTTCCAGTCTAGTCTCCCCGCCCCCGTACAGACAGTTCATATCTACAAGTTGACTAACAGTAGACAGAAAGTCAATGGATTGGGGGCCAATTTGTTACTCACGGAGCTTATGTTCCTTTGCCAGCACTTATGCAGAGAAGTCCTACATGATCAATCTCAAATTCGCCATGTGGAGAAAAGAATCCTTTCTGGTCAGCAACTAAAGAATGTTGTAATTAACCAACTTCTAAGAATTATACCTAGGCACCACTGGCAGTAAGAGGGCATGTCATTTTTCAGGAAAGATTTCAAATAGAGCTGTCATTTAAAAAGAAATACTTTTGGCCACTGTGATTTTCAGTTTTGGTCTAGATGTATCGGCAGCATCTATTTTTATTTTGTTCAATATAAAAGTTCCTTTCCTGAGGGAAAATTCATATTCATTTGAAAATATTTGAAGTGAGGTTTCAGAAAGGTGAAAAGCCATAGGGTTAATGTACTTCAATATGTTTTTAAAATGTGTAAACAGCTTACACAGTTACTAGTGGAAATAGCTGACTAGACCTTCATGTGGGAAGTTTTATCCCTAAGTTTCATTGTTCATCTTTTTTTTTTTTTTTTTTTTTTTATAAGAGAAGCCCACAAAACAAGCATGGATATAATTTATCACTTTATATTTGTATTAATTTAAAGTTATGTGTCCTTAAAATTGTTCTTTGTATTACCAAAAACACCCAGAAGTAACACATATTTGAAGTATTGTTAATTAGTTACTGATGTTCCTGTATTTCAAATAATATTTATAGGTTTTTTTTCTTTCTGATTATAACAACAATGTACTTTTTCCTCTTCCAATTTGGCCAATTTTATAGCATTTCTTAAATAAATAATCTTTCCTGGGACTGGTGGGGTGTGGGTGTGTACCTGCTGTGTGCCTGAGTAATTGTGTGGGCACTGGTACCCAGGATGGTGTAAAGCACTTACTCTGAGAGGCAGGGCGGGGTCATGAACAGAACAAGGCTTTGTGTCAGGTAGGTTTGGGTAGGAATCTTTTTTCCCCCAGCTATACTTAAACTTTCTAAATCTCATTTTTATCCTTTCAGCTACTAAATAATTTAGCTTAAAGGGTATAGAGGTTAGATCATATAACATCAAAGCCCTAGGCACATAACAAGTACTCAATGAATACTTGTTTTTTTGCATTTCCCCCCCAACTTAATAACAGCTCATTATCCTGCTTTAAGCCAAGTGCTTAGCTGTTCTGGGCCTCAATATCCTTCTGTCTACCTGGAGACAACAAAATAATGATATAAACAGGAATATTACAGTAAATATAAAATGGAGCTCTTCATTTCCAAAGCATTTTTACTTAGATTATTTCACATAATCCTTAGCATCTTCGAGGGAATTATCTTTCTTCTGCATATTGCAGGATCATTGAAACAATAAAAAAAATTGACAGAAAATGCTTTATAATAATACTTATGTACATGCATAATTATAGACAAGACATGGTTATTATTCTGATTGTTCCTCACTATGTTTAATGTGTTTCTGAAGATAATGAAATAAATGAGAATAATAGATTATAAAATAGCCAAAAGAGATTTCATTTGAATTAATATACTTTTTTTTTAAATCCTCACCCGAGGATATTTTTCCATTAATTTTTTTAGAGAGAGTGGAAGGGAGAGGGAAAGGCAGAGAGAAACATTGGTGCGAGAGAAACACATCGATTTGGCTGCTTCCTGCACGCCCCCTACTGGGAATTGCCCACAACCAAGGTACATTCCCTTGACTGAAATCAAACCTGGGAACCTTCAGTTTGCAGGCCAAGAGCTCTATCCACTGAGCCAAACTGGTTAGGGTGCTAGGAATGTCTTGTTAACCTCTTAGGCATAGGTAAGTTTCTCGATTTGGGAATGGATTTTTTAGGGAAGGAGACTGGGGCTCTGAGAGGGAATTTCTTTCTGAAGGTCACATAAGTCTTAAATATTGTAAGTAGTAAATATTAGAACCTCGCTGCTATATATAAGAAGCATAAGAGCATAGTAGTAAAAAGAGCATGGGACTGGAGAAAGATCACATGGGCTTAAACCCATTTTCTGCTTCTTAGTAGCTATGTAACCTTGGGAAAGTCATTTGACCTCTCTTTGCCTCAGATTCCTCATCTAAAAAATGTTGACTACATTAAATAATGTACTGTATGAAAGAAGAATATGTAAGTGCCTGGGACATAATAAACACAGTTATAATAAAAAATAAATCATAGCTATTATTAATGCCACCAGGACAGCAAACTATTCGTGTGATAACCAAGTATAATGTACCCTTTTACACTTGCTTGACCAATTCAGAAAAGATAAATGAGAACTTAGTCCTCCACATGAACAAAAGAGTAGAGTCTATTGAAGATACTACATTCTGGGAACATTCTTATATGGCATAACATTTTCAGAGCCTTAAATATTACCAGTTGAATTTATTTAAGTAGAAATCTATTCAGACTTCTGAAATAAAGGATTTTCCTTTACTGAAAAATATCTATTTTATCTTAAGCATGAAACCCAGTGACCCTGGCTTGGTAGTCTCTCCAGAAGCTTCCACTATATCTTTATGCTGAGCACAGTATAAAGATATAGATTGAAGCACATTTATTTCAGATAGTATAGATTGGAGGCACAGCTATGTGTGCAAGTGGGCCGTGAAAAATGCAACCTCAACTCTCCCCTTGAACCCACAGTAATTTATCTCAAAAACATTGTTGAGCCCCCTGAACTGTGAAGTAAGTAGCTTACTCCCAGTATCTTTAAATCTTCTGCAGGGGACAAGCCAGCACTATGCCTTGTGCGCTAAGCATTTTTGCAACATGGCTTAGAACTGTGAACATCACCCACGATGCTTCAAGGGGTGATTCTCTGAAGGACAATGTGCCCAGGCTAAGTTCTCTCAGGGAACAAAATACTTTGTAAATGAGAGAGGAAATGAAAAGTCAGCTGCAATGCCTCATTGGGTCCCGATGCTCCCAGACAAAAGGGGAAACCACTTACTCACTGCAATAATATTTTGAGTGCTTTATTCATATATTCTCTCTCTATATTTTCTGAGCACCTACTCTGTGTCCGGCACCGTTATAGGCACCGGGAGTAGGAAGTAACACAACAAAGTCTATCTGTTCATGAAGCTGACCCTCTTTGTACCACATACTGTAATGAGGATGCACAGATGGATGAGTCCCAGCTCTTCTCTGCAAGGAGTTAAGAGAAAAGAGGGGGACAGGGAGAAGGCAGGAATATGTGGTGTGGTAGGGGCTTTGGAGCTACTCATGACCTCTGAAGATCATTGAGGGTTTCCTGAAGAAAATGATCTCCAGGATGACTCCTGAAGGGAAAGGGGGAGTTAACCAGTAGTCATTGTAGGCAGAGAGAGCATCTTTGCCAAGGCCTACAGAAATAAGAGAAACTGCAGTGGCTTAGTGTGCTATATGATCAGATGGTGATTGATAGAGAACAGATGATGAAGGGTCTTAGAAACCATGTTACATAGCTTTATCCTAGGATAATTGGTAGCTATTGATCAATGTCAATCAAGGAGTGACATGAGCAGATTTCAACTGTAATATAGGGAATAGACTAGGAAAAAGCAAGGCTGGCATCAAGGCTACCATAGGGGGAATGTACTAAACAGATGAGGAGCAATGTGGTCAAACAAAGGCAGTAAAAATAGATAGGGAACATTGGTCACATCTGAGAAATATTATGGAAGTGATTTCCTGGAAGTGGGTGGTAAGGGAGAGGGTGGAATAATAGCTGACTCCCAGGTGTCTAGCGTGGGAAGCTGTACAGAGGATGATGTCAGTCACTGAGAGATGTACAGAGGTGGAGGAGCAAATTAAGAATGAGAAACTACGACTAGTTCAGTTTTGTACACATTGAGTTTGGGGCAGCTAAGTGGAGGTGTTCAGTAGGCAGTTGAATAGCCTGAAGATCAGGAGATAGCGATGGACTGAAGCGATCCAGGTAAAATGATCAAACCCTGGGCAGGAGCCTGGAAAACACCACATTGATGTCAAGTGGTGAGCACAGAGATGACTAAGCAGGAAAGGACAGAAGGCTAAGAGAAAAACCAGGGTCTGTGGAGTCAGAGAAAAGAGGGGGAGGAAGGGAGAGTTTCAAGAAGAATGAAGTCATCAGTATCAAATACTAATAGAGGTCACTCATAGTAGGCATTGAAATTTGTCTATTGGATATAGCAACAGAAAGGTCATTCTCTAGTAGGGTGACCATCTGTCTGGTTTGCTTGGAACTGTCCCAGTTTATGCCTATTGTTCCAGCGTTATTATATTAGTGCCCCCTAGCATCTAAATTTGAATAATAATTTACATGATCATCCTGGCTATTGGTTGGTAAGAGCAATCAAAGATAGATTGCAGTGAGGTAGGGATGAATTGGAAGAGGGGAACATCAAACACGAGAACTTTTTGAAGGGGGGGTGGTGAGGCTGCTAGAGAGGGAATTTTAACATCAGGTGGTCATTGAACTAGATGGGTTTTGAGTTTCTTCCATTGCTTTATTTTTTGTTGTTGTTTCCTTTCCTTCCCTTAAAATCAGTGAGAACCAAGGATCTGTTCTATTTCTTGTCTCCACACATTACAAAGCTAAATGCTGTTTTTGCAAAAGCAGTAAAAAGCAGAAATGTGCAAGTTGATTATTTCGCTTAAGAAAATACTGCTAGTCCTAAATTAAGCAGAGAAATTACTTTGGCTTTTAAATTACTTTGTATGATAAAGCATTAGCAACAATAATTAGGTTGGGAGTAAATATTCTGCCTCTTTTTGGAGATACTGTTGTCTTAGGAATGCTAGGGGGAAAATCCAAGCCTCCAAGTTCATTTATGCCTTCTGATTTTTGGAGCTTCCAGATTAGAACAAACAGATGTCTGAGTTTAAACATTTATACTTACAATGAGAAAGATATGGGTGCCTCTCTTTGTACCATTTAAGTGGAGAAGTCTTAAAGAATGTATCTGAGATGATTAAAATAATCATTGTTAAGAATAAAGTCATATCTCAGAGCAACAAACAATGTATATAAAATGGAATCATGTTTGAGCCCATATAGATATTGTATTAGGAAGGGAGGCGACATAGAGTTTTGATTCCTTTTGCCTTCCCTGCAGAAGTTTGACAAAGACAAATAATAATGCCCCCTTATAAATGTCCACATGTAAGCATTCTTCTCCAATGCTGTTGCATTTGATTATTGAAGGTCAGGCTCCCAGTTATAAGGCTGCCCTTCCCTCCCCCTCCCCCATTGTTGTTAGTTCAGTTTTTAGTAATTAGGTACCTTTGGAATTAGGATGGGGTGACCTTTAACCGTCCCTTCATTATTGTTAAGATAGAAATGGCCGCCCTTAAAAAAAGTAGGGGAGGGGGATTCTTTGAAAGATACATCTATTTGAGGATAGAGGCTAATGGGAAGCAGTAAATTGTCCAGCGGCCATAATTCCTCTGCCATAGCTGGGCCTGTGAATAGCCCCATAAAGCATGCTGCAGCAGAAAAGGATCTTTCTTCTTACTCTCTCTCAGGGCAATTAATAAAAGTGCAATCTGTTTCTAATCCGACTGCACACTATTATGTTAACTAGTCAATGTAACTGAAAAATTCCGCAACATATTTCAAACACTTGCATATTATGTGTTCAGTTTGTCAATAAAATTATGCCAAATGTACCCTTGTGAAGATAATTTACTCATTGTCCATTGGATACCTAATCTAACAGACTGGAAGCAGAATGCACTGCTTTTATATCTCAGATCCATTCATCTGCCCATCATCTCTGTTTTGTTTCTCTTGTCTTGCAGTGGCCATGGCCTCGGTTCTGCTTCTCCTTTGGAGCACTACCACTACATAGGACCTGGATGTCCTACTGTCTCCCAGGAACAGAACGAAGACCCTTGCTCTGTCTGTTTCCGTGGCTGCCTGGAAGTAAAACAGCTGTGGAGTGGGCCAGGGTTTCAGCAGACCTTCACGTGAATGGGACCAGTTTCTCTTCTTCCCAAATATCAGCAATTAAACCCTTGGAAAGGAGATTTGGCCAAGATGACCCACTTACAGTCTGGACTTAGTCCAGAGACTATAGAGAAAGCTCGCCTGGAACTGAATGAAAACCCAGATATTTTACACCAGGATATTCAGCAGGTCAGGGACATGATCATCACCAGGCCTGACATTGGATTTTTACGCACAGATGATGCCTTCATCCTGAGATTTCTCCGAGCCAGGAAGTTTCACCAAGCAGATGCCTTCAGACTCCTGGCCCAGTACTTTCAGTACCGCCAGCTAAACCTGGACATGTTCAAAAACTTCAAGGCTGATGACCCGGGCATTAAGAGGGCGCTCATTGACGGGTTCCCTGGAGTGCTGGAAAACCGCGACCACTACGGCAG
The DNA here is from genome assembly GCF_964339955.1 of Pipistrellus hanaki. NCBI lineage: Eukaryota > Metazoa > Chordata > Mammalia > Chiroptera > Vespertilionidae > Pipistrellus > Pipistrellus hanaki. The sequence continues at coordinate 21,764,943 of NC_140519.1, read as the reverse complement.
GAAGATTCTCCTGCTGTTTGCAGCCAATTGGGACCAGAGTAGGTAAATGTAGATAGCGTCTTTGTTTTTTCTTGTTCATAAGCATAGCCATTGCATGTTGGGGCTTTATGGCTTTATAGATAGTAGGCTTTCATTAAAAAACAATATATATTCCAGCCCAGCAGGCATGGCTTAGTGGTTGAGTGCCAACCTATGAACCAGGAGGTCACAGTTCAATTTGGGGCATATGCCGGGTTTTCAGAGTCTAGAATTTGGTTAGGTCTGCAGTTGAGCTTGGCCTGTCTGTGTTTCTGCTCTGTTAATCCATAAGTGTTCATGATGAGCCCCTCATTCCAAAGAATTATTAATGAGAAAGATTTCCAGATTTTTATAGTCTGCTATCCATCATTCACTCAACAAACATTTAATGAGTATAGACCAGTGGGGGGCAATTTGATTTTAAGTGGGTGATTTGAGAATGAGTTATTAACAGTAAGTCTTTTTGCATTTCTTATGGTTCTAGGGGCCTCATATACAGTATATAAATATGTATTGTGCCATATTTATGCATTTCAGTTCTCTATGATATGGTTTGAAACTTTATTTGCTATTTTTCATATCACTTCATATTATTATGATTGTTGTTATTATTATTTTAACAATTTCTTAGTGATTTCTTCCTCAGTTCTTCAGTTGTCCTTTTGTTCTTTTATCTTTCTCTGTCATGGATGCCACATTCTTTGGAAGCCTGCTTTAGACCAACTTAATGGCCTTTTACGCTTCCTCTGTGTGAATAGGAGTTTACCGTTTTAATAAGAATTATATGTCACAGGGAAGGCATCAGGATTTTAGAGACGCTTTAGGTGGGGCATGGCCAAAAAAGGGTGGGAACCACTGGAATAGACTTTGCACCAGAGCTTGTACTGGGCACTGAGGACAATGGTGAAAACATACGGTCCCTGCCAGCCAAGAGCTCCTTGTGCAGCCCACTGTCCAGCAATGGTGCAAACATGTAAGCTGCTAACTCCCGTCTACCATGCGAGAATTCCTTCTGTGGCACAGCCTGTCAACACAGGACGTCAGTCTTAAACTAGACGGGATGGCTGTCCTTTTGAGAATGGCACATTAACATTTGGATTTGAGAACAGGAAATTGTTTGATGATTCTGGAGAATAATCAAGCTGACTTCATTTGTGCTTAGTTGTAAGTGTTCTAGAACGTCCATCTGCTAAGGCAGATGAGGCATAGACAGGAGCCAGTATGTAGTGATTTACACATAAAGAAGTAAGCCATAGCAAAATATCTTATTTTCCATTAGCATTTGGCCTGTGTGTATATCTCAGAATGCCTTAAGAATAATAAATAGCAATATGAAGCAAGTCTTTGAGAGAATAATCCAAATGTTTACAATTATGATAGCCTTGGATGAACTACTTCATTTCTTTCTTCCTCAGTTTCCTCAAGTGTAAAATAAGAAGCTTGAGGTACTTCCTGAGTTACTTCCCAGCTTTAATGGCTCATGAGTGTGAAGCTCATTTAGCCTAAAGCTGTGAATGGAAAGGGATTTTAAAATTCACATTACAGGCTCTTAATCCACTAGGCTTTTGGAGGTAATCTCTCCCTTTCTCCCACCGAGGCTGGGTCTACTTGAGTCAATATTTTTCAAACTGTAAAAATACTATTTGTTCTAAGTATTTTGGTTTTCATAGGAAGGTGAATGATGCAACTATGCCATTGGCAGCCAGAGATCATTAGAAGCAAACAAGCCTCGGTTAGAATGTGGTCACACTGTCATGTGATTTATTGGTTATACTAGTATGACTTGGGACAAGCAACCTCTCTGGGTCTCAGTTTTCTCATCTGCAAGATGGGGATGATACTGATGTCTGTCTAATAATGTCATTGGGAGGACTGAATGAGATCATGCATTTAGGAATACAGCTCATTATTTGGCACCTGGCAAGCCCTTAATATCAGCTTTTGGTAGTATTATTAACATTATAAAACATCCCACTGCAAAAATAAGAGAGCGTAGATGGTAAATACATTAAAAATGTAGACAGGAGTGCAATGCTTGAAAACGGGGTGGGCTGATGGGTGCCATCTGCCTGTGCATCCGTCTGAAGCACTTGTTTGTTTTCTCCCTAAACATGTTCCCTGTTACCCAGATCCAGCCTAAAGGGGGCCCTAAAGGCCTGGGGAAGTTGGCACAGCTTTGCCAAATGATTACTTCACTCTCGCTGGGTGCCTGTGGTGACTGGGAAGTGATTTGAATGTCTCATACAAAAGGTTTACTGAGATTAAAGTGGTTATTAATATTTATTAAACTATGTAAATCTCATTGTTCTAGACCCAGACACCATGAACAGAAGTGTATATTGGTGAAGGCTGGGAGGCAGGATCATCCAGAGGCACAGGCAGGGCCCATCTGCCTGGATTAGGTGTGCCAACTGAGGAGCAGGAGTGCTCTGGGCTACGGAGCACAAACTGGTCTCCTCCAGAAACGGGGCCATGGCAGAGAGCTGTCTGGCTTCCATGGTTTTCCGAGGCTGCCAGGATGAACTGAAATGCATTAGATTAAATCAGCACCCACATATTCATCCATAAAATGAAGCTTTCAAGGTCAGCATAGTTTACATTTCAGTTCATCCGCTTGGACTGTGATAGTGACTGAAGGGGACGCTATTGCTCAATGAGCCTTTTGATCTTTCTCACCTCAACTCATATCAGCCTTGACAAAAACCTACAATTTTCTTGTTAAGATCTGATAAAAATGAAATCTATTTCTTACTTTTTTCTGAGTTGCACACTTGCACGTGGCCATGCAGCCCGACTGGCCGAGCACGTTTCCCATGGATTTTACTCAGTTAAAAAGAGGAAAACTTGGTAAAGTTATTTTCCCTTCTGGAATATCAATTTAATCAAGTGAAAGTGGGTGTAATATCTGACCTGGGGAGCTGTTGCAAGGATGAGCCCCAAAGGCCCTCCTTGATGGTGTCCAAGAGGCAGAATAGAATCGTGATTAAATGCCCTCCCAACCAACCATGTGATCCTGAGCGAGTGGCTTCAATTTTTACTACCATCAGTTTCTCACCTGTAAAGTGGGAGTGATAATGATCATAGGCTGGTATAATTGGTGTTCAATAAATGGCCAATGTTTCTTAAGAAAAAAAATTCAAATCAGGCCAATACCTACAATCATGGGTCACAAGATGTAATTTCTAAGGGTGGCAAGATTTGATGCTTTTCTCAGCTTGGAAAAATATGAAAGATGCAACTGAGACTTCAAGCCACTGAGTTCCAAAATTCTCTGTGCTAACTCAGAGACATCACTTCATCTTAGGGTATTTATTATATTCTTAGGATATAAGAAAGACATTTGGGGAGTCCAGATAATAAAGGCCCCACCATAGATGACAGTAACATCCATCAGTACTACGTGTAGACCAGCTTGTCTCCAAGTACATTAGTGGGGGGGTGGGGGGAGAGGGGGAAACAAATCACAAAGTATAAAGTTACACTTGAGATTCTTTTGTCAGGGTATTGTTTGTTTATCGCAATTAAAAGTTCAGAAATCAGCAGCTAGGTTGTAAATTATTTGGAAAGTCGGTTCTGTAAGGCAGCCAAGGCACTGTAAGGAAAAGCTAAATTAGGATAATTTAGTGGAGAGAAAAAAGGGCTGAAGAATAACTTGGTTACTCCTGACAAATATATGGAATTACTCTAAGGAGGCAATTAATCTAGTAGGCTCTTTTCCCACCATACAGAACACGGGATAAAAGGTTTGCATTAAAGCACAACCAACTTCACCCTGGCTGGCATGTCTCAGTTGTTCAGTCATTGTCTCCATGCACTGAAAGGTTGCTGGTTCAATTCTGGCCAAGTCACATGCCCAGGTTGTGGGCTTGATGCTTGGTAGGGGTGTGTAGGAGACAGCACATCATTCATTGTTTTACTCTCACATGCATGTTTCTCTCTTCCACTCCTTTCTTCCTCTCTGTCTGAAAAAAAAAAAAAAAAAAAAAAAAAAAAAAAAAAAAAAAACACATAAAAAAGGCACAACCAACTAGGTTGGAGATTAAGAATCAGGACAAGGGTGAGGGAGTGGGGCATTTGCCTAGGATGCAAAAATTTAAGAGGCCACCAAATCACTCAAAGTAAATAATATTGTCATACCGCCTGGCCAGCATGGCTCAGTGGTTGAGCGATGACCTATGAACCAGGAGGTCATGGTTCGATTTCTGGTCAGAGCACATGCCCAGCTTGCCGGCTTGATCCCCAGTGTGGGACATGCAGGAGGCAGCCAATCAATGATTCTTTCTTATCATTGATGCTTTTATCTCTCCCCTTCCCTTGCTGTCTGAAATAAATCTATATATATAAAAAGCCAGTAACCAGAACGCTGTAATGACCAGAAAAACAGGTTGTTATGATGCCCAATGCAGCCAGCAAACTGGCCAATGTGGGGTTGAGGCATCTGGCCAACCTCTCGCAGCCCCTCCTCCCAGCCGGCCCCACCCCTGGTCGCCTTCACCCCTAAATAAATAAATAAATAAATAAATAAATAAATAAATAAGACTAAAAATATCACACAATATTTTTTAAAATAAAAATTCAAAAAATTCCTATGAATAATACATCAACATTTTTAAGAAGGCGGAATAAGGATTATTGGTTTTTCCTTGTGATTTATGCTCCAACCAGTTCAGCACAGCACTGCTTAGGTCAATCAGATTTCCCAAGAGAAGAAAGAGCCTTAAGTTGGCTCCTATTCAATTATATTATAGTACACTAGAGGCCTGGTGCACAAAACTCATGCATTGGGGGGGGGGGGGGGAGGTCCCCTCAGCCCAGGCTGCACCCTCTCCAATCCAGGACCCTTCGGGGGATGTCTGATCCTGGGGATGGGGTGTAAACCAGCGGTTGGACATCCCTCTCATAATCTGGGATCACTGGCTCCTAACTGCTCATTTGTCTGCCTGCCTGATAGCCCCTAACTGTCCCCACTGCCAGCCTGATCACGCCTAACAGCTTCTGCCTGCCAGCCTGGTTGCCCCCGATTGCCTCCCCCACCCCCCCAACCCCCCCACTGGCCTGGTTACCCTTAACTGCTGCCCCACCCTGATGGCCTGGTCACCCCCAAGTGCCCTGGCCCACCAGCCTGGTCACTCCACGCAGCCTGCTGTTCAGTTGTTTGGTCCCTCACTAAACCCCCTGCCTGCCTTGTCACCCCACACAGCCTGTTGCTCAGTACTACATCTGGTTGTTTTGGTTGTGACAGCCCCTGGCTTTTTATTTATTAGGATAGTACTGTACATCCATATACAGCTGCCCAAGCCATGATGGTTTCCAGGCATTTCCATGTACATTTTCTGGTTGAATTATCTTAACCATTGCAGAGTTTTAGTATCACTAAGTGACAGATGATAAAGAAGAAGTTCAAGAAGGAGAAGTTACCTTCTAATTGGGGAACTATATGACTCATCAATGGAAAAATAGGCTCAGACTGAAGGCTTCCAATTTCAAGTTCATCCCAAAGACATCTGGAGCCAACTGCTCAGTCCCTGAGTGATTAGATATTTTCAAAATACCCATGGAGCTTCTGAGAGGCTGCAAGTGGACTTCTTGGTGGTAGACCAATATGTGGGTGCATACAATGAGACAGTAGAGGACCTGAAGGTTACAGGCAGTGATTCTCAAAAGGAGCGCTGTTGGCTATTGGAGCTGCTCCATTTTAATGTGTAGGATTGTGTCCAGCACTGTGGAATGTTTAGTATCCCCTCCCTCAAGGCATTGTGATGACCTAAAAGACCACCGTCATATTTCTAAGTCCTTCATTAGAACCCCTGATTTTTTTTTTTTTGAGGGTGCAGGGGTGTCTAGAAGGTCCTAGCACCAATGTCAGTATCTACCCTTTGTTAAGTGCTTTTGTGCTAAGTGCTTCATATATTTTTTCCTAATCCCTACCATAGCCCCACAAGGATCTGCATTGTATACAGGTAATAGATAACAGGTGGGATTCTTCCCTAGTCTGTCTGAATGTGAAGACAACTTTTCCACAAAGCCCAAGCTATGGTCTCACTCTTACACCGAACTCAGAGCTCCTGAAGCCTCCTACAAACAAAAGCTGAACCAGTGGCATGTTGCTAAGTGGCAAAATGCACTTAGGGTCCAAATTCGAGGTTTCTCACACCCTCCCTCAGCTCAACCTTTTAGCCAAGAGACCCAGGGAGGCCCAGTGTAAACAATAATGTCATTCTTGTGGGGCTCGGACAGTGAGGAATGTGCATTAGAAGCTGGGTGCACAGCAAGTTGAGATGATTTTGGAGGTTCAGTTCCTAATATGAGTAGGAAAAAAAAAAAAGGCAGCAGAGAGGGACCAACAGTATCAGTGTGAGCAAATGAGAAAACAGATGAGGTGCTGACCAATAGACAACTCTTGTTATCCTTTAGCACATGTGTCAAACACAAGGCCCGCGGGCTAAATCCAGCCCGCCAGGCCTTGCAATGTGGCCCGCACCGCGCTGTCATCACTGCACTCCGCTGTCAGTTTATGACATTGTCAGTTTATGACTGTTCAGTAAACCATTCGGCCTGCGATTTAGGCTGGATTTTAGATTTTGGCCCCTTCTCTGATTGAGTTCGACACCCCTACGTGGGACAGATCCACGCCTCATTCATTCCTTCTTGCACTGGCTCAACATACTGAATGGCTACAGCCAGCTCTCTCTGTGCAAGTTCCTGAAGGTCAAAGGCCACGTTCCTTGACCGGAGCTCAACATCCCAGAAAGGCATCGGGCGTCCCCTGTCCCTTCGGGCATTGCATGATGGGAATGTGACTAGGGTACTTGATCTTCTTGCCTTCACAGCTCTGAAAGCAAGGACACTCACGTTCACTCTATAATGCAGAAAGCAACCTGGAGTCTGTCTGTTCGGAGGGAGCATTTGTTCTGGCACGGCGTTCAGCTGTTTCTTGTCCCCTCACGCCAGGCAGTAATTTATTTGATGGATATGCTGGCCATAGCAGCTCCTTCAAATGTCACCCGTGATTGCTGACCTGTGGCAGCCGCCAGCGCGCTGACGTGGCACACGGCCCTGACAGCTCGGTGGTGTGCCTTGGCAGTGGGAGACGAGCATGATGTAGGTTCTGTCTTCTGATGAGAACCCCGAGGCAGTAGGTGGGATATAACTCTGCAAACTATAAATAGGTTGGTTGAGGTTCACCTTTGGCTTCTGCAAGAGCATAAAAGAGCTTTTCACAAGTAGCAAGGAGTCTGTGCCTCCTTCAGTGAACTGCCCTCAGTCTAAGAGCGTGTGATAAGAAAGGGGTCAGATGTCTGACGTACCAATGCGCAGATATTAGTGAGGCAAAAAGAGGAGAGGCAAGCCAAGTGGGTTTTTATGCTTCTCACCAGTGCCAGGAGTTGATCCTCCTCCCCAACCCCCAAAGCGTGTTAATAGAAGTTTTTGTTTTTTAAAAAAATGTGTAGCCTGAAATATTCCCACATTTAGATTCCCAGCATCGTTCTGTGTCAGTTTTCTAGTTGTTATGAGTTGAGGAATGAGGGGAAAAAATGGACTGAAGAGAAAGAGAATTATTACAACCACGAAAACAAACAACATTGAGCGCTTCCCAGCTGCTTCCCACATGTCAGGCAGCAATGCTCTTACAAAGGGCACTATTAATATCCATATTTTGCAGATGATGAAATTGAGGTTCAGAGAGGTTAGGTAACTTACCCAAGGTCACACAGCCGGTAAGTGGCTAAAATGAACTGGATCTTGGAGCTAACTCCACAGTTAAAATGCCATGCTGCACAGCTCACCACTAGCCCCCCTTTGCCAAAATTTGGGGTCAGTAGATCATACATTCAGGAGGGCTCTCTCAGTGAGATTTCAGGAAGCAAGCCTCCACCAGTAACTCAAGGTCTCAACAGACTGGAAAAGGACCTCAGCTCAAAAGGCAAATCCTGTGGCCACAAACCCCAATCTCACAGAAACCAGGCAACTCAGAAGTTGAGAATCTAACGCAATCTCTCTCTGCCCTAATAATTTGACAATAACTTTGAATATTAAAAATCCCAGCCCAATAAGAGAATCTGGATGTTGCTTGGAATACATTACAAAAAGTGGTCTTAATATGGATCTGATTTAAGATAGTGACAGAAGGCACCATCTTTGCCCACCCATTTCTGTATTAAAATGTGTTCAAGGGCTCGGCCAGTGTGGCTCAGTGGTTGAGCATTAACCTATGAACTGGGAGGTCACAGTTCAATTCCTGGCCTGGGCATACACCCAGGTGGCAGACTACATCCCCAGTGTGGGGCCTGCAGAAGACAGCCAATTAATGATTCTCTCTCATCATTGATGTTTCTCTCTCTCCCTCCCTCTCTCTTCCTCTCTAAAATCAACAAAAATATATTTTAAAAAAGAAATTAAATGTGTTCAAGGGCAGATCTTCAGTTGGCAAGCAGATCCCCAGCTGTGCAGCTTACGAGCTCTGTGACCTTGGCAAGATGCGTACCTCCTCTCGCCCTCTCTCAGTATCCTCTGTCTGTAATAATCCTGTGTGCCTGTTCGCGCCGGGAGGATTAACTGATCTGAGATAGGGAAGGGGCCTGGCACACAGACAGCCATTTCTTTTCTTCCATCCTGCAGGTGGTTTCCCGCTTCCACCTAATCCAGTCTAAAATGCCCGAGATACGATTTCTCATACAGCTGAAAGATCTCATTAAATAGAATACACCTCTATCATGTGCTCCCGAAAAGCTGGCAATGAATGTCGAGGGAATGAAGTTAGTACAGTGTATGCTGCTCCCTCACCCCACTGGACCAGCATATCGCTTGTCATGTGGGTCAACCAAATAGCTCTTCAGATCGTTCTTTTAAATCCTCGTCTTCCCCCGCAGAAACTCCTTATCAGACATTCTTCAGGGCTCACCCTGGAGTGCCGCTTGGCCCTGGCTCCGCGGCTTTCTGCCCACTGTCAGCATCCCCTTTCCACGGAGCTCAGGCCCCTGGAAGCTTGCCGGTTAGCAGCCGTCCCCCTGGTGGATTGAATGGAAGGGAGAGCAGTGGGGTCTCTGTTCCGAGATAACACAGCGTGTAGGTCCCCACCGAACCCGGTGGCTGCCCTCAGGAAGGTACCAGGTGTCACATGGCTTTTGTGATGTTGTCACAAAGGTGGGGGGGGGGGGTTGTGGTGAGGGGCCACAGGATCCAGAGAGCAGGCTTTGATTGACAGCATACCTTTCCAGGCCAGCTGCTCCTCCGGAGGTCACACTTGCAACACAGGAATTTGAAAGATAGGGCACGCATTACCTTGCAGATAAGAATAACTCCCTCCTTCAGCCAGTGCTGAGCATGCTCAATGCCTCCGCTTGAAACTGGGCTGCAGGGAGGGCATGGCCTATGTCTGCTCTTTAAAGCGCCAGGGTCAGCAAAAGGCATGGAGAAAGGCATTTTTTTTTAAATTGTTTTTATTGATTCCGAGAGAGAGAGAGAGAGAGAGAGAGAGAGAGAGAGAGAGAGAGAGATCGACATCGATGACAGAGAAACATCGATTGGCTTCCTCCTGTTCAGCCCCCACCTGGGATGGTACCCTCCATCCAGGCATGTGCTCTGACCAGGAATTGAACCTGTGAACTCTTGGTTCATGGGTCAGTGTTCAACCACTGAGCCACACCAGAGAAGGGCAGTTTTTAAACATGGCATTCCCTGCATGCTGCGTTCACTGTTAGGCTTTCTCACGGGCATTGCTGACTTCTGGTTGAGTGCATTGCAAGCGGTGGGGCCTTTTCCTGTACGATCTGAGGCTCTTCTGGGCTATTGACTACTTTCCTGAGCTTTCAAGGAGCCCGGAAGCCTGTTCTGATCCCTTTACAAGGCGATACTACAGAGCAGAGAAGGAAACCCTCCAGTCCTCCAGCTCGGAATCTCAGAGCTGTACTCCTGCCCTTTAAATATGGTTCCTGGGTGATCCCTCCTCCCGGTGATCTCCGGGACTTAACCAGCTCAGGGAGTGATTTAATGCCTGCGCTACACAGAGGGTGTAAATCACGCTCAGAGCATTTACTATGAAGCTGTAGAAGTTATTGCTACTATACTGCAACATGTAACATCAGACAGGAAAATCAAGAGAGGGTACATTTTGCTGTGAAGGTTGTAAAGTGACGTGTTGTTTTTTCTTTGCACGTTCTCTTTCTGTTTCTCATCGTTTTTCTCTTCTCTTTGCCTCTGTCTCCAGCACTCCCCGAATAGTGCTTCTGGGTTTAGTTTCAAGTATGGTATTCCCCGGATAACACCCAGGGTCTTTCTGGGCCAGAGAATGTTTATCCTAGCAATGCCCCCAGGCATTGGGATCTCCTTGTGCTGCCTTGCTTAAGCCTTGCAACAATATTTGAAAGGTGTGTTATCTTCATCTCAAATAGAAGCCATTTAATCTGGACAAAAAATCGCAGGACTGGCTGGTGGTTTGATCCTGAGTGTTTCTCATTCTCCTCCTTCGTGACGCCTGATGAGGTTTGGGTCTCCTGTTGACGGTGCCACCTCATCTCCAGTTCCTCAGAATTTGTTGCGAAACCCTTGCTTGGGAACCTTTAGTGTCTCCTAATAAAGTTTGTTCAGTCTTTTTACCATGCATTTTGCCATATAAAAGCTTAAGAATTTGGCATCAGTTTCTTTCTCCAAAGAACATCTTCCACTTGAGTCAAATGAGTCTCTCCTCTCCCCGTTCTTCCCACCTCTCCTCCCAGCTCTCCCTGACCTTTTTACTCAGCCTGCATTCCCACAGTGAGGTGCCAGGCCCTACCAGAGCATGGACAAGAGGCATCTAGCCCAGCCTGGAAGCTGGGGCCTCAGATACACTCGCGTGGGGACATTTTCTAACTTGAAGGAGAAGTTAGATGGTGCACGTGGAGAGGAGGAAGTGTAAGGGAGGCTGTTGGAGACAAAAAGCACACTAGGCCGTGATCCAGGGGGAGAAACAGCTGGCCCCGTTGGGAGAGCTCCCGTTGGTTCCATTGCACAGAGAATACAAGGGCTCACAGGGAGGAAGGAGAGGCTGGGCAGGTCGGCGGAGGCCAGGAATGGAAGGCTCTGCTTCCCATAAGGAATTTGGGCTTCGTGCTTGAGGACATGTCAAGCCCTCCTCTTCTTTGGAAGCTCAATGACCCACGCAGGAGCATTGACGGATCTCCTCCATTGTTCCTCCCCCAATGCCAGCCACACGGATCTTCTTTACTGCTTCCTGTTTCTGCTTCAGGGAAACGCCTGGAAGGCAGTATGTCATGTCTTTTATCCTTGGTGCCCATGGGTACAGAGTGGGGCTCAGTGGCCTCCTCTTGAAAGACTGACTTGTGGGGAGAAGTTGGGGACAGTGGAAAGCCCCAATGAGAGTGGTTCTTCCTACCCTCTTTCCCATGGTCATATTCTTGTTGAGGAGCCTGGCGCTGTGTGCAGTTGAATTTGGGGATGAGGAAGGGATAAACTAGGGTGCTCTGTCTACCCTTTGCCTCGCGATTCTCACCGTGACATAATGGAGATAGAGGATGTACTTTATGGTTGCCCGTGGGGAGGGGGCAACCAGGGAGTCAACATTGTGGGTGCTGCAGTGGCTCTGTTCACTGTGTGATGAGGTCAGGTGCCAATTTCTTCATCTAATAATGATGACTACCATCACTTCATCTCAACTCTTGCATTTTGTATTCTATTGTGTCATTGTGCATAAGACCACATTAAGACAAGGTTTCTGGTTATAAATACCTCCACTGTTCAGGGTGCTGCCTCCCGTGCAGTGCAGAGCTCAGGGATTGGAAACCTGACTCTATGCCTCCGTTTTAGTGAATGCCTTCTTGTATCGATTTGGTGTCCTCCTCGCCCTGACAGGTTTGTGTAGACGTTGATCACACATCTTCTTGTGAGTTTCTGATGCATTCATCCATCATATAATTTTATAGCACGCATACTGATTAGTGTATCACACACCACGGGTAGAGTGTTTCAGCTTGATATATGATCTGTGAAATTTCTCAGAATAATACCGTACAACTTCATGTACCTTATATCTTTGTAAGAGAATAGGGCATGTCAGAGACATTAAACCTTCAAGTAGTGTAGGCTTCTTTTTAAGGGCTGGCTTTTAAATTTTTATTACATTCCCATCTGTTTAAGAAGAAAAAGCGGGGGGAAAACCCACCAAGAATGCATATGTACATCCTACCCTGTTAAATATAATCTTATACTTTCTTCAAGATAAATGGTGACTATAATGAATATAAATAATCGTACCCTGGGCTGGGAAATAACTATCAGGATGAGACTTCTTGGAGCACATGGACTTGTCCTGATGTTACATGGCACATACTGCCATGCTTTATGTGCATCTGATCTTTTTTTTTTTTTTTTTTTTTTTTTTTTTTTTTTTAGTTAGTACTTTTTTCTCCTCTTAGCTGTTAATTGTTACTATTAGCAGGCTTGCTTTTAAAAGCCTCTCTCCTTCTAATTTTCTATGGATTAGGAAGCCAGGAAACTGAGCTTGTTGAATTATATGCTTTGGGTGAGGGCCTCTGGGGAATCCCAGGAAATAAAGTAAATGAGCTGTAGCAGTGCATGCATTTCTAACATCGCACTGTATGCTCAGAACTCTGGTTCTGCTCAGCGCACCAGCAGGCAGGGCACGAAGCACCTTCCGTCGCAGCGTCTATTTGGAACTGGGCAACATTGAAAACGTGGACAGTTTTTCTCCCAAGATTTCTCCAGCTTTGGATTCATGTCCTACATGCCCTTCTGACTTATGTGTCTCCCTTCTCTATAATACGTCCCTCAGCCTAACAGCAAGGGACCCATATCTTCATTTGTACTTGGGTAAAAACTGGTTTTGACAAAGTGGTGAGTATCCTTTGTATTTGTGTTTTTAGACTTTTCTAGTTATTTAAGCCTTTGTCTCTTGTCAAATATGTGTGTGTGTGTGTGTGTGTGTGTGTGTGTGTGTGTGTATGTGTGTGTATCCAAATAAAGTAGCTTCTTTTCTTGCTTACCTTTTACTATATCCCTTGTCTTCCCTCCATGCTTCCTCTAGAGTAGGGGTGTCGAACTCAATCAGAGAAGGGGCCAAAATCTAAAATCCAGCCTAAATCGCGGGCCGAATGGTTTACTGAACAGTCATAAACTGACAATGTCATAAACTGACAGCGGAGTGCAGTGATGACAGCGCGGTGCGGGCCACATTGCAAGGCCTGGCGGGCTGGATTTGGCCCGCGGGCCTTGTGTTTGACATATGTGCTCTAGAGCAGTGTTTCCCAAACTTCTCTCATGATGAGAATCACCTAGTGGAGTTGTTAAACTACAGATTCCTGAATCCCAACTAAGAAGTGCTAAACTAGAATTTTGGGGAACATATAGATAAAATTGTACAATTTTTGGAACATATAGGTAAAATTGTACAATTTTTGGGAACATATAGCTAAAATTGTACAATTTTGGGGAACATATAGGTAAAATTGTACAATTTTTGGGAACATAAAGGTAAAATTGTACAATTTTTGGGAACATATAGGTAAAATTGTACAATTTTACCTATATGTTCCCAAAAATTCTACTTTAGCACTTCTTAGTTGGGATTCAGGAATCTGTAGTTTAACAAATCCACCAGGTGATGCTCATCATGAGAGAAGTTTGGAAAACACTGCTCTAAAGCAATGGAGATACAAACAGCATAGTCATTGGGCCCCTTCTCTTTGCCTCCTCAGCTGAGCTACCACCCTCTTCTCATTTGCCATATGACCCTGGGCTCACTACCATGGCCACAGTTTTTATTTAACTGATTTAAATTTCCGCTACTCTGATCACACTGGCAAGGATCACTGGGTCAAACTCACCTTAGGTGTGGAGAGAAACATGGGAGCAGCTTTCCTCCTTGTTCTCTGCAGTGATCTAAGTAGTGAAAGCTGCTGGTAAGTGAGGTATCTTAACTTAGTTTGTTCTTTTTTAAAATATATATATATTTTATTGATTTTTTTACAGAGAAGAAGGGATAGGGATAGAGAGACAATTGATGAGAGCAAAATATTGATTAGCTGCCTCCTGCACACTCTCTACTGGGGATGTGCCCGCAACCAAGGTACATGCCCTTGACCAGAATCAAACCTGGGACCCCTTAGTCTGCAGACTGATGCTCTATCCACTGAGTCAAACCTGTTGGGTGCCTGGTTTGTTCTTAACCTGAGGAGAGAGACTTTTGGTCTAGAGTTCGCTACTGGGAATTTGTGAATCTCCTAAAAATTTAGATACATGTGCATTTGGCAGAAAAGGGACCCAGCTTCCAGAAGGTTCTCAAGAGGTTCACAACCCAAAGGAGCTTACGGACCACCACATTAGATCAGACGCTTACTGGTTAGCCCATGAGTACGATTCTGTGATATACCGGGGAGGCAAGTATCCTGTTGGGTAGAGTTATAGACTGGCTGTCAAATGGTTTGTTAGCACAGTGGTAAGGAGCTCCGGTGGCCTGGGTCTGAGTCAGAACTTCACCACTTACTTGCTAACCAAGCTTGGGCAAGTTACTTAAACACTCTGTGCCTAAATTTCCTCACCAATAAAATGAGAATAATAGTATCAACCCCAAAGGGTCGTAATGAGAATTAAAGGAATTAACATAAGTAAAGCTAAAAAAATGACCAACCCACATTCAGTACTCAATAAATGGCAACTCTTTTTTTTTTATTCTGCCTTTTTTTTTTTTTTTTTTTTTTTTTTTTTTTTTTTTTTTTACTTAAAACTATATTATATTACTTTATTAGTTTACTAGGTATGTATTGAACACAAAATTATGACGGGATAGTTTGAAATTCAATTAATTTTGAAAATTAAGCTATTTTAAATTTTTGAGCAGTATAAATAATGGTTTAATGAGCATCTCTATATAAATATTTCACTACATCTTTAGTTGTATTTCCCCTAAGGATAAATTCAAGAAGTTGAATTAATGAGCAATGAAAACTTTCATGGCTCTGGGTACATACAGTTAAGTTGCTTCCCAGACGGTTGTGTTGGTCTCTAGTCCCATCATTATTTTGTCTTCTGTTCCATCAGTGTAGGAGAGCACCTATCTTCCTTCCTCACAATGCAATCGAGCATTTCTTTTGTTGGTCTGCTTGGCTTTACTTTTTTCTACTCCTCCTCAGGTCCACACTTTCGGTTTGTAAGTTATCTATTTCTATTATTTTACATGTTATTTTCATTTTAAAAATATATTTTATTGATTTTTACAGAGAGGAAGGGAGAGGAATAGATAGATAGAAACATCCATCAGCTGCCTCCTGCACACCCCCTACTGGGGATGTGCCCACAACCAATGTACATGCCCTTGACCGGAATCGAATCTGGGACCTTTCAGTCTGCAGGCCAACGCTCTGTCCACTGAGCCAAACGAGTTAGGGCTTACATGTTATTTTCTAAATGTTTCTATGGATGCGTTACTAGCAGATTTTCCTAGAGTCTAAAATTAGTCACTCCCTCTATTCTCATCCAGGACAAAAAAAGAAGGAATGCTTGAATGTTTCTCTGAACTTACCCATCTTTAAAATCATTCTTTCAAAAATGTGCTGATAGGGATTTTGATAGGGATTGCACAGAATCTGCATGCTGCTTTGGGCAGTGTTAACCTTTTAACAATATTAATTACTCTAATCCATGAACAAAGAATATCTTCCCATTTATTTGTGTCTTCAATTTCTTTCGTCAGTATTTTATAGTTTTCACAGTATACAGATCTTTCATTTCCTTAGTTAAATGTATTCCTAAGTATTTAATTTTTGGGGTCCTATTTTAAATGGGATTATTTTCTTAATTTCTCTTTCTGGTAGTTTGTTATTAGTGTATAGAAACGCAACTGATTTTTATATGAAATTTTTATCCTACAAACTTGCTGAATTTGTGTATTAGTTCTAACAGTTTTTTGGTGGAGTCTTTAATGTTTATAATATGTCACCTGCAGAGACTCTGTACCCCCACCTCCATGGATTTGGATGAAAGCCCCGTTTTATGTCATGCCCAATGATAAGCAGACAGAATTTTCTTTATTCCAGTTACAATGAGGATTTCCCGATTTTCCAGCTCCTCGTTTGTTGTGGGGAGACAGTTCTAGTTTTAGTCTCAAGGCCTGGGCTTCCACCATATTGTCATAGAAGCATTAACACTCTGGCCCCTAAGAGATGGATCTGGTTCAATTGCTCTGTAACGCTTCCAGCCCCTCATCCCTTGGATGATTCTTGCTTCATTTGTGAGTCCTAGAAATTTCTTATTTCTGACTTCAGCTTTGAATTAACATTTTAAAAATTATGTTTATCCCACATTTCTGTGTGGTTGAGAAAAAGTGCTGCTTCCTGCCTCCAGCCTATTCTACCATCATAAGCAGAATTTCTAACATATAACTATTTGTATATTTGTTTTAAATTTATTTACTGTAATATTTTAATTTTCCTGGATCGCAAGCATGCAATCACATATTTTAAAAATACTGATGCATTTATTCTTTATTTTTATCAACAACTTTTACATCTTCACTTCTGCCTATGGATTCTATCATAGACTGCTAGCATTGTGTCAAATTCTTCTATGATACCTCAATAGATTGGCATTTTATAAGTACTATATTATTCATTTTATCTGAAGCATTGATTATATATTTTATCTCTATAAAATAATGCTTTTAAAATATTTTTATTGATTTCAGAGAGGAAGGGAGAGAGAGAGAGATAATGGAAACATCTATGATGAGAATCATAGATCATCTATCTCCTGGACACCTTCTACTGGGGACCAAACCCCTATCCAGGGCATGTTTCCTGGTAGGAATGGAACCTGTGACCTCTTGCCTCTCCTCTCTTCCTTTGGTGTTATCTGCTCTGCTTTTGATCACCTTAATTGTTTTAAGCTTCTCTGTGTAATTTTGTGTTATATGTGTTTCTCATATGTTCCAATTGTTATGAATGGTGTTGTTACTGTTTAATGATTTTTATTTTTGTTATTTATATGCAGGCTTTTTTTTTCTTTTTTTTTCTTGTTCACTTTTGCTGTATACATTTGTATTTATTTGTTATTTTTCTGGCAATAATTTAAGAGATACGTAAGCTTTGTGCTTTTAATTTTAATAATGGTTAGCTTAGATTTTTTTCAAAGACAATATTAGACCTGTGTTAAACTAACGGTCAGGGCAAAGACTAAATTAGTAATTTTGAAAACCATCTCTTGTGGGCTTAAACTGGTTTGGCTCAGTGGTAGAGCTTCGGTCTGCGGACTGAAAGGTCCCAAGTTCGATTCCGGTCAAGGGCATGTACCTGGGTTGCGGGCATATCCCCAGTAGGGGGTGTGCAAGAGGCAGCTGGTCGATGTTTCTCTCTCATCGATGTTTCTAGCTCTCTATATCTCTCCCTTCCTCTCTGTAAAAAATCAATAAAATATATTTTTTTAAAAAGAAAAAAAGAAAAGAAAAAGAAAACCATCTCTTGTGGAAGGTAAGAAATGGAATAGTGCTTCCTTTTACACTCCACCACTCTACTCCTGGATTTGCCTCATAACTCTGTGGTCATGGGCGCCATCATTTGCTTTCCATTATCTTAAAAGTAAAAGTAATTATTTAATTCATTTAAAAAAATACCTTCTAGTATTTAAAATTGACTATAACCATTTAGAGCAAACATTTAAATTCATCTCTGCATCTTACTTGTTTTTCTGTTCAGCACCTGTCCTTTTACCAAGAATTCTCCATTCCAGACTGGTGTTTGCCTGTGCTTCTTTGTCTTGGCGTAGCTTTCCCAGTGGCTTATTCGGGAAGAGGCCCTGATGGTGGAGCTCGGCGTGCTCAAGTAGACGACATGCTTTTGTTGTTCACACATGTGAAGGAGGGCCCAGTGGTCTCGGCTCAGAGGCCTCAGTGCCAGGGTTCTGAGGTGGTAGCTAGCCTGCTCTCTGGCACTATGACTTGCTGTGTAGCCTGAGGACAACCTGCTTTTGCTGTGGATTGTTTTCTGGGTGCCTTAACTTTTTTCTTCTGGATTTCTTTAAGATGCCCCCCCTATTTTCTATCTTTCTTTCTCCTGTCAGATGCTGAAAAAAGAAAGCCTTCCTTGCTATGCTCAGGGGTGGTTGCAATCCTGACCTTTTGTTATCTTGGAACACAATGTACATCCTACATTTTCCAACCAGAGTATTTCTTTTTGTGAGGAAACACATCTTATATTGCTACATTTCCATTTATTCTCTTGTTGTTTCTTATTAAGCAATAGTGCTGTGTATGTCCATGTGTTTTCTCCTACCTGAGTGACCTCACTTCACATCAGCTTCTGAAAATTCCATGGATGCAATTTTCTTTGGGATGTTTTTTGAAACTGAGAAATGAAAAAATGTTAACATGTTTATGTCACGTTTCTTGCAAAAAAGAAAAACAACCTACATTAGAGATAAAAATGGTGGTTCTTCATTGGTTTTGCCTGGGTTCACTGGCTACACTCCGCTGTAGGGTCAGCTGTAAGTCAGGCTCAGTTCAGCAGCTAGAGAGCAGCCCTCTAGCTCCAAGGATACCTTCATCATGGGCTTCTCTTTGGTATGGTGGTCACATAGGTCCAAGAGAGGAAGGGCAAAAGGTTGCAGGGTCTAGTGAAGCCTAGACTCAGGAACTCATATTCTTTTTTGTCAAAATATACTTTAGTGATTTTTCACAGAGAGGATGGGAGAGAGAGGGATAAAGAGTTAGAAACATCAATGAGAGAGAATCATGGATCAGCTGCCTCTTGCACAACCAAGGTACATGCCCTTGACTGTAATAGAACTTGAGACCTTTCAGTCCGCAGGCCGATGCTCTATCTACTGAGCCAAACCAGTTTCAGTGAAACTCACATTCTAATTGTCAGCATCATCTGACCAGCCTGCCTCGAAGAGGTGCAGAAAGAAACTCTCTCTGGACTCTGGATGAGGGAAGCAACATGGTCACATTACAAAGGGGGAGAGGTCTCCTGAGATGGGAGGAATTTGTGATCATGAAGCAACGAATCACAGAAGCAAGTCCTGTTCATTTTTGTATTCCTCAGAGCACCAAGCGGATCATAAACAAGTGCCTCATAGATATTCGTTGAAGTGAAAGAAGAACTGAGATCAGTAAATCCAGATCTGATGTTCCCTTAAAAATGGACTTGGCATTTCCAGACAACTTTCAAAGGCAATTTTTTTTTCTCTTATGATTTAGGAGGATTTCATGGCACACAATAAATGTAGCCAGAAAAATACTGATTTTATCTTTTAATACTTGACAACCCTATAAACATGGTTCAGTTCAGTTAAAGGATTTTCGATTTGACAACTCTCCCAAATACAATATTCAGGATATTGTTAAAAGTGAGCCAAAGTAGATCCCTTTTTATCGGAGGCAAAAAAAATAGTTCACACACATGAATCTATCTCATCATATAAGTCTGTGTAAATGGAACTATTAGATGTAGAGAGCACAAGAGAATTCAAAATGAGCCCTTTAAGAAAGAACTAGTTTTTTCTCTTGAGCTTAAAAATGGGGGGGGAGGGGGAGCATTATTTCTATATATTGCAATACATTTCATCTTGCAATACTCTAAATCAGTGTTTCCCAACCTTCTCTCATGATGAGAATCACCTGGTGGAGTTGTTAAAACACAGATTCCTGAATCCCAACTAAGAAGTGCTAAACTAGAATTTTTGGGAACATATAGATAAAATTGTATACTTAACTAGTGCTCTAACACAGATGTTATATACAGAGCACTAAGTTAGGTATGCAATTTTACCTATATGTTCCCAAAAATTCTAGTTTAGCACTTCTTAGTTGGGATTCAGGAATCTGTGTTTTAACAACTCCACCAGGTGATTCTCATCATGAGAGGAGGTTGGGAAACACTGCTCTAAATGACTTTACTTCCCAGCAATTTAAAATATGCTCTGTGCTGAGCATAAATATGTACAGATATCTGCTCTGTTAGTGTTTTCATTGTTATGATGATGCTCTTTTGTGTAAGATCCAGAACCTTGATTTGCATTTCCACTTCTCAGTGGTTAGAACAGGGAACAGAAAATGTCCAACCACTTCGAGAATTATTTGTAATGTAAATATTTTCTCTCCTCAATAAGCTCTTCAAGGTCAAAGACTAAAGATTGTCCATTTTCTCCTTCGTGTCTAGCTCAGATCATTACATTTAGCTGGCCCCTCCATATTCAAGCAGAGTGCAAAGACTTTGCATTACATCAAACTGAGCTCCTAGTTTCAGTTCTAACAATGACTTACACGTTTCAGCTTTCCTGTATATTTTGTTGTTACATACACATTGGAAAGGAATGATCTTCAGATACTTTCTAAGGCATTTTTCTCTTCATCATTTAAAGGGGTTCGCAACAGAACTGGACCACCAAACCCACACCTAAGTGACCTAGCTCTTGTGGTAGAATGAGTGCAATGGCTTCCCCCCAGCTGTCAGCAAGTAACTACTTAAATTAGTAGCTTGGGTTTCTCCTTCTCTAAGCATCCACCATGCCATCCCTGTCTTGGTCAATCTGCACAGATTCAATAGGATCCAGCAGGTGCCTGTGCCCAGGAGGAGGGAAAAGGCAGGTCCTTGCCTTCAAGATATGTGTACTATAATTGGGAAAAGAATATTTATTAAGTAATAGTAATCTTAGTAATTCTAATAGCAGCTACCATGTCTTGCACACCGACTCTTTGACAAGAGCTTTGCATTCAGTATCTCCAAAAGCATTGCCATTCTCCAAAAACATTGCAAGTTAGACAATTATTATGCCTAATTTGCAGGTAGGGAAACAGGCTGGGGGAGTTTTGTGAACCTGTCTGATGCCATAACTTGTAAATATGGTAAGGCAAGGATTCTGACTCAAATTCAGCGTCAAAGTCCATGCTCTTTCTGGGCTGGCTTCCTATCCAGAGAAAACTGGACCAGGACTTGGCAGAAAATCCTGAAAACGCCCAAACCGGAGGTGTGGGCCCCAGCTAACACTGAGGAGGAGAGAGAAATCGTTGTTACCTGCTCTAAAAGGGCATGTTTTGTGGCTTACGTGGAGATTGAGCTTGCATTGGAAGGTGGGGGTCGACTTGGACACACAGGATGGGCAGGATTAACAGGGCAAGTCAAAGCTGGGTCAAGGTGGGCACATTATCCTATCAGCTAGCCCGCTACCCTCTTCTACTTTGTCCTGGCCAGCCTTACTCTGTTATATCACCTTTCTGATCTCCACTGAGCACCCTTTTCTTCCTCCACTCAATGCAGCTTACAAACCCATTACTCCATAAGGACTGCAAATTCCCCGAGACCTCGGAAGGTCTCCAGCATGAGTGTGCATTTCTAATGCGTCTTCTGTGGATTTCTGTGTGCCTCTAATTTGTGTTTTCCTGTTTTCCCACTTAGGCTGGTTGTCTCTCGGCAGGAGGTGAGTCTCCTGGAAACACAGATTTGTCTTTTGTCATTAACTCTCCTCCATCCTCACTCTGCACTCTGTTTACACTGGGTCTTTGGCAAATGGTACCGCCAGACTCACTCAAGCTTGTTGTGAGGAATAAATTAAGGCAATAAGAATAATAAATGGCAATCCACGAAAGCTTTGCAGAATGGTACACTGTGTCTAAAATAGAATTTTCGTGATTATGTCTGCAAGTTAGAACCATGCATTCTTTTACTTTTTGTCTTTATTTGAAAAAAAAAAAAAAAAGGTTTATTTGTCCCTCCCTTGTGATGATTTTATATTTTACCATTCATTTCCCCCCTGTTATTTTCTTCTAATGATTTTCTTTCTTTTAATTATATTTTTATTTTTGCCAAGATAACAATATAAATAGTTATAAAAGTATCAATAGCCTTTGAACAGAGGCAGCATTGCCCTCTCTCTCCCTATCTCTTTTACTCCCTTGTTCAGAGACAAATGATTTCAAACCTTTTAACTCTATCTACTTGGCTATTTTCTGCTGACATGCATATGCAGCTACTTTTCAGTTATTTTACTTTTAGTAGCTATTTATTAATCCAATGAAAGCTTAATCACACCTTGCACATACATTTTTCTTCTTCCCAAACTCTCAAAACAGTTAAAGCATAATTTGGGGCAAAAAAAATCAATATTTAGTGTTTATATTATTATAACAACATAAATAGTATTCATATCTGAGCCATATTTAAAAACTGATTATATATATTTTTAAACATTTTTTCCTACTGCTTCTGCTGCAATTATTTTTTATTGTCTAAAGTTTTACATCAGTCTCCTTTTTCCCCAATTGACCCTTCCCCCACAATCATTCCTACCCGGGCAAGCCCCCACTGACCCAGTGTCTATGTTCATTGGTTATGCTAATATGCATACATACAAGTCCTTTGGTTGCTCTCTAACCCCCTTCCCCTACTGATTATATTTTTTAAGTTTTTTTTTTTAAAGCAGTAATAAACGATGATGGCATTTTCTTCCTGAAACAACATTTTGTTATCCCTTAAGTTAATAATTGATTTTATAAGTATGGACTTGATGTTATATGCACCCAGTCCTGCCCTTAGGCCCAGGCAGCAAGGTCCTTTGCCTTTGGCCTTTTCCCCCTCCTCACCCCTCCATGTCATGGGATCCATAGAGGCCAAGGGGACTGGGTCGTGCCCACCTGGAACCTGGGCCACTCTGCCCTCCTGGACCTTGTTTGGAATCCTGGACTCCAGAATTCACTGCTCAGATGGTCCCAAGTCCCTTTCAGGTCCTTCCTTACAAAGGCAGATGGTGCTACTGTGTACACACGCTAAGGCTAAGGGCTGACCAAGAGTAGGCATTGTAGTGATGGCCGCAGACTTGTGCAAAACCTGAGGTGGCAGAGGAAGGAGCCAGGAGCCGGAGGAGGGGGTTGTGAGCTGGAGGCTCCATCAGACTCTTGGCCTGGTCTGCAAATGTTAGATGCCAATGTGTGTGTGCCTACTATGATTCACCCCCAACAAATGACTGGATTAAATCTCCTATTGATTCCTTAAACACAACTGCTAATATCTCCGCCTTTTTTATTTATTTATTTGAGAAGTTCCTTTTTTCACAGTTATCCCAAGCACTAGCCTTACTGCAAGCTGTCATCCATCACCTCTTCTTTTCTTGGCTTTTTGGAAGCCCCTCCCCCCTTGCTTTTCCTTTGTGTGTGTTGTTTCTGCTATTTCCTGGATCCCTGTTCCTTTTCCTTCTTGGTTTTTTCATTGTTTCATTGAGAGGGCCCATGGGAGATACATTGGAGGTTGAAAATATTATATTTCATCTTCACACTAAGCTAGATATCAAATTTGTAGATTGGGAATCGTCTCCCTGCAGAATTTTGAAGGTATTGCTTTATTGTCTTCAAGCTTCCAGTAGTGCTGCTAAATCCAATAATATTTTAATCACAGGTTCCTTACACAGAATCCATTTCTTCTCTCCTGGAGCCTCTCTCGGGAGAGAATTCCCGGCGTTCTGTGATTTCATATTGATGTGCTTGGTCTGGGTCTTTTTCATTTGCTCGGTTGAGCACTCAGTGAGCCCATGCAATCTGAAAATTCATGTGCTTAAGACCAGGGAAACTTTCTTACTTTATTATTACTTTGTTGTTGTTAATTCCCTTCCTTTTTTCTCTGATTTTTACTTATGTAACTCCTGTTATTTGAATATTTGATTTAGAGGAGTTGACTTTAAAATTTTTGCTGTTTTCTTCCACATTTTATATTTGTCTTTTTTTTTTTTTGAGATTTCCTTGAACGTTTTGAATATAATTCTTTTCTGCTTTTCTCACTTATGACAGCACACTTTCTCTTAAGAGCGCTCTTGATTGTTGCTGTTAATAGCATCTTACTCCTTTATTCCCCCAGATGCAGCATTTTTATACTCTCTCTGAGGATTAAATTATGATTCTCCTTCTTATGTTGTCTTATTTTCTCCTTGTTTCTTTCCTCATTTGTCTCAAACCCTTGGCCACATCATCCTTAAAAGTGGGGACACTAAAGACCTATTTGGAAGTTCTGCATGCGTGGCAATGGCTGTGAACGTGAACGTGATGGACTCCATGGTGGCACAACAAGGTGGCAAGCTGTCTTTTGCCTCGAAGGACTCCCAAATCTCAGTGTCTATAGGTCCTTTTTCCTGAGCAGATCTGCAAATCCTCCCAATATCCTGCCAGGGATAGGGTGGCTGCTGGCTTCTGGGAGCTGGGTGGGGAGTGGGGGCTGTTGGTTTTGCATTTTCAGAAACACGCTTTTCCCTCACCCCCTGTTTGGCCCTTGGCCCTGGACTGAGCAGGGCTGGGCTCCTTGCAGCCTCTCTCTGTTTCAATCTCCTCTTCCTCTCCTTCCCTACCCCACGAGAGTCAACTGTTCCTACTCTGCTGAGTAGGACCTTGGTGTCTAACTGCTTCCTTAAACACATTCCATGGATGCTCCTGGTTTTAGCCACTTGTCCCTGCCTTCAGAGGAGACTTTATCTCCTGAGCATTTCCAGGAGTTTGTGGTGCAAACTGACTTGCTTCTTTCTCGCTTTCTTCCTCTGGCCTGTACGTCAGCAGCCACTGGTCCACCTCCTTGCCAACTTCCTCAATTGGTTGATACCTCTCATTTATTCCCATCTGTTCATATGTTCTCTTTGTTCCCTTGGCTTATACAAAAAGTCTTTTACTCTTTTGTAAATGGGCTTTATTTATTGAGACTTAAATCAACACCTTTTTTTAAGTTCATTTTTCAATTACAGCTGACATACAAATGTAGAAGAAATAAACTCCTATGTTCAATATGCCATGTTTAAATGGAAGTTCTACCAGCATTATTTAGTTTTGTCCGTATAGTTTCGCTATACTTTCCTGTAAGTCTATTATTGATGATGTGAGCTTTAAAATACCTATGAATTGTCTCTTATGCCATGGAAGTTTTTGAGTCCATTTAGTTTCCTGTGCACTTACTAATTATGTTTTTTATTACACTGCTTAGGGAGCAAAAAGTTTTCAAATTCACTTAAAATTAGAACAAAAATAAAATATAGAAACTTTTGAAGGTTTAATTCAGTATTTACATATTCAGTGACAAATAGATAAACATCATAGTAAGAAGAAATTACAATCAGAAAACTCCTTTAGAAATCAAAGCCCAATCCTATAATTGTGACATTTACCAGAGTCCTGTAAAGATCCCAGTGATAAGAGAGTTTGATGCATAGAGACATGACTAACTGGAACCTGCAAAAAAATAAAAATAAAACAAACTTCGGGATTAATTATTAATTAGAAACCTTGAGTTTCAAAACTAACAAATGCAGCAACAGCTTAACATTTTTACCAAGTGCTTACTGTGTGATAATAAATATGTTGCCGAAGAAACAAAACAAATCTGGACTTAGTAAAATGAGACTTTATTCAAGATTATTGCAAAGGAAAGAAATATTTTTTGTAGTTCTCTATATAAATTTATGTTTTTTATTTCAAATTTTGCATAACGCTGAAGCCAGTCAAAAAAAAAAAAATCAAAAGCACTCCACTGCAAGGTAATTCAATGAGTTGCCTTTTTTTCATTTTAAACAATTTGTACAGAAAAAGAAAAAATCCTGGATTATGGTCTGCACCACGCAGCCACCCCATCCAGTCTGTAGGAAGCCACGACAGGCGGAGCTGGGGCGGGCAGCTCTGCAGAAGTAACTCCTCACAGATGACACGTGCTGTGGGGAAATCCTGAGTCCCCTGGAGTTCCACTATGGCATTAGGGAGAGGATGGTTATTACAATAGAGAGAACACTCTGAACATAAGATCAGCAAGTGTCTGAGGCTTAGGCAAGATGAGTTTTCCTTTCATAGGAAGGAGTAAGCAGGCCAGAAAGAACAGGTTGTGGGAAGGATTAAAGATGTCAGGATGGCCCTAGCTGGTTTGGCTCAGTGGATAGTGCACTGACCTACAGACTGTAGAATCCTAGATTTGATTCTGATCAAGGGCAGGTGCCTGGTTGCGGCCCATGTGGGAGGCAACCAATGGGTGTGAGATACATAGATTTTTCTCTCTCTCAGTCTCTCTCCTCCCTTCCAATCTCTCTCTCTAAAATAATAAAATAATAAAATAAAATAAATCTTAAAAAAAGAAAGAAAAAGGTGCAGGATGCACAGATCAGAGAATGCTTTACCGTGAGACCAGGTGAGGACATTCAGGGCCAAGGAGAAGGAGAGATTCTCCACCAAATGTGGTTAACAAGCATTTTCCTCCCATTGGCCATTGGGGACCAGCAGTGCAGCGGGCAATAAAGAATGGGGAGTTGGCGGGTCCTGCCTGGCCTTGTCACAGGTGGACAAAGGAGGGGGCAGCTGTGGGAGTCTGGCCTGAGCCATGGGGAGGCCTGGCTTTTGCAGTCCGCCCTGCTTCCTGGGACACAAAGGCTGGGAGGTTTCTTAGCCTTTGCTGTTTTCCAGGCTCACAGGGATCCATCCGGTAAATTTCAACCCGGTCAATCGAAATCAGCAAGATGGCTCCCCCTGAAAAACTAAGCAGCTCATGAGGGCGATAACCGAGTAAAGTATTACAGGGCATTCTAGTAAGTGCCGTGATAAATAAATATGCAGGTTGCCATGGCAGCGCAGTTGAGGCACCTTGTGTGGGGGGAGGGGCGGCAGCAGTAGCTGAGCTGGTCTGAGCGGATGGCCAGGATCTAGCCCTGTGGAGCCCATCGGTTCCCAACCAGGGAGCACTCCTCGAGACCCCCAAGGCAAACGTGCTATTTTGGTGAACTTCATGCAGCAAAGCGTATGCTCCCGTGGACGAGGGGAAATAGTTTTTGTCTGGCTAAGGAGAGATTTTCTTCCTCCTTAGGGGTGGTACAGTATACCGATTTTCTCAGGGGTAGGACTCTCTTTGTAAATAGGTGGCCAAAACCTAGGCGAGGCATGTGATTTATTTAGAGCTTATTTTCCAGTGTAAGGCTTTTGTTGACTCCCAGCATCAAACTCCATATTCTAAAAGGTGCCTGCTCTTACTTTTCTCTTTCTGAGCGACAGGCTGAGCCAAAGGACAGTTCTCTTCCCACATTCCAGACAGACAGGAGGGCCCCTGAGCAGAAAGCAGGCCTGGGGGAGGGGGAAAAAAGGGGAGTAGGCCTCTCCCTAGGCCTGGTGTTCCTGTCGGAATGGCGTGTGGGAGGGAAACCTGTCTGTGTCAGAATGAGGCCCGTAGGCCCAGCCAGTATGATGCCTGAGGGACACCTTAGGGGGGTCAGGGGTCAGGGGTCAGGGGTCAGGGGTCAGGGGTCAGGGGACAGGGTCAGGAGCAGGTGGGCACCATCTGAGAGAAGAGGCACGGTTGCTCTGAGTGGCATTCAGAGAGGAAACAAGAGGGTGACAGGAGCTCCTGCGGGGCCCTCTTCCTGCTCTGAGCCGCCCAGAGATGCCCCCAGCAGTTGAGTTACTCTGACATCATTCAAACTCCCTTTCAAAGGATAAAGTCTCTATCTTTATCATGGTGGTCACATCACAAATATCAGATCACTACGCTGTACACCTGAAACTAATATAATAGTGTACATCAGCTGTACTTTAATTTTAAAAAAATCATATTCTTCCACAAGCAGCATATTTCCCAAGGAGCAGGCAAATCGATGCCTCTCCTTCCCGGCGTGGGAACTGAGGTCCAGGCGTGGGAACCACGCAAAGGGACTCTGATTTCATGCTTCCTCTGCCTGGCGGAGACCCTGCCTGCTTGCTGGCGTGTTCAGCCCCAGTGTCAAAGCATAGAGGGAAGCGGGGTCTAGTCTACAGCCAGCTCACCCTCCCCTTCTCCCAGGGCTGGTAGGGAAAGGAAGTGTTTTGTGTGTATGTGTGTGTGTGTGTGTGTGTGTGTGTGTGTTTATTATGAGAGAATACAGATGCTTTGAAGATGGGGGAGGTGAGCGTGCTGGAGTGGCTCCCTCAAGCATGAGTCATCAAGAGGGTCCTTGAAGACTGGGGGACATTGTACCTATTGCTGCTTATGGGCTAGGTTGCCCACATGAGCCGCTATAATGGGCCCTCTCAACTCTCTCTTCATCCTTCCTCTGTAAGTGCAAACTGGGCACATGGTGACCCACGGAAAACATGCATCAGACTTCTTTCCCCCACAGCAACCTGAGCGCTTTGCATGGTGACCGGAACCACGTGGGCAGAGCAGAAAGGCAGATGGCCTATGCGTCGCCTCTGAGGCCGTGGGAATTCTGCTGACGCCTGACCTCCCATGAGCAGTTGTCAGCCTTGGGTGAGGAACTGAAGTGGCCCAGCTCCAGCTGTCACCTGTGCCCTATGTCCCAGCAAGGTCACCCTGCCACGGTCTCTCACAGGGCATCAACCCAGGGGCCCGTGTCCCCGGCATGATTGGAAGGTGTCTCACCAAACTGATGTTTGGCCTGCATCTCATGGCAAACAGGCATTCAGAAGCATCGATGTCAGGCAGGCTGATGGAAGGTTAAAAAAAAAAAAAAAAAAAAAAAAAAAAAAGCACTTCTAATTTTCTAGCAGTGCTGAGTACATTTCTAGTTTGAGTGAATTTCCATATTGAATTGTTGAATGCAAACCGAAATTTTATTTATGAGTGATAATTTTTTAACTGATTCAATAGTTTTAAGACTCTGTGGTAGAATATTTTCAGGTTGTCTGTTTTGGGAGTGAGAAGACAATTTGTATTTCCTGTTTTTTGCTTTGTTTTTGTTTAGTTTTGTTTTTGTTTTATGTTGACCATTCTGTCAGTGCAGTGTGGTTGACTTCAAATCTCTAGAGAATTTTTATGAGTTTATTTGAGTCAAACTGATGACAATTTCCAGGAAGCAAAATCTCAAGGGTCTGAGAAAATGCTCCAGAGAATGGCAGTCTCACACCTTATTTTCTATATTAGCATCAAAGGAGGAGGCGTCAGGGATTACATGAAATGCATTGGCGATAGATCAGGGAGGCGGGAGAAAGCAGAGCAGCAGGGCTGGTCTCGGGGGTTGGGTAAAAGGTACAGTGAATAGCCACACACTTCTTTTACATTGGTGGTTAGTAATTAGCAGTTAGCAATGAACACCAGAGGGTTTGTGGTCTCTGCTCTGGTGCAGTGAGGAGTCTAGAAAAAAAAAAATCATCCTGACATTCCAAAGAATGTTATCGTAGATGCAAAAAGATAATGGACAGGCTCAGTTAAGATAAAGATTGACCTTTGTCAGGGAAGATACCGGCCTAGGACACGACCACCTGCCATGACTGGCTTGTAGTTAGGAAGTTTTCATTTCAGACCATCCTGTGTGGTTACTTTTTTATTTTTATTTTTTATTTTTATTTTTTAATATATTTTATTGATTTTTCACAGAGAGGAAGAGAGAGGGATAGAGAGTTAGAAACATCAATGAGGGAGAATCATCGACCAGCTGCCTCTTGCACGCCCCTTACTGGGGATGTGCCCGTAACCAAGGTACATGCCCTTGACCGGAATCGAACCCAGGACCTTTCAGTCCGCAGACCGACGCTCTACCACTGAGCTAAACCGGTGCCGGCCTGTGTGGTTACTTTCTGTCTCTGAGTCTGTAAGGCCGCCACGCAGGCCTCCCTGAGCTTGGCAGGTTTGGTATGTGGCCCCTTTTCCATCCATAGTGTAAACATCACTGGCAGGATACAGGCACTGCAGGTAATGGCCTTCTCTGAAGAGTATTGTTGATAAAAACATGTACTTTTAAAATGCACCAGAAAGAAAAAGAGTGTGTCTGGTAGACAAGCAATAGAAAACATTCCCCTTTCAGCCTGGTGATTGCGGTGGCATTTTTCATACGCAGTCGCCACAACAGAATGAATTCTCCTCCACACGCTGATGAGTCCATCATTCTGTTTAGAGGGAACCAGGTCTGGAAATTGCGCCGGGACTGAAATTGGATGGAAGCCTGACGCTGTTAAAGATAATAGACGTGTGTTAAAACGTCTGGAGCGATTGTCTGGCCACCCGCCCTGCACTCATTGTCCTCCCTAGCCGTTTTCCACACACACATGATGCGTTTGTAGCGGGCTGTCCATTCTCTCTGGGGGCATTGGTGGCCATGCAGACTCCAAATCCGAGGCCTGGCTCCCAGGCTGGCGAGCTCACATCCATGTTCATTTCCTCCAGCATCTATCAGGAGGTCCCTAGTCAATTCCATACCCGCCATCTGGTGCTGTTCTGAGGGCCAGCTCTCTCAAGCTGTGTCTCCGTGAAAGGCAGTCCACATGGATTTGTGTCCAATGTCACTAAGATGGACTTTTCTCTGGGACTCAGAAATTTTGTTTCTGATAAATATATATATACTAGGAGCCTGTTTGCAGGAAGATTTCTGCAAGCTGCTGCCGCTGTCTTCAGTCTTCACTCCTCCCTCCTTTAGTGTATGCAAATAAACTGCCATCTTTGTTAGGTTAATTTGCATACTTGCTCTGGTTGGCTGTGGGCATAACAAAGGTACAGTCAATTAGCATTTTTCTCTTTTATTAGTGTAGATATATATTCCGGAGACAGCGTAACAGTATTTCTACCTTTTAAGGCTGGAAGGGAAAGCCAAGGCTGTGTTAACAGGTTGGAGTAGAATTACCTAAATCTAACTGATGGGTTTAAAGGGAATTTTCAGAAGCCATGGGTGTGAATCAGCTCAGATACCTTTCAACAGGTGAATGGTTAAACAAACTGTGGTACATCCATGCTATTGAATACTATTCAGCAATAAAAACAACAACGCACAACTACATATATAACGACTTGGATGAATCTGCAGGTAATTACGCTGAATGAAAGAAAGTGAATCCCAAAAGTTTATTTAACATAATGGTCCATTTATATAACATGTTTTGAAATGACCACATTTTAAAAATGAAGGACAGATTAGTGGTTGGCAGGTTGTAGGGATGAAAGGAGGGAATTATAAAAGGGCAACGTGTAGGATCCTTGTTGGTCCAGTATCTTAACTGGGATGATGGACATACCAACCTATATATCTGATAACATTGTATAGGACTATATACACACATCCATACATATACACAGAAACAAATGACTACAACCTGCTCAATTTTTAAAGATTCTATTCTTCCCCATTTTCTTATAAATATGGAGTTGTTTTCATATCCACCAGTACCCACAGCAAATCCTTCTTGGCATAAGTTTCTGCTAAGTTTTAAGAAACACTTGCACTCTTTCTCGGCAAGAGCTCTTGCAGAAACCCTCATTTTGTTAGACTTGGCAATGAAATCAAGCTTATTGGCATCATTATATAAGTTACTCTCTCCAGAAATATTTAATCTGACTCTAAACAAGCCAGTGGACTTTGCTCCAGTTCAAAAGAGGAACAATTAAATGGCATAAAAAGAAAACAACAGATTGGTGTATGGTGTAGAACATTTTATAGAACAAGCGGCATGGAAATCATGAAAAAAAAAATTGATGGATAGAAATTTCTGTCAATTTACTTCCAGCTGAACACACATATGCATATATATACACATATGACAGATAAAGCAACTATGCAAAATGTTGATAATTGTTGAATCAGAGAATGGGCATATCATTGTAGTATTTTTTTCAACTTTCCTATTTGCCTGGACATTTTCTTAAAGCATCTGTGGGAAACGTACTCTGCTGACCTTCTGGGGACTGGATGATCTTTCAGCTTCCTTCCCACTCTGATATTCAGACAGGAAAGTTCAAATCTTGGCTCTGATATTTATTAGCTGTGTCCTCTGGGCTTCGTTTGTTCTCATGTATAAAGATGAAAGCTTTGCAACAGTTCTAAAACTCTAAGGTCACCAGAAAAGTTGATTCTAAATCTCTCAGTAATACATTCATGTTATGAACAATCCTGACTTCCAGCACATCTGTCTTCCAAGTTTCAAACAGTAATTTAAAAACTTGCACCCTGGCTGGTTTGGCTCAGTGGATAGAGTGTCAGCTTGTGGACTGAGGGGTCCCAGATTTGATTCTGGTCAAGGGCACATGCCAAGGTTGCAGGCTCAGTCCCCAGTAGGGTGTGTGCAGGAGGCAGCTGATCAATGATTCTAATCTTTGATGTGTCTGTCTCTCTCCCTCTCCCTCTCTGAAATTCATAAAAATATATTTTTTAAAATCCATCTTTAAAATAAAATAGTAATTCTTTTTCTGCACCTTGGAAAGAGAGAATGAGGCTGGAAAAGTATTTATAAAATATTTGAGAAACATTCTTTGTTTGTCCCTCTCCTACCTCCTTCTCTAAGCACGTTATTTCCAGCATGTCAAATCAATACCCTGTTTCCCCGAAAATAAGACAGTGTCTTATATTAATTTTTGCTCCCAAAGATGCGCTATGTCTTATTTTCAGGGGATGTCTTATTTTTCCATGAAGAAGAATACGGTACACATTTATTGTTAAATGAAAATAAAGGAAATTTATTACCTGTATACGGTACGATAGTACAGTAGTTGTCAACACAAACCAGACAAACTGTGAATCCTACAGTATCAAGAATTTACTCATTTATTCAATGACAATCATGTCATCATCTTCTGGAACATCATCATAACAATCCAATTCCTGAATTTCCTGGTGAATTTCTTGTGACTCCATTTCTTTCAGAATCAATGACCAAATCTCTCAAGTTTAGCCTAGGGGGACCTTATTTTTGGGAGATGTCTTATATTTCACTAAGAAGGAAACCTGTAAGTAGGTCTTATTTTCGGAGGATGTCTTATTTTCTGGGAAACACAGTACCTAATTGCGTTGTATACTGTGTGCAGCCTCTTTAGCCTTTCCCTGCTCAATATTGAGTCATATTTGACTTTCCTATGTATTCTTTCCAAAGTCTGTCCAGCCCAGGGTCTATCCAGTTTGCTCTTATTGCTCTGGGCTGCTCCACTGGTAGGTCTTATCCAAGGATAAGTCCTAAATTCAATCAGCATTTCAGACATGACACCTCATTCCCGTTCTGAACTATTCAATATAAAGCTGAACAAAGATTTGGGCCAACAGGTGTGCTTGGCTGTCATACAAAGCCCAGCTTTGGGAGCAGAGAACGAAGTATTTCTTCCTTTGCATGTTCTGCGAGTCTCAGAGATGTGACGGGTACACTGAACTGAGGAGTCCAGAACCTTGTTACTACTGGGCAACTACTGCTCATGTGGTTTCATTGAGTTCTTCTGGACCTGAACTTCATTAGTTAACATAGTGAGTTACTAGCATTTGGGATGGGATCTTACTCAGGGGACTGCACTGCACATGGCAAAGTATTTAGCATTACTGGCCTCTGTCCAACAAAGCCCAGTGCATTCTCCAAATCCTGTGAAACCCAGTAATGACCCTCCTGCCATACACACATTACCAGAGGTCCCGCAAATGGGGAGGAGGGATCCTGCCTTCAGTGGAGAACCACCGTGTAATCACAAAGATTCCTGCCAGCTCTCGGTTGTCTCCTCTATGAATTATAACCCCATTCTGGGAGAACCAGCCTCCATGTTAATCCACTCAGTGTCCCGAGGATTATGGAGGTGTAAGTACCATCCCTGATTGGGTGAAAGAGGCAGAAAGTTCCACTTCTTTCCTCTGGAATTGTTCTGTGTGAGGAAAACCCTCCTTGTGCCTTGGTTAATAGAAAGAGTCCGGCAACGGCCCATCCGTTTGTAGAAATGAAGGATTAAAGCAAGAAGAGAAATTTGAGATAGAACTTTCCAGAGCCTGAGCATTTAATCCACCCCCACTCGTTTTTTCTCTTTGGAAAAGAAATGGCTGACATTTCTAAGAAGTCCATTACAATTCCCTGAGATTTTATTAGAATAAATCTAGGCAATGAAATCCTTCTACAGCAAAATGCCTAATTCTGAAATGTTGTATTTTCTCTTTTTGTATTTATTTTATATATATATATATATATATATATATATATATATATATATATATATATATATTGTATTTATATAATATATATTATATAAATACATTTTGTGTATTTATTTTATACATATAAATACAATATATATATAATATATACATCAGAAGGATGATCCAGAGCTTGTCATTATTGTGATCTGTGAGCTATCATTAAGTATCATAGGGGTTGATCAAGACAAAAAATTCTTCCCATCAGACTGGCCTTAATGGTGCCAAAACTCATAAACATTGTAAACAGTGGTAAGGGTCTTCCTGAGGCTGTTAGCAATGAAGGTCATGAGAACCTTATATCTTTCCCTCATCGTGAACCCAATAGCCTAGTTGAAGAGTGATGATAACCAGATAGAAGAATGCCTACCTGGAAACCAGCCAACAAGTTGCATTTCTGTCATATTGTTAAACTACCTCAAATATACTACCTGCAAAAATAAGACTTTTATTTCCATTATATAATGATTTCCTGTGGCTCTCTCCTTTTAATCTTTCATGAATTTGATTGCTTGCTGATGTTTCAGTAGCTTATAATTTAAAAGGCTAGAATTTTAAAGGGGGAAAGGATAAACCAACTTTGAAAACTTCAATCAAGTGGCAAACTCTTTAAATTCAATCAGTCTCCATTAACTCTCCTCATGTGAATTACCCACATTTGTCAGGGTTGAGATTCCTATTTGTAGGCAACTAATTTTATAGCTTTGAGACTTCTCTTGGTTTTAAGGTCTTTGTATCCTGCCAGAATATATTGATCTCTTTATTAAGTACAGAAGGATGGAGTTTTCATTGGAGGCAGGCAATTTTATGAATTAATTGAAATTATGAGATGCTGTATCATTCCAACTTAAGTCCCAGGAAATGCAACATCTATAGCACTGTTTTGCTATGGCACTACTTAACTCAAGTTGCCTCTCTCGCTGTTATCAGAATTTGTGATTTCAGAAAGGAACCTCTTGATTGCAAGAGTGATTGCAGCACATCCCCAGAGGGGAAAAAAACCTCAGGATGGCAAAATCATTCAAGGCAATGGAACACCACAGGATGGATGCTTTCCTAAAATGCCTGCTCTCTCATCTTATTGTCCAATTTCTTATCCTTAGAGTGATTTTTATGGTTATAAGAGCCAGACAGGCCTAGAGGAAAAAATATCCCATCTCAAGTACGGACTAGTACAATGTCATGAACCCCGTGCAAGGCCTGTAAGTGCCAATTGTATCCCATTGGAAGTAAGAGTAATGTGCCATCCACATTCATTCACCCTCGGCAGGGAAGATCATGCTGTTTCTAACCCTGGTTAGGCTGATTTGGTTCTAACTCCGTGCCTAATCTTTAGTGGTGAGTGTTTTTTTCACCAACTTCAGACTCTTCCTGGTTTTTTTCCTTTTCAATAGCTCCTCAGCCAAGGGAGTTGCCAGAATAGACAAGCATGAAATTAATATTTCATAGTCATTTAGGGATAAATCTCATGCTCACAGCTCACTTCCATCGGGCTGTGTTTTTATTCTTCTGCTGCTGCTCCCTTTAGACCGTGGCCCAATCCCCATCCAGAGAGCTGGATGAAACAATCCCCTTCCTCGCTTGCATCTCAGCCTATCTTAAAGTGGGATTTGGGGGGCGGTCCTTTC
Source organism: Pipistrellus hanaki (assembly GCF_964339955.1). Classification (NCBI taxonomy): domain Eukaryota; kingdom Metazoa; phylum Chordata; class Mammalia; order Chiroptera; family Vespertilionidae; genus Pipistrellus; species Pipistrellus hanaki. The sequence goes on along the minus strand of NC_140519.1, from coordinate 21,729,442 downwards.
CCAGAGGACTAAGAATCTTGAGCTATACCAGCCTTCCTGTCTGTAAACATCCATCTAGCATTTATTATTAACTGTTCCAGATTGTCATGTCCTTATCGTCTTCCTTTACCTCCACACTCATCTATGCGAACTCAGACATGACCCTCTCCTAAGTTAAAATCAGTTCTTAAAGCTCTGTTTCCTCTCCAACTCTTGGATATATGAGTCTCGGTAATAGAGTATTCCATAAATATGAACTGTGATAGAAAATGTGCTTAAGAACACACATCAGGCATTACTTTCCCTAGAAATGAGTATAACGGGCAATGGAGAAGAAGGAAATATACCCACTGGTGCTCCCAGAGTTGGTTTTATTTATTTTTAATTTTTAAAGCTTCCAATGGGTAAGTTTAACATGCCCTCCTTTGTGCCTTCACTGAGAATTGTTGGTTGAGCATCGACTATGTATAGGTATAGGTAGTTTCCAGGGGTTCAAAAGCAGGGGTCCCTTCTTATGCCTAGAACAGGAACTATTTCTCCTGTAGACTTGGCATCTGTTTATAGTAATATTTCATCACTTGAGTGACAGAAATATAGAACCCACACAACTAAGCATGTCTAGGCATTCCCTTGACAGCCCAGTGTCAGGTCCTATTTATATTAATATTCTGTGTGGCTCTCCTGGGTGCGGATTCTTATTATGTAAGAACTAGACACAAGTACAACACCTCTGACTCATTTCCTACCCAATAGGGTTCCTTTTCTTCTTTACCACAGTCTTTCCTCTCTTTATGCCACATCTAATCTGTAACTAAGTCATGGTTACTGTCCCTTGTAGTTTTTCCCATATCACTATCATTTCCATTCATCTCTCACCTAATGCACTACAATTGCCTCTTCCTAATTGGACCACATTGCTCCAGTCTCCTGACTCCAATTTACATAATCCCTGTTGACAGTTCAAATCTTCCTAAAGCATAACTGCCATTGCTTTCTTCCCCTGCACAAATAGCCAGTAGTTCTCCTGGAAAACAGACCGGAGATGGACCACAATCTAACCTTTTCATTTATCCCATGGCACAGGTAAACTAGCTATTTCTCCCAATTCAATAGTCTCCATGGTCTCAGCTCTCACTGTGTATGTGGCTCCTTCTATGTCCCAGTGCCCAAACCTTTCACATTCTTCACAGGCCAATTGAAGATGCTCCAAAGTCCTCCAGCCATAGTGATCTCTCCTTGTAATTCTCGAATACTTTGCAACCTCTTTTACTTTTGACCTGATATCATATTCACTAATCCAATAACGAAAGCCACCATGACCATCAGCTCCTTCTACAGATTAGTAGGAGCCAGTTGCTCTGCTATGGCTTTGTGTATCATTACCAGTGAGGCTGGTATTATGATTCTTCTTCTACAAATGAGAGAACTAAATCACAGAGAGAGAAAGTGACTTGCTAAGCTTGCACAGAGCAGACAGAATTTAAATCAGAATCTGCTAACTACAAGCTTTATGCTTTTAATGACTTTGCTCCATCGCTTTCCATGTGCATGTATTTTAATGTCTCCTACCAGTTCCCATCTACTAGCAGGAAGGTTAAAAAATACCCTCTTATCTTACGTTATTTCCATGAGGTAGAACTTCATTAAATCTTTGAACAAATGTCCCCTGACTCCTTATCCAGTTTCAGATACTTCAACATTTTTAAAAGAAGAAATTAAATGTAAGAAATTGCATTAACTGTGTAAGTAAGCCAATAGATGCATTTGGTATTAATTTTATTATTTTTAATTCTTGGGAAAATTTAGAAGCAGTTGGATCAAATGTGATAAAATATTGGTTTTATCTATCAAACTGTCTTTTCATTTAAAACAAAAAATAGAATGAAGTAAACTAAATGGTGAATTATATATGCACACACACATGCATTACATTCTTGTCCATCACAGATATATAAACAAGAAAGAACTTGGCAAATTGAAATTTGATAGCTTTAGTGTCATTTTGAATGATGGATACAAATATTTTGTGTTCTTGTGTCTATATCCAGAGATGGATAGGCCTCTCAGGATTGGTCTACAGAGACACAGCCTATTATCTTCATACTTTACTTGAGTGAGAAATCATAGTCCTGCTATTTTCTGTAATCTAGTTCAAAATTGGACCCTGTTCAAGAGAAATACCCTTTGTGTTCAGTCCTCAATAAGCATATGGTTGAGTTGAAGGTGGGTTGGACTCCATACTCTTCCCATATATTGTTGTCATACAGGGTAGAGACAGATAAAAATTTAAAATGACAGTACTTGTTTTTGTAAACTATACCCATTTTAGTTGAGTTTCTGTGACCCACACTGAACCAAAAATTCAGAGAGGATGATATGCTGTGTCCTGCTCCTTATTTAAAATTCCACACATAGGAACTGGGCCTAGCATGTCATAAGATGTTTAAACAGTATTAAAATCATTATTCCTTCTTTCTGATGCTGAGGCTTTGAGAGCCAGATATTCCCATATTGCAACTAATAATAAATCAATAGGCAACTCATTTATTCTGATGTTACGAGGAATTATATCCTTAGATTAAAATAAATCCAAAAAATTTTCTTTATAAGCCAGAATAGGATAAAATTAATAGAAATAAAAAATTAATTGCACAGTTGCAAGGTTTTCTTTTTCTCCACCCTCTCCTGCCCTAATTCATTCTTTCTTCCTCTTTACATTCTTTCTCCTCTTGACATTATGGGCCTATCAAACCATGTGAAGCAGAGTTAATTCCCAGGCTCCTATTCTCTTTGTGATGTTCCCGCTGAGAAAAGTAATTATCTAGTTCGACTTTCCAGCTAACATTAAGTAGTAAACTTAATATTAAGCTTCTGCAAATATTAATTCTACAACAGTAAAGCTAAACATTTTTATTAGCATCTTCTTTGCATCTAATATTTTCAGAACACAAGTACATTTTTTTTTTTAACTTTTCCTGGATACCCCTTTGGGAAATATGGATTCATTTGTCTAGTTGCACATGAAGAGACCAACCAGCTAAAACTTGATTCACATAGGAATTCTGGTGATATATATTCTGGTAGAAATTCTGGTAGAAAATATATCTATACCAGAATATATATCACCAGAATTCCCCTTCCATACCATCTTTTTTCTGAGACCTCCCAGCCTTAGAAAGGAAAAAATAGATTTATCAGAACAGAACACAGTTGCATTTTGCACATTTCCCATTGTCCTGCTTCATTACCACCATGAAGAAGTATAACCAAGAGGGGTAGACCACTTATTCCTGAGAGTACAAATATTGGCTCCAGTTGGGATATGCTTTCCAATTCACAAAACTCCTTCATACCGTCATTTTGCATAACTCCTACAGAGGTGAGGAACCTTTTTCTGCCAAGGGCCATTCAGATATTTATAACATCATTCACTGGCCATACAAAATTATCAACTTAAAAATTAGCCTGCTATATTTGGTCAAACATTTAATCAACTCACCCCTAATGCCTTGGCAAGGCAGAACGAATGATTTCTGGGGTCTTGAAAATACATGGGTTCCAGGAAGAATTTTATGTCTATTCTTGGGAATTTATAAAAGTAGATATATGAAGGGAAAAGATGCTCTCTCTCATTTATATAGGAGTAAAATGAGATAGTGATTAAATGACTTGCTAAAAATCTTTATAATCAATGATTTCCATCTTTACCATTAAACTAAAAGTGCTGTCTCAAAATTCCCCAAAGATTTACTTATTACCTCATACAATGGCACGTTCTCCTTCCTTATTCTCCTAAGTCTTCCATTGTATTTGACTTGGTAATCTACCCTGTGGTATTAGGTAGCTCTTGCTGTTTAACAAACAATCCCCAAACCCAGTGGCTTAAAAAAGCAATAATTTATTACTGCTCACACATCTGAGGGGCAGCTGGAGTTTATCTTGGCAGGGTTCATTTGGGTAGCTCTCTTTCTTATGAAGATCTGCTGGTTTTCTATGTTTTTCATCCTTCTCTTCAGTTCATGCTAGCCGTATCCAGGATCAAGCTCTCTTAATTCCCTAATGATCATTTCTAGTTTACCACTGGCCATTTCCTATTCCATTTGGAATTGCTTCAACTTTGGTCCCATGCTCCTGTTAAGCCAATGTTTCTTTCCAATACAAAACCATATCCCATATCTCTAAAAAAAAAAAAAAAAAAAAAAAAAAAGTTGGATCTTTAGATATGAATTCAAAACAAAAACCAAAGCCCTCATGAAAACTTTATCCTACATTAATAGGAATTTGACATCTCTAAAGCTTAAAAGAAAATATAAATGAAAGAAAACAGAAATGATGAGAAGAGTATTAAAACCATTTCCTATGAGAAATGGTTAAAGTTAATAATAATTTCATTAGTCTAGAGATTATATGGGATGTCATGACCACTACATTTAGATCATTGAAAGTGTGTGGTATGAAAGACCTGGGTTTTTTTGTTTTGTTTTGTTTTTGTTTTGTTTTTAATCTTTTTAGCAGAACCATACCAATGGGTGAGTTTAAGGGAAGAAAATGTCAGCTTGATATACTGAATAGATTTTTAGTAAAAAGAACTGTGTAGCCACAGAATAAGCTGATATCTTTATTTTCCACTTGTGTCTCTCCTAAAAATGTCTTCCCCCCTCCCAATAATCTATCAAAATCCTGTCTATCTTTCAAGACTTATCTCAAGCCTTCATCCCTCCATAAACTCTTCCCTGACTACTCAAATTGTATTGATCCATTTCAAATTATCTTGCTAATCTATCTCATCCCAACTAAATTAAGGGCTCTTTGGAAGTAGAAATATAACATACTATTTTATGGGTTCAAGTATGAAAGATAATGCTGAGCTTATAATAAGCATTCAGTAAGCTTTACTGCTCAGTCATGGATTTCCTATTTTGAAATTTGAAATTACTAGACTTGGTTAGAATTCAAACCAGATTTGAATGCTCAAGAATCTGATCATTTCACACTGATATCACAAAAGGATATGGTTTCTGGTTTTAATGATAGCCCAAAGGAAGTAACATGTTTTGCCCTCCAACATTATATTTTCCTACTTACCAAAAAAAAAAAAAAAAAAAAAGATAAATTTATAGTTCCAATAATGTGTAGAGAGTTGAAGGGTGAATATGCCATCATTTCTTCATGTCTGAAGATTATTCAAAATAAAAACCAACTAGTGAATGGGAATATACAATGTGAAGCACCACATACAACATGGAGAACTGTCACTCTCCTTTGTATTCAGGTCTGCCTGTTGTCATAGTTACCCACGGACTCAAAGCAATTTCCTCCCAAAGCACTCTCTGTCAATGAAAATAAGCTACTCTTCTCTATTTGTATTTCTCCCCCCATGAGTTTCATCTAAAAAAAAAAAAAAAGTAGCATCAACTATATGGCTGTTTTTACACTGTCAGCAAGATTGTATAAACAAACAAAAGGAATAAAAGGTCTAATCAACATAAGCACCTCTGATTAAGGTCTCACCTCTTTTGTTCCCCAGAGACTCATTGAGTAGCCAGGTACTGGGACACAACTATGATTATGCCCCGTCCCTGCTCTGGAAGAGATGAGAGCTGTGTGTGGGAAGAGAAGAGTAAGGGATGCATTTCAATGAAAGACAATCAGGGGTGTGTGGAGGCAGAGTATAGAGACCCCTGGAGACTAAAAAGAGCCGCGCCTCTTTAAGTTTGGGGTCCTGGTGCAGTCAGATCACAGGGAGGCTTCCAGCCTGTGAGTCTTGGCCCTGAGAAGTTTAGCAAATGCGTTTTTGGTCACTTGGGGCACAAATCACTGATATTGCCCTGCAGGCGGGGCTCAGGAAGCGGTGGAGTGAGGAGGCCCGTGGGCCACCAGCGAAGCTCGATCGCCTGCTCATATTCACACACAGCCTCTCCCCTCTGCTCTGGCTGCAGGAACTCCTTCACAGACATCCTGCGGGCCATCCTGCTGTCCCTGGAAGTCCTCATTGAAGACCCGGAGCTTCAGATCAACGGGTTCCTTTTAATCATAGACTGGAGCAATTTCTCCTTCAAACAAGCCTCCAAGCTGACACCGTCCATCCTCAGACTGGCCATCGAAGGGCTGCAGGTATGTGCAATGAAGGGACACCATGAGACCGTGTGTGACAACGTGCTGTTTTCTTACTGCAATCCAAGTAATATTTGTCTTTTCGAGCTGCAAAAGAAAACAGAGTTCACCCGTGATATTCTGTGTTTTTACCTCGGCCTGAATTTACATGTTTGGGGTTTGTTTTGTTTTTTGTTTTGTTTTTTTTTAAATTAGACTTCATTTTCATTAATAACTCCAAATTACTGTTACCACAGGCACAAATTACCTACTGCAGCAATTATGAATAAAGCTCAGGGATATTTAGCCTAATTCACCTGAGAGTTTACAAAAATTAAAGCTAGAAAATATCTGCTTTATGAGCATGTCCTATATAGAGGTGGCATGGGAGCTTTCCATGGTTTCTAGAGGGAGCTTTGTACCCCAGAAAGACCCCTGTGGATGCTGCCTTCTTAGGATGCAATGTGCAGCAGTGTTTGTACTAAAGTAGATCCCTTCAGTGCAAACAGGGGAAGCCATGAAACTCTACCTCCTGTGTATGAGGTCTTGGCAGACCTTCGGGGAAGGGTTTTCTGTGCCGTGTGAAGGCTAGGGCAGGCCGTCTCTGGGCTCCCTTGTACTTTTAAGGACCAGTGAGTCTATGAAAAGTGTTACCAAACTCAGGTCATGCTGCTTAGCTTCTTGGTGACACATGATTGTAGTTCAAAAACCAAGGTACAGTTCAGGGAGATTCCGAATCAGCACAAATAAAACTCATGTCCCTTCTTAATCCTGTGGTAAGATTGACTCAGCGGGCTGATCCTCCTTCCCAATGAACAGCAGTTATATGCAGCTATGTAGATAGCACACTGTTCGCTAATTCTCAGATAAAGCAGCCATTGCTCATGCACTTCATAGTGAGGGACTAGATAACGCATAGAGACAGACAGCAGAGTGGTGATAGCCACAGGGAAAGAGGGAGAAGGGGGAGGGAGGTGTGTAAAAGGGAGATAAATGGAGATGGAAAGAGACGTTGCTTTGGGCAATGGGTGTGAGATGCAGTGTGCAGATGATGTTTTGTTGAGTTGTACACTTGAAACCTGCATGGTTTTAGGAACCAATGCCAATACATTCAATTTAAAAAAATTTCAATCATTATTCCAGTTTCTCTAGGTGCTTTGGTTTTACTTCTAGGAATGAAATATTATGCTCCTAGGTCTCCAACTGAATCCTGAACGTGCAGATGGTGCAAGTTTCAAGCAATGAAAAAAACAACAACAAAAAACGAATTAATAATATATATATATATTTAAATTTAAGGCTAAAAATCCCATTTCACTCACCCATCCTACTCTAGCGTGAGGAGTAATAAGAGGGTCTGTTTCCTAAACTGGGCCTCATACCTATTTGACCCCAGTATACACTGGTGGGCCTCTGGAATGGACCTTATTTTATTGAATGGTTTCCTACTCCGCGGGGAAGGGAGCAGGCATTTTGGAAGAGGAGGGACAGCTCCCCACTGTCCCAGGAGTCGCCGTTGTCCTGGGTGGCCACGTAGTGCAGGGTATTGGGAGCACATTTTAAATGCTTTTGCATTTCTGGACTCCATGGAGCCCCTGCCTTCCCCTAAACTCCCAGTCACTGTCTCGTGTGTCTCTACTGTCAATCACTTTCTCTTTACTCTTTACTCCTGCTCCCCGATCCTCCTCTCATCTAAGCTTCTGAACATGTGACCTCTCTCCCTAAAGCTTTTATCAAAGGGAGTTTTAAAGAAGGCTGCAAGGTTTATTTCATGCCCTATAATTATGCTGACCCTATTTCCAGGATTTGCTGTGGTAGTTGTAGTACAAGCTTCATTTAATTTATTACATGTGTAAGTCGCTGTGATTTAGGTTCTCTGTATTTGTAACATTTTTTTCTCAGAAATCAAGGAGGAAAATGCCCTTCCTCCAACCTGGTGTTCTAGTTTTCCTTTTGGAAAAAAATGTGTGGATTATATAATATGTCCCTTGCCAACTTCACTAGGCTGATGTGGGGCTTACTGAGTTAGTGCATGTGAATGTGTTTTAAAAGGTAAGACTACACCTAGGCTTATAAATTATTTTTATAAGAAATGCTAGATGACCTTTGGTGGGGTAAGGTAGGTCCTGTCTGAGCCTTCAGTTATCATGTAGCAGGATCTGGGATGAACCCTGCAATGTCCTATAGCTCTAGTTAGGGAGTAGCCTCTACTGGGAGAAGGGGAGCTGGATGAGGCCAGGGTCATAGCAAATAAAATGAGTACCCTTCCAGCATCTCACATAGCATGACATTGTGTGGCCCCTTTATTCCCTTTTATAAAGCCAGGCCCATTCACCTTGACTGTGGGAAAGACCAGGCCATCCTGGAGTCAGGCTGTCTGCATGGGGATGCAGCTTTTTCTGTGAACTCTGCCTGCCCAAGCCTGAAGACCTGGGAACACTTAGGAGGTTCAGTTCCTTCCGCCAGGAGAAATAACCAGTGGTCACAGGGGGCGCTGACCTAGGCACCGTTCCTCCAATGAGGATGTGACTCCCTATAACATTTAGCTTGTTGTCTTGGCAACTGTGGAGAAGCCCTCAGCGTCACTGCTGTGAGTAGTCAGCTCTGTTCAGCCACTGACAACTTCTCACACTAGACTATCTTCTCTTGGGCTTTGGGGACATTCAGACATCATGGTCACCCCATCCATCCACTGGCTCGCTCAGTGAACTTTCTTCATGGCTGGGATAATTTTCATCCCTAGGGTAGCCATGAACCACTTTTGACATCTCAAACAAGCAATAACTGGCACTAAGAAAAATGTATACCTTTGGTCACACTGTCGTACAAGGAGAGTCCCTTCCAGGCCTCCATGTGTCAGACATGAAGATTCAAGATACATTTTCCAACACCAGCATGGGTGAAGGCATAGACAGGTGGAGAAAGGGAAAGCTGTATAAAGCCAGTGTCAGCTGGAGAAGAGAAGCCACCGCTCTTCCTTCCTCCTCTACATCTTCAGAAGGACCAGAGGAGGTCAGGGTGTCTGCTAGGCACACAGGAGATTGTGAGACAGGGAGATCCTATGTTCCAGTGTAGGAAGCTTGCTCTGTCTGCTGTCCTGCATTTGTAGGGTAGATGTAAGTAGCCTTGTTAGGAGAAATAACCAGATTTCTGGTTGGAGTTTCAGCTGTTTATCAGAGTTGTTTAGGATTACCTGCTGCTCAACTCTTAAAGAATTTGGGACCCTATAATATAACAACTTCTTCTCCAATAATTAATACAATTCTTCCTGCAGAGAGTAGGCGGTGGGGAACCACTATTCAGACAGTGATACATTAGAGTCATTTTTTTTAAAAGTCATTCTTGCACCCTGCATTACAACCTTGTTCCAGAACTAATAGTTTTAGCCCTGTGGTCTCCATTCTTAGTTAGTCATTCCATGAGACATTCAGTTACTAATTGTTATAAGTTGGCTTCTCCAGGATGTAGATTCTGACACAGAGATCAACATTTAGGAAATTTATTAGGGAGTGCTCTTGGGCTCAACATTTGTAGAAAAAGAAGCCATGGAAGAATGTTTGGCAGCAGGAGAAGTTAAGCTGAGGTTCAGTCATTTCCAATGAGAGCTTCAGGCATTCTGAAGCTGAGATGATCTTTCAGAATTGTCCCTCATTGGGATCAAAGGGACTGGGCCTTATATTGCCACATTGTTCAGTCATTGTGTGTAGGCTGCCCTGGGAAGTGGTTGTGAGCTTGGGTAATGTGGCTCTCTTCAGTTTGAGTCCCCAGAGGGCACTATTATCTAAGAACTTTCTACTAGTAGCACCTCTAGTCTCCACGGAATACATTTTTGGTTCTGAAGGAGGTCTGACTGCATGTGGAATATTTACTGTAATAAGTAATAGATATCTGGAATATCTCTGTAATGTAAAGAATCTGGATGTTTGATTTTCTTTTCTTGGCTATAAACAATGTACCCCAAAGTGAAGGTGATACTAGGTAATATAGAGCTGATGGGCACTGGGATAGCAAGTTGTTAACAGTGTTCTAATTAGGACTACCAGTTGTTTTTCTGTGCTTCACGAGACAATTATATGGATTCAATTGATATTTGATAAAGGACAAAAGCAATACAATGGAGCAAAGATAGCATTTTCAACAAATGGTGCAGGAACAATGGATCTAGACATAGACCTTACACCCTTCACAAAAATTAACTCAAAGTGGATCACAGACCTAAATGTAAAATGCAAAACTATAAAACTTTTAGAAGATAATATAGTAGAAAACCTATGTGACCTTGGGCATGATGATGACTTTTTAAATACAATACCAAAGGCAGAATCCATGAAAGAAATAATTGCTAAGCTGGACTTCATTAAAATTAAAAATCTCTGCTCTGCAAAAGACAATGTCAAGAGAATGAGTAAAAAAGCCACTGACTGGGAGAAAATATTTGCAAAAGACACATCTAATAAAGGACTATTATCCAAAATATACAAAGATCTCTTAAAAAGTCAACAGTAAAAAAAAAAACCACAACAAATAATCAAAATTTTAAAATTGACTTGAACAGATGTCTTGCCAAAGATGGCAACTAAGAATAGAAGATGGTACTTCTCATTATGTGTCATCAGGGAAATGCAAATTAAAACAATGAAATATTACTACCCACCTGAATGGCCAACATCTGGAACACTGACAATCCCAAATCCTGGCAAGGATGTAGAGTAACAGGAACTCACATTCGCTGCTAGTGAGAATGCAAAATGGTACAGAAACTTTGAAAGTCAGTTTGGCAGCATCTTAGCAAACAGATTCTGCAATCCTGCTCATTGGTATTTACCTAGAGGAGCTGAAGACTCATGTGCACATGAATGTTTATAGCAGTTTTATTTATAGTTGCCCACAGTTTGAAGCAGCCAAAGCATCTTTCAGTAGGTGAATAGATAAACTATGGTACATCCAGGCAATGGAATATTCCTCAGATCTGAGAAGAAAGGAGCTATCAAACCATGCAAAGACATAGAGGCATGCATCTTAAATGCAAATTGCTAAGTGAAAGAAGCCAATCTGAAAAGACTATGCTGTGTATAATTCCAGCTAGGTAACATTTAGAAATAAAAAAGATGAGTGGTTGCCAGGGACTGAGGGTGGGGCAAGGAGGGATGATTAGGTGCAGCTCAGAGGATGTGTGAAACTCCAAGTAATGATGGATGCATGTCATTATACATTTGCCTAAACCCATAGAATGTACAGTATCAAGAGTAAACCTTAATGTAAATGATGGCTTTTGGGTGATGAGGATGTGCCAATGCAGGTTCATCAGTTGTAATAAATGTACCCCTCGGTAGGGGATGCTGCTAATGAGGGAAGCAATACATGTGTGGGAAAAGGGGATTTATGGGAAAACTTTGTACCTTTCCCTCAATTTTGCTATGAACCGAAAACTGCTCAAAATATTATCTTAAATTTTTAATAGGCAATTATACTGCCTCTGACAACAATTATTTTTTAAGAAAGGGTGTGCATAGGACTTTGGTTATGTGCTTCACAGGCTGAATGAACGAGATATAAGAGTAATCATACAGAAGACTGCTCCTTAGTGGATCATCAGATTTTTATATCAAAAGATGCCAGTACAGCTCATCATGAAATTCTAATATTCCTTCTTTCGGAGAAATGCTTTGAGGAAATGTCATTGTTTAGAATATTAAGTTGCCCCAGTTACATGAATATTCTATGAATATTAGTTCAAAGAATTCAAGTTAAAAATGAATTTTGAGAATGCCTAGAAGTCATTTTCTCTTCCTCTGCCATTTGATCTCTTAAATGTGGTCAATAATGCCTAAAAGAGCTGTTGTATCTCTTCATTACAACTTGTTAAATTTTAATCAAACTCCAAGTAATATTTATGCCACCAATTTAATACAGCACAGCATTAGTCTCAATTCTGCTGGGGAATTCTGGCAGAATGAGCAACGCAACAAAGTCTTGCTCTTGAGTTTTGTAATGTTTCCAAAATCAATTTGGGGAATTATTTTGTTTAAATCATTGCAGCCCAACCATTACAACCAACACACAGCATTTATCAGTGTTCAGCCAGCCCAGATACATTATTACAGAGCTCGCTGTGCTGAAATGGTTTATTTAAGAAGAGGTATAGCCTTGTACCCTGTAAGTTTTTTATTGTTTTTTTTGTTTTTTTGTTTTTTGTTTTTTTTTTACAAAATATAGTGCTCCTTTTAGGGCCAAGACATTTGTTAAGGGTGTAGAGCAACTTGCTTTTCACTCACCAGAGGAGATCTAAGCAGTGATTTCCCTCCTCATTTCTATGCTCATGTTATTTTCTCTGGCCAATCACTTTGTCAACTCATTGTCTTCATTCAAGGTTGACTGCATGACCATTTTTGTTGTTGTCAAGTATAGTTTTATAATATTTATATCAACTTTGATTCAACGGCTTTGAGCCAGGCTGGTGGGAAGGGCAGTCCATTGCTTTTCCAACTCTTAACCCGGGGGTTGGAGGAGGTTGGGAGCAATGTTCAGAGGCTCAGCTAGCTGTGAACCATCCATCTTTCAAGTGTCCCTTTTTATTACATCCATTTCGACCCTGTCTATTCTCTCTAGCCTCCTTCATATATCCTAATTTTCAACCTTTTCCCAAAACATATGATATGTTCACTCGCCCTTGGGGAATTCGAAGTGCCATATTCACTCAAAAGATCAGAACAGTAAAAAGTCTGTAAGTCAGTGGGCAGCATGACAGTTCCTGAGTTTAAATGGATCGAGTGATTAGGCATTTGAAAAGGCAGGCTGGGTAGATGTCTGTCAAGTTAGTAGTACATTCTCACCAAATCAACAGTCCATAACTCAGATAAGCAGACATACTGACTCCCAGTGTATTCATTCACTCAACATAAAATGTGGGTCAGAGATTCTTCTAAACAGGATTACAGCAGAGAACAAAGCCAAACCTGAAGCTTTCTGAAACTTACATTCCAGAATTTTATTAGGCTTAGAGTAGTCCACAAACCAGCAATATCAGCATCGCCAGAAGCTGGTTAGAAGTGCAGAATTGCAGGGCCTACTTCATACCTACTGAATCAGGACCCATATTTCAAGCTTTCCAAATAATCTGTATGCACGTTGAAGTTGCAGAAGCATGGCTCTAACAGATGCTGTTACATTCTAACCTGATGAACCATCACCTCAAGTGCACCAGAGTCCTCTGGAGGGCTGGTGACAACCCACACCCAGAATTACTGATTCTGAAATCTGGACCAGAGGCCATGAGTTTACCTTTCAAAAATGTTCCTAGGTGCTACTTGGTTCTGCTGGTACAACCACACTGGCGTGGGTGGCAGCAGAGTCCAAATATTTGTGGTTCAATCCTGGTTCTGCTAATTAGAGTCCTCAGAAAGTCATTTAATTCTCTAGGTTTCAGTTTTGCCATCTGTAAATTTGTAGTGTCATAACAGTACTGCCTTAGAGGTTTGTGGTGAAAATTAAATAGTACATGAAGTCTGCTGGATCCATAGTCAGTGCTCACTGACTGACAGAGCATTAGCAAAAGAATGAAAAGGCCAGCACGTATTCATGGGCTCCTGTGGCTCTCATGCACGGACTTAAGTGAAATTGCTCTCCTGTGCCCCAGTTCTGCAGGTTTGGATCCTTGAAAATTAGACCTTGCTGTCTATTCACTGGCCTTGAAGAAGGGAGTGCTCTCTCCCCACACATCTTAGTTAATGACTTGGGGGTGGATTGGTGTCATCTGCCCACGCTGTGGCACTAGAGATGCCCTTTCTTTCTATTTCATGGGGTGTGATCCTTCTAATTATCACCCAATAGTCTGCCCACAACACCTTTGCAGTTTGGTGATTAATGGGGCCCAAATTCACCGTTTTCATCCTGTAGGACTCTTTTTAGCAGTAACATTTGCAGTGTGTTTTTTTGTTTGTTTGTTTTTGGTTTTTTTGTTGTTGTTTTTTTATCCTTACAATTTTCATGTATTAACAAATATAAAATAGGCACAGATGAAAAGAAAAAAATATATTTGTATTTTGCCAGGAAGATTCTTATATTTTCTAAGCACCCCAGGTATGCTTGAAGAACACTTTCCCTCTAGACAAACTATTTTTTACCTTCTCAAGCCACAAAGCTGTAATTCTGAATTTGCAATCATGCAGCATGTTATTATGGAAATAGTAGAGGAATAAAATCTCTCCTTTAATGCTCTACATTGTTAAGTATCAATTAAACTCAGGAAACTAATTAGAGCTAATGACACTCCGGTGATCCTGATGGCAGACAGTATGGCCCATTTAAAACAGTTCCAATTAAGTAGGTCTATCTCCGGCATACTTTTGATAAATAGTTTCCCTGGACTCTCGTGCATTATAGACCTAGCCAATGCTTTGGCTCATCCATTCAAGTAACAGTTCCTAAGCTTTTCCTTTAAGTTAGTTAGTCACAAACATAAACAGATGCAGCCCCTGCTCTCAAGTGGTCATGGTCAAGAGCAAAGGCAGACCTATGATGAGAATGAGGTACCCCATGCAGAAAGAGAGAGAGGCATCAGGTTCATAAAAATCCCAATCTAGGCGAGAATTGTTAGGAATGGCATCCTGGGCAAGATCATACCTGATCATACCAGATTCATGCAGAATAGTCAAGTGAAAGCAGGGTGAGAGGAATGTCAGGAAGAGAATATAATATGGGCAAAAACACAGAGGCAAAGCATAGGTCCACGAGAGGGATGAATTCATTTTATATTTGTGGAGTGCATAAGGGCTAGGTAAGAAGCTAGTGTGTCCCTGTGTCATGGTAAGGAGTGTGGTCTTTTCCTGCAGACATTGAAAGCCACTGAACATATTGAGGCAGAATGGCAACACAGATTTATGTTTCACATGGGATTAATTTGGTGAGTGTGAGTAGGGAAAACTCAAAGGCAGGGGAGCCAATTAAAAGACAACTGCAATAATTCAAGTGAAGAACTTGCATGCATATATGCATTACCCAAGGACACAGGCAATAGTGTGGTGAAGGCTTGGGCAGGGAGGGTATTGGGTGGAGGGAGTTAATTTGGGGGGAGAAATAGATTAAAAAAATAATTAATGAGTCTAAACTAGAAGTGATAGAGGGATTTAATAACTATATAGGCAGAAAAATAAGTCAATACTTTGTTCTTGCACACTTGGGAGAGGGAAGTGATGGAGGAGGAGTCAAAGAAAAAGCTGAGGTGGGCAGCTGGGATGAGGATCGGTGTTGGTGATGAGATGGTGCAGTGGGGAGCAGGCAGGTATGGGGAGATAATGAACATTGTGAGTGTTGGACATGGTGAGTTTAAGATTCTGTGGTATATTTTAGTTATTTACATTAGGTCTGAGCCAAAGACAGAGGTCTAATGTGGATTTATTGAGTTGGTGGTATTTGAAGTCACAGGAAAAGAGAAAAATGTGGAGTGAGAAAGAATAAGTGTGAAAAGGGAGGAGGTATAAGAAGAATCAGAAGCTTGTCTCCTGACAGAAACTAGCAAGTCGTGGCTTCAAGGAGGGAAACTGTTGCATTGTCTCAATGGGGATGGCATCTAGAGGACTCTGGTTTGCAGAAGGAGGTGGGGAAAGGGACATTACCAAGAAATATGTTCCACAGACCACAGTGGGTGGGAGGATAAAGGAAACTGGAGGAGAGAGAACAAGATGGTAGTAGAAGAAGTATTTTATCTTACTTCTCCATCACACAAGATTTCCAATGGAGGAATATATTTAGAGCCTTCACACTACTGTGAAAGAGCAGTCTTCTTCTTCTTTTTTAGATTTTTAAAATGGATTTTTAGAGATGGAGAAAGGGAAAAGGAGAAAAATATCAATATGAGAGTAGAACGCCAATAGGCTGCCTCCTGCATTCCCCCTACTGGGGATCAAGCCAACAGCCTGGGCAGGTACCTTGACCAGGAATTGAACTGTGACCTCCTGGTTCATAGGTCAACACTCAACCGCTGAGTCACACCAGCCAGGCATATCGTGTCTTTCTGATCCTCCCAACAGTAGTGTTAATAAGCAGAGCAGGTGACAAATCATCTGTTCAAAACAAAAACATGAAGAAGACTGAGATGATCATGAAACATTCCGAATGAGGTTTCACTTGCCTCGGAGGCCAGCTAAGGACCCAAAACATTTTGTTGTGTCTCACCAAGAGAGAAGGTGGACTTTGTGAGAATAAATAGGTGATAAAATAGTCTCCTTTTCACCAAAGGAAAGCATTTGTTGCTAAGAAACCAATAAGAATTGTTAACCTCTTTTAGTCCAAAGAAAAAATTTCAAAGTATGGTTTCATATTTTTATATTTAGAAGGTCCTAATTTTAACATAAGAACCTTTTTTGCTGAAGTGTGATATGCATTCAGAGAATGACCCAAATCATAAGTGTGCAGCCAAGTGAATTTTTAGAAAGTAAAAGCAGTTAGGTAACCAAACTCAGATCAAGAGAAAGAACACTACAGTTTACCCAGAGGCCTCTCTTCTCCCTCCCAGAAACTGACGCCCAAAGTTGCTACTATTCTGACTTGACACACCGCTTAGTTTTGCCAGAGGACAGTTTGATTTATGAAAGAAAATGAAGTGACTTATCCCCTGTTCAGATGTTACTGAGTCAATCATTTTTTTTGTGGTGTAACACTTGTTTTACTACCTGTTCAAAGTCCTAAAAAACAATTACTGTCTATATTTGGCATTTATGAAATACAATTATTATTAGAATATATTGAAGCTAGGAGATGCAGTAGTACATTGTCTTTGAGGAATTTAATTATCCCCCAATTGTATCGCCTAGAATAGAGAACATGTGGCATCAATTAAGTGTGACAAAATTGCTGCATTAAGCTTATATTCTTTATTCTTAAGAGAACCCCTCAAACTTTCCTTGTGAGCCCATTTATTCTCCCTTGACACATAATTTGTGTTGATTTAATCAGGTAGTTTCCAAACTCACCGGTTTGGCTCAGTGGTAGAGCGTCGGTCTGCGGGCTGAAGGGTCCCAGGTTCGATTCCGGTCAGGGGCATGTACGTTGGTTGTGGGCACATCCCCAGTAGGGGGTGTGCAAGAGGCAGCTGATCGATGTTTCTCTCTTATCGCTGTTTCTAGCTCTCTATCTCTCTCCCTTCCTCTCTGTAAAAAATCAATAAAATATATTTTTTTAAAAAATTTTTAAAAAAAAGTCTGTAAGGAGAATAAGGTGCAGGGGCTAACCCACCTTCGCATATAAACTACATGAAGACATAATGGCTATTGGAAAGAGAGGAAACAACACATGATAATTTACACCCCTGAAACTAGGAAGTAGCATGAGTGAGTCCAATTAGCATAGAGGTGACTGTACCAACACTCTGAGAGCATCACTCACCAACGAGCCAGCTGTGATATGCATAGCTGGGACCCTGAGCTATGGGGAAGAGCCTCAGTCACATTCAGTAAGCATTATAGTAGAGTTTCATCAAAAATAGTTATTCTGCGATATAGAAATTTTTACAGCATAGGAGACAAATTCTTAGTCACCTGTGTAATTTAGGAATCCCAGAAATTACTAATTATTTGAGTTCTGCAGATGTTTTATTAAATCACGGAGTTTCCACATTGCCAAGACAGAGCTCTTTAAAGGCTGGTCTATTAGATTTTCTGACATGGAAGAGCAGTAGATGCTTTAAGAATCCCTAGGTATTGAAATCTGTAACATTCTCTAACCTCAATTTTCATTCCCTAAACCCCACTCTTGGGGGTTTGGTATAGAAAAATTAATTCTGGTAATACTGGCAAATAAATATTTAAAATAAATATTACTCAGAACCCTACTTAGAAATAAATATTTTAACCTAGACTCTTTTCACTTTACAGTACACAGTAAACAGTATTCTAGTTCTTTGAATATTGTACCTCAACATCATTTATTGTAATCACAAAGTATTCCATTGTTTAATTGTATTATAATATATTAACCAATGCCAACTGTTGAATGTTTAGGCTGTTCTCAATTTTTCCCATATTATGTAAAATGCTGACATGAATGAATGAATGAATGAATGAATGAATGAATGTTTCCTTAGCTAAATTTTCGTTTGATTTTGTGACTCACTTCCTTGGAATTAATTTCTAGAGGTGAAATGCATCTTGAAGATGCTCTACAGAAGGGATAAACTTTAATGTTCACAAGCATTGTATTAGAGGGTCAGCTTTGAACCAAAATCAACACTGGGTTGATGAAAAATAAGTCTTGATGTACTTGTAACTTCCCCACAATGCTTCTGCCACATGATCACTATTGGTTTTAGTTTGCTCTGATTACTTTGATTATTAGTGAGGTGGAACATTTTTATATATTTATTAGGCACTTGTATTCTCTTTTCTGTTTTATTTGCATTAATATGCTTCATCCATTTTTCCATTAAGGGTTTTAAATATTGTTTTATTACTGATTTGTAAGATTTTTATTATTTAAGGAAATTGAGCTTTCATCAAATGTCACAAACATTTTTTTATAATTTGCTTATATAATGAGTAGTGTTTATTTTTGATATTCCTATTTAAAGCAGTTTAAAAAGTTTATAGGATCATGTTTGTTGAATTACATTTTTCTAAGACTTAAAAACTTTTTCTCCTGAAAATATTATATAAAATTCATGAGTATATTTTTCTAGACTTGAGTTGTTTTTAATTTAACAAAATTTACATTTGAAAAGATGTGAGGAAGGGATCAAACTTAATTTTTCTTTTTGTTTTTTAACTAGTCCTAGTACCATTTTAGAAGGTAGATAAATCAGTGCAGAATAAATATTAAGTTGAGTTGTGACAGAGTTAGTTAGTCATTGAATGCTTTCTGTAAGAAATTGATGCCAATTTTTTTTATTAGTGCAAAGTATTCAGCAGCACTTTTCTTCAAAATAAAATAATGAATTAAAATTTCCCACAATGCTCTTTTTTTTGGCACGAAATTTTACATTTTTAAATGTAAAAAATATCTATGATGTTAAACCCTTCAGCAAATTTGACATATGAAGTTGTAAAGCTTGTTGTCAATACAATAAAATAGCATATATATCAGATCACATGTATATCAACATATGTGTAACTCCATCTATTGAAAAAAATCCGCAATATTAACCGGTACACCTAGTAACTTGGTATTTCTTTGGGGCTACATGAGAGGAAAAGAAAAAAGAGATGGGTTCAGCCAGGTACAGGACAGTTATTGGGCACAAAAGCTGGACTGAAGAGCTTGGAAAACACCTTTGACTACTAAGGAATTCTAAAATACATACTTATAAAGACAACTTCTCCTGCTTTAATAATAATCCAGTACAATTTAGTCATAGAAGATATTTAATGGAGGTTATTAACAATGTGAAGAAAAAAAAACTTAAAAGATTAAGCTAATGCCAGCTCAACTGGAATGCCATTAATTGAAAGGAATAATCCCTAATGCCTTAATCTGTAGACTCATTAAGGATTTGAAAGAAATTATGAATGACTTGTTCCATTAACTAAATGAGGTTTTAATTAAGATCTTCTTGGAAAAACAAGAGTACAGGGCAACATTAAAGTGGATTTTAAGATATTGGAAGGGCAAACTTGGTTCTGAAAGAGATTTAGAAAAAAGAGAAACTGACTCTAAAGCTATAAAAGAAATGGTATCTTGATAGACCTATGCCAGAGAACATTCTGAAATACTTCTCTCAGGTCAGAGCATGTTCTTTTTTGAGTACTTTGGCACAAAGTTCGATTTCTTTATTGTTCTTGTGTGTTTTTCCTTAATATTCACAATTCTTTAAAAAGTGGGTGACTTATTACACTTTCCATAAGAAAGTTGGCTACATATATTACGTTTGTTAACTCCAAGTATAGTAGATACAGAGAAAAGAATCAACTCTAAGCATAAACCTAATATTCAATATTTATGAGCTACCATAATCTGCCCAACTATACTCATCTGTGTTTATTTATCAGTGCTGCCCAATGCTAAATTTTAGATTTAAAAGAGAACTTGGGGATGGTATAAATCAGTGGATTTCAAACTTTAGCATGTGTCAGATCCGTAGGGAAAATTTAAACATTAGGAAGATTGCTGAGCCCATCCACATAGTTTCTGACTCCACAGGTCAGGGTGGGATCTCAGGATTTGTATTTCAGTTACGTTCACAAATGATGCTGATGTTGCTGATCCAGGAACTCCTCTTTGAGAATCACTCATTACTAGAGCACCTTCCCGTATAAATAGTAAATCAAAAATCAAAATGATTTGCTTGATGTCATAAAACTAGTGAAGCATACAATTAGATACTTCATTGTAAACTTCAGGGGCGTGTTTTAAGATTAGATTTTTATAACTCTAAACCTGCATATAAACACCATAAAGGTAAATTAAATGTTCTAGTGCCTGTGGGATATAAATGGGGGGAGGAGGAGAGAATGAATAAAAAAAAGACATGAACAAAAAATAAAGTGTTGGAATCTAGGGTTTCCACAGAACTTGTCTCAATCCCTGGAAATAATGCTCTCTGTGACTTGTCTCAGTTGCTTTAATGTCCTATGAATAATGCTTCCTAGGGACCCTCATCCCTCATCTCTGCCACCCCTCACTCTACCACCAGTTATTTTACAGTCTATTTAACCAAAAACATGTTAGAATATATATTAAGTAATCAACCATGTCCATCTATAAAAGAAGTAAATGTTGTAGCCTGTGATCACAACAAAACCAAGTTTCATCAAATTGTCCATTCTCATACATGAGACTGAGTAAGACATCAAAGAACAGCAATAACTAAATGTCAAAATGAGTAGTACAGACAGTAGCTGTTCAGTGGAGGGAGAGACTCATTCGGTGAACAATTATTGACCATGTGCTAGCAATATGCCAGGTGAGTATGCAATGTTAAATAACTCAGAATCTGTGTGCTCAAAAAAATGTATAGTCTACTAAAGAAGTAGTGCAAATTAACATATAACTTATTCATTCAGAAAATACTATTAAACCCCATCATAGATAGCATCCTAGGGGTGCTCATGACACAGTAATGAATTAAAAAGACTAAAATATCTGCCCAGATAGAGGTGAGAGGTAGGTGATGAATTATATAGTGTGTTAAAAAATAAGTACTATGGGGAAAAAAAAAAAACAGATTAGGGCGATCAGGGCTGCTGGAGCATGGATGAGAATGGGTTGCACTTTAAAGTAGGGTTATTATTGTCAAATTGATGGTTGCCAGATGGGAGAGAATTTGGGGGCTGAGTAAAAAATAAGTGAAGGGATTAAGAAGTACAAATTGCCAGTTATGAAAATAGTTATGGGGATGTAAAGTACAGACTAGGGGATATAGTAAATGATATTGCAATAACTATGTACGGTGACAGATGGGTACTAGATTTATCATGGTGACAATTTCACAATTTATCTAAATGTCTAATCGCTGTGTTGTAGATCTAAAACTAATATGATTTTGTATGTCAACAGTAAGTGAAAAATAACAAATAATGTAGAGTTGTTGTGATTAGTTTTATTGAGAAGGTGACATTGGATCGAAAATTTAAAGGAGGTGAGGTTGTTGACCATACAGCTATTGAGGGAAGATGAAGGGAACAGGTAAGCCAATGTCCTGAGGTGAGAATGTGCTGGGAATATTCTAGTTCTGAAGTTAAGTGACTGGGAGCAGTTATAGGAGATGAGGTCAGAGAGGTCGGAGTGTTCTGCTGGGCCTTGGATCGAGGTTGGTCTTAGTAAATGGAGAACAATTGGAGGGCTTTGAGCAGAAGAGTGGTGCAATTAAATTTACATTTTAAACAGATTCCTCTGGCTGTTTGTGGAAGAATAGAGTTGAGATACTTTTAAGAGCAGATATAGACAAACCATTAGGAGACCACTGGCATAATTTAGACTTGAGATTATTCTCGTGGCTGAGATCAGAGTAGAAACAGTGCAGGTGGTGAGAAGATACCAGATTCTGAATATATTTAAGGTTAGAGTCAGCTCTGGATATGCAATTTTTGAAACAGAGAAGAGTCAAAGACAAATTCGGGATTTTTGTAGGAGAATGGGGAAGGATGGGGATGAAGAAAAAGACTATATCAAATCAACTGGTAATGGGGTTGGGAGATCAGGAATTCAGTTTTGCATATTGGAAATGTGAAATCTTACAAGGGGCACTATCACCTCGGCAGCTGAATATATAAATACAGAAGCCAAGGTTAGTACAAGATTCTATGGGAACATGTGGTAATGGCACTCACAGACGTTTCCTGAGGAAATGACAAATGCTACCCATCGGAAGGAAGCCGATATGATCAGGCAAGCTTCTGGAAGTGGAGTGGTCATTAAGCAACAGGAAAATGTGGCTATGGATAGAGCAATAAGAGACTTCCAGACATAGGCAACATCTAAGCAAAACCTTTGGAGCAGCAACAACCATGGGGAGAGTGGGAGAGTGATCAGGGAGCCCTGCCTGGGCTGAGGACCCCTTACTGGAAATACCAGGGCATAAACATGGACCCATGACTTGGGACCAGATTTGGAGACCCCTTGAAGAGTAAGCGCCTTCCCTAGCAACCATCCTGGCCCCGGGTCAGGTCCAGGCTCCCTCCCAGCCAGCTTTCACACTTCTATCTCAGCGCCCTCCCAGGGTTTTCCGAGAGTCCATTTACTTCTCTTTCAGCCTTCTTCAATTATACATTCCTTGGTAGCAAAGACCTTATATTTTGATTTTTCAAAAATCTACCACAGTGATTCATCAGTGAGATTTTAATAAATATTTGTTTGAAGAATAAATTCTATTTGATGCACACACACCTCCTATTTACATTTTCATCTCAGTGCCTATAGGGGTTTTTAATTAAAAGAATACTCTTTATGGAACAGGGGAAAGCTCTATTATAATGAGCCTCACTTATAAGAGCACACTAGAAAGATTGAGGAGAACAGGATTTTTCAAAAATAGCAACTACCAAGTGACAGAGATCACAATACCCCTCAAGCTACTGAGGAGAAGCGTTTGGAAACTTGACGGTAGAGAGCAGATCAGTTGGTTATGAATTAATTAGAGAAAAATGGCTGGTGGCTCTGCAGCAAGAGCGTTTGTCTGAGCTAGTTGCATACCTTATTTGGATGAAAGAACTAACGTGCTCATTTAGGTAATAAGAACTTTGGCATTTGATACTTATCCCTTCAGAGACCTGTCAGCAGAGCCCTGGGTTCAGCCTACCCACAAGATCCCCTGAGATGACAGCCAGCCTTTGGAGGGGAGGAGATTCAATGTCAAACTCAATTACTAGGTAAAAGCATAGGGCGGACAGCCATATGTGGCTTAAAACCAACCAGTTGCCACTGACCCAGGCCTTAGCCCCCAGAACCACATCGAGGCTCTGCTCTACATGAGCTAAAGGGAAATGGCTGCTGCTTTCATTGCCGACTGGGTTTGACTGTTACAAAGAACTCTGTAGGGCCAGTAAATACATGCACTGATTCCTTTTCAAATATTTCTGTGTTAATTACTGTACTAGCCATGGCTCTTGCCCTGACTCTTCTGACTTGAAAATGCTATTGCTTGTTTTTCTTGAAATGACAGGCTCACTTTGTTCATTTTGGAGAAAGCATCTGCCAGAAACCCAAATCTGAATACCCATGTTTGCCTCTCAGGCATTCATGTAAGAAGCAGCTAGTGCAATCCCAAGTCAAACAATGGCACATGGACATTTCCTCAAGGCACCGGGTCATACCTCAGTGTGCAACAGGAGCACTCACGTGTACTTCCCATTTCCCCACACAGAATATTAAAACGCTATGGATTTAAGACTCAAGATTTAATAACTTTACTGATCAAAGTAGAACCAACATAATTTTTATTCCTGGGGCCTGGTAGTGTGGGAGTCAATGAGTTCTCGTATACTTTGTTGCCACTGTCTCTGTTCATGCTGCATGTTTGGTACAAATAATAACACGGTGCAAAAGGCAAACAATTTTATTATTATTATGAAATAATTTTTTTGACCTTGTGGTCACTAAAAAAAGATCTCAGGGATCCCTACAGGATGGTGGACTACAACTTAAGAACTGCTACTGTATATAAATCCTTTCATTACCTTGAAATCATTGGGTCAAAGTCTACACATGTTTTAAGGTGTCTGATACACATTAACACGTTGCCATTCAGACATGATACACCAATTTGCACTTCCCTCTGTAACGTATTTTACCAAGCACAGTCTCTACAGAATTCAAACTCCTCATTATGTCTTGTTTATAGATAAGATAGAGTCCAAATTGTAATTCATGGTTCTGTCTTTTCTAAAAGGGAGAGAGTAATTTCTCTTCAATTTCTGTCTCTTCTCTTAACTCACATATGTCAGCCACTCAAAATATGTGAACTCCAAACTATCATCCAAAAAAATATCTGTCATACCAGATCCTTAAATTTAGAGAAGGAAAGAAATAGTGTTGAAGACAAATGCATGTCCATTATTTTCCCTTCTCTGTGCTGCAAGAAACTTCTTTCTTCCTCCCTCTCTCCCTCCCTCTCTCCCTTTCCCTCCCTCCCTCCCTCCCTCCCTCCCTCCCTCCCTCCCTCCCTTCCTTCCTTCCGTCCGTCTGTCCTTCCTTCTTTCCTTCCTTCCTTCTTTCCTTCTTTCTTTTTTTATTAATTCACTACACAAAGACCACTAATCAGTTAATTCCTCTGATCTAAAATGTTATTTTTAGGCATCTGTTCATTATAATAAACTTCCAAGGCAAAAATAATTCATGATAATCACCAGAATGGAAGAGAACTTAACACAATTCCTGATTAACTGTCATAACCCCAGGAAGTCTGGCATACAATTCCTTCTAGATAAAATCATCTTAATCAAGAATTCACCAAATGACAAGATTCTGCAGTGTTAAGGAGTTTATAATCTATTGAACCTTATTATTAGTGATAAATACAGAATAAGATTTATCTTGGACTCACGTCAAATGGATTTTGCTCCCCAAGGGACCATATCACAATGGAGACTATACCACAAACTCTATCCCTTTGTTCTTTAAAGCCTGAGTGATTAGCAGAGAACATTTGGTTGGTCCCAGCATATAAAGAATACCCAGGACCTTGTCTAGATTGTGTCTAGACACACAGTAGATGTTCATTCCCCTTTCTGAAACCTGGCTAACCGTCTCTAATTTTGCCTCATCAGAAAAGGACATACATTTGAGAAGAAAAAATGCTCTTTCTAAAAAGAGGTGTGAGCCTCATGAGAAAAGCACAGATTTTATTTATATTTTTAAGTCTAACTATGTCTAGAGAATTATTAATACTCTAAATGTAGCCTTGTGGTTAGGATTTACTAAAACAACACACCAGTAATCTCTAGTTGTTTATATAATTTGAAAAAAATTTTTTTAACACTTACAAGATGGCAGTAAAAATTAGAATAAAACACCTAAAAACATTACATTGCTAATGCTAAAGAATTTTGTGCAATTGATTTTTAAACCAGTTTTGGAGGAAAAAGAGATTTAGTCTAGTACAAGTTCCATTGATTCTCAAGAAAGAAATTACATGTATGATGAATAAGTTGTCTTATAGTTAAATCTTTTAACTTTAACAAGCCTTTTAATGAAGATTGGGTCTTCTTAAACAATGAAAGAAAATTGTAAAAGAAAGTTGTGCTTCTATTCAGAATTTCAGGCATCTTAGTAATTGTCCTAAGTATGATAGAAGAGAGTGATCACTGAACAACCAAGGATCAAAGCCAGTGTCTTTTCTTTGCCAGATTGAGTGCTTTCAAAGGGCAAATTTTCTAAGGAGAAATTTCTTGGATTTATTCATTCATGCATTCATTTGTTAAAAATTTTTCATTTGCTAGGTTTTGTGCATAAAACCCAATGAGACATGGGTTCTAATCTTCCACTTATTCATTCAACAAATACGTACTGAGACCTTATTATGGGTCACACAATGTCCTAGGCACTGAGAATACATAGGAAGGCAAGACAGACCAGGTCCCACTTTTCTGTAGTTTCTAGTTTATTGGGTGGTAGAGAGGGAGAGAATAATGAATGATAAGTAAACAAATATGTGAACAAGACCATTTCAGACAATGATTAGTGCTCTCAAGAAAATAAGACAAAATTATGTAATTGAATAAGGGGATGGGGAAGCAAGAGAAGAAGTTCATCTCAAGAAATAAAATTTGGCCCAACCGGAGTGGCTCAGTGATTGGGCATTGACCTATGAACCATGAATTCACGGTTTGATTCCCTGTCAGGGCACATGCTTAGGTTGTGGGCTTGATCCCCAGTGCAGGAGGCAATCAATGATACTCTCTCATTATTGATGTTTCTATCTCTCTTTCCCTCTCCTTTTCTCTCTGAAATTAATACAAATATACTTAAAATAAATAAATAAAAATTTAGCTTTTCCCAGTGGTCAGCAAACCCAGACAACAGAGCCAAATATCAACAGTACGATGATTAAAAAAAATTTTGAGAGCCAATTTTTTTAAAAAATATATATTTTATTGATTTTTTTACAGAGAGGAAGGAAGAGGGATAGAGTCAGAACCATCAATGAGAGAGAAACATTGACCAGCTGCCTCTTGCACACCCCCTACTGGGGATGTGCCCACAACCAAGGTACATGCCCTTGACTGGAATCAAACCTGGGACCTTTCAGTCCACAGGCCGACACTCTATCCACTGAGCCAAACCGATTTTGGCAAGAGCCAAATTTTTAAAACTTAAACTTCTTCTAATGCCATCTCTTCAAAATAGACTCCCCCAGGCCATGGTATTTTGTGGAAGAGCCACACTCAAGGGGCCAAAGAGCTGCATGTGGCTCGAGAGCCGCAGTTTGCTGACCACGGGCTTAGACCATAGAGAAGACAGGTATTCAGCCCAGGGCAGCAGCTTCTAGGCTGAGGACGGAGCATGTGCAAAGAGCTTTAGAAGAAGAGAGTTAAAAAATCAGATTGGAAAGATAGGCAAATGGAAGCTTCTGCCTTCCCCCAGCACCCCTCCTCAGCTCCCCCAGATGGGTTCACCTGATGTTACAACCTGATCCACCTCTTCTCCACACCAGGAAATTGACTCACTGGGTCAGGGACTTACAAGGCTTCATATGCCTACAGCAAGTTACAGACTTTATTTTATTTCATCTGCATAGTCGGGTTTAGAAATTTTTACATTTTACGTAGAAGCATTAATAAATTAAGCAATGTATTAATCATTTATAACTGAGGAAAATAATCTCTGGCACATACCTGGAATCCTGGTGCTATTGATCTCAGCGGGAGACATTGCCTTTGCCTTCAGCCCTGCTCTGGGGCACATGACAGCTGTTGATCTGCTTGGGTGCTGCTAGCCGGTTGAGAACAGTGATCTATAGAGGAAAGCACTCACTCCGTGTGCTCAAAAGCTGGCATCTCTGAGACAGATATCCAGAGTTAATGGGGAAATGGTGGTCTCCATGTTGTTGACAGAACACCCCAAATCCTCAAGCCACTCGTCAACACAGTTATTTCTCTTCTTCTCCAAGTCAGAGGAAGAAATATGTCAGGCTCAAAAGCCCTAATGGGAACAGGAAAAAAAGAGAGAGAGAGGAAGAGAGACAGGGTAATTTATCAGAAGCATTTTTGAGTTTTGCTTTGGTTTCCCTAAAGAGGACTTTTTTTGGTTGATAATATTAAAGTCAGACGTATTTCAATATGACTGACATATTATATATATATATATATATATATATATATATATATATATATAAGCTTTTAATAGGTAACCCATTCATATAGCATATAAATCAAAATAATATAAAAAGGTATTCAACAAAATGTTTCTACTTCATTCCTAGCCTTCATTTCCACTGGGGTTAATTTTATAGTTTTTCTGTGTGTGTATCTTTGTTTCTTGTGTAAGAGAAACTTAAGTATGTATCTCTGATTCCTCCTGTTTGTTCAAAGATTCTATACTCTATACGGTGTTATATATTTTGCTTTATTTCTAAAACAGTATGTCTGGGGGATTTCAGCATGTCATGTTAGAGAAAGGAAATCGTGTACCTGCACCTAGAGAACTCCCCCCCCCCCTTATTTTCTATCACACGCTTATAATATTCCATCACATGGATGCACCACAGTTTGCCTAACACAGTCCTTTATAAATGAATACTTGGTATAACTGTGATCTTTTCCTATTGCAAACCAATGCAACCACTAACAAGTTTCGAATTCGTCATTTTGTACATGTGCAATTATACCTGGGAGATAAATTCCCAGAAGTAGGCTTTGTGTAAACATTAAAAACTATCCATTTTTACTAGTAATTTGGGTAAATATTCAGAAGTATCCCTCCGAAGAGGATTCATTACCGTATCCAAGACCATCAATAACGTATGAGAGGGCCTATCACCCATGGCCTTGCCAGCAGAATGGAGCCACAGACTTGCAGATTCTGACAGCCTCATGGAATAAAAAGTGTTTTTCTCAGTGAAAGCTTCATTTGCATTTCTCTCGCTATGACTGGAGTGGAGCATCTTTTCATATGTTTTAATGGAATTTGTATTTTCTTTTCTGTTAATTTCCTGTTCCTACCCTTTTCCAATTTTCTTTTATTGTGTTGTTGGTTATATCAATTTATATTAGAGAGATTAGCTCTTGGTGATACAGTTTGCAAATGTTCCTCATAGTTGTTCTTTTCCCCAATCGGTTTTTATTTTACTTGCAGATTTTTTTTTTTTGCTTTGTTTTGTTTTTGCTAGATAAGGGGATTTTTATTATAGCACTTATCAATTTTGTAAGGCTTCTGGATTTTCTCCTAAAATGTTATGGTTTCTTTTTATTTCACATTTAAATTTTTCATCCATTTGCAATTTGTCCTAGTATACAGGATGAGTGCTCTGTTGTCCTTTGTTTTGGTTTTCCCAAAACTGCCAGCATTGTCTCTGTGGGTAACCTAAGGAGGGGTGGGCCTGCTACACATCTGGTCTTAGGTCACAGAGGCAGGGACCCTATGCCAACCCCCTCATCCTGAGCCCCTGCCAGGTCCTTCAGTTGTCCTCCCGCCCCCAACCAACTTCCAAGTTTAGGCCATTGTTAACCATGCACAGTAAGTGACCAGGGCAGGCTTTCTGAGGTTCAGGGGCCCAGTGCCCACCAAGATCCAGCAGGCACCCACACTGCTGGCTGCCCTCTACCCTTCCCCTCTGCCTCCCAACTCACCTTGTCTCCCGCCATGACACTGTGTGGTGGGAGGCAGGCGAGTACCTATGAACCAGGAGAGCAGGGCAAAGCCAGGCCGACCCCACCCAGACAGGCCCAGAGATGGAGGAGGTGGCTGCAGGGTCAGGGAGTGTTCAGGGGTGCTCTGATGGCCGGCAATGCATAGTTGCTGTTGCCTCCCTATTCTGACATCCACCCAGGACCCACTCAGGACTCCCTCTCCTTCCTGACAAGGTCCCATTGCA
This sequence comes from Pipistrellus hanaki, assembly GCF_964339955.1. Lineage (NCBI taxonomy): Eukaryota > Metazoa > Chordata > Mammalia > Chiroptera > Vespertilionidae > Pipistrellus > Pipistrellus hanaki. The sequence goes on along the minus strand of NC_140519.1, from coordinate 21,699,915 downwards.
TCCCATTTCTTCAGTATTTCACTCTCCTACCTCAGGAAACTCCACCTCCACCTCCATCTCTCTCACTTGACACACTCAGAATTTAATTCCTCAGTCACACTCCCCATCACACACCCAGCCCCCCAGTCACACTCGCTGTGCATCTATTCATGCATTCTCCTCTCTCTCACTTGTCCAGTCACACTCTCACTCACACATGCTCATGCCCACTCCCTCTCCCTTTCCCACACACTCACTTTTTTTTGGTCTTTTGTATTTTTTTTTAACATTTTAAATTTTATTTTATTGTTTAAAGTATTACAAATATTAGTACATATGTCTCCTTTTTTCTCCAATTGACCTTTCCCCAGCCTCCCCTACTTCCTGGTATATGCCCTTATCCCACTTCTCCCCCAGTGTCTCTGTCCATTGGTTTGCTTATTTGCCTGCATACAAATACTTCAGTTGATCTCTTACCTCCCCCTCAACCCTCCCCAGCCTTCCTGCTGTAATTTGACAGTCTGTTCAATGTTTCTCTGTCTCTGTATCTATCTTTTTGTTCATTAGGTTATAATGTTCTTTATTATCAATAAATGAGTGAGATCACGTGGTATTTTTCTGTCTGGCTTATTTCACTTAGCATTATTCTCTCCAGTTCCATCCATACTATTGCAAATGGTAAGAATTCCTTCTTTTTTTATAGCAGCATTGTATTCCATTGTGTATTTGACCCAGTAATACCACTTCAAGGAACATATCCCAAGAAAACAGAAACACCAATCAGAAAGGATATATACACTCCTATGTTCATAGCAGCACAATTTACAATAGCTAAGATTTGGAAACAGTCTAAATGCCCATCAGCAGATGAGTGGCTTAGAAAACTTTGGTACATCCATACACTCACTTTTATCTGCTCTTCCTTTCTTTTCCAGCCTTCCTCAGAATGATATTGCTTTTCAGGGAGGAGTGAAAACAAGCCTTCTTTAATCATAGCTGGGATGTGCAGCTAACTTAGTGCTTTGATTTTTATTTTTAAAATCCACATGTTTTCATACAATTCACCCAATATTTCCATATCCCCTGTGCAAGGCAGGAAGGACTAGTGGAAGAAGAAGAACCTGTGAGTCTCCTGAAGGCAATCATTCTGCATCTCTTATCCCATCACAGTTGTCAGCAGATACTCACTCAACATTCTCTGTGAGCTCACACTACACTAGGTCCTGGGGGTAAAACGATGGGAATGACAAAGTTCTAACCTTAAACAAAATGATGATTTGGTGGAATATGTGACATTACACTAATAATGAAAGCAAAACACACATTTTTAAGTTATTTTACATTAAAACGTTAAAAATTTCATCAAAAGGCTATGAGATGTGCACTGGAAGCAGCTGAAACATGAGGGAAGGACCAAGTCAGAGAAAGATCCAAAACAAAGTTCTGTGAAAATTTGCTAAAATCAAATGACTCCACGTGGCAGGCATCTCCACACAGGCGTTCTTGTGAGAAAGGGATTTGACTCAGACCTCAGACATGAGGTGGAATCCTAACAGAAGCTCTGGGTTGGTGTCTACTGGTTATGAGAATGGATGAGGGGCAGGGCTGAGGTGTAGTCCATGGAATCATAATGAATCCACCTTACCTGTGCAAAGCCCATGTGCTTTCAGATGGTGGCATTCCATCCTGGTGACAACCAGGGAAGGAGTGACTGCTGGTCCTCTACTGATGCCTGAGGTCACATAACATCAGGGCAGGGAGAGCCGGTGCTCAAGGAAGAGCAAGGGACCAGTTTGGTTAAGACTAGCTGCACATCAAGGGAGGCACTGGAAATTGAGGCAAACACCTAGGTTTCAGTTACTTTGCAGCAGGTCTTGAATGTCCACAAAGGAGCTAAGAACTGGTATTAGGAGTTTCTAAATTCCCTAGAGTGTCTTATCAGAATCACTAGAGAAGTCTCTAAATGGCATATACTACTAGCATATACACCTAGTGGCCAGATTATTATGATCTCTGAACGCATAATAATCTGGCCAATCAGAGTGTGTGTGTGTGTGTGTGTGTGTGTGTGTGTGTGTGTGTGTGTGTGTATTGTATGTATAGATATTAGAGGCCTGTGCATGAGTGCATGAATTTATAGATGAGGGGTCCGGCCAGCCTGGCCAGGGGGAAGGGACATGGACAGTTGGCTGGCCTGCCTACTGGTCAAACTCCTGGTCAAGGGGACAGTTTGCATATTAGCCTTTTATTATATAGGATATACACTGAGTGGCCAGATTATTATGCATTCAGAGATCATAATAATCTGGCCACTCAGTGTATATTAAGAGGAAGAAAGAGGAAGAGAGAGGTAGAAAGAACAATGATGAGAGAATCATTGATCAGCTGCTTCCTGCAAGTCCCACACGGAGGATTGAGCCTGCAACCAGGACATGTGCCCTGACCTGGAACCACACCATGATCCTGGTCCATAGGTTGACACTCAACCACTGAGCCTTGTCAGCTGGGCTGGCACATTTTTATTCTCCATAATTAACTTGTCCCACTGGTAATGAACATTTATATTTTCCTCTTCGATTTTTTGCCTTTCTAATTTACATTCAGAAGCTTTTGTGTATTTTTGGAAGTAACATTTTAATGTCATCTACGTGTGAGTGATCACCTTGGCAAACAATTTGTCATCTTGCGGCGGCCCTGGAATTCAGTGCCTTGTGAGCCTCGAGGAGCAGCGTGTCACTTAGCCACTGAGCAGGCGTGGCTCAGCCCAGGGTCGATATCTCAACCTGCTTTGAGGTCTGTTTGAAACTCCTGGTCAAAGATTTATTTTATGTAGCAAATCATATACTGCAGTAATATTCACAAAATGCACAGAATATACTCCATTAATATTGCAATTGATTTGCCTTGGGTTATTCATAACTGATATACGGGGTGTCTCCTTGATCACAAATTTATGCTTAGAAGGCATTTTAATGATTCCAGGAATGTTAACTGCCATTCTGGACATGGACTTTTGGGAAACTTAATTTCTAGTTTCGAACAACTGACTAATAAATTAGATCCAGGGACCTATCAATCAAAAGACACTGAGCACGGAGTTAGGCCACCAAAAATAAATCAATAAATAAATATCATAAAATAAAATAAAGTGAAATGAAATAAAATAAAAATGAGAAGGGGGAGAAAAAGAAATAAATCTGGACTTCTGCCTCAGGCAGATTGCAGCTTTGTGAGAGTGATAGACATATAAGCTAATACTTGCAAAGAAATAAATGTGTGAAAATAAAGATTTTCTGAAGCTCTAAGCAAGTAATGCATAACCTGGGAGTTTAGGCCCTCAGACAAGACAGGCTCCATGACTCAAGTGGGATCTATTTATTGAACAATAACCAGGTTATAAAAGATGAAGAAGGAAAGGAGGGCACTCAAGCTTTATTTGAAATGATCAGAAAACTTATTTTCATATTTTACTTTATGTTTTCTCTACTTGCATTGGGGCTGAGATGTTTTTGTGACACAAGGTGGGGCCGAAGGAGACATCTTTAGCCGAGATGGCAGGTCCAAGAGGTGGGGAAGCGGCATCCTCCATGAGCTGGGCGTCGTTGCAAGACCACCAGACAGCATAAGGAGCTTGCTGTTACCTCCGTTTTCCTTGTGACCAGCCAGTAACCCACTGAGAAAAGCTATGAGAGAAAGAAACATCTACAGAGGCAGAGGAAGAGGAGCACAGTTAAGGTGCTGAGAGCCGATGTGACTATAACGAGCCCCTCTGTGCAGTAACAGAACCCTCCCCACCACCTCAGGCAGGTGGCTCCCCGACACGCCCCCAGGCCAGTGGGATAGGTGTCACATGCAGCTGTCCTCACACAGCTGCCTCTGATGGGGACCATCCACCTGCTTATCAGACCATTTATTAGCATATTTTATAGATTCATAGGTTTAGCCAATTCTCTGCACCCCACACTATAAGCCACAGAGGGAGGCAGAAGTTAGGTGCTCTTAGGGGGGTGGGGGGGAGTGGAAGTAGTTAACTGAAGTTTCCGGCTCCAAGAAAACAGGAGAGGGAAATGCTGCTCCGGGCGAAGGCCCAAGGCTTTGGGCTTAATTATCCTCACTGGCTCTTGCCTCATCTGTATTCTGAGGCCTTTTCTCCCAAACCATTTCTCTCTGCATTGCTAGGCTCTCACAGGCTTTGTCACTTCACATCAGGCCCCTTCTGCACACTATTCATCATTGCCTGTTGACACTTTCCTGAGGGTAGGAGCCAACAAGAGGGGTGGCCTCCCGAGTGGTCACCCAGGTGGGAAGCTGGGGCAGCTGTTCTGGAAGCTCAGAGTTTAGGGCTGCACTGTTCTCAGCTTCCCAGTTTCTTTGTTTCTCGGTCATAAATTTGTGTCATAGATATTTTCTAGGAAAAAAATAAAAGGTGAAATCTTTAACAAGGAAAAATGAACACTAGGAGATTCTTAATTAGTATCTTTCCAGTGGTGAAGTCATCTCAAGGTATAGGACTTTATTCCAAGGCATCAGAATAATTATTTATTCAGTAGCTTGCTCCCTCCTGTTCATCAGAAATCCTGAGCAGCTATTAACAGGAGGGACGGCAGCAGACTAGTAGAATTCAGGGAACCTTAGAGGAATGTCACTCTCATATACATTCCATAGGTGCCTGTATAGACCCCAGGCTTTTGCTCTTCTAAAATGCAACTATTTGCAATGAGTAGCCACCTATCCTCTTTCTTAAGGTGATGAAACACATGTTTTATTTAAGTAGGAGACCAAGTACAGTGCCCAGCTGGTGTACAAGATGGCCCACTGAGGCATAGCAAGAAAAATGTCTATTTTCTGTCTTCATTGATTTGATCCATGCAGTCAAAGTGGATAAATGTACACTATCCAAAAAATTGAAGATCTCGAGGCTACATGGGGAGGCTACATTGTGACCAGCACAAACCAAAGCCTGATGAATTCCCTGCGCCACCCACCAGAGCATACATAGGAGGGTGCTTTAGTGCTGCATGTGGGCCGAGTGGACTTTCTCCAACAACACTTGCACTAGAGTCAAGAGGAGCCCCAGCAACTCCAAAGATGTGGAGATGTGCCCTTGGATAGAAAGGCTAAGGAACTTGTAACAGAAGAAAATCAGAAATAACAAACCTTCTTATTTTTCATAATTTCTGGGATTAACAGTTATTTTTCTGGAGCTATCCCCAGATGTGGAGTTTGAGAATTGCATATATATTTTAAACAGTGATATTTGTCTATTATCATTATTTTCTTCTAAATTTCAGCACTCGCTTCCCAAAAAGCTCTACTGAATAAGATATAGATAGATGGTGATGATAGATAAGTAGATATATAGGTGAATAGGTTGATTGATAGATATCCCAATGCATAGAATCAATATTAGAGACAATAGGTAGAACAAATACTGAATTTTGTTCTGGTTTATCCCAAGATGCTCTCTCACGTGACTTCAAGGTCTTGATTTTTATTCTTGTTGTCTTGAAAAATATGAAATATTTAAGTGAAATAAACTAGGTTGAGTTCTTATCTCTGCATCTATCTCCATCAAAAGAGTGGACCACAAACAAGTAACCAGTGGACACAGCTCCACCTAGGAACGCAGGAGTAGAAAAGGGCATCTCAAACAGTCATGGAAACCTTCCTTGATGTAGTCTTGCAGCTGAGGCAGTTCTCCCTTTTTTTCATTGTTCACTATTTTCATTGGCATCAAATATTAACCCTTTGCACTCCGCTGTCCCCTCTCAGGGGACATCGGAATTCTAGCATATCACTCGGATGTCCCCTCTCAGGGGGGACATTGCAGTTTATTAGTGATTATGGGGAATTGAGTTAATTCAACGCACGTTTCCGCCGCAAAGTAGCGTCGAGTAGCTGGTAGCCAATGTCCAGAATGGTTCGGAGTGCAAAGGGTTAAAAACTATACTCAATACTGAGAAGCAGGTAGCAAATGAAAGAGCTTAGTAAGTTGTAGTCACCACTCTGCTTAGACTTGAGGCATTTTGTTTGTTAGATCAATCAGCTTTCTCTCCCTAACATGCATAAGAGGTCAGGTGAGTGAAGGAATGGCTAAATTTATTGAGCACAGATGAGGTCAGTAACTTTGGTACATAGAATGCAGAGTTGCCCCATCCGCCCAGCCTGATGGAGAATGTGTCAGTGTGAGCCATATGAGGGTCCAGGGGCTGGGGAAGAAGAGAGCCAGGGCCACCTGGTCCATGTTTGTGCCCAGAACCAAGCACAGTACAGAATGCCTGACCAATAAACATCGGATGGGAGAGACGTAGGAAGAATTAATGAATAGAACGATGAATTTAAAAAAGAATAAACAAAGGTACAAACAAGACTAGCAATAAATACCATTTCTATAAGCAGTGTTGTGGTGAAAATAAAGAAGAAAGTAGTGAGGGAAACAGGGAACATTCTCTAGGACATCTGGGGATGCATTTGAATAAGCAATGAAAAAAAATTTTTGACACCCTGAAGGCTGATGGCAAGGGACCTGTAATTGTTTCACCAGCCAAGGGAACTCCAAGCTGAATTGGAAATCAGGCTTCTCTCTCACCCTCTTACATTAATACAGTTTAACATAATTCTTTGGAACTCCCTCAGGGAATATGCCTCTGGAAGAAGCTGACTCAAAAGCTGGGTGCCATGGTTATGTTCATTATCTTCCTTTATATCTCCATCAGCTCCCAGGCTTCTCTAGCATAATGTCCTGAATCTATAAGTGGGTGGACTCTGTGTTGCACTTAACTGCCTATCTGCAAAGCACCAGTAAAGATATAATCTCTAAAAGGCCCCAAACAGATTTCTAGAGTTTCTAAGAATATTTTGACACCCTTCACATTTGCTATTTACCTACTATTCATGCTAAATAAACATGTTAAGGCTGGCTCAATAAGATAACTGGCAAATAACTACCCATTATTTATTGCTTTTAATATATTTTTATTTACTTCAGAGAGGAGGGAAGAGGGAGATAGAGATAGAAAAATTGATAATGAGAGAGAACCTGTATATTGATCAACTGCCTCCTGCACATTCCCTACTGGGAATCGAGCCTGCAACCTGTGTATGTAACCTGGCCGGGAATTGAATTGTGACCCCTTGGTTCATAGGTTGATGCTCAACCACTGACCAACATCAGCTGGACCTTACCAATTATTTATACAAGTCTGAAACCTTGAAGTCTGATTATTATAATACCTTCTCAATCACTTTCGTCCCTTTTATTTATCCAATTCAGGAACTCTGGAGTTAGTCTGGATTCAAATCCTGACTCCAAAGAATATTAGTTATATATAGGTCTTCATGTAAATTAATGACCCTCTCTGAGCCTCAGTTTTCTCATCCTTAAAATGGAACTAATGATATTGCCTTTTAATAAGATTGTTATGATATTTAACAAAAGCACATAGCAGAAAGTCTGGCACACGGTAAATACCCCCCCCCCCAAAAAAAAGGTTGAAAATGAACTTTTAGAAAACATTGATATTGTTTTAGGAATTATGTTTATCAATAATTTATTTTTATACTTACTACTAAAAATAGATGCAATTGAGTATACAAGTAAGGAAAAATAGGAACTAAAACTAGCATCTAATGTAGAGTGGTTGTTGCTTGTTTGTTTGAGGCAGTTGGTGTTTTGGTTGGATGAACTCTTGAAATATTGAAAATAGCTGGAGAGACACCTAGACCCCACCTCCTCACTAGACCCCAGCTGAATGTCACCAAGAAATTCATTCTGTGTAACGTCCAGGAAAAGGCTACTCCCTAAGCTCCTGCGATGAGCCAGAGGTTGACCTGGGGGCTGAATTTGCACAACACCAAGCAAATGTGATCACTGAGTCATGGGAACTGGGGTCCTGAGGAGAGGAGAGCGTAGAACAAACAGATATATAATTAAAGATTACACTCAGTGCTGTGAAGAAGAGAAAAATCAGTGTAATTTGGGATGGCTAAAAATGCTCCTTAGCTAAGATTTCCCCCTTATTAGTCTCTGGTGCTCAACTGTTTTTTTTTAAAGCCTAATTTATACCCAGGAGCTAGTTTTCAAAGTGCTGAAGTTCCAACGAAGAGCCGTCTATAACCTGAAGAGAGTGTGCTAGCAGATGGAGAAAAACCAGGGGTGGAGTAAAAATAAACCACTGGGACAATCATATAGTGAATCTTCATAATGGAAAAGCTTCTTTAAAACTCAGAACGAGCCACATGTGCTCTGAAAGACTAAGTTAGAGCAAAGGAAACTGCTTATCAAGAGTCTTCTGTAGTCACTCTCATGAGTTAGTTGAAACATTTAAAGGCACTAAAGAAAGAAGGTTTGTTTACAGGGGACAGAAGTCAAAGAATGCCGAGGTAGAAGCAGCCACAACCACCCATCATCCTGTCCTCCCACCCCTCTCCCAGGTGGGCCATTCTCCCAGGACAGGGGTGGGCTCCCTCAGGAGAGCTGGCAATGGGCCGCTGACCAGAAGTGAGCTCTCTTGGACGATGAACTGACTGCAGCTGTCTTCAGTATCCACCGATTTTTCTGAACTGGAAACTATGAGAATCAAAGCATTACTCCAATGAACAAGACATGCCCAGAACTGTTCGGTCCCCTCCTACCCTGGCTTGCTGGCATATGAGGTTCCCTCCCCACTGGTACGCTCCCCTTCGCCCTCTCCCCATCCTGAGACATCAGGACTGGGCACTTATTTTTTTATTAGCTCCTATAATCCTGAAACTCATATGAGTAAGGATCTAAACTGCTTTAGCTTTAAGCAGAGATTAGTAATTCTGAAAATTCAAACATTCTTAAAGCCAGGCCATATAAAAGTTATCTAATTTGTAGAAAGAACACTTTCAATTAGCTTACCCAAAACAAATGCATTATGACTTTTACATCTTTTCTAGGGCAGGACAAGCATAGAAATATTCTATAGGGATTTCTCTATGTAGGGGACACCCTGCATGTCTTTCTCACCTAATTATAAATATCTTCCAAAGTTTAATCTGTGTGGTGTTATATAATTGAGCTTAAAATATTTTCAGGCCCTAGCTGGTTTGGCTCAGTGGATAGAGTGCTGGTCTGCAGACTGAAGGGTCCCAGGTTTGATTCTGGTCAAGGGCAATGCCTGGGTTGTGGACTCGATCCCCAGTAGGGGACATGCAGGAGGCAGCTGATCAATGATTCTCATCATTGATGTTTCTATCTCTCTCTCCCCCTCTCTCTGAAATCAATAAAAATATATTCTAATATATATATATATATATATATATATATATATATATATTTCAGCAGAAGAATGACTGATCATAGGTATGGTATTCTAAATCTGACCCAAGATATGTCAAAAATAAGGGTACAATTATAAACCTGTATGGAAAAATTGAAAATATATCTATGCACCAAGTTCTACAAAATGGCATGTGTGTACTGCCCACACAGATTTTATACAGGTTCTTAGTGTATTGTGAAGTACATTTGTTAGTCACCAAAATACATAAACACAAGCAAAACCTAATAGATAACAATTCAATGGGTAACAATAAATTTCTTTGCATAATTAAATTTAATAGATTTTTTGAAAATATTTTTTAAAAGAATGATTTATCCAGACTCCCTTAAAATGCTATTTAGAGAGATTTCCCTTTTTCCTTTTGCCTCTTGATATAATTAATTACCTAACAGCTGGAGAGACATTCTGAATCATTTTACTGACTAAACAGCTACATTTTCCAAAAATTACTAGAAATGTCCCCTTTCCATCGCTTAATAGCAAATCATATTTGGCCAAAGTGTCTCTCAAGCAACAAAGGGTAGACTGAACTGAGATGGAAGTGTAACTCGAGCAACATCTAAGAATTGGAATGGTTAATGTCCCAATAGGAGAACACTAATTTTTTGTGTGTATCAAAGAGGTTTAACTTACAAATCAAGAGTAAACTGCAGAGACTTGGAAGCATTTGTCCACATTTTATAAGATTATTGTGTGAGGCTCCAGAACACAGTCCATCTTTGTCTATGCTTATCTCTCCTCCCGCGCACATGCACACATCTTCTGTATAAAGCCAGCTGGCACTACCTACAGAATGATATACCTGTAGAAATACCTCAATGGAGAGAACTAATTAGCAAGCTCATTAATTAGCTCCTGTTTTTTCCTAAAAACTTGTCAGCTGTAATCATTCATTTGTTTTCCCAAATTGCCTGCTGTGACTATCGCCATCAGTGCCTCTCAGTGGATGTGTGGACTTCACGGAGGTCTTGCCCTTCCTGTAGAGCGAAGCCTCCAGTGTTCCAGGAGTCGTGGGCAAATCATAGACGTTCCCTTGACAAATGGCTGCTCTTTAGCGTAGAGCACTGAGACAAAAAGCTAACTCCTAATGTCTTTGTTCTACACCCCCAGTAGCAAAGGGGGAAAAATAGGCCCAACGGGAGGAAAACACACACACACACACACACACACACACACACACAGCAAGGTAGCTTGAACTGACTTCCATATATGTGATAATTCACAGGCAATTTATGTATGGTCATGCAGCAGTAGAAGCTTTTTTAAAAATATATATATTTTTCAAATATATATATTTTTAAAAAAAGAGGAAAGGAGAGGGAGAGAGAGAGAGAGAAACATCAATGATGAGAGAGAATCGTTGATCAGCTGCCTCCTGCACACCCCCTACTGGGGATTGAGCCTGCAGCCCAGGCATGTGCCCTGACTGAGAATCGAATCCTGACTTTCATAGGTTGACGCCCAACCACTGAGCCATGCTGGGTGGGCAGCAGTAGAAGTTTTGTTGATTGCATAGCAGTGCACATACACTTGCCTTTAATTACGTATAAAATGGTACATGTTCTCCTACATCCACTAGTAATCAGTCATCATGGTTGTAGTATTCATAGCATTACTTTAGCTGTTTGTTTTCCTGTGTCTTTCCCCCCACCAAATCATGTCTCCCTCAAGGGAGGCCAAGGAGTACTTTACCTTGGTGTTTCAGTGCCTCCACCCAGACACAGTGGGTCTCGTGAGATAATTGCTGGCTACGAGTTAGGAGCACATATGCATTACTCTGGAAGATGTGTGTGTGTGTGTGTGTGTGTGTGTGTGTGTGTGTGTGTGTGTGTGTTTTCCCCCCATTGGGCCTATTTACATAAAGGAAACATTAGGGAGATTATATGCCTACATTTTATGCAGTGCAAAAGGACACATCTCTTTCTCCTTGCTATGAGCTCTTTAACCACATGGATATTGGGACTGTATAGTGGAATGACACAGGAATTAGGAGTAAGAACCTTCCCTTCCTGTATGCAGTCAAAATCTGGGTATAACTTTTGACTCCCCAAAATGTAACTACTAATAGCCTACTGTTGCCTGGAAGCCTTACCAATAAAATAAAGTCAATTAATGTATATTTTTTATATTATAAGTAATCATATGTATATACATACATATCTAATACATATACTGTATTTTTTTTTAACTGATAATCCTCACCTGAGGATATTTTTTTCTTCTTTTTTTTTTTTAGAGAGAGAGAGTGGAAGGGAGGAAGGGAGAGGGAGAGAAACAGAGAGAAACATTGATGTGTCTCACATCTATTGGTTGCTGCCCACAGGCACTCCCACAGAGGGACAGGGTTCAAACCTGCAATTCAGGTATCTGCACTTGACCGGGAATCGAACCTGAGACCCTACAGTGTGCGGGTCAACACTGTAACCACTGAGAAACACTGGCTAGGGCTATGGACTGTATTTTTACAATAAGGTAAGCTGGAGGAAAGAACATGCTATTTTTAAAAATCATAAGAAAGAAAAAGTACAATTATAGTATTTATAAATCCATGCACAGTTCAAACGGTGTGGTATAATTCAACTGTAGTTTGAAAACGACTATTTATATCCTCCCTATACCTCTGACTCCACTCCCAATTGTGCCTGTGTTCAGGATGACTGAAGGCTTAAGCCAGCTTTAAGATTAACATCTCAAACCCAATTCTCGTTCTTCCCCCCCAATTGTGAGAGCAGTTATAAAATGCTAGCAAGAAGGGTCTTACCACGTCTCTCTCTTTTCCTCTTTCGATTTCATTCTTGGTCCCTTCACTGGCTGTGCTCTCTTTGACTGTGTTCCTCTGATTTAATCGCTACCTTGGGGAGGGGATAATAGATTTTATATATTTCACCCAGTATATACAAAATATTGCCATTTCAACATGTAACATAGATCTTCCAAAGATTAAAGAGGTATTTTAGATTTTATTTTTTTTTTTTCAAAGTCTTCAACACTTGATATTTTATCCTGACAGCACATCCCAATTTGGAAAAGAGGCATTTCAAAGTGATCGATAACCTAGAGGCACCCATACTGGACAGTTCAGGGTGACAGGCATTGACTGCTTATCAGCTGCAGTCTGTTGAAGCTCAGTGGATGCCAGCCAGCCAGCGAACTGATTGTAGTTCTGGGACATCAATGTTAAGGAAAGTCACAGTGTCCAGGAAAGAACTCCCAATTTTTCTATTCACAGAAGGACTTGTGGCCATGATGACCCCATTTGTTATAGCTCTCCCAACTTTTATCTGAGAGTCCCAGAGTCTTGCTGCAGTTGGGGATGAATGTATATGGCTCACTATGCAGTATATTCAACTGGTCTAAGAGAATTCAGAAACATTTTAGGGCTCAGTGTCTTCGCAAGTGATGAGGCCTAGCTTTTTCAAGATTCTAGAAAAATACTGTGACTCAGATTTATGAATAAATGTTAGTTGGACAAATGACCTAATAGCCCATTTACCAGTTTTCTGATACACAAAGTAGTTTTAGCCCTAAATTAATGAGCCCAGGCTCATTTGCCTGCAGGTCTTCTGTTTAAAGCACTTTCATATTTCAACGGAATAATTTTTCTCTATCTGAGGTCATACCTTTCACTGGCTTGTAATGTAAATCCCCTTATTTTCAAGAATAAAACTATTATACTATATACAATAAGCTATGTTTGCATTCTTGAGTTGCGATATATCTCATCAAGATTTTTATAAAAATCTCAACTGTGGTTTTTATAAAAATAACAGTTGTATTGAAATGTAATTTCTATAACACAAAATTCACCCTTTTAGAGTGCACAGTTCAGTGGGTTGTGGTATAATCACAGAACCATTATCACGACCTAATTTCAGAACATTTCCTTCACCCCAGTTAGAAACTCTGGATCCATTAGTAGTCACTCACTGGCACTTCTGCTCTGCAGCCCCATGAACTTACCTTTCAATTACAAAAATCATCTCAAAGGCTGAGTTTATAGTTCGTGCAATAGAATAGGCAATGGACTTCTTGGTGTGGCGGTTTATTGCTCTCATGCTATTCTCTATTTCATTTGCTCTACAAATATTTATTGAACAGTGTCTGGGATATTAGGATGAAAGGGAGGAGATTGTTCTGCATGTTTAGCTGGGGTGACTTTTTGAAGTAAGCTCAGGGTATACAGACTGGATCTCATTTCTGTGCTTGCCTTCTGTTAGATCAGCCGCAGCTCCATCTTGTATGAAGTTGGACTTGTAGACTGCTAAAATGGCATCAGTTCCTAACTCTGGCCCTATGGAGCTGTGAATAAATTTTTGCAAGTTTGTTTAGAGTTAGAACCTGGCTCCAACCAGGAGGCCAGGGGGTGTATACGTAAAATGTTTGTCTTGATTCCATGTCACATTCTAACTCTATAATATTTCAGGAGATACCCAACCAGCATACAGTCCGAGAATACCAATCCATCATTCTTACACGCACCCTCTTCTACAGGGGATTTATAGTACAAACAAACATTCTTTTGGTCATTTATATCTGTTGCATAGATTTTTAAAATATATATTTTTTATTGATTTCAGAAAGGGAGAGAGAGAGAGAGAGAGAGAGAGAGAGAGAGAGAGAGAGAGAGAGAGAGAGAGAGAGAGAGAGATGGAAACTTCAATGATGAGAGATAACCATCAATTGGCTGCCACTTGCACTCTCTCTGCTGGAGATTTAGCCCACAACCCAGGAATCAGTGACCCCCTGGTTCAGAGGTCAATGCTCAAACCACTGAACAACACCAGCCAGGCTATTGCATAGATTCTTTGATTCAGGAAAAGCTTACCTGACAGTCCCCTCAATGCATGCCACTTATAGTTCAGGAGGTTGTACTTCACTGTATATGGACTTACATTATTTGCTAATGGATATAAATAGAGTGAGGTTGCCTCAAGACCAACAAACAGCATGCCCCTGTCCCACCCCGTCCTGTCACGTGGTGGTGTGCCATTCATACATGATGATTGGTGGAATCGGTTTAGGGGTCAGGTAGAAAGCTATAGGTTGAACCACCTTCCCCACTCACTCCCATTTTATGAGTATTCAGGGGAAGGTTTGGCCCCTGTCAGCTGGTGGTACAGCTTCCCTGCATTTGGTCTCCAGCCCCAGCGTCCACTATTATTGGACTAGCCTTGTGTTGGAGCATCTACTATGTGCCTGGCTCTGTGCTAGGTGTTTGAAAGCAGCACCTCATCTCTGAGCTCACCTTTTCCCTTCCTTCCATCACTTACCCCATGGGTAGAATGGGAACATAAAATGAAATAGGGCGACAAGATAAGATTTTAACATTCTGAATGAGTCCCCTAGAAATGTCATATGCCCTTTGAGAGTCTTCTCCCTCAAGGAGTAGTTTTCTCGTTTCTTTAGTGTGAACTCCACGGAGAGCATGTGACTGGGACAGAAGATTTCAATTATACTGACATCAAATGACATGTTCTTCCCCTTGGAGTTGATGGAGATGCCTCCTGATGACATTACCCTGTAGATATCCATGTGGTTGTGTGTGTTTATGGAACCATTATCTGGCATTTTCTTGAAGATACCAGCTAATTCTGAAAGCCTCTAATCTGAAATAGAATACCTTAATGCTGTGGTGTTTAATAAACATGGTGCTTTGGCTAATATAAAATACTTACAAGAATTTATGTTACCCCTAAAACACAAGAAAGCCACCGTCCCCAAGGTATATTACAATGGTGGTGATAAATTTTCTCTAATAGAAAATATCTAATTTTATTAGTAATAATCTTCTCTCCCTTGGCCCTTAAATTCCCCAAGATTCTCACAGCGGAGTTAAAAGCACAAACAGAATTCACAAAGTCCTATTTGGTGAGCTGTGATTTTCTCTGAGATCATCTCCACCATGTTTTTTAAATTACCAAGGTAAGCTGCTCTCTGCATGAAAGCCTGGCTCACATATTGATAATGGTCCATGTTTATGAAGAAGCTGAATGTGTTTTCAGAACCCAGGCCAATGCAATACATGAGTCAGCGCAGAAAGTCCTTTGACTGGCATGTTGTCGAGTCCACATACCTGTCAAAACCCCTTTGCAGATGACTTTATGAATCATAAGTATGTGAATGCATCCGATCTCCAGAAAGGCTTACATCCAATGGTAAATTTCATGGCACCGCTGGGGCAGTTTGGTGTGATTTAATGAGAATTTTCTCTGGATAGTGGAGTGTTTACAAGACAATATAGGCCCTGTGCTGCATGGAAAACTGGTGAGCATGAAGAAAAGGTGTAGGAGACAGTTTTTTCAAAAAAGAAGGGAACCAAAACCGGTTTGGCTCAGTGGATAGAGCGTCAGCCTGAAGACTGAAGAGTCCCGGATTCAATTCCGATCAAGGGCACGTACGTTGGTTGCGGGCACATCCACAGTGGGGGGTGTGCAGGAGGCGGCTGATCGATGATTCTCTCTAATTGATGTTTCTAACTCTCTATCTCTCTCTCTTCCTCTCTGTAAAAAAGCAATAAAACATATATATATATATATATATATATATATATATATATATATATATATATATATTTTTTTTTTTTTTAAGGGAAAGTAAAATCCCCACTCTCCCCCTATCCTTCCCCCCCACCCACACACACACAAAGGCACTTATTTGCCCTCCACGTACAAGGCATGAATTTTTTTTTTCCAACGCAGAAAAGCGACAAACTGAGAGTTAGGCAGGAAAAAGCAGGGTTCTCTGTCTGTGAGACTCTTAGACTCACGAAGGGGTTTTGTTTAGCCCCCCGCCTCCCCGCTGGCTCTTCTCCTAGGTGCCAGGTCACAGTGACCTGCCAGTCCTCTCTCTGGGCTCCGCTGCCGCTGGAGTCCTGCCTCAAGAGGACACCGCATCAGCGCGCAGCCTGTTCCCATTTAAAAGGAAGATTGTGCTCTGTGCTGACCTCAAATGCAGGTGCCATTCAATCTCTAATGGATGGTGCTGCCGTTTCCCGGGACAAGGGGTGAAAGAAGTGGAGTGGAAAAATAGGCTGATTGCTCAGGAGGACATTCACTTCCCTGTTCTTCGGGCTTGAGCAAGATCTGTGGGCTTCCCTCTTTCTAAAAGCTTAAAAGCCATGGGCACGCTGGGTAACATATGAATAACATAGGTTTTCAAATGACTAAAATGTACTTCTTAAAAAGACATAGAATGATTTTTTTGAAATCACATGCAGGCCCCTATATTTAATACCTACACAATATTCTTGTTATGCAAAATAAGACAATATATACAAACGTTTCTGGTAGATAATAAGTGCCCAATTCTTAGGTATTAAATTACCTTTTCTGATTGCATATATACATATATATATATATATATATATATATATATATATATATATATATATAAAACAATTGCTTAATATATATTTAGTTATTGACCAAAGATATGTGTGTGGTTAAAAGCTTAACCTTTGCCAATTTTTGACCTCTGTATTCCCTGCACCATGCTTCTTTCTCTAGGAGACACCATGATTTCGTGAGTTTTGCTCTCAGAGGCAGGTTGAATCATGGGAAGTATGTTGCATCTTCTGGCATTGGTTTTCTGTGCAAATCAGTGATTCAGGCACTCTGGGTTTCTCCATGAATCGGCTTGTAATTAATGAACAACAATCACCTAGTTACCACTTAGGGGCCCTGCGGGAAAATTGAAGATGAAGTATTGTATGCTCACTCCAGTGCATTTTCTATTTAATAGTAAAATAGAAGCCTTTTTTTTTTTTCCAGATCACTGTGGTTAGGGGTGATTTTTATGGCAGATAAAGTTCTCCTTGCTGGAGCTCAGCTCAGCCACTCAGAGTGACCAGGCTGTGGCTCTGTCTTCCCCGCAGCGGTCACCTTCTGAGTATGGCCACCTCCAGGCTCTTCTGGCCTGGCAGCAATAAGTTTGCCAGAGCCCTGGAGTTCTGCTGTTTGAAGCTCTACCATAGGAAGTAAAACAAAAAACCAAATGAGATTATCTTGGTTTTCTTGTTACTAAAGGCTTTCTTTGTAGGTGTGAGGCAGACACTAGTGTAATTAACATATTCTTTAATTTATAGTCACATTTTCTGTTGTCTTGGCAGAAATTTGACAGATGTACAACATGAGATGATTTTTAAATTTATTTCCTTCCTCCTTCCATTGCTTGCTTCTTCTTTCTTATATTTTTATTTTTAAAAATAGAGACCACTGCCCAGCCTGTTGTAGTTCAGTTTGTTAGATCATTGTCTCATACACCAAAAGGTGGTGGGTTCAGTTCCCAGCCAAGGCACATACCAGGTCAGGTTTCATCCCCAGTTGGGGCATGTGTGAGAGGCAATGGATCCAAGTTTCTCTCTCTTAAAAAAAAAAAAAAAAAAAAAAAAAAAGCCGGGACCAGTTTGACTCAGTGGATAGAGCGTTGGCCTGCGGACTGAAAGGTCCCAGGTTCAATTCCGGGCAAGGGCATGTATCTTGGTTGCGGGCACATCCCCAGTAGGGGGTGTGCAAGAGGCAGCTGATCGATGATTCTCTCTCATCGATATTTCTAACTCTCCCTCTCTCTTCCTCTCTGAGAAAAATCAATAAAATATATTTTTTTTAAAAAAAAAGAAAAAGAAAATATATAAATCACCTATAAGCTTATTCCTAGAAAATAGTGTGGTGGGGCTAAGCAAAAAGTAGGAGCTCCTAGTGGCAAATAAACTCTTGAAACCTCTCAAACATATTTATGAACTCTGCTCTGAGGAGCTACCATGAACCCCAGAACCTGAACTCTGAAATCTGCACCCTTTTCTCAAAGCGTGGTCACATTCCTTGCTGCCACTGGACAATGCATTGATCGAAGGCAGGGAACGCACCTCATGTATCCCCGTATCCCTGCATTTCCCTCAGAAAAGGAGCCCAGTAGCTGCTTGTTGGTCTGTTGAACAGACCTGAGCATGAAAAGAGATCACCAAGGAGCGTTGTTTGGGCTTCAGCCATAGAAGGTTCTGAGCGTGGGCTGCCAGTTTCACTCTGGTTAGAATTGCCAAAAGGCTGTAACTGTTCTAGGATCTGCAGATAAAACTTTGTCTTCTAGCACACCCTGCTCTGATCCTGCATAAAAACCCAAGTCCTTCCTCATCTCAAGAGAACGCTGGGTAGGTACAGCTTCACAGGAATCAACAGTACCTTTCAGGAGACTATATCTGAAGAAAATCAATAGCCCCATAATCAATTGGAGCCTTTGCCCAACTGCTTTCCCAGTAAGCACATTCAGTCTCTCTCTCTCATGCTTACTACGGAGTCATATGAAACAGGATTGCGTGAGCTCTCCACTTGGTTGCAAATAGGTGGATGTGTGACTTTCATACTAATGACTACCACATGCGACAATAGAAACCCATCACCATGAAATACAGCATTTTTAGAAGGTTCTCTTGCATCAGTGACACCCATGTATGCTGCTGAAAATGTTTGTATCCATCTGCTTTGATGTAGGAAATGGGAGTCATTAGTAAGACATGCATGAACTAAACATAAAACCAAAATTCATGTGTGGGTCTTTATGCCACCTGCAGACCTCCGTACATACAGTTACATGAATGAATGGATGCTTTCAGTCAAGGTCCTGGGAGAGATGCAGCTACTGATGGGGTGGGCGGACAGAAGGTCTGTAAATAGCTCGGGTGCTTGTTCTCTCTGTTTTCACCTTTGCGTTTGGCTTTCAAAGGCATCTTAATGGGTGGGGTGAGTTCGCAGTATTTGTGCCTCTGAATTGTCCTGTTCTAGTTTCCAGGGAAGAGCAGAAGAGTGAGAAAGGAGGAGAGTGAGACAGGGCAGCCAAGCTCTCTAGCTTCACAGGGCAATGCAATGTTGCGGTCTGGTGTGTTTTGAACTGTGGTGTGAAGGTTGTTGGCCTGCAGGCATTACACATCTCAGAAATGACCACATTATGCAGCAGGAAACTCCACCAACTGCCCCTCGTAACATCTGTATCTGATTGTAAAAGAAAGATAGAAAATAGCTTCGCCTCTATCCTGCTGCTCCTAAATCCTGATCGAACAGAAGAAATGGCAGTGGAGGGATGCTTAAATAGTGCCGTGCGAAAATGAAGTGTGAACCAAGTGCCCGTTAAATAATGAAACACATTTCTAATGGATTGCAAGAGCCCCTTAGTGGTGCCCAGGACTCCCGGAGAAGATAAAGAAGAGGCACTTAGGATGCCCTGCGATGTATCTTGCGCCTACAATTTACCTTGGCATTTTTCTTTCTTGAACATTCCATGTAAGACAGAAAAGATCATCCTTAGAAATGCTCCTCCCCTATTTTTAAAAACGGCTGTTATCATTAATGGAGAGTTTTTGAAATAGTCACAATAATCATACTTTACAATTTTTATTTTAAGATAATGGTGGATTCACATGCAGTTTAAGAGATAATGCAGCGAGATCCCATAGAGCCTTTCGTTGGTTTCCCCCACTGGTAACACCTGGCAAATCTAGGGAACAGTATCACAACCAGCATATTGATTGATATTGATGAAGAACATTTTAATCACCACAAAGATCCCCCATGTTATCCCTTTGCAGCTACACTCACTCCTTAATCCCAAGCAAACGCTAATATCTAGTTCCTATCATTTTGTCATTTCAAGAACGTTACAATATATGGTAAATGGAATCAGACGTAGAGACTTTTAGGGCTGGATTTTTCCACTTAGTCAAATTCTCCGGAGGTTCATTCAGATTGTTGTGTGTGTTTGTCAGTAAATGTTCCTTTTAAGTGGTGAGTGGTGGGTATTCCATGGTATAACTGTACCAATTGGTTAACCATTCACTCGTTGAAGATATGTAGGTTAATTCCAGTTTGGGCTATTGTGAAAAACTCTGCTCTGTTTTCACCCAGGTCATAGTTTTTCTTTTCCACTCTTTCTCAGGATATACATTTTTAATTTTGACAACATCTAATTTATAACTCTTTTATTTTCTAGACATTTGAAGACATCTAAAGTCTCTTTTTGCTTAGTCTGACTTCCGAAAGGTTGTGGCCTATATTTTTTTCTAAGACGTTTATAGCTTCATGTTTTACATTTAAGTTCATGATCCATTTGGAGTTAACTTCACATGAGGCTTGTGGCTGTAGGGTTCATCCTTTGACCTGTGGAAGAGTGATTATTCCACCACTGTTTGTTGAAATGCTTTCTTTCCTCCATTGAAATACTTTCCACCTTATTAAAAAAAAACAAACAAACAAAAAAAAAACCAGTTGGGTATATTTGTGTGGATCTATTTCTAAATTCTCTATTCTGCTTCACTGACCTATGCATCTTTCCCTCCTCCAATGCCACTCAGTCTTGACTACTATACCTGTATAAAGAGTCTTAAAATTGGATGGAATGATTCCTTCCACTTCATTCTTCTTTTCAAAATGTGTTTTCTAGGATCTATGTTTTCCATATAAATTTTAAAACAATCCTATCAATCTCTACCAAAAAAAATCTTAACTACTAGTAGCTTTTGCTAGGCACTGCATTAAACCTGTCTATCAATTTGAAGGGAATTGGCATATTAAGTATGTCGTCTTTTCTGAGTTACAATATAATATGCTTCTCCATTTATTGAAATCTTCTTTGATTTCTTTCTTCAGCATTGTGTAGTTTTCAGCATAAAAATCCTGCATATGTCTTGTTAGATTTATGCTTAGATATTTAAATTTTTGAGCAATTTTAAATGGTGATATATTTTAAATTTTGATGTCTTTATGTTTATTATTAATATATAGTAATATGATGGAGTCTCTGTATGTTTCTCTGATGAACTATTTAGTTATAGGAGGGTTTTTTGTTTACTTTAAATAGATTCTTTGGGATTTTCTATGTTGATAATCAAGTTATCTGCAAATAGAGACCTATTTTTCCTATTTGTTTTTGTCAAGAAAGGGTGTTAAATTTTATCAAATGCCTTTTCTGAAACAATTGATGATCATATGTTTTCCCTACTTAACCTGTTGTTATGATGGATCACCTGGGATTTGTTTTAACTAAGCATGGTAAATGTACAGTTGCTAAGAACAAAAACCAACAAAATGTTACACTATCATTGAATCAAGACTTACCATCTTTTAAAAAAATCTTTATTGTTCAAAGTATTACATATGTCCCCTTTTAAGGCTTGAGCTAGATCTGCCCCAGCTCCTAAGAAGTGCACCTCCCTGAGGGTGGTATGCCCTCTTAGGGACCTGGGGGACATTTGTGTGGCAGATGGCTTCCCCTTTACTGAAGTTTTCCAACATGACCAGGCTACATGACCAACACTGATGGACATTGCCCAGAAAGGGTTGTGTCTGCTAATTTTTCCTCTTTCACCTTTCTCTTTGCATCACACACACACACACACACACACACACACACACACATAAACACACACACACACCACCACCACTACCACCACCATCATCATCCTATATAAAAAATAAGTAATATTTACACTGACCCTTACACCCTCACACGATGGCTGCCTATGACCAGGCAAGCAGGGGGGTTAGTGAGGGACGACCAAATGACTGAATAGCAGGCTGTGTGGGGTGACCAGGCAGGCAAGGGAGGGCAGTTGGGGGCAACCAGGCTGGCGGAGGGAGAGGGGGAAAACTTGGGCGTGACCAGGCTGGCAGGGAGGGGGCAGTTGGGGGCAACCTGGATGGCAGCAGGGGGCAGTTAGGGGTGATCAAGCTGGCACACAGAGGCAGTGAGGGGTGATCAGGCCAGCAAGGGGGGCAGTTAGGGGTGACCAGGCAGGCAGGCAGGTGAGAGTGATTAGGAGCCAGCAGTCCAGGATTGTGAGAGGGATGTCCAACTGCCGGTTTAGGCCTGACAGGCAGTCAGACATCCCCCAAGATTGTCCCGGATTGGAGAGGGTGTAGGCTGGGCTGAGAGGACCCCCACCCTGTGCACAAATTTTGTGCACTGGGCCTCTAGTTATTAATAATATGGTCAGGCTCATTTGAGAATACCCAGAATATTTGCACATTGCCTTTATTGCACACGAGGTCCTTCATTTGCATTTTATAGATGGGACTTGATGAAAAGTCATCGTGTTTCTCCTCTGGCCTAAACCCAGAAGTCTGAAGCATACGATTTTATGTGAATTTATCTGCACATGGTCGCTGGCTGAAGGAGAGCAGTAAAAATGCACTGGGCCTTCAAGCTGGCAGACGTGAAGCCAGAGCCACCCTGGAGAGAACTGACAGGGTCTCGGGCCTGTGTTTTGTCTTTTACCAGTAACCTCCTCTGACACAAATAGAGGGCAGTTCTGGCAGCTTTGATGATGGAGGTTCCATAGACTAAAGCTAAGGCTCTCTAGATATTTTTAAAAGATTAATATTTTCTTTTGAGATTTTACCTTTTGTCTCTAGAGTAGTACTTATAGAGTTTTCTTCCACTTTACTAACCTAGAAATGTGTAATATAACAGACTCTCAGCAGAAATAAAATTCTTCTTATTGGTCCTATTTAAAAGAAAAACACAGTAAAGCCCTGGTTTTACAGCTAAAACCTTTCCTCTCATTCTGCAGCCCCTCAGAGCCCATGTTTAGTGGGTGGAATAGTGGATTATACTTCTGAATAACAAGTTGCAAAGGACCAAAAAGAGTAAGATTAGAGATTAGCACTTACGACAAGGAAAAACTTGGGGGAATGGCTTTTTTTTTTCCAAAGAATTTTTAGATCCCAAACTGTTCCTAAAAGGGAAAAGACTGCCTTATTAAGAGCTTTTTCTATTTCTCAATTCAGATTTGGAATAATGAGAGATTGTGACAAATGTCCAAATTAGTATAAATGATCTCTCCACCCTTACTTGGTGGCTTCATTAAGTTTTTTAAAATAAAAGAAACAGAACAAAAAAATAAATACATTGCAAGAGGAAAGACCTTTAATTGAAATTAAAGTGTAACCTTCAAAATATCTAATTTCTTTGTTCTATGTAAAATGTCTACATAGAGACAAAAATGCTTTTAAGTTTTTCAAATGTCAACCCTAAGCACAGTTGCACATATTTATTGGAAACTAGGTCTTGGTATAAAAAATGCCGAGAGTGCCTGTAGACTCAGAGGGTCCTGGAAAAAAAAAGTTAATAACCTTCTTTTCATGTTACTAAAAATGACCCAGGCAAGGCATTTCAGACACCTGCAGGAAGCAGCGAGCTACCTGAACCCTCAGCTCAGAAAGCCAGGCCCCTTCTGCTTTCATCTCATCTTGCTAACCTTTGCAAAGACATTTGTTGCGCTGAAATTGATCGCCAGCACACTTGGAAATTCAAATTGCATTAGATGTTTCTTCTTTCTAAATTCCATTAACCAAGACGAACGCCATGCAATCTGGGGAAGCCCCTCGGTGGGACCTCAGGTGCTGTGGGACTAGCTCGGACCTTGTGATCAAGGCTCCTTCTTCTGTGAATCTAATGAGCACTGACAGCAACTTCTTGGCTTCTAAAACACACACCCGTGCCCGGATCTGGATTCCAAAATTGGAACCATTTAAAAAACACGCTCTTAGTATTTCCGGGTACTTACAAAATGCATTGTTCTCTTATCTTCCTTGTATACATGCATATAAGTACAACCAATGAACACAAAACTCTGGGGAGGGAGGGTATGTATGGGGGGGGACAATGTTAAGATATGTACACAGATAATAATTTAATTTAAAAAAAATGCGTTGTTCTGCAGAAATAGAGGAGCTCCAGTAGGAGAATTCACTAGCCCAGTGGTTGGCAAACCGCGACTCGCGAGCCACATATGGCTCTTTGACCCCTTGAGTGTGGCTCTTTCACAAAATTCCATGGCCTGGGTGAGTCTATTTTGAAGAAATGGTGTTAGAAGAAGTTTACGTTTAAAAAATTTGGCTCTCAAAAGAAATTTTAATCATCATACCGTTGATATTTGGCTCTGTTGACTAATGAGTTTGCCAAACACTGCACTAGCCCATCCATCAACAAGTATCTTTTCTTAGGGACCTATTGTCCCTGGATGAAGTGAGGACCTGCTCTGTGATCTGTGAAAAGGGTGCTGATACCCTTGGTGTCTGTGGATTCGGAGGGCCTTTGAAATTCTTTTCCAACCCCCTTCTACAGAACCTCACTCACCCACAAAGAGCAGCCATTGTCATGGTGATGGGGGAGGGGGGGCGGTCGGGGCAGGGGAGGGGTGGAGCAGATGAGCAGAGAATGTGGGTAAGCAGGGAGATCTGTGCTTAGGGCTCCTGGAAACTGAAACGTGGGTTCCTTAAGGCCACAAAGCATTCTGGTTCTCTCCTAGCCAGCTGCACACGCTCCTGCTGCGTGGGTGGACACATAACTGTGACTTGGGAAAGGCAGGCCTGACACCCACGTATGCTATTTAAGCTGTGGAGTCAAAGGGGTTGTGGAGTCAGGGCAAGGGGAACGGAGGACATCTCAGCAGATACGAAGGGTGTGTTTCTGTCTTTCCCACCATTGGTGAGAGCTTCCGAAAGAAGGCAAGGTTGTCCTCTGCGGCCCTGCTGGCCCAGGCCAACCTTAACCTACAGCGTGTGCTCCTCGCGCACTGAGTGTGTTTCTCTCTTTCCTCCCCAGGACAGCTTTCCTGCCCGCTTCGGAGGCGTCCATTTCGTCAACCAGCCCTGGTACATTCACGCCCTGTACACACTCATCAAGCCATTCCTTAAAGACAAGACCAGGAAGCGGGTAATGACAAGAAGCGCGCAATGCTGGGAATGTGGGGGAGGTGTGTGTGTGTGTGGGGGGGACGGACAATTACAGTGCCCCTGCTCTCCATCTCCTCTCTCTCTCTCTCTCTCTCTCTCTCTCTCTCTCTCTCTCTCTCTCTCTCTCTCTCTCTCTCTCTCCCCCCTTCTTATTTTTCTCTGTGGTTTTTCTGCGTTTCTGCAGTCCCTGAGCGTTTTGAGCTGCAGCTGGAGTTTGCAAATGGCCTGGATTCAATCAATAATTTAGTAGAACTGGGTTATTTTCAGAGTCCCAGTGACAAACCAAAGGGAATTTTGAAGGCATGCAAATACCAGATGCCCATGCTGCTGCCAATGCTTGTGGGAGGTATGGGGTCAAGCAGCTTCCTGTTTATGGAATGTTTTAATAGCCAACATTTAGGAAGAAGCCGCCCCTTGGTGTAGGCCTGGGAGTAATGGGGGTGCAGAGGGCAGAGAATGCTCCAGGAGAGCGGTAAATGCTCAACCGTTTATTGAGCATTTACTTAGCTGAAGGCACTGATTAGTCCCTGGGAGTACAGGAGAGAGGAGAGAGCAGTGTGGAGGTACCTATGCAGCATGCGGGGAGGGGGGGGGGGGGCGGATCTGCACCACTACATTTATCAGCAGGATAATTACTAGATCCCCGTATCCGTAAATTGGGGCCAGGGCCATATCCTACCCAAATTGTTCATAAACTTCCTTTTTAAGGACTGTGAGTGCAGCCCCTTTTCTGAGCAATAAATGAACATTTCATGAAGACAAAGTTCTAGACACAGAACTGAATGTCTCCATAAGTACCCTGATCAGCCGCACCGCATCGGATGTGTCATTATTCTGTTGTGTATCAGATGAAATACTCCGTCCATACGTTTTGGAGTTTTTCATGGCTCACTGCTTTTTTCTTCCCAGATTTTCCTGCACGGGAACAATTTAAACAGCCTCCACCAGCTCATCCACCCGGAGTTCCTGCCCTCCGAATTCGGGGGGACCCTTCCTCCTTACGACATGGGAACCTGGGCCCGGACGTTACTCGGTCCCGACTACAGCGATGAGAACGACTACACGCACACGTCCTACAACGCGATGCACGTGAAGCACACGTCCTCCAACCTGGAGAGGGAGTGCTCGCCCAAGCCGATGAAGAGGTAAGGCCCGGCTCCGCGGAGCCTCCGGTCCGAGGTCAGCAGGCGACTTTGATTTGGGTCTATTGTGGGTTAAGTCATTGGAGACCTTTCCGGGCACAGAACTTAAAAAAAAGTAAATTGCGATACATTCTCCGCTGCTTTCATCAGAATTGGAAGCAAATGGGACTTGGCTAGCCCGGAAACATAGCTGTCCCCTCGTGTTATAGAAACTGTTAAAGGCTAGGACCTCCCTCGCGGCAGGATTACAGTCCTAGTCTCTAAGGAGCCTGCTAATGCCACAGGCTGAAATGGTGGACCGCTGAGACACAGTGGATGGAAAGGCAGGCCGCTAGAGGATGTCCTTGACACCCATGCATTTGGAACCGTTTATTGAGCATTTACTTAGCTGAAGGCACTGATTGGTCCCTGGGAGTACAGAGGTGAAGAAGACATCAAAAGAACAGAGTGGGCCTGGAGAAAACCCGCTGAGCAAGACATTGGAGCTGAGATCTGAAGGAGGAAAATCAGCAGCCCAGGCTTAAAAGGGGGAATGGGGTGGCGTGGGGTGTAAAAGGCTCCAAGCAAAAGGGGACCCTCAGAGGCATGGAGGTACTAGAGGAGTGTTTTCAACCTTTCTAATGCTGCGCCCCTAAAATGTGACCCTCAACCATTTTGCTACTGTTAATGAATCCTAATGTAAATATCTGTGTTTTCTGATGGTCTTAGGTGACCGTGCTAGCGATTCTCAACCTGTGGGTCGCCTAAGACTACAGGTTGAGAACTGTTGCTATACAGCCTAAGACCATCGGAAAACACAGATATTTACATTACAGTTCACTAACAGTAGCAAAGTTACAGTTATGAAGTAGCAACGAAAATAATTTATGGTTGGGGGTCACCACAACATGAGGAACTGTATTAAAGGGTCTCAGCATTAGAAAGGTTGAGAAGCACTGCACTAGAGGGATGGGACACTTGACTGAGGCAGACAGGAATGCAGGGGGTGGGGGTGACAGTGCACGTGTTCTCAAGTGCCCGAGACTGTTCCATCCAGGTGGTGAAGTTGCATACTGTGCCATGGAAGAGGTATTTTTAAATTGATGTACAAATAACATATGGGGGGTTTCTCATTGCAAAAAAAAAAAAAAAAAAAAAAAAAAAATGAAACCTTATATTTAAGGCTAAATTCCCCTTCAACCACTATCTTTAATCCAGATCCCTCCCCATAAGTAACCACTGTTATCTGGCTGGGGTAGACCCTTCCATTCAATTGTCTAGGTAGTTCAGTGTATGAGTTTGCTAGGGCTGCTGTGACAAAGTCCACGACTAGGTGTCTGAAACAATGGAAATGCAGTTTCTCACAGTTCTAGAGGCTAGAAGTCCAAGATCAAGGTGTTGGCAGGGTTGTTGTCTTCTGAGGCCTCTCTCCTTGGCTTAGAAACGATCCTGTTCTCCCCGTGTCTTCACATAGTCTTCTCTCTTTTTATATGGACACCAATCCTACTGATTGGGCTCACGTCACTTGACCTTAACTACCTGTTTAAAGATTCTGTATCCAAACAGAGAGAATTGGAGGTTTTGGGCATTACGACTTCAACATACAAATTTTGGGTGGACACACTATACCCTGTAGCATCTTGTAATGTAATGTCTGTGTTATTAAATTTAGTCAGAGTTCCTGTTTACAGGACTGCGTAGCATTCCAGAATGTGGATAAATCAGACTAGCCAGTTCCTTTTGATGGGCATTTAAGGGAAGCTCAATGACTGTCTTTGATATGCCTCCTCATCCTCATAGGAAAACCCCTCTGGTTAGACTTGGAACTTGGAAGTTGCCGGGGCAGAGGGTGTGCGCATTTTCTTCTTCTTTTTCTTTTTTTCATTTTCTAGTTGTATGATGACACCATTTATACAGTCAAAACATTTAATTCTTGTAAATACCAGGAAGGTTGGGTTAATTTTTGTTGTAGCCTCACCATGGACAAAGTTGGGTTGAGTATATGTAATCATTCTCTCTCTTCCTTATTTATTAAACTTATCAGAGATCCAGAGAATCATTTATAGAGAAAGGGGCCTAAACCCCCCAAGCTGTGTCTCCACTGGCTCGAGGAAAGCATGGCCCCAATTCTCAGGTCCACCCTATCCCACCCTATGTGGTCAGTGATTGGAGGTGCCAGCGCTTTGGGGTCTGGTCCACAGGTGCCCTGGTAGGACTTCTGGTTGGTTCTTTTGACCAAGTGCTTTCATCCTTATGCTCTCTCAGTATCCCTCATGGATCCTACATAGGAGAAGTGAGGTGTCATAAAGACATTGTGAGCCATCTGATTTTGGGGGTGCGGATGGAGAAGGTAGGGGAAAGCCTAGACTAAGTTCAGAATTCTGAGCCAGAAAGAAATTTTAAGTCTCATTGCCCCACCCTGGTCCCTGCCTGGGTAGTAAAAGTCCGTTTAACTGTTTTCAGCTGCCAATAGGATGGGCCATGACCTTAGTGATCTTTCCGCCCTAAACCCTCTTTTTTACAGGGCGCACGTATGCGTCTTCTGGGTAACTGCTCATTTCCGGCAGGAATCACGCATCATCATGAAGTGCAAGCCATACAGAAAGCATGAGGGGTGGCCGTGTGGGAACAGGAGGGCCTTGTCCACGCAGTCAGGGCATAAAGGGTCTGTATGACCGTGTGGCATGGGAACAGATGTCCTGTGTGGATGTTCCATTCAATAAAATTACAAAATGCATCCTTTCTGAATGAATGACCCACAGTCTCAGCTGCCCCCTCATTGTCATGTGACTGGTTTTCAGGGGGGGAAAAGGAAGTTCTTACTTTTGGGGTGTCGTTCTTATTCAGCAGCTAAGGCTTAAGATGTTGCTTCTGGAAGCAAACACCTCCTGGGTAAGTCATAAAATGCCCAATGTTGTATGCAGGCTGTTGGACAGGAATTGGTTAACGTTTCTTAAAGGACAAAGAAACATAGCTGCTCAGCCTCATCACCGCCTGAGAATCTTGCTGAGACACAGTTTTCTCTCCTGCGGCAGAGATGAGGGGCCCTCTCCCTAGGATCCAGCTATGCACTGTTGGCATGAGAGGAAATTCTACACAATGGATTTGGTCCCTGAGAAAATGAACAGGGCTGAAAAAGAAACCAAAAAAAAAAAAAAAAAAAAAAAAGAACCACGTGTGCAGGGCATGTTTCCTCTTTCTGACATGGCAGATTCTGAGATAAAGTGTTTGGAGCTCCCGGCAAAACGGAAGTAAGATTGGATTAGAGAGAAAGGGACAGATGTGGCTGAGCGGCTTGGGTGCAGGTTCAAGTTCAAACAGTTCCATTACTTCACCGGGTATGTTCTGAGAAAGATTCCTGTTTGCCCAAGCACTTGAGAAGGGAGATGTAGTCCAGGCCAGAAAAACAAAAAACAAAGAACCTTTCTGCCTTGTGAGCAGGTTGCTGTTGGTAAACAAGCATTTTGCTGGATTCCAGTAAAGCCGATGCTGTGTGTGCCCACTCACCTTCTAGCCGGCATCAAACCTCTCTTATATGCTTTCATGACCGGAGCGTGTGCTAAAAACCTCTTTGCTGTGTCCGTCTTGGAAAACAGGATGCTGCTTGCATTCAGAATGATGGCTTCTTTTCAGAGGTAGGCAAACCCTTGTTGTAGATAGCATTTGGGCTTACCGTGTCCTTGCTGTGGTGTTGGAGCTTTTATTGCCAAGGCCACAAGTAAGTGCGCTGAGCTTGAGCTTCCAGCATCTCCCTGGAAACCCCTGTGTTCCTGTGACGCCTGCGATCCGCCTGAGAGCCCTGCTTCACTTTGCCCCGCTGCTCAGCCGGGCCTCTGAGGTGCATCACACATCACCACACCCTCACCCCGCCTGCTGGCTGATGCTTCCTGACTCGGACATGGTGGTTACCCTGTTCTCTTCCTCTCTGTTTATCTTTATTCCTCAATTTTGTTACATGCGTGGGTTCTTGCCATTTTTCTTCTACTGATTGCTATATATATATATATATATATATATATATATATATATATATGAAATAAATCTTTATTGTTCAGATTATTACAGGTGTTCCTCTTCTCCCCTCCCCCTCCCCCCATAGCTCCCCTCTACCTGATTACCCACCCCACCCCATGCCCTTACCCCTGCCACTGTCTTCACCCATAGGTGTAAGGTTTTTGTCCTTTACTGATTGCTTTAGCTCTGTGACCTTGGGCAAGTCATTAACCCCGCCACATCTTGGCTTCCTCAGTTATTAAGTGGATATAACCCCAGGAGGCCAATGTTAGAGGGGAATGACAGAGGCGTGAATAAATACTCAGGAAGCACTGAAAAGCAGCTCAATAAGGAGTGCTTCCTTCCCCAAGGTTGTACATGAGGGTTTCCATTGTGTTGGTTTTGATTTCTTTCCCAATGGAAGTTTCTACTAAACAGTGAAAAGTCCCGAGCCCTCGGCAGAGACGCAGGCAGTGACTGGGCTTGGTTCCCTGGAAAGGAGCTGCCTTGAATTCCTGGTTAGAAGTCAGACTCACATTCCTGGCCGGGTTGACTCAGTGGCTAGAGCACAGTCCCGCAAACTGAAGGGTCCCCGGTTTGACTCCAGTCAAGGGCACGTGCCTCTGGTTGCAGATTTAATCCCGGCCCCGTGGGGTACGTGCAGAAGACAACTGATCGATGTGTCTCTCTCACATCAATGTTTCCCTCTCTGTTGCTCCCCTTCCCTTCCACTCTCTCTAAAAATCAATGGAAAGATATTCCCAGGTGAGGATTAACAAACACCCCCCCCCCAAAAAAAAAAAAAATTAAAAAAAAAGGTAAGACTTACATTGGCCAATGCCATTCTGTCTGCATTGGGCCAGCATCTTTGGAACCCTGCACCCAGGATGTGGCCAGGAAGAGTAGGTGCAAGGCACAGAAGGCAAAGCCAAGGAGAAGGAAGAATCCGAGACACAGGCCCCTTGCCTCTCTTCTTTCTTGTCTCTCAAGCGGCCTCCTCTTCACCACCCTGTCCTGGCCTCAGCCGGATCGGCCCCTTTTTGCCAGGCCTCCTCTGTCACGTCTTTGTCCTGATTCATTTGCTTCCCACTTTCCAGAGCTTTCCATTTGCTTCCACATGGTCACCGCGAACCCCTTCTCCCCAGCTCTGGAAACAGGTGTTTCCTAGACTTGTTTTAAGGATTTTTGAAAACTGAGCTTTTCAGGTTTTGAGAATTTTTTAAAAATAAATATTTAAAAAATAGATTATTATCCCTATGTTATAGACAAAGTGGCTGGGGCACACAGAAGTTAAATAATTTACCCATAACTAGCAGGTGGCAAAATATTGTAAATTTGTTTTCTTTATTCCAGTTCAAATTCTTTCTCCTGTATCACATCTTTTATCATGCTGTTTGTGCCTCCCTGCTCACCTCCCTCCTCCCTCCCTCCCTTTCTTCCTTCTTCCCTCCCTCCCTTCTTTCCTCCCCTGTTTGTGCCTCCCTGCTCACCTCCCTCCTCCCTCCCGCCCTTTCTTTCCTCCTTCCCTCCTTCCCTTCTTTCCTCTCCTTTTTCCTGCCTTCCTTCCACAAGGATTTATTGAGCACCTTCTTGGGTATTGCACTTGTTTAGCTTTCTTGGATGAAGTCCATTCCCATTCCTGCCAGCCTCAATTCTACTCAGTCTTTTCTACTCAGTTGAAAAGCAAATTTCTTATCACACTGTTCTTGTGATGTGCTGTTCCTAAACCCCATCTGGGCAGGGAAGGTACAGACCCTCAGGAAGAAAACTGATATTCAGGCTAACCTAGTAATATCAGAGAAGATCCATTAACACGTTATAATTGAGATCGATTAATGAACTGTCAGTTGACCGCCCCAAAATAGGCCCATAAATGGTCATTTTCATGGAGAACACAGCCGTCCTTTGCCAACGCCCATGGAATGGGTCATCTTCATTGTCTCAGTTGTTGGCAGCTTCTGGTGTTTTTCTACCTGTTTTCAAACATCACATTCTAGTTCTACCGAAGCCACTCCACTGAAGCTGTGCACCACCAATTCAAAGGGAGGAGAATCATGAAGAACCATTAGAATGTGCCGGAATGGACTGACAGCTCTTTGTGCCAGTCTATTTCTAATGAAATACAACTCTATCCAAAGCAGGAGGTGCAAGCACCTGCAGCCAGTTGCTGTGCTATTTTAAGTTCTGATTGGCAGCAAAAATACCTCTCCAGAAATACCTGCATGTTGAAAACACGTACTTTTTCACACTTCTTCTGACAGTATCAGAACTCCTGAATCACATCAAAATAAGTATAGCAGTGTGTCCCATTCCTCAGAACTTTGCAGACCCACATACACGGAGAATGTGGAGTGAGTCCAAGGCTAGTTTACTGGTTCAGTATAGATTGGACCATTAGACCTCCCTCTGACACCCTGGGTTCCTATGAAGGATTTGGGCACAACCTACTAGTTAGGATCTTGAATTCTCTCACACTTCAGGTGCACTAGGGCCATTGTTTAAGGGAATTCTTTGGTAAATTGCTCAGTAAAATCAAGAATACTTTCAGCCGAAACCGGTTTGGCTCAGTGGATAGAGCATCAGCCTGCGGAATGAAAGGTCCCGGGTTTGATTCGGGTAAGGGCATGTACCTTAGTTGCGGGCACATCCCCAGTAGGAGGTGTGCAAGAGGCAGCTGATTCTCTCATCGATGTTTCTAACTCTCTATCCCTCTCCTTTCCTCTGTGTAAAAAAATCAATAAAATATATTTTAAAAAAAGAATACTTTCATCATGTAATTAATCTCCTGCTCCATGGCTATTTTTAAAAAAATCTTTATTATTGAGACTATTACAGACATCCCCTTTCCCCTCCCCATTCCTCCCTCCAACTGGTTCCCGCCCCACCCCAGGACTTCACCATCCTACTATCTGTGTCCATAGATAATCTCTTCCTACCCACCATCCCCTTCCCTCTGAGATTCACTGTCAGTCTGTTCCATGCTTCAATGCCTCTGATTGTTTTATTCACCAGTTTATTTTGTTCATTAGATTCTTTGTTCATTTATTTTGATTTTTAGACTTGATTGTTGATAGATATATATTTGTTGCCATTTTATTGTTTATATATTTTTTATTTTTTGAAGTTCTCCTCATCCTCATTTAATAATACCCTTCAACATTTCATGTAATACTGGTTTGGTGGTAATGAACTTCTTTTTTTCTTGTTTGTGAAGCTCTTCATCTGACCATCAATTCTAAATGAGAGCTTTGCTAGAGTAAATTTGGTTGTAGGTCCTTGCTATTCATCACTTTGAATATTTCTCACCACTCCCTTCTGGCCTGCAAAGTTTCTGTTGAGAAATCAGCTGACAATCATATGGGCACTCCCCTGTAGGTAACTAACTGCTTTCCCTTTCTGCTTTTAAGATTCTCTCTTTGTCTTTAACAAGACAAAGAGAGAATCTTAAATTTTTTTAAGATTTTTTAATTATGAAGTATCTTGGTGTGGGGCCTTTTTGAGTTCCTCTTGTTTGGGAATCTCTGCACTTCCTGAACTTGTAAGTCTACTTTTTTTCACCATGTATGGGAAGTGTTCTGTCATTATTTCTTCAAATAGGTTTTCAATATCTTCTCTCTTATCTCCTTTTGGCACCCCCATAATGCAAATGTTGGTACACTTGAAGTTATCTCAGAAGCTCCTTACACTATCTTCATATTTTTTTATTCATTTTTCTTTTTGCTCTTCTGATTGGGTGTTTTTTGCTTTCTCATATTCCAAATCATTGATTTAATCCTCAGAATCCTCTACCGTTGAATCCCTGTAAATTGTTCTTTATTTCAGTTAGTGTATGCTTAATTTCTGACTGGTCCTTTTTCTTGTCTCTCACTAGGATCCTTGAAAGTCTCACGAAGATCCTTGAGTAATAACCTTATAACCATGGTTTTAAACTTTGTATCCAGTAGTTTTCTTGCTTTCATTTCATTTGTGACATGTTTCTTTGTCTCTGCATTTTGGTTGCTTCCCTGTGTTTGTTTCTATGTATTACGTAGAGCTGCTATGTCTCCTAAACTTGGTATAGTGGCCTTGTATAGTAGGTGTCCAATAGGGCCCAGTGGCTCAACCTCCTCAGTCACCTGAGCTGTACACTAGATGCACCCCTGTGTGGGCTCTGTGCACAGTCTTGCAGTTGAACCTTGATTGCTGTTAGCATCTCTGGGAGGAGTTGACCTCCAGGCCAGTTGGCTGTGAGGACCAGCTGTAACTACAGTGGGAAAGCTGCTATGCAGGAGGCAAAACCCAGCTGTGAAGCAAGGCAGGCTGGTGCTGGTGCTGGGTCTTGGGCCTTTTATTGATAGGTTTGGGGCATGCTGTCACCAGCTGCAGCTTGTTTGAGAGACTTTAGAAAAGTCTGAAGCCTAAGCCAGGCCATTAATATGGAAAAGCTGCTGCAAACAGCTTGGGCAGGGCTGCAAATTGGATGGGGGCGGAGTCTTAGGGAATCGCCAGAGCGGAGCCAGTGTGGGCCTCGCTGATATGGCTGCTAGTCAGCCCTGCTAGACTGGAGGTCCCGGCACTGGCACAGTGACCCTGGCCACTCCCGTCTGGGAGAAAGCTGCCCTTGAGTTCCTGTCCTGACGCCAGACAATCCAGTCGCCCTTGTACGTGTTTGGGTCCCTCGGCACGCCCAGCGCTGGAGCTCAGAGGAAGACAGACTGAGTAAGTTTGTGCGCCGGCCATTACACCTGGGATTCCAGCAGCTTCTTTGTCTCTCAGGCACAATCCCTACTGGTTTTTATGGCCCAAAGTTACAAGGTCTTCTCTTCCCAGCTCTGGGACCCTGGGCTGGGGGGCTGGTGTGGGGCTGGGATTCCTTGCTCCTCACGGGTGGTCTCTACAGAGACCATCTCCCTCCAGATTAAAAAAGCTGCTTGTGTGGGTGCCAGACCAGCCTGTCCTCCCCTCCTCCCGGTCTCAGTGTGCTTTCTTCTTTTCCTCTCTAGTTTTAGGACTTACATTTCAGGAGGTTCTGAGTGGTAGTTGTTTGTATTTTAATTGTAGTTTTGGTGTGGTTGTGGGAGGCGGCAAGTACCGGCATACCTACATTTATCTACACTGCCGTTTTAATTCCTCCTCCACGGCTGTTTTTTCTTTTGTGGTCTTTTCCTTGGTTTTCTGCAAGTGGGCAGACATGGGCTGTCTCTGTTCTCAGACAAGGCAGTGTTGGTGGTTCATGTTCACACTCAGGAGGTGTTAGTAAGATAAGGTGACCAGACGTCACGCTTTTGGCAGGACAGTCCCAATTTTTAACAATTTGTCCTGCGTCCCGCGGCGTTTTTAAAAAAAGTCCCTATTTTTGGAAAGAAGGCACAACAAGCTTGGGAACGGTGGGAGAACGGGAAGGGAATAATAGAGTTTTTGGCGGCCATGTGGCTATTTAGCCAGGATATGAGTTTTATATTATTTTTGTTAATTTTATAATGTTAAACTTTAATAATAACAAATAATTGTTGAGAACTGATTATCGAGAACTGCTTATCAAAATTCACATTGTTGATCAGTTGTTAGAATTCGACCACCATTGTTTGGACTTAATGAACAATGGCTTTTTTGGGGATTGGCAGCGACGAAAACATTTTGTAACTGTCTCTCAGGCGATACACATCTTACTGCATGCTAGTAAGCTAGTTAAACAAGTGATGTCATTACAAATGAGCTATTCAGATAATTTAGGTAAGTTATTTATTTCATAAATACATAAATTTTCTTGAATTTAGCAGACAGTCCTTATATTATTTATATTTTATAGTGGCAGCAAAAAGTCTAGTGCCAGCCTTGAAAATGACACGACTATATATAATTTTTATTTATTATATTTGTAAATTGTACTTATGTTGAAATTTAAAAAATATATTACAATACTATTTTTGCATTCTATGAAAATTTTTGTTGCTCCATATAGATCAAATTTTTAATCAAGAACTGTCCCCCCACCCTCCCGGTCAATGGTGTCCCATTTTACCAATATTAAAATCTTGTCACCTTATAGTAAGATGAGAAACACTTCCCATTTAAATAATTTCTCCTTCAGAGAACTCCAAGCACTTTATTACATCTTGAAAAAAATATTTTATTTTTGAAAAGATATATATATATATTTAATTTCAGCGAGAGGGAAGGAGAGGAAGAGAGAAACATCAGTGATGAGAGAGAATCATTGATCAGCTGTCTCCTCACACCCCACTCTGAGCACAGAATCCTGACCTCCTCCTTCGTAGGTTGATGCTCAACTACTGAGCCACGCCAGCCAGGCCCTTTATTACAGCTTATAGCCCTCACAGCCTTGTGGAGAAGGTGGTAATAGTCTCTCAGTTTACAGATGCAAAACTGAGAATTAATATGACAGGAATATAGTCTCATAAAGGCCAATAAACTCCTGTGTAAATAATTAAACGAAATGTCCAGTTGCAGCTGCCAGTGGAAACGCTGGCCTTTCTTTGGCTCCCTTCCCGAATTCCTTCCTCCTCACGTCCAAGTTCCTGGACCGTTTGTCTCTGGCAGCCGAGCTCTGTCCTCAGTGAGGCCTAATCTGCTCACTCCACACTAATCAGCGTCCCATGTTGCCTGACTGCGGTTTTGTGGAGGGGTTCCCAGGTATTTGGCTGAATGTTATACGTTTAAAAGAAAGGATCTTGAAGTATCATGAAATACCCTATCTTTCTACAACAGCATTGTTTTTTACTTCCTCCCGGAAAAGAATAAAAATACTAAAAAGGACAAAAGTTGGCAAGACTCGGAAAGTCCTTCCTGAAGTCGGTATGTGCCCAATACAGTTAGTTTCAGCAGCCAAATTTACCTTTTAAAAACATGTTTCACTTCCAATGTTTCTACTAGTAAAGTGTTGGATTCAAAGCTGCCAAGGGCTGCTTCACTCTTTTCCTGTGTCATTGCCAAAGTCTTTTTAGAAGTTTTGTGCCATTCCACAGAGCCATGCCGATGGCTGACCTTGGGGAACAGAGCCGGGGCTGTGGAATGCTACCTGATGAAGTAATGGGGCTGATCTCCTGGACCTGATTCAATGGGGTCTCATTGAATCACTCTGATTCCTCTTTCTTCTTCGATCACTCCCGTGGAATGCCTGGGGTTGAAGGGCAGAGTTCTTGTGCTCTGATTTGGAGTACACACAGCTCAAGCCAGGCAAGGGCAATTCATTAGTAAGAAGAACACATGGCGATAGCTGTTGAGATAAATAACTTTTTGAAAATAAACCTCTGGCTGAGAGCAGAACTCCCAGGTGGTGGGAATGGCACCAGGTATCTGACCAGTGGGATCCGACCAAACCTGGGTTCAGCAACCTTAATACTTGGGTTCTGGGTAGGAAAGAATTCAGAGCAAGAGCCCATACTGTAAAACAGTGTTTCCCAAACTTTTGACATAAGTGTACCCCTTCTATAATTTTCGTAACACTGAGTAGCCCTCGTACTCATGAGAACGTAGAATTAGGCGCAGCTAAGCACGGTGCAGTGCATATCCCCACCAAACTCCGGTGCAACACATACCCCCACCAAACTCTCCCCGTACCCCTGGGGGTACGCATACCACACTTTGGGAAACACTGTGTAAGAGAACATTTACTTATAAAATTACAGAGGTAAAAAAAGAATTCCTAAAAATAATGGGCTTAAGAAATAAGTTAGAGGTAAAAAATAAAAAAATAAAAAAAATTAAAAAAGGGCCCTTGGATCTTGGTAGTGAGGAAGCTAATGACAAGGTGCCTCAGGAGGAGGAGGGGTAAAAGGGAGGGGAAAGGAAAGACAGGGAGCTGGGACCTCCATCCTAACAAAGGGTTTAGGCAGAGATTTTAGGGGAGGCCCCAGGGAAAGATTTTAATAGAATATTCAGTAGTTTTCCAGGTGTGTTCATTTAAGGTTGTGGTCTCGACTGATTGATTGGTAGGCACCAGGGCAAGGGGCTCATTATTCCATGCAGCTGGTCATGACATCAGCAGTGACTGGTTTTGCTGCTTCTCTGGGCCCGGAGCTGGAATACAGCTGAAGCCTAGATGTTATCTCTGTGGAGGAAAGGTCAGGGGGTCCAAAATTCGGTCACCAGGGATAAGCTAAGGGAAGAAAAGTTACCCTGGGGGCAAGGCCCCACTCACCAACTGATGATTGTCCATTGCTAGGCACCTGGGACTTTCCATCCTGGTGACCTTTCTATACCTGGCCCATTGTCCTTGCTCTGCTCAAGTCTAAATGCCTACAGCAGTTATTCTGCAGAATGTACTCACTCATGGTGAATGTTTTCCTTTCTCACCTGTTCTCCCTGGAATGTACTTGTCTTTGGAATCAGGAAAAATTAGTCTGTGGCTACAGATCTTTGATATGAAGTGGGGAACGTTAAAAAGTTTGGAGGGAAAGGGAGAAGGTAGAAAGGGAGAAAGAAAAGCCGGCACGGAGAGAGGAATGTGGCAGAGGGAGGGAGAAAGGGAGAATGAGACCATAGCTGGAAAACAAAATGTGGCTGTCAGGCTAGAATGAAGCCTTTGTTAGAGGAGTCTGCTACACCACTGAGATAATGATGGCTGAATCGCTCAAATCACTCCCCTGCCTGCCCTTGGGGTTAAGTTGGCTTTCAGTGTTGGAAAGGGGACCCAAGAGGAAAGTCAAAATGTTTATTTTAGCCAAAGTGTTAAGCTTCTTGTGAGAAGGCCAAGTCCCTGAATGGGGAAATTACCATCAAGAGGGGAGCTGGACCCCAGGCCAGGGCTCCTCCTTGGTTAATACCCTAACTGCACAGGTCCTGAGCGCTCTGTTTACAAGGGGTGGAGGCATTTTTATCAGCCAGCAGTTGATCAATCCTTCCTGAGAGCACTTTGGCTCGGCTAAATGGACTGAGGGCAAGATTTAAGGGAGTTTTTCTTGGCTTCATTTATTTGCACTAGATTTTTTTTTTCTTAAAGCAGTATTTGCTTTATAGTTTCCCAGTGAATTTCAAATATTTCATAATATAGGGTTACTTACTCAAAATGCTCATTGTGTGACCAGGTTAATGGAATTATGCCCTGCTGAAAGTAGAGACCATAATAATCTCTGTCAGGAAAAAAATGGACAGGAAAGTTATGTTCAGTTCCGCACACTCAGTTCCTCAGAATTGTTTGATTGTTCCCGCCATCAACCAAGACATCCCAGTGTATTGGCTCGGACAGCCGGCATTCTGTGCCTGCTGTCAGTACAGGGCATTGAGAGAAATCCCATAGATCCAATCTGACCCCAGGTGGAGGCGCCAGGGAGTCATCTATAATAAACCAGGTCTGTGAATGAGATCATTGTGTGAATGATAGCTTTTCCCTCCCTCCCTCCCTCCCTCCCTCCCTCCCTCCCTCCCTCCCTTCCTTCCTTCCTTCCTTCCTTCTTTCTTTCCTTCCTTCCTTCCTTTCTAGAGCTAATGTCTCCCTTCCCTCCAAAACCCTCTCCTCTGGGTACTATCAGAGTAGTGACACGTATTTGTGAGTCTATGGGCAATTATTTCACAAAAGAATAAATGTTTCTCAACATTTGCTCACAGTCCCTGGAATACAGCAGGAAACATTCACCAATACTCCTGTCATGAGTGAATGTAAAAAGATGACTGTGTGAAGATTCAATATTGGAACATTTGTTGTGGGATTGTTGTTGTTGTTGTTGTTGTTTTTCATAATGACCCTGAAAATAGGGGGCAGAGGATGTTTGGAAACAAATCCAATGCGCATTAAAACCACAAATTTCAAGGTTCAAAAGAATGGAGATAAGGTGAAGATGT
Organism: Pipistrellus hanaki; assembly: GCF_964339955.1. Taxonomy (NCBI): domain Eukaryota; kingdom Metazoa; phylum Chordata; class Mammalia; order Chiroptera; family Vespertilionidae; genus Pipistrellus; species Pipistrellus hanaki. Next base: position 21,660,012 of record NC_140519.1, on the reverse strand, counting down.
GAAAACAAAATTTAAAGGATGAAATTTAATACTCAACCAAGCACCTTCAAGATGGGAGAGAAATGGCCAGACAGCAGCATGTGGAAAGATAGCTAAATTTTCCCTCAGCTGTGTTAGATGAGTGCCAGAAAGGCTAAATGCAATTCTAGGTGTATTTTCTATGCTTCAACAGAAGCATACAAAAGGGGCGAAAAAGGAAGCAATAATTTTATCTATTTTGAGCTGATACCCTGTGGGCAACCAATTGATAGAGATGTCAGAGAGTGGCAGAGTGGAGAGCTTTAGAAACTTGGGCAAGAGTCCTGGCCCTTGTGACTCAGTAGGTGAGGCATCATGCCATGCACTAAGGGGTGAGTGATTCGATTCCCAGCCAGGGATATGCTTGGGTTTTCAGATCTGCAGCTGACCGATATCCCACTCTTACATCCATATTTGTTTCTCTCTTTCCTCTCCCTTTCTCTTTAAGAATCAATTTTAAAAAATTAAAGCCTTAAGAGAAGAAACCTGGGCACTAGAGGAATCTGGTTAGTCTTGGTGAGGGAGAGGAGAGGGCTGAAGGGCACTAGGTACATATTATACATAATGAGCTGTTATGTGGACCAGACAGAATACATGTACCCAGATCAAACCTGGATTCAGAACCCTCAGTACTTGGGTTCTTGCTAGGAAATAATTTAGAGCAAGACCCAAATGGTAAGAGAACATTCATTAGGTAAATTACAGAGGTAGAAAAAGTAATCCCTAGAAGAAATGGGCTTAGGAAACAAGTTATGGAGGTAGGGGAAGGGCCCTTGGAGCTTGGGAGTGGGGAAGTTAGTGGTAATGTGCCTGGGAAGGGAGGAGAAGAGGGGAAAGGGGAAGGGACAGGCATGCTCCCTGGAAGGAGAGTGCACTGGGTCCTCCATTCTAAGGGCAGAGATTTCAGGGGAGGCCCCAGGGAAAGATCTTAATAGAATATTCAGTAGTTTCCCAGGTATGTCTATTCAGGGTTGTGGTCTCCACTGATTGATTGGCTGGCACCAGGGCAGGGGGGATCATTATTCCATGCAGCTGGTCCTGACATCAGCTGTGGCTGGTTTTGTTGCTTATCAGGGCCTGGAGCTGAAATACAACTGAGATCTAGATGTTATCTCTAGGGAAGGAAGGTCAGGGGGTCCAAAATTCATGACCAGGGTTATGCTAGGGGAGGAAAAGCCACCCTGGGGGCAAGGTTCCACCCTACAACTGATTGTCCATTGCTAGGCCCCCAGGGCTTTCCATCCTGATGACCTTCTGTACCTGGCCATTGTCCTTGGTCTGCTCATGTCTGTCTGTCTACTGGCAAGTTCAATGTAAGGAAGAATCTTCTAGCAGAGTTGTCCCTAGGAGCTGGAGGAGTGTGTTTCTCACCTTGGATATATTAAAAGGCTGCAAGACCCCTTCGTGGATAGTTTCTGTTAAGTTAATCTAGATAAAAGTCCCTCTTAACCCTGTGGCTGTGATTCACTTGCCATGTTGTAAAATAAAGCCACCTAGCACGAAAGAAGAGAAAAAACAGTGTAAAGTCTCTAAAGTGGAATGGCCATCAATCTCACTTTCACCTGGGCCTGTGGGGAAAGGAGCTAGGCAGCTGTCCGCGGTGCTGGAGGGAGTAACCCAGAGTAGGCAGCTGTGCTCTGGTTTTCTTTATGCTTGTTTGGGTATGTTTTAATGTCCTCTGGATGTTTGGCTTTTCTGCTCCTTATATGTCTATTAACACCCTCCCCAACTCCCACCCACATCAGAGCTTTATAGCAGAGAGAAATGCACAGAAAATATATACCGCTACCCGTGGCTTCCTCTTCCCTGTCCCAGGAAAACATGAACCCATTTTATTTCCAAAGGTTGGGCTTCATACTTAAAGTATAGACTGTTTAACTGGATTGTTTTTTAGAGTAGAAACTCGTTTTTATTTTATTATTTATTTATTTTTATTGTTTGAAGCATTACAAATAGTAGTACACGTCTCCTTTTTATCCCCTTGATCTCCCCCCCAACCTCCCCTATCTGCCCCCCCCCATATGTCACCTGCCCTCCCTCCCGCCCCCTGTGTCTTGTATTCATTGGTCATGTGGTTATGCTTATATGTATGCATACAAGTCCTTTGGATGATCTCTTACATCACTCTCCTCCCCCAAAAAACCCATTGTTTTAGGACAATTGTATGGATTTGCTTTCTATTTTATGCTTTCTACAGCACATGCATATCCTGAATGGAGATAAGAATATTATACCTTTCAGTTAAATAGCTTTGCAGGCTTAGATATACCCTGGAGTGGTATGATGGTGATAAACCGACTGTCCTTGATCCTCACTATTTTTGCTGCTTTTCCTATGCTACCTGATTTTTTGTTGTTGTTCCTTAGTTTTTTCCCCAACATGGAGACAATAGTACCACTTCTTAAGGGCATGAAAATAAGTTAATACATGTGAAGAATGTACAGTAATGCCAGGCGCATACACACAAATGTTAGTGTTGTTATAGCTTGTGTTTGGGATCTTTTAGGCCACCCTCAGGGTTAATGATTTGCCAGGACTCACAGGACCCAGAAGAGCTGTTATACTCACAGTTATGGTTTGTTCCAGCAAAAGAATACGGACTAAAATAGGCAAAGGAAAAAGGTGCTTTGGGTGGAGTCTAGCTGCATTGAACCAGTTGCACACTTCCAGCTGTCCTTCCAGTGCCGTCACACAGAGCTTAATCTTCTCGGTGATGATGTGTGACAACGTGTAACCGGCCACAGAAACTTACCAATGTCTTGGTGCCCAGGGCTTGTATAGGGGGCAGAGGAGAGGTCCGTCACATAGGCATACCGTGCGTGTGTGAGATGGACCTTAACTACTTGGTCTTCAGTGCCTTCTCCTCTCCATTCCAAGAGGTCAAACTGATAGAGTATGACCCAAGGCCCAGGCACTCAGTATAAATCACACTGTCAGCATACCATATGGCGTGGCCCAAAGCCTCAGAGACACTTTTACCAGGCAGGGCAGGACACCCCAAGGGTTTAGAGGAGGAAGGTAAGAGACCATTTTGAGACCTTTGGAAGGTAGAGGTTTTGGGCAACTCAGGCACATAATTTGTAAACTTTTGCTTGTTTGAACAATCTAGTTCAACCATTTTTTTTAAATGTAGTTTTTATTGTTGATAGTATTACAAGCATCTCCCATTTTCCCCTCTTCTTCCCAGGCCCTACCCACCCCCAGGTCTTCACTACCCTATTACCCTTGACCATAGGCTATGCATATAAGTTCTTTGGTTTATCTGTTCTCGTCCCCCCAACCGCATATCAAGGTATTTCAGTCTGTTCTACGACTCCCTGCTTCAGGGAGTTGGTCAATCCATTTTGTTCATTAGATTCCACAAATACTAGTGAGATCCTGTGACATTTGTCTTTCTCAGTTTGGCTTATTTCACTTGGCATAATATTTTCCAGAACCATCTATGCTGTCCCAAAGGGCAAAAGATCCATATTTTTAACAGCTGTGTAGTATTCCATAGTGCAAATGTCCCACAGCATCTTTATCCATTCATCTACTGAGGGGCACGTGGGCTGTTTCCCAACCTTTGTAAATAACGCTGCTATGAACATAGGGGTGCATATATTGTTTGGGGTTTTGGGGTTTTTAGGATATATTCTCAGAAGTGGGATCACTGGATCAAATGGAAGTTCCATTTTTAATTTTTAGAAAACTCCATACTGTTTTCCCGAGTGGCTGCACAGTCTGCATTCCCACCAACAGCAAACTAGTGCTCCCTTTTTTCCTCATCCTCTCCAATACTGGATTTTTTGATGATCCCATTCTGACAGGTGTGAGGTAATATCTCATTGTGGTTTTAATTTGTATTTCTGACGATTAGTGACTTTGAGCATTTTTTTTCATGTGTCTCTTGGCCATTTGTATGTTCTCTTTGGAGAAATGTCTATTCAGATCTCTTCATTTTTTAATTGCATTGTCTTTTTGCTGTTGAGTTGTATGAGTGCTTTATATATTTAGATGTATCATTGGCAAGTATGTTCTCCTATTCAGTGGGTTCCCTTTTCAATCTGATGGTTTCTTTTGCTGTGTAGAAGCTTTTCATTTTGATGTAATCCCATTTGTTTATTTTCTTAGTTTCTTTTGCCCTAGGACAGTGGTCGGCAAACTCATTAGTCAACAGAGCTAAGTATCAACAGTACAATGATTAAAAAATTTGGCTCTCAAAATAAATTTTAAACTTCTAATGCCACTTCTTCAAAATAGACTTGCCCAGGAGATGGCATTTTGTGGAAGAGCCGCATATGGCTTGTGAGCCACAGTTTGCCAACCATGGCCCTAGGAGATGTATCTGTAAACATATTGCTACAAGAAATGTCTGAGATTTCATTGCCTAGGTTTTCTTAAATGTAACACATGAAACCATAAAAATTATGAATCTTTTATCCACCTTAAATTTATTGTTTGATGTATATGAGTGCTCTAGTTTCATCTTTTTGCATGTCTGTCCAGTTTTCCCAGCACCATTTGTTGAAGAGGCTGTCTTTACTCCATTATTGTTTTTGCCTCCTTTGTCAAGTATTGAGTGTAATGGCTTGGGTTGATTTTTGAGGTCTCTGTACTGGTCCATTGGTCTATATGCCTGTTCTTGTGCCAGTACCAGGTTGTTTTGGTTATCATGCTTTTGATTATAATGCTTTGTAGTGTAGTTTGATATCTGGTACTGTGATCCCTCCTACTCTGTTCTCCTTTCTCAAGATTGCTGCAGCTATTTGGGGTCTTTTATGGTTCCATATAAATTTTTGGAGTATTTGTTCCAAAATACCATTGGCATTTTAATAGATATTGCATTGAATCTGTAGATTGCTTTGGGTAGTATAGACATTTTAATGTTAATTCTTCCAATCCATGAACATTGTTTATGCTTCCATTTGTATCTTCTAGTTCTTTTTTCAATGTTCTATAGCAGGGGTCCTCAAACTTTTTAAAGTGGGGGCCAGATCACGGTCCCTCAGAGAGCTGGAGGGCCGGACTATATGAACTACTAATTCCTACTGTAACACCTCGGCTGCGCTCACTGCCCAAAAAACCTGGCGGGCCGGATCAGACTCCTCTGCGGGCCGCATGTGGCCCGCGGGCCGTAGTTTGAAGACCCCTGTTCTATAGTATTCCAAGTATAGGTCTTTTATACCCCCTTCATTAAGTTATTCCTAGGTTGTTTATTTGTTGTTGTTGCAATGATACATGAAATTGCTTTTTAGGAGAGTTAATTATTGGTGCATAAAAATGCCATAGATTTCTGGATGTTGATTTTTGTATCCTACTACCTAGCCAAATTCATTTATTAAGTAATTTCCTGGTAGTCTTTGGGGTTTTCTATGTACAATATGTCATCTGCGAATAATGGCAGTTTTACTTCCTTCTTTCCAATTTGGATGTCTTTTATCTCTTCTTGTCTGATTGCTGTGGCTAGGACTTCCAGTACTATATTGAAAAAGAGTGGTGAAAGCGGACATCCTCGTTTTTCTTGTTCCTGTTCATAAGGAAATGCTTTGTTTTTACTCATTGTATATTGGCTATCGGTTTGTCGTATATGGCCTTTATTATGTTGAGGTATGGTCCCTCTATTTCACTTTACTGAGAATTTTTATCAAAATAGGGTGCTGGATTTCATCAAATGCTTTTTCTGCATCTATTGATATGATCATGTGGTTTTAATCTTTCAATTTGTTCATGTGATATATCACATTTATTGATTTGTGAATATTGTACTAGCCTCACATTCCTGGAATAAATCCCACTTGATCATGTGTATGATCCAAACTGGGCCACCAGCAGAGAAAGGTGTCCACATAACATCTGGCTGTGAAAAACAGGTTTGCTGTCTGCCCCGGAGAAATGGCTGGAAATGCAGACACCTTCTGAAAAGGCCAACACACAACATTGTGAGCCTTGGGCTCCAGCAGAGGGAGGGCAGAGTGAACTATATAAATGTAAGTCAGGGTTGGGGGTCTGGGATTAGAGCTCATTAGGCAGACACCGTGGTTTTCTGTGCTGAATCATTCCCTCGTGCTGCAGAGGTCATCTTTCTCAGGCAAACTTTTGCTATTCTGCTGTTTTTGCCTTGGGGATGACAGTTCACCCACCCTCTTGGAAAATCCCTTGCCCCCACCCTGTGGAGTTTCTGATGCCCATTAAGAGACTGAGAATAACAACTAGCCTCCAAGCAGAAGCAGCTGTCCCACCCTGGTGGAAAACCTCTCATCCCACCTGCAGACAACTGCTTGAGGCTACTCCAGGCTGAATCCAGTCAGTCTGGAGTCTTTGCCAGGTCTAGTTGGTCAGAAACAGCAGTTTGGGTCCCCATCCTGGACTGTGCAGTGAAGCAAAAGCCAACAAGACACCACCAAAAGCCTGCAGCTGCTACCTGTGGGACCAGCTCCGTGCTGGAAGGAAGTACAACTCAGAACAGGTTCAATAAAGGTGTGAGACTTAAGACAGACCCACTCTGGGCTAAGGAGTCCCCGACCACCGGACCCCTGGCACAATGACATTGGGGTTGAACCTCACTGGCAGCAAGTTGGAGGGGAGATCCTTCCCACACACAGGACATCAACAGTGAAGTCTCGATCCCTGGTCAGGCACATACAAGAATCAACTAATGAAGGCATAAGTGAACAACAAAAATCAATGTATTTCCCTCTCTAAAATCAAAAATGTATTTTAAAAACACACACAATGAAGTCTCACAACAGAAGAACCCAAACAACACACACAATAGGCATTCCAAGAACATCCACTCAGGTGAACAAAGAGACTACACCACTGGACCCCTCAAGACACTTTCTACAAAAGGCCATCCCACAAAGACTGAGAGGCAAAGCAGTTCTATAATACACAGAAGCAAATATAAAAAGATGAGTGTACTGCAAAGAAGATTCCAAGATGCCTCTCCCCATAAAAAAATGTGGTATAAAAGACCCCGAAGCAAAGAAAACAGAGCTACAAAAGCAGGGGAGGGAGATACGTATCTTAATAAGGGGAATATAAAATCTGAATGCCCTCTAACGTTCCAAAATGTTGTCGTCATGAATTGTAAATGTATCTTTTTTCCCCTTCCTTCCCATATTATTAGATCTCAGTCTGTGGTAGAAGCTGGGACCCTGAAACATGAGGAGAAGGGAGAGAATGAGAACACTCAGCCACTCCTGGCTCTGGATTGAACCCCGAGTCACTCCATGTTCCCGCATATCGTCAGCCGTCGGGGGTATCAGCCACCTAGGAAGCACATGCGCAACTGACCCCAGACAGGTACGGCTTGACATAAGGCTCTCTCTCTACTCCTGTCACCAGCCCTTGGTCGGAGCAGCCAAAGTTGAACACAAGACTTGAGAGATGCTTTTTTTTTTTTCCTTTTTCAATGAGGGCACTGGGTAGAGGACAAAGCAAGGCAGTTATGTAATCAAGATTCTCCTCCCCCACATGGAGGGGATTGAATGAATTACTAAGTTTGATGCACTCACTGCATTAGATCAAGGATTTTTCTGAGGCATTGCCCAGAGACCTTCTCCCGTTTTTGCAATTTAAGTGCATTTCCGAGTAGATGCATCACAACTGTCCAGTTTAATGTAGCGCAGAGCCCCGAGACAATGGTATCACCAGTAATTTCCATTCTTACTGAATTATTTTCTTTGACCTCATCACCAGCATCAAGTTGCTCAGCCTAAGAGCAAGTTCTCCGAGGCCTGGCTATGTTCAGAGGCTGCTTATTTTCATATCCTGCAAAAATGATTTTGACATCACTTCTTTTGTCAGGCTACCAGCTGATCATCAAGAGCTGACATTAAAAGAAGGCACACAATGTGAAATACAATTATTTCATCTTACAGGCAATGTGTCTCTGCAGATGGGGAGGTGGGGTCCCATTGAAAACATGTCAGTGATTTATAAACCCATTCAAGTTGCCTCACTTGGGTCACTACAGCAAAGGAAAGTGTCACTAAAGCATGTAACCCCCTCCTCCCCCTCGCAACCAGTGAAAGGTGTGGCGAAAAGGCCTGGCTGTTGCTGGAGGAAGACCCTCAAGGATGGCTGAATAGGCAAGTACTGAAAATTAGAGAAAACTAGGAATGCAGGATGAAATGCCAAAGATCATTGTATTTGTCTATTCTCCTTGGAAATGGAGCCCCCAACTATCCATTCAAAGGAAATTAGATAAGGATATCATGTCCTATGATATCCTTAATTTTACCTGTGCCATTTCCCCCCCAAAATCAGCTGTATGTTTTCCAATATTTCAGCCATCTGCATGACATGGCATTCATTAGTATAACCTGTGGGTGCTCAATGCTAAATAAAAATATTTCAGTTAATGGGCAGCAAAATATGATTTCACATTTTAAGAATTTGGGAGGGTTAACTTGTTAGCTAAAAAATTCGAAGGGAAGAGGTGATTCATCTGGCCACAAATCACCCTCGATCACTATTACTAATTTTTTTCTACTGGTAGATAATAATTAACAGAAATATTAACAAGTAATTTTTGTATTCACCCTTGAAATAAAATTGAAATAGGATTAAATATTTCTCAATTGCATTGCAGTATTAATAAAACCAATTATTTTGGTTTTATTAATACCAAAATATTAATTTTTGTGTGTAGACATTTCAAATAACAAAATATTGAAGTAATTCTACCAATGCAATGACACTTTTCTTATACACCATGACATAGGGAAGAAATATGAAGAATTAAAAAATCCATTTTATTACCTGGGTTTTAAAGGTAAGGCAGTTGTGGAATCCAAGTACTTAAAATGATAATGGAGTCAATTCTTGCCAACCCTTTGCAACAGTAAAAACAATTCTGGCTTTTTGATTGGCAATCTTTAGAATCCTGTAGTGACCTAATTTTAAATACCATGTTATAATTGCAAGTTGAGAGCTAGTTTTCACTCTATCCCATGACTTCGTTACATGAATGTAAGAAGATGGTTCAATGACAACTTATACTTTGAATTTCTTTGTGTATGCAATATACATACAAGAACCAAATTCTGTAAGTGACATGAATGTTACCACATGAGCATTGTATTGTCCTTTGTCAGTCATTTCCTCTGTTCAATAAATACTGAAGGACACAAATACCTTTTTTCTTTTTCAAGAGTTTACTTTGGTAATTAATTTGATACCCCCACCCCCACCCATTTTAGTGAGTTTTCTGAACATTGGCAAAACAGAAGGGAACACAAGTATTTTGCAAACTCTTCTCCTGGAAGATAATGTGCTTGAACAACAAAAAAGGTTCATTTCCATTTTAAAGAACTGTTTTTTTTTTAAATGGCACACAAAAACATCCTCCTTTGTCCTGAGCTAGAAAAGAAGGCACACATGTTTTTTACCTGTGAGTGATATTTGGTAACCTCTGTGTAATTTTGCCAGCATTTTTTTTTTGTTCATATTGGCTTAAAGTTCAGTGCATTCATATTATTACATTCTTATAGCTAACATTTCTACTGTGCTTTAATTTTTAAAAAAATTAATGCATTCATAATCGACCCAATTAATGACATGGTCATCTTTGGGATGAGTAGGCAAGGCCATTTTTCAATAGCTATGTCTATGCAGTGTTCAATAGTAAGACTAAGCTATGAATAATAATTGCTCTTTCAAAATGATGCTCAGATGGCAAGAGTTGCTCAAGCCAGGCAGCTGGAAGAGGCTTCCAAACTCTTTCAAAGAGGAAAGCGATCTTGACCTCCGAGAGCCTGGCATTCCTGCCTCCCACTCTGCCGTCCTTCCTAGTTTTGCAAAACTGTGATGGGAATCCTCTCAAGGATTCTGTCACTCGCATGGATCTACAATAGGCAAAGACACTCTGGATTCCTGTCATGGACAGCCAGAGGTCCTAGCAGCCACCTATCTACCTGATCCCGAGAGAAAATTTTCACTTGAACAATTTTTTCGTTATTTTTTTTTCAAGCATTAAAAAGTACATGAGGCATTTGCATAATGCAAAAGAAAATGATTCTATGTCCCTTTTTGGTGTAAAAGCTTCCTTTTAGAAAGAGATGCCATTTTGACAATATCTCTACCATTTGCATGGTGAGGAGAGAGAAATATAGACACCAGCTCTTGAAGATAAAATTAAAAAAAAAGCAGACCCAGTGGGCAGGGAGCTGTACAGTTCACATATGCTGGCATAATTACATTGTTTTCCTTCGTATTAAGAAATTGCTTCCTTCATGAGTGTCTTTGCCGAAAAATAAAAGAGGGAAGTCTGAGTTCACCAGGAAAGTTATCATGAAACTGCTAGAAATGAAGCATTTACACAGCTTGTCATTTAAAACCAACAAAAAAGTAGTGGTATATGATGACAAAAATCATCTATCTACCCTAGAAAAATATATTGCATAGGAACATTACAAGCTAAAGCAACTCATTCACAGTCTCTACATGTATTCTCACTACACACTGATGCAGCCTATTCTAAATGGAGAAAATATCTTTGGCTGGCAAGGTAGACGCTATTATGGAATTTACCTGAAACACGGGCATCAGACCAGAGCTGTCCCGGAATGATATACAGCAGGGTCTTTCCTAAGTGAGCTGCAGTGGGGCAAGTATTCCCTTTCACGTCTTCTAACCCTAGGAAGGGGTTTAGAAATCTTTAGGCTGCAAATCAAGGAAATTAAAAGGGCGTTGGTGCTCGAATTTCTCTCCCCACACCCGAGCCGACAGAGCCCGAAAGACAGCCCCTTCTCCAGTGTGTCCCAAACCCGCACGGCACACTAAATCGCAGGCAGGCTGCGCCTCTGCTGGGGTGTCAGCTCCGGGTGCCACACATCCACGATGAATATCAGCCGGAAAGACGCGGCGTCCTGCCACACCTCGTGCTCAAAGGAGTCATCGAAGATGAGCACCTTGCCTTCTTCCCAGGTCCTGGAACACAGAAACGCGGAGGCTTGTGATTCGGACTCTGGAGGACCGGTGTGTGTGTATGTTGTGGGCAGGCATGGGGGAGAAGGGGCCCTACATTCACCTCCCTGCTCCTGCTAGGACCTGGGCTAAGTGCCAGTGGGCGTTATTTCACTTGCTCCATACAACAGTCCTGCAAAGCAGCTAGTGTTAATGCCAATGTTATAAGCAAGAAGGCCGAGGCTCGAGGGAATTCAGTAACAGGCCAAGGTTACATAGAATTAGGTGGCAGGGCTAGGTCTGAAGACAGCCAGCTTCCGTGACACCACGCTGACTCCTCCAGAACAATACATAAATATCATGGGGGGGGGGGTGTCTTCAGGAAGGGGGTCGCTACCATTGAATAATTCCACGGTAAAGCAATACACACACAATGTGTAACATGTGTGGGGCTCAGTACAAGCCAGCTGATGCTGAGTGCAAGTCTGTGTCTAGAACTAATATGTCAAACTCACGGCCCACAGGCCAATACTTCGTTTATATGGCCGGTGTTAGTCTTTGAGTTTGACATGCTTGATCTAGAAAGAGAAGCAAGAAGGCTCATCAACCAGATGCATGTGCTCTGGGGAGACATCACTGCAGAATGCGGCCCTGGAACTGGGAGTACCTAAGTGCCTCCAGACCAAAGAAGGGACAGAGATGAAAGGGTCTGGATTTAACATCACCCACCCCTAGTCTACATGTTCACAAAGGAAAAAGTATCCAACCGAACATGGCTTTGTCATCACAAACACCCATCCTCAGAGGTGACGAGTAAGAGAGAAAATGGTGGGAGCAAACGTACTTGGTCTCGTTGGCACACCGGATCTTGCAGCCTTCCTTGGGAATCACCAAGCCCAGGTGCATCCGGAGCCTGCAGTTCGTGGGCCCCGTGTGCGGCCACACGTGAGTTCCAGGGTGCATGATGGAATATTTGATCTGTGCAGAAAACATAACACACCGTTCTTCCAGTTATCAAGCTGTGGGGGAATTGCTAAACTAAAGTGACAGTACAACATTACTGTCAATTTGGATTAGAGCCTTTGTGAGACTTAGAATTAATATTCTCCTCTCATTTCTTTGTGAAGGACTTAAAAATAAGTGCTCCCTTTTGGCACAAAGCTATATATACACACTGAACATTTTCACCCTCAATTCTGACACCAACCACATGAAATTGGTTCATTAAAAAGAGGCATTCGTTGGGCCAAGGGACATAAACACTTCTTTGTAATCATCCACATTCCCTTATGGCCAATGAGCAATTGTGCTCTTCCCAGCACTGAAAACACTCTTGGTACCTGTCCTCTCCTGCATCCTGTTGTCTCAGGGAATTTATCCAGTAAAGAACAGGTTTTAGGAGCTCCTTTACAGGCGTTTTCATTTTTTCTTCCTAGAATAAATGATAAAAGCATTGTTAGGAACAAACCACAGTGCAGCTCTGACTCATCCTGCTTGGACCACATGTGATCCATATTGTCATGCTCACTGTGGGGATGAGAAGGCTGCATACTCACAGGGAGACCGTGTCTTGCTCCACTAGATACTGACTTGCAGAGCAAGGACTAGAATTCTCCCCTCACTGCTGAACTATTTGACTAAGGATGCCTAATAATTATCTCTTCCCCCCCCCCCCCAACTCCCTATTCCTCAAGGCAGGCAGAATAGTGGATATCAACATCAAGCCCAGAAACCTATGATATGCTATATTAATGGAGAGGGGAAATAAAGGTTACAGAGGGCACTGAGATTTCTAATCAGTGCATCTTAAAATACAGAGATTATCCTGGATTAATTAGATGTGCTCAATGGAATCCTAGGGTTCTTAAATGTGGAAGAGAGAGGCAGAAGAGGCAAGGTTTGAATGATATTGAATGAGAAAGACTTGACGGGCCATTGCTGATTCTGACTATGGAAAGGGCTACCAGCCAAGGACCGTGGGCAGACTAAACCGGAGCCTCCGGAAGGAAAGCAGCCTGATGACACTTCTGTGCTCGTCCAGTGAGACCCACTGCAGACTTCTGACCTCCAGAACTCTAACAAGTCATGTTATTTTAAGGCACTAAGTTTGTGGTAATTTGTTACAGCAGCCACAGTGATATACCAGCCCCCACCTCCCCAAAAAAGCTTATATTTCTCACCTAAAAATGCATTTCCAGGATTATACTAAAGAGTTACCTACACAATATTTTTCATTGGAATTTAATGCATTTTTCATTGTATAGATCCGTGGTTGGCAAACTGCGATTCTTGAGCCACATGTGGCTCTCTGGCTCTTCCACAAAATACCATGGCCTGGGCAAGTCTATTTTGAAGTGGCATTAGAAAAAGTTTGAAATTTCTTTTGAGAGCCAAATTTTTTAATCATTGTAGTGCTGATATTTGGCTCTGTTGACTAATGAGTTTGCTGACCACTGGTATAGATCATCCTTAATATATGGCTAAAAGCAAGATTTACATGAAGGTGGGAGGAAGTCTTTGAGAGATGATGTTTTCTAGGCATCACTGTGTGAAGAGACACAGAATTTGGGACATGGTCTTAAGCATCCTAGGCTATGCAAATTTCTTCACATCTACAAAATCGCTGTTTCTTAGGGAAGATGTGCTCAGGAATGCACAGCATCATTTGCTGCATTAAAAAAAATCATGCTGGCAAAAAACTGGCAGTCACTTGAAATCATGTGATCTCTTGAAATCATGGGTATTTCCTTGAAAATATCACTTAAGTAGTTCTTTCTCTTTCATGTAAAGCATTTGGAAAACATAACAGATAAACGACTGTGGTTGTTAGTCCTTTAACGTACACTAACTGCTTATCCTCCTCTCAGATTCAATTCCTGTGTTGACATTATGCGGTGCTATTTAGTCTTCAAAATGGATTTACTTTGTACACTCTTGTTAACCGAGTTTATCTTGAATTTTCAAAGGAAGTGGAGAGAGACTTAAAGATAAAATTCCATGCTCCTCATTTTAAGGATAGATTGATATATTAATTCAGTGGTCAGCAAACTGTGCTTGCGAGCCACATGCGGATCTTCAGCCCCTTTAGTGTGGCTCTTCTACAAAATACCATGGCCTGGGCGAGTCTATTTTGAAGAAGTGGCGTTAGAAGAAGTTTAAATTTAAAAAAGAAATTTCAATAGTCATACTGTTGATATTTGGCTCTGCTGACTATTGAGTTTGCCAACCACTGTGTTAATTCAATGAGCACATACATACCGGAGCTCTGTCTGCATGCCTTCGCCTGAATTCAGCTCAGGGAAATCTGAGGTTGAATGTAAATCACTTCCTAGTCTTGAAGAGCTCAGGGACCAGTTATTACAGTCCTGCCACTCCAGTATGTCCTCATCTCTACCAACTCTTACCCCTGGGATATCATTTTGGCAAGCAACACTATCTCCATTTGACAGGAGCAAAGAGGCTCAGGGAAGCTCCCCTCCAAGGCATTGAGGAGCACACGGTGGACTCTGCAGATACGCCTACACAGTCGAGGTATTCTCTGTAGCTTATCATTTAACAGAAAAGATTAGGGACTCAAAATACTATCCTATATAATAAAAGGCTAATATGCAAATTGACCGAACAGCAGGATGACTGGTCACTATGACATGCATTGACCACCAGGGGGCAGATTCTCAATGCAGGAGCTGTCCTCTGTTGGTCAGTGTGCTCCCACTGGGGGAGTGCTACTCAGCCAGAAACCACGCTCATGGCTGGCTAGTGCAGCAGCAGAGTGGTGGGAGCCTTTCCCACCTCCGCGGCAGCACTAAGTATGTCCAACCAATGGCATAGGGAGTGGGCCTAAGCCATCAGTCGGACATCCTGTGAGTGTTCCTGGACTGTGACGGGGTACAATCCAGGCTGAGGGACCACTCGTCCCCAGTACACGAATTTTGTGCACCAGGCTTATATTTATATTTATCCAAATACACACAGGAGTATACACAGGCATGCACACACACACAAATAAATGTTCACATGTAGTTTTAGAAAACTGGATGGAATTTGATAAGCTAGGTTTTCTTGGACAGTTTCCTGTAAATTGGGGAATCCTGACCCTGGGAAGTGTCACCAGACTAGTGTCCACTTCTGAGCTGCGGAATCTGGAAGCCGGGGGCTCACCTTGTTGCCATAGTGTAAACTGGCTCCAGTCTCCCTTCTCCCTCAGGTTTTCATCCTCAGGCAGGAAGAGGCCTTTGGCTTTATCCATCACTGCAAGACCTTCGTCACGGATCAACTTCCAGTTTCTCTCTAAGGACTAGAGAGGAGATTCTGGGGTTAGTGAACTGAAAAGAGGCCAGGTGGAACACCTATCAAAATGACTCCTGGCTTTTCGTTTATCTGGTTAATCAAGCAGTGAACATTTTCTCACTCCATCTTTTAATTCTTCCTTTTTAAAGTTGACATTTTTAAAAAATACTTTTTTTTCATTGATTTCATAGAGGAAGGGAGAGGGAGAAAGAAACATCAGTGATAAGAATCATTGATCGGCTACCTCCTACATGCCCACACTGGGGATGGAGCTCACAACCTGGGCATGTGCCTTAACTGGGGATTGAACCATGGTCTCCTAGTTCATAGGTCAACACTCAGTCACTGAGCCACACTGATCGACCAGGCTAAATTGATTTGTAGAGAGAAAGGAAAAAGAGTGTGTGTGTGTGTGTGTGTGTGTGGAGAGAGAGAGAGAGAGAGAGAGAGAGAGAGAGAGAGAGAGAGAGAGAGAGAGTAGTGAAAGCAGAATATCGATATCTATCGCCCCCTACTGGAGATTCAGCCCTAAACATGGGCATGTGCCCCAACATTGAACAGAAAACCTTTCTGTGTACAACACGACGCCCCACCAACTGAGCCACATTGGCCAGGGAGGCTCACACCATCCTCCTCCACCCGTTGGTTGAAGTTGTTTCCATACCTTGGTTATTGTGAATAATGCTGCAGTGAACAGGGAAACATATCTCTTCGCTATTCCATTAACTTTGGATGGGATTGCTGGGTCACACTGCAGTTCTATTTTTAATATTCTGAGGAACCTCCATACTGTTTTTCATAATAACTGCACCAAACTTTTACTTCTGTTTCTGTGAAACCCACCCATCCTCCTCACCCACTTTGTTCTGGTCACCTACCCATAAATAACTCCAATACCACTTTAATCCCAGGTAGGTAATTCATAAGTAGCAAGTCCAAGATTTAATTTCAATACAGACACACTCAAAAGTCCTCACTTTGGCAGGTCCTCAAAGTGAGAGAATAAGGTGGTTTTCTCAAGGATGCTAAGATTAAGATTACAGAAAGGGAAAGAAGAAAAAAACGCAGCCCAGATATTTACATCTTCTATAAAACATTCAAATCACCAGCAGTCCCTGCCGCTACGTGCCTCGTTCCCCTTGCCAGATAAATCTGTTAGATTCATGTGAGAGGAGAACTACCTCGCTAACACAGGGAATGACTTTCCACAAGAGTATTTTTGGCACCTTCCCATCCTCTTGCCTGGTATTTTAGAAGTTTCTTTCACTTCTTCTGAAAGCAAATTTTCGAGGCATCTTTGGAAGGAGCCTATCTTTTGTTCCTAAAATAGGGCACAAAGCCCCAGGGGGAAATGTGAAAGTGACTGCATCACTCTATATAAAAAGTTTGAAATGCTACGGAGGAGCAAGCTGCTTTTGTATGTGACATGCCATTCCTGCTCCCCCTCACCTCCTCTGTGTCTCAGGGAGGCGTAGCTGAGGTCCTTTTCCAGGAGCAGTAATGATTCTATAAAAACACGATTTTCTATCCCCTGGCCACACATAGGACACCGGTGCCACCTGCGCTGTGAGGCTGAGGACCTATTCAGTAGGGATCGGGCAGCACACAGGTTTGGGTTTTTCTTCTTTTTTAATATAATTTTATTGATTTTTTTTACAGAGAGGAAGAGAGAGCGATAGAGAGTTAGAAACATCGATGAGAGAGAATCATCCATCAGGTGCCTCTTGCACACCCCCTATTGGGAATGTGCCCACAACCAAGGTACATGCCCTTGACCGGAATTGAACCTGGGACCTTTCAGTCCGCAGGCCGATGCTCTATCCACTGTGCCAAACCAATTCCGGCAGCGCACAGTTTCTGATTCCCATTACAAAACAGCCACTCCCCACTTTTTTTCAGGCTCAGTCCTGTGTCAGACAATGTTACAATGAAGGATCCTCGTTAATCTAGTGACCACTTTCCCTTTCAGGAATGAAGGGGTAGCTCTTGGAGTGGACATCTCACAGTCCAGCGGCCAGAAAGCGTCCGCTGCCTCCACGCCCCTCGGCTGTTCTAAGGCACCTGCGGGAGGGGAGGAGAGGCGGCAGTGGCCCTGGGGACCCTGCTCCCCTCTGGGGCACGAGGGTGATTGACAGCTCCTGCCAGCTCCTCTGCAGTGGGTTGCTGGCACCTGTGAGGCACAGGTCTTTGTGAGGGTGGTCCTTGGGGAACAGAGTGCTCCCAACAGGACACCGGGCTGACCAAGGGGGTTCACGTTTCTGACAGCTGGAAAAAAAACAGGCTAAGCAGTAACACACCTAGTAAACCTGATGAAATAATGAACATCAAAAAGATAGTAATCATGATCTCTTACGTGGTCCACACAAACATTTTTCTACCAAAGTAATAACTACACTATGGCAGTAATTTTCAACCAAGTGCACCACAAGAATTTCTAGAATGCAATGCCTAACTTATTTTTCCTTAGATTGTAAAATAAAAAATAAATAAAAAATGACAACAGTCAACACAAGAACTATTGTTGGGTGTGAATGGATCAAAATTGTATATTTGTGTGTGTGTGTGTGTGTGTGTGTGTGTGTGTGTGTTGCAGAATTTTAGTAGTCTATGTGTGCCAGGAGATGAAAAAGATTGAAAATCGCTCACTAGGGGATGCTTTTCAACTTTGGAAAGACACAGCAGGGTGTCTTTAAGGGTATTAGGGAGAAATCTGGGATGGGACCTGGTAGTTATTTTTAAGCACAAACCAAAAAACCACATTGTATAGAATCACATAGTTATAGGGGAGTGTGTGTGTGTGTGTGTGTGTGTGTGTGTGTGTGTGTGAGAGAGAGAGAGAGAGAGAGAGAGAGAGAGAGAGAGAGAGAGAGAATACACATTTTCTCTATAGTTATATTCTGTTTCCTGAGATGGCAAAAATTTCCATTTTTTAGGCAATTCCATCAGGAATTTGAAGGATGCCTACATTGTTAAAGGACTCATATGAAATATTACTTCCTTGATCCTAAATTCACCCATTTCATGAAACTGAAGAGAGACATGGGTAGGGTTGGCCTTTGAGTTGGTGGCCCAGAAATGAATAGCTTCTAACTCACATTCCTTCTTGTGGCTACACCACAAAGACTTCAGAAATCAGAACTGATTGCTTTCACAGTGCCACATGCCTCCATAAACCCATCATCAGCACTTGCCTGTTGAGTTAAACCTCAGCTGTATTTGGCACTCCAGTCACCCACAAATGGATTTCCTAGTTTCAAGCCTCATTAGTCCCACAATACACTCCAGCTCTCTTTAATCCAAACCCTCTATCCAGTTCAGGGCACTTGGCTGATATTCTGCTCATCCCTCTTGAATGGTACCTGTTTCTCTTTTATACCAAATTAGATTATCTCCTGCCTGGGCCGGTGTGGCTCAGTGGTTGAGCATCGACCTCTGACACAGGAGGTCACAGTTGATTCGTCATCAGAGCATATGCCCAAGTTGAGGGCTCAATCCCCAGTAGGGGGCATGCAGGAGGCAGCCTATCAATGATGCTCTTTCATTACTGATGTTGCCATCTCTCTCTACCTGTCCCTGCCTCTCTAAAAATCAATAAAACATTTTTAAAAATTAGATTAAGTCCTATTTTAAAGCCTTTTTCTAAAACTGATTTCATGCAGAAAGTCTTTAGAGAAGCACATTAAACCCACACTAATTGTTATTTAACTACTAGAGGCCTGGTGCAAGAAATTTGTGCACTTGTGGGTAGGGGGTCCCTCAGCCCAGCCTGTGCCCTAAGCTGTCAGACCAACATCCTTAGCACTGGCACGGAGGCAGGAGAGGCTCCTGCCACCACTGCTGCCCTCACCAGCCGTGAGCTTGGCTCAGGGCTTCTGGCTGAATGGCACCCCCCTGTGGGAGCACACTGACCACCAGGGGGCAGCTCCTGCATTGAGCATCTGCCCCCTGATGGTCCGTGTGCATCATAGCAACTGGTAGTTCGGTTGATTTGCATATTAGCTTTTTATTATATAGGATTTATTTTACTATTTTCATTGGATTAAAACATACACTTTCTTTTAGTGCTCACAGCTATTTTTAAATGTGTCTAGTAGGTTTTCTGGTTCTCACCAGAAGTCCCCCACCACAACGAAGAAAAATATATATATTTTAAAAGTCAAATACTACTGTAGGTCTTATAATGGAGGCAGCAGTCTCTTACCCATCTCTTCCCTAGGCCCGAGTTCAATCCCAGCTATTTCCTGCAGCGAGTTAACAACAAGATGTCTTCTTTCCCCTGTCTTCATTGTGCAATAAGGTTGCATCCGCACATCGTTCAAACATCTGGGTAAATTCACACTCAGGTTTTATACAACTTTGACAATGAGGTTATCATTCACATTTGAGTTGTAATGATTACACCTCATTTCACATGCTCTCTTTTCTTTGGCTTAATTTTCTAATGCACTTAGCATCTTCCTTCTTTACAGCAATGAAGGAGTGCGAGAAAATCTCAACACTATTCTCCCCTTTGCCAAAAACATCCTATAAGCTATTATTTTTCTTTCTCTCTCTCTCTCTCCCTCTCTCTCTCTCTCTTTTTTTTTTTTTTTTTTTTTTTTTTTTTGCAGAGAGCCCGCTAGTAGCCATCTGCTTTGTTTTCCTCTGAACAGGTTGCTGTCTGGGCTTGCTGGACAACTGTCCTTGGCCTCTGCCTGGTTTCGGGCTCCCTAATAAGTGAATGCTAGACATTGCTGAGAAAGAACACACCACAGATAAAACTGAATTTCTGAAGCTAGTTGTACACTTGTTTGAAGGCCTGGCCATGTGCAGAATTCTAGGCAGTAAATAACTTCTTTGTAGAATTTTGCAAGCATCGCTCCATTGCATTATAACTTTTAGTACAGTGTAATGTTTGGAGGTGTAAAATTTAGAGCCAGACAGCCTGGATATGAAATCTGACTCTTGCCACGTAACTAGCTGTGTGATATTGGGCAAGTTACTTAACCACTCTGTGCCTTAGGTTCCTCATTTATCAAGAGGGTAAAATGCTACTAGTTCCCTTAAGAGTCTCCAAGAAGATTAAATGTGCTTACAACTACGTTTGCTGTATGTAATTATAGCTATGATGATGATGATGGTGAAGATTTAAGATCTTTTTATTTCTGGTTTCCTGAGATTCTATGGCAACATGCTTTAATGTAAATGCTAGAAACTCAGCAGTCCCTTCAATATGGAAATTGATCTCACGGAGCTTTAAATATTTTCTCCTAGGTAGGGAAACAAACATTTTTGCTGAGGCAGGTAGTAAAGGTTGCAGATTGCTAAGTCAGGGGAGTTGCTAAGGAAAATCACTCCTGGATGGAATGAGTTTGCTAGGGTTGCCAGAACATTCCACAGCCGGCCTGCGTGACTCCAACCACAGGTGGCGAATAGTCCCTCAGTTCTGGAGGCTGCAAGTCCAAGCTCAACGGGGTTGGCGGGTTTGGTTTCTTTTGAGCCCTCTCTCCCTGACCTGCAGATGGCCACCTTCTCACTATGCCCTCACACACCCTCCTGTGTGTCCAAATTTCCTTTTCTTATGAGAACACTAGTCACATTGCATTAGGGCCCATCCTAACAGGCTCATTTTAACTTAACCGCCTCTCCAAAGGCCCTGTCTCCAGTGCAGTCAACATTCCGAGGTCTGGGGGGACTAAGGCTTCAACATACGAATTGGGGAGAGGGCGGGGGGACACAGCCTATAGCACTAATGCAGAATCAGGTTAGAACTAGTTCCAGCTAAGAAAGCAAACAGCAGATGGAGGGGATCGGAGATAAATTCACATCAACGCGGGAATGAGTGAGAAGAATTTTAGAGGGGCAGCATGAAATAGAGGCATGGACAAAGGCAGAAAAAAGCTATGCCTTTCACATGTGGGCAAAACATAATACAAGAACTCTTAAAACTCAGGTTCACCCACACAGGATTGGGCAAGTAACCGGGTGATTAGCTGTTAAGAAAAAGCCTGTTAAAGCCTGAAAACTCTGACGCTGGCATTGGAAAAGTCCCAGAGATGTATGGACTCTGAAAGGTTCTGACTCTAAATTAAGAAAAGGCACAGGTTAGGCATTAAATTGGAGTGAGAAGGAATTGATAACAAAGGTGCTTTAGGAGAATGTATACCACATTTTACTTAACTGTGTGAGAACGAGCTTGCTACAGTTAATTAGTTTGGGAATTTATCTGATTTCTTTTGGAGATAAAATCGGCTTACTTGAATCTTAGCCAAAGCATGCCTGTACGTTAGCACAGTGAAGATAAGACAGGGGAGCAGTATGTTCCTCTTATAAAGAAACCGGGGGTGGGCACCCCCAGAGCACCGAGCTGAAGGTAGGAAATTGGAGCAAATACAATCGTGAGTCTAATGCCCACGCAGCACATTCTCTCTGCAATAAGTTTAATAAAATCTCCTGGGAAATTAGCAGCATTAACGCAGCAATGTGTTGCTGGTTCTAATGCATTTTAATCAGATTTCCTGTTTTCCAAGTTGACAAAGGAAAACATCGGACATTTGTTATCGTGGAAATAAAGACCAACCAAAAGGAAAGGCGCAGGCTATTTATTCAGGGCTTGCTAGGACAAAGGAGCCAGCCGCCCGCACTTGTTCTCTGGCCGGGAAGTAGGAACACCTTAGAGCACTGGTCGGCAAACTCATTAGTCAACAGAGCCAAATATCCAAAGTACAATGATTGAAATTTCTTTGAAGAGCCAAATTTTTTTTTAAAAACTTCTTCCAATGCCACTTCTTCAAAATAGACTGGCCCAGGCCGTGGTCTTTTGTGGAAGAGCCACACTCAAGGGGCCAAAGAGCCGCATGTGGCTCTCGAGCCATGGCTTGCCAACCATGGTTCTAGGATAAAGGAGACAAGACAGTCCAGGTTGCCAGGAGGAACATGTCTGGGATGCAGACAGCAAAGGAGATCCACAGTCCTCAGACGGTAGCCCAAACTGGCAGGGACAGTGGCCAATAATGTCAGTTGGAGGAAGGTAAAAGGAGAGACCAGGTCTCTGCGTGGCTTTACCTACTGTGAACAACGAGCTGAGCTACATCCTGAGGGAGCTACAGCTAGGAGCAAACCCCCCAAAGCGAAGGGGCTAAGCTGATGGGGAGGCTTTCTGTGTACACGCTAAATATGTCACCTGATAAACAGATCAGCGATGACCTATAACATGTATGTGACACCACTGTAATGAGCTAGTTATTAATCACAGGAACGGAGCAAAGGGAAGGCCAGTCATTACGAGCATGGCCATTTGGGCAGCTTCACCAGGAAGATGCTTCTTTACACTTTCAATGGAAGCTCCATTCCATTCCCTGCAAAGCACTGGGGGGAGGGGTGCACCAAAGGGGAGACAGTGCATGCTCAGCAAAGTCGGGAGGACATAGGTAGGATGCCTGTCAGTCAAACCTGGGAACAGAGACCACTGGCCAGAGGGGCAGGGCCACTACAAGCCCATGACCATTTGGGAATGCATAATCCCCAAGACAAAGGCGTTTTCTCTGTGGTGGTTCCCTTGTTTTGCACTTGCCTGAGTTCCTCCATGGCCATGTGGACTGCAGCTAGGAACACCAACTGAGCCAGCCTGATGCTGGATTGGCCTCTGCTCCAACATGGAGTGTAAATCTCGACACTGGCTTTGATGTTAGCCCTGATGAAGGCACTATGGGTGGGACAAAGGAGAATGGGACCTTGGAAACTCAGGGGATGAATTCCACAGAAACCAAGCTTTCCACAGTATGTGACCCTCCTGGAGTGGCCTCCGGAAATTTTTATTCAAGCAGTACCCCCAAGAACCCCACTGCCACCGATAACATACGTGTATGTGTGTGGTTACGACACCGATCTGTGTGTATGTGCAGTAAGTCATAGGTCATGATCTACTCATTCAAAAACTTGGAACTGCAAATGCAGTACCAACCTACAGGTACAGCTTGCAATTGTCCTAAAGCAGTGGTCGGCAAACTCATGAGTCAACAGAGCCAAATATCAACAGTACAACGATTGACATTTCTTTTGAGAGCCAATTTTTTTAAACTTAAACTTCTTCTAATGCCACTTCTTCAAAATAAACTCTCCCAGGCATTTTGTGGAAGAGACACACTCAAAGGGCCAAAGAGTCGCATGTGGCTCTCGAGCTGCAGTTTGCCAACCACGGTCCTAAAGTATCAAACACTGTGCTGTGAGTTCCCAAAGAAAGCCACAAATAAAGCCAATTTTTAGTATATTTCTCCCCCACATTCACAAATACTGAAAACCTACCCATTTCACTTTGAGAAAGAAAACAACCTCTTATAGTTTGGAATAATTCAAAGAATAGATAATATTTTTTCCTTTTGCTAGTGCTATACATGGCATCACATGCAGTCCAGTCCTAAAACCTTAGCAGTGTCTACTCTTACATTCAAACACACACAGGCACACCCTTGACGGTGGGCTTTTGTTGCATTTTGTTTTCGTTTTGAGCCTTACCAAAAGCTCAAAGGAGAGTAAAAGCAGAGGATGTTATTTGGAACTTAAAGATAAAAGAAACAAGACTTTGCTTCGATGGGTGAAATGACTTGCCCAAGGTGTCAGAGCTGAGAACAAAACGAACATGCTTCTAACTGTAGACCCCAGTTCAAAGAGTCCTCCTTTAAATCCTACAACCAGCAGATTCCCCGAGTTCTCTCAACTCCCCTGGTGAGGATGTCGTTTTCAGTGACGGTATCATTGGTTTCCCAAAAGCTTAAGCTTTGAATCACAAAAATAGGATTATGCTATTAGCTGATCTTAAGGCACCGCTTCCAGCTCGGCCTCATTCCTAACACTTTTCCATAAAAATCACAAATCCTCTCATTTTACAGCTTAATTCCACTGTAAATCTGACATTTTTACTTCTTTCTCAATCCATTTCATCTCAAAAGCAGTTCAGTGAAAACATTCAGATATTTAATTACACCGCTAGAAATGTTGAACCACTAATGTCATTACTGGATGTCTTCCTTTTTTTCCTTTGCCCAGATGACGTTATTCATACACAACAGATCTCTTAGGAAAAGCTCCAGTCTGAAGGAACATGACAGAGAGCCTTATCTTTCTAATCAATCATTCTTAAGTACTGTGCCACACCATCAGCAAAATATCGCTGGGCCCTCCTCTCACTGAAATATAACTACAATATGAGGAAAGAAAGGATTATCTGCGTGCGATCTGTTTATATCTGAGCAGCTGTTCTGAAACACCCAAACACTCAAAGGATGCCAGGATGTTCCTTGTCCCCAGGGAAGAAGGGAGGACAGAGTCAGGTAGCAGGAGAAACGAACACTAAAGGGATGCTTTAAATACTGGTTTCCTGTTGCTCCTGGCTGTTGCATTTGCTATGTTCTTTCTATGCATGCAACTAAATTCACCTCCGAATGAGGCGGATCAAAGGATAATCTCAGAAAAAGGAAGAGCAGCTTTCTTATGGTAGGATGGCTTTTTTCCCCCCAGGAGAGGAGATTTCTTTTCTCTTTCCTATTTATATCCTAACAAAGACATTAATCCATTTTTGTTTCAATTTCTCTATGTTAAATATCCCCAAGGCACTGAGGGGTCTGATATTTGTGATTTGGACAACCACCTGTTAAATTTTAAGGAACACAGACCTACAAGAAAAAACTGGAGTGGAATATTTTTCTCTAAATATTTTCCTTTGAGTTGCATAGTCTCTCACCACCACCACCACCACCACCACCACCACTACCACCACTACCACCACTACCACCATCACCACCACCACCACCACCACCACCACCACCACCACCACCACCACCAAATGGCAAAGTACACAATAAGGGGCAACAATGACAATCAACAAAAGTGGAAAACAAATGATGACTTTTACTAACATTGTCCCATGCCTTCAAGAAAATGGCCCTCTACGTCTCCCTGGAACACACCATGAGGATAATTTAAAGGAAAATGTACCATCCATGGCAGTTAACTGTCACAGAAAAGCCTGAATGGGGGTGATAATCCCTAAAAGGATTTGGGCCAAAGCATGGTGGCTACCAGATTTAGAAGGTTTCCACTTTAAGATGTTCACACCTGGGTGAGGATCCACGTTCGGATCTGAGAGCACGTGGGGTCAGCAAGAGCACCTAATGCTTGGTCACCTTCCAAGCATCCATTGTGCCTCTTCCTCCTTCCTCACAGAACCCTGCTTTAGTTCAGATATCCACCCTCCTGAAGATAATCCACTGACTGTAGAGGAGTAAGGGGTTGATCAATTGTTTGAAGGAAAATCTCACAGCCCCTTGCCAATAATTCATCCAGGACGGAAATGTGACTTCAGTTGACTCCATTAGACAGAAGGGAAAGGCTTTTGCTCCCTGCTGGAAGGACAGGGACAGTCTTTCTCCTGCTGGAAGCTTCTGACCTCAGCCTGTTGCCAGCTACTTGGGTTCTCAGACTCCCTTACAACTGTGAGTACCCATGGGACATGGTTATGAACAAGAGAACAGGGTCTGCTTGGAGGTTTCTAGAAGGCCATGTAGGGCTGGTGTGGTGCTGAACAATGTCAAGAAGCCCCCAAATCCTTTCCAATTTTCCTAGTCCGCCCCAATTCTAGATGCTGCTGGCAGCCATCCTGGAGAAAGCTGGCTCTAGGACAAAGCTGACCGCAGAGGAGGCGTACAGGCAGGAAAACCTTCCCCAATTACACAGCCCCAGGTCTGCCTACCGTAGGCCTCCTTCCTAGGAGCCAATCCGATTCCTCCTGGTGTGAGCCAGGGTCATGCTGTGTTTCCGTTACTTGAACTTGAAAGCATCCTAAAAGCTACAGTAGAGAAAGAGACTTACAAAGAGACCAAGAGAAAAAGACTTGCTGGGAGAGAACCAGAAGCGCCCAGTGTGATATAATCCTAGAGAGGATGGACTTTTACAAAGGAAAGAATTGCCGATAATGCTAAAGGCAGTACATGCATCAGGGGCGCTGTTTTCCCTGTACTGTGTCTGCTTTAGAAATAGAACAAGTTTAAAGCAATCTGCATTCGCTGTCACCACACCATGCTCTTCTGATGCATAAGGTATTCAGAGGCTAACTGATGGCAGATGACTTTACACTGGATTATGATAATTATTATGGGTGACAATTTGTTTATGATGATTATCTAGTGTGGTTTTTTAAAAATATATTTTGATTTTTCACAGAGGGGAAGGGAGAGGGATAGAGAGTTAGAAACATCGATGAGAGAGAACCATCAACCAGCTGCCTCCTGCACACCCCCTACCACGGATGTACCTGCAACCAATGTACATGCCCTTGACTGGAATCGAACCTGGGACCTTTCAGTCCGCAGCCTGACACTCTATCCACTGAGCCAAACCGGTTTCGGCATGAAGTGTGTTTTTACAGTGAAATACAGAGTAACCATGGTCAGGTAAGACTTATACAACATAAGTTACATGGAGAGCACATTGCAACCTTTCTTTTTCCCCCAAGTAGACTACATTCATCACTAAAGCCTCATAGACACATTTTATTCAAGACATTCTCGAAAACAAACAAAAACTGGAAAAATGTAAAACATTTATCTAAAGATTGCACAAGTTTTACGAGTATGAGGGAGTACTGAAGCCAAAATGTGTGAGAACTGCTCTTTAAGAAAAATTTCTTTCACCATCTCCACTAAACCTTCGGCTAATGTCACCGGATATAAACTCTCTCTCTGCCCTGACATTCTTTTCCACGGGAAGCATCCTGGCTGTGAGGAGGAAGCAGACAGTCTGAGTCAACACTCACCTTCACCAGCTCCGTGTAGCCTGTTTCTCTCGGGGTCCACCACGGCTGGGCTTTCAGTCCGTCCACGTTGTAGAGCGAGCGCTGCCAAACGGATGCAAAATGGCCCCTCTGGTGCCCAAGCTCGTACCACCTATACGCCTGAAAGAACAGAAAAAAAAAAATGAACTGCAAAGGAGGCATTTTTACTAATTTTAAAATTAAAGTCACCAATAACCAAGTATTGCTTTGTGACAGTGAAATAAAGAGCTTGCTAGTCAGGCATGCCCAAGTAAGTTACACTGGTGAGAACTGTTCTTGTACTGGATCTCTGGTTATGACCCATGAGGACAAGGGAATGGGTGATTTTATTTTCTGTCGAGGCTGTGTGGTGTTTTAACACAGGATTCGTGCCGCGTGCACTAGGGTCTCCCTCAGTGTTCAGTAGAGTCTAGGACTTATTTGTTGAGTAATAAACAATTTTGGACACTGATGTAGACTATATAGTCTACGTTTTATCTCTTAAATTCTGTGTTTGAGTTTCCTTTTAAAAGAGTTGCGATCTTGATCATTTCTTCAAAGATATCTGCATTTACTGCATGAGAATTTTAAATTGAGAGTCCCTCTTTTCACATGTGTTTTTCTATCTGTGTCCACATTCAGGAAGGCCACCTAAGGTAACAGTGTAAATCCTCCATTAAATTAATTAGACAAGCCAGGCTGGTGTGGCTCAGTGGTTGAGCGTTGGCCTGTGAACCAGGAGGTCACAGTTCGATTCTCAGTCAGGGCACGTGCCCAGGTTGTGGGCTCCATCCCCAGTGTGGGGTGTGCAGGAGGCAGCCAATCAATGATTCTCTCTCATCATTGATGTTTCTCTCTCTCTCTCTCTCTCTCCCTCTCTAAAACTCAATATATATATTTATATATATATAAAGGTATCTTTTAAAAATTACATAGACAAATGGAAATTGTATTCTGAGTTGGCATTAATATAGTGATAGCCCATAATAGATTTTTTAAAAGGGGGATTTTTGTTCCCTTCCCTCCCTCCTCCCCGCACCCGCGCCCCCCCTCCCCCCTAAGGATAACATCTGTGGCTTTAGGCTAGCTGTAACATGATATGACTGGCCTCCAAGAAGACCAGCCTTTCCAGGGACAGTTGGCTGCAGACTGCGCTGCTTCATGTGTCTCCTTCAGACAATGCCCGGCCATATGCTCTCTGGAGGCCCTCCCCGCAGGCTCCCCCAGGGCCAGGACACACCCGTTGTCTTAGGGCAGAGGACAATCTAGTGCCCTATCAATAGTAACCCCTCCCTTATTGCAAATCTGATCTAATGATTACTTTTAAAGAGTGATTTCCAATGCACATTTTAATCAATTACACACCACCTTTTAATACCAAGCAGATAAAGATGTTCATAAAACTCCAGATATACTTTACGTGTTAACTACAGTGACTTTTATGTCTTAAAATTCATACTTTGAAAATTCTTTCGCTAGGAAAATCAAGGGTGATAGCAGTACCACGTCATATTTTCAGTAATTCTTTTCAGTTTACTTGCTTTTATGTGTGATCAGCAGTTGATCATTCCAAGAACTGTGAAGTATCTACCATTTACAAATGGTAAAGCTGAGGCTTAAAAAGGCTACAATCTTGAACTAGAACCCACAGCTCCGAACAATGTCCTACACAGCTACTCTTCAATGATATTTTCAACGAAGGTAAAATCATCTTCAATTACATAGAGGACCCAATGAATTCAGCAAGAGGGGAAAAAACACAAACACATCTAAACTACTTTTCAATAAGAATTTGCAAGAAAATCAAGTTAGAATCCATTGAAAATGTCCTCTTTACTGTTTCCCTTTTATACTTCTTACCAAGAATACTGAAATAGAGTACCTTCTAAATAAATGTGTTTTCTATACTTCAAATTATTGTCACGTATGGTTGGTCTCTCTCTCTCTCTCTCTCTCACACACACACACACACACACACACACACACACACACACCATGACAGAAATTACATGTCAAATGATTCCAACTCAGAAAACCCCAGGCCACACCTAGGGAACAGGCTATGTCTTACGTGGCCCCGGCCAGAGTCCACTATGCCTGGGGCTCTGTGCACAGTGGGGCCTGGGAGACACACTTGTGGTGCGAACAATTGGCTGCACCCTGCCTGTGGAGGACCCTGAACGCCATTGCTTAGCAATCGGACTGGTTTTTCTTTTGCACTGGGGGTGTTTGAGCATACAATGCAAGTTAAGTCTAAAGCAAGAAACAGCAGCCAGGTTCTCACCGCCATCGCTACATGGAAGGTGACAACAGACAGCACGGACTGAGCAAGAGGGAAGGTGACACAGGCGCCAGACGCCAGGAAGCTAGCTCTCAGATCCCGGCCTGTCTGGATGGGAGGTCTCTCAGAGGAGGAGGAGCTAGAGCTGATTCAAGTCCAGATCCTGGGGAGTCAGGAATCTCATCAAATGAGAGATGGAATTCAGGAAGGAAAATGGGTTAGAGGAAGATAAGAGAGTTGTCTCTGTGACATGGTGTGGTGGCATTAAGCGGGCAACAGACGTACAGATCTGGACTTGGAGTGGGAGAGGAGAGCTGGGATGGGGATCTGGGAGTTATGGAAATACTGGGAACAGCTGAGTGTGAATTGCTGAGACCATCATGGTCTGTCTCCTCCCACTCCTATCCATACGGAACCACTAGGAAAACCTTCTTCAAAAGCAGCCTTATAGCAGGCTCTGCAGCACTGAGGCTGTAGGTCTGCTTCTCTCGCGGGGCCTGGAGCTGAGCTCCAAGCAGAGAACATGAAGACAACTGCTT
This sequence comes from Pipistrellus hanaki, assembly GCF_964339955.1. Taxonomy (NCBI): domain Eukaryota; kingdom Metazoa; phylum Chordata; class Mammalia; order Chiroptera; family Vespertilionidae; genus Pipistrellus; species Pipistrellus hanaki. The sequence continues at coordinate 21,630,206 of NC_140519.1, read as the reverse complement.
GCTAATGGGCAAACTCAGAGCATGACAGTCAATTCACTGGTTCAATACCTAACATCAAGAATGTATTAACATGGGGCTGTGCCTGACCGGTGTGGCTCAGTGGTTGAGTGCTACCCTATGAACCAGGAGGTCATGGTTCAATTCCCGGTCAGGGCACATGACCGGATTGCAGGCGCCATCCTCAGTGTGGGGTGTGCAAGAAGCATCCAATTAATAATTCTCTCTTTTTCTCCCTCTTCCTTCCTCTCTGAAATCAATATTTTTTTTAAAAAAATGAATATACTAACATGGGGCTTCTACATTCCACTTGCTTTCATTCCACTGTAAGGAGAGTCCTTGTGAACTTCTAAAATTCAAGAACTGTGCTGTTCTGTGCATATTAATAATAAGTAAGCGGATAGAACAACAGTCTCTAAGTTCAAATCCCAACCCCCTAACAGGTATTCAGCTGTGAGTGCTTGGCCCTTGAAGTAAGGGCTATTTTCATCTAAGATGTGAGAAGAAATCATAGACTTCTTTGATCTATCTTTCTTTGTCCTGGACCCTGAGATGTTCAAAGATAATTAATCAGTGAGAATAATTACATTTATAGAAATCAAACATGAACATTTATCCGGTGTTAGATATTGCAGCAAAGTCTTTCTTATCCCTCTCATTCAAAGGAGGTAGCAGGCATCTACATCTAAAAGAACGAAGGAACACAAAAGTGACTGCTAGTCAGTAATTTTTTCTCCCTTTATTTCTAATTCAGAGACTCACTTCATCCTTTTATCCACGGCTCTAAGGAGAGCCCAGTCTAGAGCCGTGTGATGGTGCAGCACTTACCCGGAGGTGGGTTTCACCTCCCAGCAATGTCCTGTAAACCATTGTGGGTTGATTGGGAGTGTTTTGAAATTTACATATCATGACTAATGACCTAATGTTGTGTTTAAAGAAGCCGACTCAGAAAATGTTAACAGCCACAAAGAAAATATGTAACTAGTTTCAGCTACTACATTTTTTGAGTCAGTACTTGTTATTACTCTTCCTACAGGTGTGTCATCTTAAACTTGGTATTAAATATTTCTCAAGGTAATTAACCCTGGGGTTCAGGGAGCTTAGGAATCAGTTGAATAAAGACGTCATTCTGAAATAACCACTTTTTAAGTTCCCAAATAAAAACAAATCTAAGCAAACTGTTAAAATATTTTTAAAATACTTAAACAATTTCAAGGATACCTATTTCATATTTTGAAAACATTTTTCAAGGCAAATGTCTACCATTTTATACATACACAGATATACACATAGGTGCGCCCACACACACACACAGCCCTATTTAGAGACCACTCTTATGATTATTCACTCAGATACTTTCTTGAAAGAAACTACAGAAGCCAATGCCCAAAAATTCTTTAGAGGATAAAGTAAGAGTTGTTGGGTTGTTTCAAAAAAGCTTAAATTATCACTTTCAAAAAATTATGCTAAAAAAGTATAACTGTCTTAGAAATAATTTACCCCTACTCCGTCCTCTTTTAGAATAAAAACATTCATAAATACATTACCTCCTTGTTCCCAACCCTCTGCATGGCATCCCCCAGGTGAAAATAAAATCGTCCATCATCAGTGCCAGGATCCCCAGATTCTATTCCTTCCTGTAGAAAAGACAATGTTAGCATTTATGGAAGAATACCACAGTCAATTCATTGATTTACTTAATCTTTATATACCAGTTGAAAATCGAAGAACCAGACAAATTCATCTCAACATTAAAGTTTGGCAATTAGATTACCAGTCAATATTTACAATGCAAAACCAAAAGAAGGTTTAATAAAAGTTAAACTTTAACAATACATTCATCATCAATTAACAGATTAGCCCATAAAATTAGCACCATTGCTTTGTGAATTGTCTCTGTGGATGTGATCATATTTCAGTATCCCACATAATTTCTCTGGCCAGGTACTAACACATTTATTTGGTTTTCCAAATCTAAACATTTGTCATTTAGAGGCTTGTTTAAAAATGCCTGAACCAACATGTTTTGTTACTCATATGTCTGAAGTGACAGAGGCCCAACTGCAAGTAATGTTTTTCTCTCTCCAAACAAATGCGCTCTCCTCACCTTTTAACAAAATTCTATCTGATAAAAGAGTAGTATGCAAATTGATTGTCACTACAACACACACGATGGCTGCCCCATTGTGGACACATAATGGCCGCCACAAGATGGCCGGCAGGGGAGGGCAGTTATGGTCGATCAGGCCAGCAGGGGAGGGCAATTGGGAGGGACCAGGCCTGCAAGGGAGGGAAGCTGGGGGGGACCAGGCCTGCAGGGGAGGGCAGTTAGGGGTGACTAGGCCTGCAGGGGAGGGCAGTTGGGGGCAACCAGGAAGGCAGAGGAGTGGTTAGGGGATGATCAGGCTGGCAGGCAGAGTGGTTAGGGGCAATCAGGCAGGCAGGTAGGCAAGTAGTTAGGAGCCAGCAGTCCTGAATTGTGAGGATTGGGCCTAAATGGGCAGTTGGACATCCCTTGAGGGGTCCCAGATTGGAGGGGGTGCAGGCTGGGCTGAGGGACACACATACACACACACACACACACACACACACACACACACACACCCATGCACGAGTTTCGTGCACCACGTCTCTAGTATTTTGTAAAACATTTGATAGGATTAAAGCTAATTGGAATCTCTGAGAATGTAACTGTTATTAAACAAGTCTTATTATAAAACACTTAGCTGATATCTATCTCCATCTCCCCCATAAGGACTGACATTGAGACTTATAAAAAAAAAAACAGAAAATACTAAAGCAAGAAAATAAACTTTAAAAAATAAAAAAGGACAAAGGTAAAAAAAAATATTCAATATCAAGGATTTCCTTTTAAAAATCTGCATCTTTGAGGCTTTGTCACAAGAAGTCCATTGTCCTGGAAAGCAATTTTATTTGCATAATGTTGAGAAGTAGCTGCAACAAACGAGAGAAGCAGAGTTGTGATCAGGGTTCTGGACGGATAGACACTCCAATCAATGACCTCAGTTGTTAATGGAGCACCCTGCCCCCCATATCTCATCATTGTTGAAGCAGGGAGAGTCCTGCTAGGCCTTTCCTGTGTCTAAGGAAACCTAAGAAAACACCTTAAGTCAGAGAAACACACATGCCCACAGAGTCGTGGCAGGGGATGGAAAAGTCTGCAGAGGCCCAGTGACAGTCAAGACAGATTGCGGGGTGCACGCCCACCTCACTCCCGTGCTGGGATGTGAGCCAGATATGACCTTTTTGAGAAACCAGAAGTCTGCATAATTATATAAAATGTGCAGATTCTCAACACAGGCAAGCAATTAAAATTATTTTAATAAGAGTTATGTTGGCCAAATATAACGTGCAAGCTATTTGCGATCAGTGGGCTGCTACTTGGTACCTCTGATTTAAGCCCTGTGAAAGAAAGAGATCATAAAAGTATAATATACTGCTACTTAAAAAAAAAAAAAAAATTCACTGACATTCAATCAGCTACCTGTCCAATATGGCAGCTGCTGCTGGCTCATGTCATTATTTAATTTAACATTAATTAAAATTAAAATTTCAATTCTTCAGTCACACCCGCCACATTTCAGGTACTCAGTCGCCACGTGTGGCCATTGGCTACTAGAATGGAATACAGAGGGCATGTCCCCTGTGGTGACAGATTCACCGGTAGCCCTGAGCTAGACCAAATGTGATTTGAGCCAGTTGACCAAGATGCAACTGGATATGATAGAGAAAAACGACAGCATAGCTTAATCTGAGTATTCTGCTACCAGGCTTTTTGGAGTTTGACCTCTTCAGGGTGCATTTTTTACCTCACTTTGTATGAGCTGTCCCGGGCCCTATTCAAACTAGTTTCAATCATTTAATTCACATATGTCAAACACAAGGCCCGCAGGCCAAATCCAGCCCGCCAGGCCTTGCAATGTGGCCCGCACCGCGCTGTCATCACTGCACTCCGCTGTCAGTTTATGACATTGTCAGTTTATGACTGTTCAGTAAACCATTCGGCCCACGATTTAGGCTGGATTTTAGATTTTGGCCCCTTCTCTGATTGAGTTCGACACCCCTAATTTAATTCATTGCCCGTATTTTAAAATATTATGTCAGTAACTTTGGTCTACCTTTAAAGTTTCAAAACAAACTAATAATGACCTCAGTTTTAGAAATGTCTTCATAAAAGTCTTTTCCAGAGAGTCTCTGCTTAGACAGTTGGTGTTTCTACATTTGATACTCTCATTCCTGGTGAAGGTCCACATTGGCCTAAGAATATACATCTTCTGACCTAGTATCAAATGTAGGTCAGAAGATGTATATTTTCACCATGAAAAGACTCAGCAGTGCATGCCAATTGATGTACAAAGATTGACTCAGAACCATTGGAAAATGAACCAAAGGCAAGGGCAGGGATAGTTACCTTCAAATAGGGAATGCTTTCTGCAATCTTGTTCTGGGCCTTCAGGATAAACCCGTAATGCACTTTAGCGAAGCCATCATTTGGTGCCACTTTCAGAACCTAAACTCAAAGAGAAAAAGAAGCCACTGTGATTGACAACAAATTCTACAAATGACTGTCAAAACACATTCTAATTAGCTTTGCTCTACTTTGGATCATGACGTTACAGCTTTAAAACACTAGTGTTTAGTTTCATTGCAATATATTAAGCTTAAATGGCCTCATTTCCTCTCAACTCAATGTTTTCACACCCACACATTAGTTCTTGAAAAATGAAGGAATAAATATGAAAAGGCAACGACTGTTAAGAGTGTTACTTTAACAATGCAAATGAGCAAAACATCTGTCAATTGTTATGACTTCAATATATTTTTAGTAATCAAGAAAAACTACATTTGCTATCTTAAAGTCAACTCTGAATGATTATACACTTCTTTACATACATGCCTTATACATTACCTTAACAGAAAACTTGGTTTGCATTTGTAATGTATCATGATCCACTGATTCAATGTAAATTTCTTGAAGGTCTAGCCATTTTCTAAAAAACATTTTTTTTTTTCCCAAAGAGTAAGGAAGAGATAGAAACATCAATGATGACAGAGACTCATTGATCGGCTGCCTCCTGCTTGCTTCCCCATTGGGGGTCAAGCCCTCAACCTGGGCATACACCCTGACCTGGAATCGAACCATGACCTCCTGATTCATAGGTCAACGCTCAACAGCTGAGCCACACCTGTCAGGCTAAGGGTCAGGCTAAGGTCTAGCCATTTTTAAGGACTGAGAATAAAGAGGTGAACAAATTCAATATTCTGTGATAAAATCTAGGTAAATATTTAAAATAAATCATATTACAGTTTGTCTTATGCATTTATTATGATTACAATTAATTATGCAAAATGCCTCTAAATAAAAATCAGCAGTGAGAAATCAAAATGATAACATTCAACTCGGGGAGCTGCTTAAACAAACTAATTTATGGAGCAAAAGTGAAAGCCTTGATAAAAGGTTACCATCTCAGTGAAGCCTGCGCCCAACCACCAGATATAAAACAGACCCCTCCCCCCATCACTAGTCACTTTCTAACTCCTTATCTGGACTCCTCTTTATTTGTAGCGCTTATCTCCATTGACTTATTATTTATTTCCCCGACTAAGAAATAAGCAGTACAGGGATTGTGTCTGTTACACTCACTGCCGATCCCCAGTGCTTAGAACAGTGCCGGGCACATGGCAGGTTGTGAAGAAGTAAGTCTGCACTGACTGAGCGGATGGGTGCATGCTGCTTTCCTCCCCAACGAGGGCTCTGAAAGCAGGCTCTGCGGCTGCACTTCCCAGCACCTGTGACCAGGCTGGATGCTGAGGAAGAGCTCAACAAATGCCCCTGGAATTGAACCTGATGGAGGCCGATCGTGTTTCCAGTAGCATAACTCTGAAGGGATTATTATACGAAGTACAGCTACACAGATGACATTTCTGCTTGCTCTAGACACAGAGCTGTCATCTCAAGTAATTAGCAAAGGTACTCCTTTACTGGACATTGTCGAACACACAGACCTCTTCTAGGCCCCAGACATATACACATAAACGAGATACACTCGCTTTATCAGGGAGCTCCCAGTCGGGCAGGGAGACGGACCCATAAGCAGACAATGGCAGTGCGATGTGGTGAGTGTGACTATAGTGATAGGCATGAGGCATGCAGGGAGTACAGCAGAGGGGCACCTAGATCACTCTGGGGTGGGTGTGGCTGGGCCACATCTGAAAGGTGTGTAGGGTTGAATAGGAGTTCATTACGGAAAGGGAGTATGGGGGATAGAGGGCAGAAGGCAGATCACAAAAGCTCTGCTAAAACACACACACACACACACACACACACACACACACACACGAAACAAAAGCTCCTGTTTAGTTACATGACCAAGATAATCTCCCGGGGAGCAGAAATTTAAAATGCTTCTGTTTGACTGTCTTTGAAGTGTAACATGTAGTATGCAGCAGGCTCCAGGGCTCTTCCCTCATTTGCATGGCAGAGAGTCCCACGTCCCACTGATACACATGCGACCAAGAGGGGAGGCTGGCCGTCAGGCAACCAGGGGCCGCCTCCCTGCTTGCTTCGCTGTGATCACCCTCTGTGCTCGCTGCAGTTCACACGCGGTGCATGAGGGATGTGCAGGCTGTATTATCCAGCTGCAATCAACAAACTCTCAGAAAAGGACAAGTGGCTTTAGAAGATCTCTAAGAATGCCACACTGATGTTAATACTAACAATATAACACAAATTCTCTCTGTTTCACACACACACACACACACACACACACACACACACACACCCAAAATGGTATAGCTGCCATTTCTAGTCACAGTACAAACTCTGCATGACATTACCAGAAATTTAAAAGTCATATAATCATAATAGCATTACACACTGATATTACTGAAATATATATTTTTTTCGGGGAGAATAAAAATATTTTTGGCAGTAAACAAAAAATTTTAAAATACCAACACATTAAAACGTATTTTGGAGTAGCTTTTACAATGTCCATGATAAATCAGTCTATGAACATGCATTTTGCAGGTATTTGCTTGAATATTTTTAAAATTTATTTCAGAGAGGAAGGGAGAGAGATAGTAACATCAATCATGAGAGAGAATCACTGATCAGCTGCCCCCTGCACGTCCCACACTGGGGATCGAGCCCGCAACCTGGGCATATGCCTTTGACCAGAATCGAACCTGAGACCCTTCAGCCCATAGGCCAACACTCTATCCACTGAGCCAAACCGGTGAGGGCTACTTGAATATTTTACACTGGAATATTAAACAAGACCACTGCTTGGGCAATGGGAACCACTAAAGAGTTAAGCCGAGGATGGATGGTCAGATCTGTGACTGGTGTGAATGAAAGCAGGGGAGTCAGGCCTGGACAGGATAAATCTGTTTAAAATGGAGAGGATTTGAAAGATACTCAGAAAGTAAAGAGGAATTAGTGATTGAGAACCGGATTGTGGACCCATAAGGATATGCTATGTTTGTACCACTAGCCACCATTTCCCAGGCTGCTGTGGCAGCTTCCATAAAGAGGAATTGATTAAGCAAAGCATGAAGAAGAATTTAGGGGGTTATTGGGGTGACATTGAGAGAGGAAGGAGACATAGGAGCACCTCCAAGAGCTGTAGGTGTGAACAACCTAGATCTAACCATTTTAAAGTTGGTCTTTGTTGAAACTAAGTGCAACAAAAACCCAGAAAAGGAAAAAGAATAAATTTACTCAAAGATAAAAATCGACATGCAAAAAATAGAAAATTACACTATCACTTTTCTGGAAATGATCTTAGACTGTGCCATAACGTATCAGGATAAACTGTGGTTAAGGAAAGAGAATCCATTAGACACAGCTTATTAACTCTGGAGTGAAAGAAGAAATAAAAGGCAAACCGCACATGTATTTTTCAGTCTATTAATATGTCTTTAAAAAGGATCCCACTCAATTGTATTAGACAACTACAGTTAGACCTTCTGCATCCTGTTGTGCTTATTCAGATGGGATTATGATTTCAAATGTATAAACAACAGCAGGGAGATTTTATTTTTTTCAAGATGAAGTAAAATGTTTAAGTATCAGACTTAGTAGCAAGTAAAAAAAAAAGTGAATGTATTCAAAAGATTTTTAAAAGGTAAGGAAGGACAAATTCATAGCGGGTGAGAGAAACTGGTATGTTTTCAGATACTGACTTAACTTCACATGTGCTTAGAACTCAACCAATACTTGATCATGATTTTAGGAAGGAAAGAAGGGAGGGAGGGAGGAATGTAAAGAGGGAGGGAGGAATGTAAAAAAGAAGGGAGGGAGGTAGGGAAGGAGGAATGAATTCTATAATTCCATCTTATATAATGGCTGCTGGCAGTGGCAGAACAATGGGCATATTGGATATAGTTTGACAATTCTTACATTCATACAATTCTGAATCTTTGAGATAGAGCATGCATCCCCTAACCCAGTGGTCGGCAAACTCAGTCAACAGAGCCAAATATCAACAATACAACGATTGAAATTTCTTTTGAGAGCCAAATTTTTTAAACTTAAACTTCTTCTAACACCATTTCTTCAAAATAGACTCGCCCAGGCCGTGATATTTTGTGAAAGAGCCACACTAAAGGGGCCAAAGGGCTGCATGTGCCTCATTGAGCCACAGTTTGCATGACACTCAGTGTCATGTTTAGGCCATTCACAAATACAATGCCCCACATGGATGTACATGTTTTAATGATGTGGACCAGGTATATTAGTGGATGCAGGATCAATCCACTTTTTGTAGATACTCAAGATGCTATAAAAAACAAAGGTCTTATTTATGTCCTCTCAGATAGAAAACAATTATAAGGATGAAAAGACAATAGCTCTGAAATTCAATTATTTTCAATGAAGCATTGACAGCAATAAAAGGAAGAAAGCACCCCTTTATGAGTGGACAGTCCCCAGACTGGGGCTGAACTCACTGCATTGAACTTGCCAGCATTTTACAAACAGAAGAAATCCTACTGACCATCCCTGAAGAGCAGCCTTTTGATGTCAAAAGCAACAGCTGGACACCCATAGACAGATGTGTTTTCCTCTCTTACCGAGACATTAACTTTCCCCGGCTTCTGAGCTTGTTTGGGATCCTGTTTACTCTAAACCAAGTGAACTCCCTGATTGCTGGGAGGAGTCACAGTTTTCTAGATTTTACAGTTACTTGTGACCTAGAGGTTATTTATAAAAACGGCCATTACAAGGTAGAAATCCTTTCATAGGCATCACTGCTAAATAAACAGAGTCAGTGGCCCTCTGAGAGGTGAGTCATTTACTCCCCATGCCTACCAGAAGCCAATTCCAGTATGCCAGCAGAGCTGAATCATCTGGAGGTGGCTGATGGCATTTCTCCAAACCTGAAAAGGATGCATAAAATGATTGCTTGCTGCCAGACAGCTGAGGGCATCTTAATCTACATGTTATTGCCTCCTACTGGCCAAACATCTGAACAGCCAAAGGCAGTTTCTCCCAAACCTGATAATCTGACAGTGGATTTGTGTACTAACCTCTGGCCTTCTAAGTGTTTATTTACCTTGCCTTAGGACAATTTGTGTTAATAAAAAGCAAGGGGTCCTGAAACAAGGAGAACTTGATTTCTTTAGCCAAGCTATTCTGGCCCCCAAATGCCTTTCAAAATTATGTTTCATCTCTGGACTCTTTAATTTATGCACAGCACCTTCTCCAGATTTCTGAACCCCTCTACATGCTGCATCAAGACCACCGGCATTACATGCCCAAGAAACTCATGCTCTGTAGCTTCTCTAGACCAGACTTCTAGTGAAAAAAAAGAAAAAGAAAAAAAGAAAAGAGTATGTTTTCATGTTTCCGAAACACTTGAGTTCCTCTTCCAGCATAGAGCACACTTTTAGAAAGGCTGTTTGTGGACCAATAAAGATGAAGTTTGAAAGTACCACAATTATAGGTTGAAGGTTTTGATGTACCAAGTGTCAACTAAACTCTAAGATCTTCTGATCATGGGGAAAAAGACTATGTGAAAACAAAACTAAGATGTCACCTATCATAATACATGCCATTTAACTTTATATATATATATATATATATATATATATATATATCCCTAATATGCAAATAGACCAAACTGCAGAAACCCTAATATGCATATAAAACCCTAATATGCAAATAGACCAAACTGCAGAAACCCCAATATGCAAATAGACCAAACTGCAGAACAACCAAACAACCAGTTGCTATGACGTGCGCTGACCACCAGGGGTGTGCATCAGCAGCAGGCAGATGGTGGGCATCGGCCATGGTGGGATGGTGGGGCAGGTGAGCAGGGGTGCCAGACCAAGGCTGGTGCCAGTTCTTATCATCGGGGTAAGCCTCTGGTGGTTACTGAAAATTCTTTGCTTCTGTGCGCCAAGGTCTCGCTGGGCATTCACACCTGCTGTTGGCGCCAGCCCCACATGCACCCGCTGCCAGAGCCACTGCTCACACCCACTGCCAGTGCTGGTCCCGATCACTCAGTGGTCAGCAGGTGCAAGTGGCAGCTGTCAGCCCTAATTGCCCTTCAGAGCTTCTCCACCTCCCCTGCTCCTGAGGGACAATCAGGGCCAGCAGCCACCTTTTGCACCCACTGCCAGCACCAGTCCCACTTGCACCTGCAGCCAGCGCTGCCGCTCACATCCGCTGCTGGCACCACTGCTCACACCTGTTGCCAGTGCCTGGCTCTGGCCTCTGATTGCTCAGCACCATCAGTGTGTTCAATGCTGCCACCCCAATTGTCCCTGAGGGCTTTTCCACCTCCTCCTGCTCATCGGGGCAGCAGCCGCTGACAGTGCAGGGCCTGCTCTCACCTGCTGCTGGTGCTGGCCCCAATAGCTCCGTGCTGATAGCAGGTGGGAGCAGGGCCGTCACTGTTTGGGAGCAGTGGCGGTGGGAGTGGGGCTGCCGGCAGACAGGGTATTGGGGGCTCACGGTGGGGGCACGGAGGATGAGCTGAGACCTACTCCTGTGCCCACCGCAGCCTCACTGCCCACAGTTCCTTTCAAGGTGCATGAGTTCATGCACTGGGCCCCAAGTTTAAAATAAAGAGAATGAGAGATTGGATGCATTAAATGTAATTTACAAATAACATTAGACCATTGTGTTCAAAATAATTTGATGTAGTTAATGGAAGATTGCAGCTTGCTTACCTTTTCATAAACCTTCTTGGCATTCTCATTATCTCCCATCAGCAGGTAACCCACTCCGAGGTCATTCTTTAAGGAAGTGTCATCAGGAAATAGTTGAACTAATTTCTGAAGGGTAGCAAGAGAGCCTCTCATGTGACCTGATTTGGTGGAAAGAGAAAAAAAAAAAATCCAATAGAAATAAAAGCAGATTACATACACTTTTATAGTGAGATTAAAATCAAGACAGGCTATTCATTCACTGGAGCCAGAATATCAACTTGAATCCGACTCTTATACATAGATGGCTAAATACCTATTAGGATTTCATTATACAGTTGCAACAGTATCTCCTATAAAAACTAAATATAGCCGAAGCCGGTTTGGCTCAGTGGTAGAGCATCGGTCTGCGGACTGAAGAGTCCCAGGTTTGATTCCGGTCAAGGGCATGTACATTGGTTGCGGGCACATCTCCGGTGGGGGGTGTGCAGGAGGCAGCTGGTCGATGTTTGTCTCTCATCGACGTTTCTAGCTCTCTATCTCTGTCCCTTCCTCTCTTTAAAAAATCAATAAAATATTTTAAAAAACGAACAAAAAAACCCCTAATATAATACTGATTATAATTCAAATCTTCTCCCATCACCATATATCATAACATAGAAACCCTCATCTGAAACCTATATCATATTAACCAATGTTCCCCCAATAAATTTAATTTTAAAAAATCCAATAGAAATAAAATCCTTCCTATTTTCTAAATTCATTAACATTTGCTTTTTTTTTAATATCAAACTCAGTCTTAAGAAAGTTTCTGTTATCAGTTCCCTGTAAAATCAAGTTTTACTGAGTTTTTGTTTTGTTTTGTTTATTACAATTAAATTTAAAATTATGAATAGGGAACAAGTTAAAAATCTAACTGATTTCGAGGTCCAGCATCCTGTGTGGAGCTTGAAGGGGCCCAGCCGTACCCTGCTGACATTGTTTCCAATGACGAGTGTCTTCATCTCCAGGTGAGGACCCATGCTCTCAGCAAAGGAAACATCATCCAGTGTTAGGGGACCCTCTGCTGGACGACAGGATGCTACGCACGCGTGAGCCATGGAAACCCTAGCTTCAATTCACGTTTAAGGCTACCTGGTGGCAACTTAAAATTTCTGCGGCCAATTGGCATTACTTCTTGCTGAAGTTGGGAAGACACGCTGAGTATGAAAAAATGTGCAAAATAAGACTAGTCTACATGACACATGTAATTACCTAAAGGGCTCAGTTGCTCACAAACTGAATATTAGCCACGGGCATTTAGGACCATCAATAGCGATGCCCCACTAGTAGATAAAATATTGGGCGCAAAACATCACCCAATCTGTCTGAGGCTGGCTCCCCAATGCTGGCCTTGCTGGGATGGGTTTGCTCAGCTATTCATTCCTTCACTGACAAGTCTGACTCAGAATCTCTCCTGTCCCTCAACAGCCCAGACTAATGTCAGACATTCTTCTGTTTCTTAACTTCCCCTATTAATCAGTATAAAGCCCAAGGTGAAAATCCCTCCTGCTGCTACCCCCACAGATCCCTTCCTCTCTGCATCATGGCACCCTATTCCACTGGGGGTGAACTTCGTCTCTACATCCCCTTCACTGACATCTCCTGCCACAATCCCTCCTCACACAGCCTCCTTCTCATTCAGAGGAGGAGACTAAGAAAGACTGCCGTGGAAGAGGGCTAGCTATTATTATTGATTTTTTACAGAGAGGAAGAGAGTGGGATAGAGAGTTAGAAACACCGATGAGAGAGAATCATCAATCAGCTGCCTCTTGCACATCCCCTACTGGGGTCGAGCCCGCAACCAAGGTACATGCCCTTGACCAGAATCAAACCCAGGACCTTTCAGCCCTCAGGCCGATGCTCTATCCACTGAGCAAAACCGGCTTCCGCAAGCGGGCTAGCTTTATCCCTAGGCCCTCTCTCCCTCAGGGCTGGGAGTGGAATAAGGCAGGTGAGGCACCCAAGTTCAAGAGGGTGCCCCAAACTCAGTCATCCAGAGGAGTGATTTTTATGTATTTCTTTTAAAATATCAAAATGAATGTAAAAATCTAGGATGAACAAAACATCAAAAATGTAAGGACTGACTCAGTAACCAATGCTATGCTGGAGCCCGAGGCAAAGGCAGCTCAGCCTGTGTGTGTGCCGTACTCTTTTCTTCCCCTGAACGGATCCTTAGGAACCGAAGTTTAATTGACCAGTCCTTCTGTTTTTAATCATCACCTGGGTCACCTTCTATCAGAGATTTCTGTCATCTACCAAAGGGACATTCGACCTTTAATTCCACCCCTCAGGCAGCTGATAAAAGGGTCATTTTGTCTAGCATATTACTTACATGAGCTTCTCCTAGTGGCGTCGATAATTGGTTCATGTAAGTGACCCAGCCAGCCCAGCACCCACCTTAGCATGGGCTGAGGTTCTTCTTCCCAGTTTACATGTTAGGAGGGCGAGGACCACAGCCTGGTGATAAGGGACGTGACAGCCGGTCTTACTGCCTCGGCTCTGGGAGCCTGGGTCACGCAGAGAATAGGCTCTATGCTGCTCTTTTCAAAGCAATTCGTGATTTAAAAAAAAATTTTTTTTCTAACGTTTTCCTTGCCATAGAGTCAAACCTTACACGGAAAATTTTATTTAAATGTATTTTTAAAATATATCTTACTGATATTTTACAGAGAGGAAGAGAAAGGGACAGTGAGTTAGAAACATCGATGAGAGAGAATCATCGATCAGCTGCCTCTTGCACACCTTCTACTGGGGATGTGCCCGAAACCAAGGTACATGCCCTTGACGGAATTGAACCTGGGACCTTTCAGTCTGCAGGCCGACGCTCTATCCACTGAGCCAGACCAGTTTCGGCAAAGAGAATTTTAGAGCGCCTAAAAACTCTTAATATTCCTCTACAAAAATGGTCCCACTGATCACTTTAACCTTCATGCACCAGGCCGTTCTAGTTTAAGAGAAAAGAGATTTGGCGTGACAGCAAGAGGTTTTTATTCTAGGCCTATTCACTGATTAGCGATAACTCCTTAGGCGAATTATTCAGCCTCTTAGCCTCCGATTGACCTCCGTTTTCAAATGGGTGGGGTAGGGTGAGGAGGGAGGGGCGGTAAAAATAGCATCGGCATCGATCAAGGTTGGGATTTCTATGTCAGTCTAAGAAGCAGCCGGGTAAATGATCCGAAATTAGTTCTGGGACTCAGGTTACCTTCCATGTAACTAGATTCTTCTAGGAGCACCCAGGCTCTGCCAGGGAAAAGCATGGCCCGTGTGACGGAATGAACTTCTCTTCCCCCATCTCACCTAGAAACTGCTGTCTGTCTGAGCGCCGCTTCAGACTCAGCTTCACCAGGTCGGTGGGCACCTCGGGCAGGCCGGCCACCTCCTGGTAGGTCTCGATAGCCCTGCGCAGCACCTCGTTGCTCCTCCTCTTCTCAGCCAAGTCGTCTTCGCACTAAAGGAAGGCCCACACCGAATTAATGTCCCCTGACAGGGAATACTTATAATCACCCAAGATATTCATGAAAAGTGACCTTTGTATGTGCTTTAGAAATAATTCAAGATAGGTACAAGTTTTCTCTTTATGAAAAGATAAAAAAATAAAACAAAGGAAAGCAATACAACATGTTATTCTAATAATATGAAGAAGCTGAAACCTGTTTGGCTCAGTGGATAGAGCGTCAGCCTGTGGACTGAAAGGTCCCAGGTTCCATTGTGGTCAAGGGCATGTACCTTGGTTGCGGGCACATCTCCAGTGGGGGGTGTGCAAGAGGCAACTGATCGATGTTTCTCTCTCATAGATGTTTCTAACTATCCCTCTCTCTTTCTCTCTGTAAAAAATCAATAAAATGTATTAATAATAATAATAATAATAATATGAAGAAAAGTTAGCTACTAAGCTACAGGCCAAAAAGAATATAAAACAACAACAACAACAACAATGAAACTAATATATACTGGGATTGATGGTGGTTTATATCATGTTATACACTAACATTACACAGACAGGTCTCCAGTCCACTATTCCTGGTCTCCCATCAGTTCATTCATTCATTCCACAACTGTTTTCTGGGAGCCAGGTTCTGTTCCACACACAGGGAACTGAGCACTGGTTCCAGGACATTGGCATTGTAAAGCCTTTTAGTGACTCAGCCCACCTCACTTTCCTAGGAGATGTGTCATTTTCTGCCTCAGAGACACTAATGGTTCGTGTAAGAGAATAAGGTGAATTGAGTTTATAACCTAAGATTTGGTGTCTGGATGTTCAGAGAACATAGCCAACATTTATTTTCACAGTGACCCAAAGAATGGGATTGCTACTTCAGAAATGATTCATACTGTAATTTGTATTTAACTCAATGTTGCCAAGCTTTTAAAATTTGTTGGGATGTGCTAAAATAATTATATAATCTGCTAATAAAGGATGAAAAAGTCATCATTTATTCAGGCCGGAGTGGCTCAGTTGGCTAAGCATCTTCTTGTGCACCAAAAGGTTGCCAGGCAACAGACTGATGTTTCTCTCTCACAAGGATGTTTCTCCTTGTCCCTCTCCTTCCTGCTCCTCCTCCCCCTGTCTCTCTCTCCCTCCCTCCCCATCCTCCTTCCTTACTCTGACTGTGTCCCTGGGTAAGAATTAAAAAAAAAAAATCTTCCATTGAACTCTTGTTTTTAAAATTCCTACGCATTTGAAATTTCCTTTAAATTATTCTATTAAACTGTAATTTAACATGCCTAAATTTTACATTATGTCACAATACATAAATATCAGTAACACCTTATAGCATAATAGCTTAGAGATTAAAAAAAAATTTACCTGAGGCCTAAATCTCAAATTCCTACTGTTACATGTGGATGCAAACATAGCAATTACCATATGTAAAAATTCGTGCATTTATTTGGATTTTGGTGTCCATCATTAATAATACATATAGAGAAACATTCTAAAGCACACAGCATTCCTGCCATAATTTAGTTAGCATTTGCACCAATCATTTTCTCCCTAGTTAATATGCTTTCCTCAACCAAATGACTATCAATATCAGTGACATCACTTATTTCAATGGGCATGAGCTTTCGGAAACACATTTTCTCTGGTTGAACAGCAATACAATTTGGCAATTTGGCAGGATTACTGACCAAATTCATTTACAAAAATGATACCATTGTTATCTGCTAAACCTGGTAGACAATGTGGGCAAGAGGAATTTATTTGCATTAATTTTTTATAACCTTAATTCATTAAACTTTAATTGATACATTTTCAATGGTAAGAAGAATCTGAGCATCTGGATCTTGAGTGGTCGCCACCTTTAGTTCAGAGCAAAACGTACTTGCTTTGTCCATAAATGTGTGAATTCCTGTGTGAGTGTCACACGTCAGTCACTGCCCTGCCTCCCTCCTGTGACTGGAGTATTTTGGTAACTCTGCACCTGCTGTTTGCCAGCAGGTCTGAAAACCAATCTCCAGCCACCAGGCAGGGCCTTCACTGCTCAACAGTGTATGTCAGCCCTGGCTTCCACCCCGAGTTCCAGACTCTAGGAATCCAGGGTTCGACTTGACATGCCCATTTGACTGTCTAACAGGCAGCACAAACATAACAGGACCAAAATCAAATTTTTTATTTTGTACCTCCCCAAGCCTGTCCCTCTACCGATCTTGCTCTATCCTCTCCTCAGGTGGCCAAACCAGAAACCCAGACTCATCCTGGAGTCCCCTCTTTCTGTAGCCTTACAGCGAAACCCATCAAATCCTCCCAGCTCTGCCCTCAGCCCAGCTCCCCATCTCCACGGCCATGGCCACAGTCTGAGCCACAGCATCTCTGGTGCACATGCAAGAGGCTCCTATTCTTGCTTCTGTTTCTGCCCTCATCATCCATTCTCCACCTGGCAACCACAAAAAGCTTATGAAAAAGGAAAATAGAGTCACATCCATGCAAAAACCTTCCAATAAGCCCTCCCGTGGCTTCCCAGCGCATAGAAGAGGCAACCTGCGAGGCCCTTGCCTCACCTGTCCTGCTTCCCTGTCCCCCCCACCGCTCTCTGTTCTGTCCTGGAGCGTATGCCCTCCTGCACCACAGCCTTTGCCCTGCTGCTCCCTCTGCCTCATCAGCTCCTCCCACAACCTTGTCTCCTCTCAGCAACTTGTCCCTCCATCTAGAGGCCTTGTCTGATCACCTGATCTGAGGGGTTGCCTTCAGCCCCCAACTCTTAACAGGTGCGCTCTTTAACCCATTCCCTTCTTTTCTTATGGCGTGTATTAATACATCAGAGGATCTAATATTTATTTTTAACACTTTGTAATATTCTCCGAATACACATTTCTTTATAAAGACCTTCAGGGCTTTGCTCAAATGTCACCTCTTCGGGAGAGCCTTCCCTGCCCCCTATCCCATAATTCATCTCCTCGCACATCCAGTGCTGTTCTCTGCTTTAGGCTGTTTCTCCTTAGCACTCACCGCTAGCAGGTGTATACATTTACACATTTGTCCCATGCACTGTCTCTGCCATTACAATAAACATCCATGTTTTGTTGACAGCTGCATCTTGCAGTGCCTAAACAGAGCCTAGCGTATCGTGGGTTTTCACGAAATAATTTGAGTAACTTTTAAAATGTCTTCCACTGGAATAAATACCAGACCCACCAGGACAGAGCCCATGACAATGGCAGGGCCCAAACAGGGTGTGGCACCCAGGCGTTATGCCCCTACAGGTGAAGGGGGCAAAGCTGCAGGGAATGGGGAGCTGGACGATGGAGAAAGTCAGACAGAAACGGAGACGATGGGAATGGGAGACAGCGGGGAGGGAGCTGGACAGAAAGAAGCCAACTAGAAGAAAACTACAGAGGACATAAGTATATTCCTTTTTAGGGTTTGAAAGTCTTTCCTAAGCACACTTGCAACCCCTTATTATAAAACTGAGGTTCTTAAAAGCTCTCAGGAGTCTAATGTGAAAATTATATAGTGGGTCTAAATGGGATGGAATGGAAGGGTGATGGGAAATCAATGACCAAAGTGTTATTCTTCATTTTCATTTCAAAACCACAGAGATGCCATATTGGGGGGGGGGGGGGTGTGAAGGAAGGGAGGGGGAAGAAATGTTTCTAAATTCAGCTTTACACAGCAGCAATAATGAATTGTCTTATTTAGAACAATATTTCTTGCTTGAGTTTGTGCATACACATGAGAAATTGATTCTGTATAAAAGTTAGAAGGGAAAAAGAAAATGCAAATAGTGGGTGACCAGAAATCCAATTATACAGAACACAAGGACATCACCCACCATTATCTAAGTTTATCTAATTTCTAGAATACCTGTGCCTTCCCATATCTCGCCCGTGGACTCTGGGGGTATTTACGAATCAGTTCTTCAAATGCAGTCACTGCTTCCTCAATTTTTCCCTGTTAGGAAGAGATCATTACATAAATACAATACATTCAAATGTCTGATGCTGTTCAATACAGTTATTAAATATTCACCAAGTAATTCTGTCAACATTTCCTGGACTCCATTCTGAGTTTAAAATTCATTTTTATCTATTTTTTTAAATTAATTGTATTCTGGAAACATAAAGCTTAGAAATGCATATAAATATACTTTATCTCTTAAAAGACAGAAACATGACAAATGTAATATGAGTCTTCTTTAAAAGAAATTGCATTTTCCCTCTATCTGTACTAATTCCTGCATGCATTCTTAAAAATATATATATATTTAGGTTTTAAGTTGGGAGAAAATACTGCTGGCAACTAGAATGTCTTGGGTCTGTGATGAGAAGTCAGAAGCACCTGGGAAAAAGGTGGGGAATAAGGATGCAGGATGCGCAGAAACGGGTTTGGCTCAGTGGATAGAGCGCCGGACTACGGACTGAAGGGTCCCAGGTTCGATTCCAGCCAAAGGCATGTACTTCAGTTGCAGGCACATTCCCAGTAGGGGGTGTGCAAGAGGCAGCTGATTGATGTTTCTATCTCATCAATGTTACTAACTCTTTATCCCTCTCTCTTCCTCTCTGTAAAAAATCAATAAAACATATATTAAAAAAAAAAAAAAAAAGGATGCAGGATGCCAGGGCCCAGTGACCGTGGTTCTGGTCACCCATAGGATATCAGGGCTGATTTGGCCCATCTGGTTGCCTGCGGTGCCTTGCTGCCTCTGTGTCATGGGACCCCTCCCAGGCTCACATGAGTCCTTAAGGAGACGGGCCGAGCACCTGCGATAGGTCTCTGACCACCACTGCAGAGAAAGGACAGAGGATGCGCAACAGGTACACAGGTGAGGGTTTTGGCACAGGGCCGAGGAACCCTCTCCCCACCCCACTCCATCAGCACCACTCCACAGGGTCACACACACATGTCCTGGCGTCTAACAGAAGCAGCAGGTCTAGGATGTTTGGAGCCATGGGAAAAAGGCAGAGTTAAACTTTCCCAGACCCTCAGCGGCCTATAAATAACTGATAAATCCATTCCGTCCACCTGGAAATGCAAACTCACTGTGGTTTCTGTGTTTGCCCCTCACCGAGTGGGTTTTCACACCTCACAGTGTGGCTGTGCAAAGCAAACTGTACGGCCTTCCAGCTGCTACTTCCACCTACTTCCGGACAACAACGTCCTGCTACAGCTCCTCACAATTATTCCTTCACCCAGACATCATGGCCACCAGTGGCACCGAGGGCTGGGGAGAAACAGGTGCATAGTGTGGTGGTTCTGAGTACAGGCCCAGAGCCAGGCGGACTGGTGAGGGTCACTTCGAAGGTGTGTGGCCTAAGACAAGTATCGGATGACTCTGCCTTGGGTGCCTCATCTGCTCAATGGGGATCGTGAAGGCCCTTCACTACCTTGTGGGGCTGCTGTCAAGGCCAAATCCGAAAACATACAGAGAGCGCTTGCAGACAAGACTATATGTCTACAAACACAGAAAGCATTGAACAATGTCACCTGTTATTGTTGTTGTTATGATGATGATCATCATCATCACCATCATTACTGTGCTGGGTGAAGGATGTGTGTGCCAAAACAAGATAATGGGGAGCATCACAGAGAAGTCTCTTACCTGACAGACAGGCAGGTTAATGCAGAGTAAATGAGGATTTGGATGCAGAGCTAAATCAAGCCAGGAACACACTCTCTAAGTCACATTAATTGCCAGAAGTAATTGTATCACTATTTGAAATCTGCTCTCCCTCTCACAGTATTAATTTTTTGAGCAGTATTAGGTTCACAGCAAAACTGAGGAGAACACAGAGATTTCACATATGCCCCGGAGCCCAACACAAGTACAGATCGACACCCTGCACCTGAGGGTACACTTGTTGCCGTCAATGAACCTACACTGACACAGCCTCACCCCCTCTCCCCAAAGTCCAGGATGTACCTTAGGGTTCACTGTTGGTGTTGCACAGCCTGGGGGTTTAGATTAAAATATAAATGCACACGGTCTGTATCCACCATTATAGGATCGTGCAGAGTAGTTTCACAGCCTTATAATTTTTCTAGGAGTTGCCTATTCATCCCTTTCCCCTCTTCCCTGCCTGCCACTCACTCCTGGAAACCATTGATCCTTTTACTGTCTCCATAGTTTTGCCTTTTCCAGAATGTCATACAATTGGAATCATACAGTAACCAGCCTTTTCAGATTCGCTTTTTTCCCACTTAATACACATCTAAGGTTCCTCCATGTCTTTTCATGACTTGATATTCCATTGTTTTTTCTAGTGCTGAGTATTACTTCATCGTCTCGATGTAACACAGTTGATTTATCCATTTATCTACTAAAGAACATCTTGGTTGCTTCCAAGTTTTGGCAGTTATGAACTAAGGCGCTATAAACATCCATGTACAGGTTTCTATGTGTATGTAAGCTTTAAACTCTTTTTGGGTAAATAAAGATCAAAGAGCAGGCTTTCTGGATTGTACGATTACAGTACATGTACTTTGTAAGAAACCACCAGAACTGTCTCCCAAAGTGGCAGTGCTATTCTGCATTCTTATCAGCAAAAAATGAAAGCTCCTGATGTCCCATGACCTTGACAGCATTTGGTGTTGTCAGTGATCAGAGTTTGGCCAATCTAATGGGCGTGCAGTGGTATTTCATTGGTGTTTTAATGTTCATTTCCCTGATAACATGTGACTTGGAGCATCTTATGCTTGTCATCTGGAGAGGTATCTGTTAAGATCTGTTTTTTTAATCATTATTTGTTTTCTTATTGTTTAATTTTTTGAGTTCTTTGTATATTTTGGCTAACAGTTCGTTTTTAAAACCACTGCTCTATTTCTTCTGTGAATAATTTTAAGGAATGATGAATTCATGTTAAATATCTTTTTCTCTGTGACTTTTTTCTAAGTATCCTGCATTAGCTTTCTGTGGCTGCAAGGCAATTCTCTCTGGGACCCTGCTCTTGGAGTCAGTTGCGTCATCTATAACAATAATAGCATAATATGCTAATTAGACTGGACATCCTTCCGGATGACCTTCCGGATGAAGCCAGGGCTGTGAGGGAAGCCCGGGTCCCGGGTGCCAGAGGGAAGCCAGTGTTGGCAGCTGGGGAAAGAAAGGCCTACTCATGCACAAATTTTGTACATGGGGCCTTTAGTTTGAAAATGCCAGCTATAAAACAACCCTAAAAGACTTAGTCAATAATTAATGATTCAGTCAATAATTTGGCTCCTCGCTGTTTTAGAAGCAAGAATAGCCTATGTGGCCACTGCTTCCTCCTTTATTTATCCTGTGATAGATAAAGGGTGGTCCTTAAGGAAAGCATCATCATTTCTCCAAATAAGCAAAAACCAGAGGATACTCCATGGATTGTTCCAGCACGTTTATAACCCCCTGACCTATTTGCCCTGAGCTGTCACCAGGCATTATAATTAATCCAAATCCTTCTCTAAAGCTGTTTGTTCTTAATCCCCAAAAGTCACCTATTAACAGGCACTCCACATGTGCATAGATGGCATTTACTACAGAGGAAGTGGAGAATGCCAAACAAGGTGATAGAAAAAGAGGATTCCTGCTTCACTTCTATTAAGAAATGCAAATTTCTTGGAAACAGTAGATGGCTTCATTTTATAGAGTTGAACACAATGGACTCAGAAATCATTCCATGGCGCTAATTTAGCGAACAATGACTGAGTATAAATTCAAGTTGCTTATTTACTTACAGTCTGCAATATTCTTTGATGTTGCTGTGTTTTTATTGGCTGGTTAGGAGGTTAATGCAGAAGCCATCACACTTGCTGGTACATTCCCAATAAATGTGTGGGAAGCACATTCTTGTCCCATGTCAGTTTCTTACTTTATTTATTTATTTTTATTGTGGTTGCTTATTTACCTAGAGTACAAGGTCCCTTTTCTTGCAACCAAAGTCTACTGATAGAAAGGGCATATTACAGGAAAACTACGGATCATTACATTGAGTATAAATTCAAGTACAGAGTAGAGAAAGAGAAATTTCCATGAAGAACAAGTAGATTATTAAATGAAGATGTCCTTACATACAATAAATATCTGGCCCAATAACTAGATGAATAAGACAGAGTTAAGACTACAAATAGCCCTAACGGTTTGGCTCAGTGGATAGAGCGTTGGCCTGGAGACTGAAAAGTTCCGGGTTCAATTCCGGGTTGCAGGCTCCATCCCCATAGGGGATGTGCAGGAGGCAGCCAATCAATGACTCTCTTTTATCATTAATGTTTCTCTCTCTTTCTACCTCTTCATTTCTGTCTGAAATATATATATATATATATATATATATATATATATATATATATATATATAACAAATAACTTCCATTTGTGTCAATTCACAGTTTTAAAAAACTGTAATACCTAGCCTTGGCTAGTGTGGTTCAGTGGTATAGTGTCGGCACGTACCTGGGTTACAGGTTTGTTCCCAGACCCTGGCTGGGTGCATGTAGGAGGCAACCAATCAATGTCTCTCTCACATCGATGTTTCTCCCTCCCTTACACTCTCTCTAAAAATCATGGAGGAAATAACCTCAGGTAAAGATTAACAAAAAACAAAAATAAAAACAAACAAAAACCAGCAACAACAACACACCACTGTAATATCTAGAAACAAATGTAAAAAATATTTCAAATTAACTAATATCAAAGCAACACAAAAGCCAATCTGAAAACTGGAGGTTAATCCCAAATGAGAAGAATGTGAAACCTAATGCCTTTTAACCCAACAGTAACTACTCTGAGTATGGGGCTTACCTATTTTTTCTTTTGGATTGAGGTGCTATGAAATTAGAACCTCCACTTACATGGTACTTGACAGTATTGATGGCCCTAGTCTCATTTATTCTTTACCAAAAACAAACAAACAAACAAAAAAAACCACAAATAGAAAGTATGATTATTCTCATTTTTCTCATTTTTTTAAAACTGAGGCACACAATGGCCAAGTGACTTGCCCAAAGCCACAGGACCAGAATGAGATGGAAGTGGGCTGACTCCCAAGTGAGCTGGTGTGAAGGTAAGCTCTAGTTCTATTTGGCCATCACAGCTGCAATTTTTCTTTTCATCTGATTCCTTTCACATGCAAAACTGATGTTGCTGGGGGGAAAACCCACTCTATTCAAAGGTTGTTTCTCTGAACATTTAAAAAAACAAACAAACAAATCAAGAGTAATGCCTGGGTTCATTTAACAATTAACCACTGCACATTCCTGCGTGAAACAAAAACATCAACCTACCCTTTTACGGAGTTTTTCTGCAGCATCAAGTTCAGCTTTAATAGTCTTATCAAATTTATTTAATAGTTTAGGCTTCTTTTTCTTAACTGAAAGAAAACAGAGGTTTTTATTTTTTCATTTTACTTTTGTCACAGAAGAGGAGGGGTTCTCCTTCCCAAGGTTACCCGCTCCATATGCACACGCGCACACACACGCACGCACACATGTACACAAGCACACCTACCCACTGCCTCTACCTCTTCCCTAATCTCTCCATTCTCCGGCTCTCTTCTTCTTCTTTTTCTTCTTCTTTGTTTTTAATATATTTTATTGATTTTTTACAGAGAGGAAGGGGGAGAGATAGAGAGCTAAAAACGTTGATGGGAGAGAAACATCGACCAGCTGCCTCTTGCACACCCCCTACCGGGGATGTGCCCGCAACCAACGAACATGCCCCTGACCAGAATCGAACCTGGGACCCCTCAGTCCGCAGACCAACGCTCTACCACTGAGCCAAACCGGGTTCGGCCCGGCTCTCTTCTGAGCCCCTCTCACCATTCCATAGAGCAGGAGCCTCTGCTGTCTGAAAGCAAACCAACCGTTAAGCAAACCAACCAACAAGCAAGGCAAACCTCAGCCTACCCTCTTCCACTTGCTGTCCTCTCTTTCCCCTCCCTTCTCGCCTGCCTGCCTCCCTCTCTTCCCACAATGCTCCACCCACACGTGGGCAGAAGCAAGTCTTCCAGAAGGAAGGGGAGCTCAGTGGTTAAGTCAGAGGGCAGGGATCCGAGTCTAAGCTATGTCATGTTCCAGCTATGTGACCTGAGTCAAGCTAGTACTAAACTTTTGTGACTCTCATTTCCCTAATCTATAAAGGTGGGTAGTGGTTTGAGAATTCAATTGATATTGTACATGGGCAAATACAATAGCACAGTGCCTGGCTTATAGTAAGTGCTCCTTTCCTGAGAGCTATAATGCCGATGGCCTTATCTACACGTTCATTTGTTTTCTTCCCCTGTCCTACCTGGCCCGCTCCCTCTGCAGCATCTGACACACTGACCCTTCCCTCCTTCCTGAGGTGGTCCCTCTCCTTGACTTCTGTGTTGCCCATTCACCTCAGTGGCTCCTGCCCTCTGCTAATTCCTGGGATCTTGTGCTCTCAAAGGTCAGTCTCCAGCACTCTAAAGGGGTTTACCTGCTTAATTTCTAAACTGAGTTGCAAATTAATTCATTTTCTCCTGCATTACAAAAATCATAAACCCAAGAGCCTGTGATTTCTGGTGCCGATAGCTCATGTTCAGTAGGTCAGAAATGGAATTCACTATTCCTCACAAACCTTTCTTATATTTGCCCTGTTTTAGAGAATGGTTTCATCATGATTTGGTTATCCAAATCCCAAATAAAATAGGGTAAAGAAGGAACATGTAGAAGTATCCATATAGAAGACTGAATGGAATTGTATTTTTTTTTTTTTTTTTTTTTTTAGCATTTCCCCTGCTGTCTTAAAGCAAACCAGCCATAAAGCAAACCAGTCTCGATACCCAGAGCATTACCTATGTCTCCTTTTATTCTCTCAACTTCCCAGATACAGAAAATTTAATTTCACAGATGTGGCCCTTGTGGTCCCAAAAGGGCCCATCCCTTCACATCCCCCCCCCCCCCCCTCTCCTCTACCAGGGGGAAGGGGACACTCACTTCCCACCAGCACTGTTTCTACAGGAAGGATGTTTCCAGGAAACTCCGCCTCCAGCTCCGCCCCCACGGTGTCTGATCACTGAGTCAGGGGAAGGGACAAGCTTGTGTAGGTGAGTGCCATCCTCCTCCTCCCTCCCAGGAGCAAACACCAGGCCCGAGCATTCCCCCCAACATCCTCCCCACACACACATACACACACAGGCACACACAGGAGAGGCAGAGCTGTCCCATGCTGCCTGGAGGGGCCAGCATGTCTAACTCTAGGGGTCACTATTAAGAAACCTATTATTCCTGCTCATCTCAGCCCCGTCCTTTAAATCAGCTCTCATCAGTAATAAACTGACACTTTGATTGCCTTCCCTTTATTTCATTCCTTGTGAATTTCTAAAGTTGCTATGCCTTTCTGTCTATTCCACCTTCCTCTTCTCCCCCTTCCTGAACCCTGCAGACCTCTAGTGTTGAAAAATATAAATGCCTAACGCAGAGGCTGAAAATAGGGGATACTGGGCCTTTTCAACTGTGTCATTACACATTAGCATGCAGGCCAAGGATGTGGAAAACGGAGTGCCTTCTGACTGAGATGTAGGTTTAGAGGATGGGAGTGATCTGGTCCTCTCAGCACCGGCCCATGCCTCTCAGTTGCTCATTGCGGTTCAGCAGGAGAGTCTGTCAGCAGTGCCAACAGGATCAGGGGGCCTGGGTGCATCTGAGCAGAGGGTTTTACTGCTAGCATCCTCTGTTTCCCCAAATACATTTCCCATGCTATACATTAAAAATAACTATTTAATAGGGGAAAAAAACTGTTTGATAGTTCAGGACATCCAAAATAGTCCACATTACAATAATATGCCAGCTAAACAGCCACACTGGATTTTAGTGTCAAAATATTTCAATTGCATCACAAAAACAGATCAAATATTAAAAATCTCAAACACCCATTATCAAGAAAGTACTGTTCCATCTTTTCATATATTTTCCTATTTAATAGCTCCTTTCTCCAAAATTCAAGTTTTGTCCTATCATGATTATTTTAATTTTTCAATGTATAAAAATCCCACGGCAGTTTTTCCCAATTATAAAAACACACAGATCTTTCTTCTTGTCCTGGGAGGAACGTGGTCCTCCTGCTGAAATGACAAAAGGTTCCCAATGATTGTGACGGGACCGGGGAGAACTCTCTCAAGTTCTTTAAGCCTCCGTTTTCTCATGTACAAATGACTAGTTCTATGAAGGTCTCTTTGAACTGGAAAGCCCTGTGCTTCTAATTTTCAGTTGATTTAAAGCATGTCAACAATATTTCAAAGTATATCTAGAGGGTACTGAAATGGATTGCTAATTTTTCAGTTGTAAATTTTTTAAAAATGGTTTAGGACAGTGGTCGGCAAACTGCGGCTCATGGCTCTTTGGCCCCTTGAGTGTGGCTCTTCCACAAAATACCACGGCCTGGGCGAGTCTATTTTGAAGAAGTGGCATTAGAAGAAGTTTAAAAAATTTGGCTCGCAAAAGAAATTTCAATCGTTGTACTGTTGACATTTGGCTCTGTTGACTAATGCGTTTGCTGACCACTAATTAGGAGGAAGCTGTCTATGTTATATTAAACTTTGTCTTTTAAAAATCAATGCCATTATAAGTATTTTATCCTTTCCAAAACTGCAAAGGGGGGGAGGGGGAATGACTGGCAGCATTTAAAACCCTTACTTCTCTTGCCATGCCATGATTGAGACATTAAGAGTAAATAAGAAGGAAAATATGAGTAAAGGCATGAGAAAAGCACTGATGATCCTTAGATTATATAAAAACTAGAGGCCCGATGCACTAAATTCATGCAAGGGTAGGCCTTCCTTCCCCCTGCTGCCAGCTTCACAGCCCAAGCCTCTCCCCCTCCCCTTCCCTGGTTCAGTGGATTTCCCCCCCCGCCCCCCCCCACACACACAGACACACACCCCCGATCAATTGCCAGGCAGAGGGTGGCCTGGGCCTCCTCCCTCTGCTGGGCGATTGTGGGTTGATGGTCCACCCCCCCTCCCCAACCAATTGCATGGCACCCGCCTTGGACAGCCTGGCACCAGTGCATCCTGACAGTTGTTCTGCTATCCGACTGTTCTGTAGATATGTGTATTACACTTTTATTATTATAGATGAATGGTGATCCCCTTTCATCTCCTCTTCGTCCAGGAAGGTGATTTTATGTCCTGATGCACGGGAAGAAGTGCTCCACCAACAAAGAGTGTTTGCATTACTATGTCCTAGACCCGTTCCACTAAAGAGAGCAATGAAAACGGCAGTGTCTGCCACCGGGGATAGAAGGACAACAATTCCCCGTCCTCTCCCTGCTTCCTGCCTGACCCCACGCTCACTGTCCTGAGGATCTTTCTGACACCATCTGTCCAAGTATCCCTCCTGCTTAAAACACACCCATGGACCCCATGAGCACACCAAATGCCATAGGAGCCATCCTGCTCCCAGTGACCTACCCGAGAGAAATGAAAGCATATGTCCATGCACACACTCCTACACGCATGTTCACCACAGCACTGTTCATTCAGCCAAAAGCAAAGAAAAACCCAAATGTCCATCCACTGGTGAATGGATAGGCAGAGTGTGCCATAGCAATGCCATGGAATAGTACTCAGCCGTCATTCAAATACATGCAACAAGACTACATCTCAAATGCATTTTATTAGGTGAACGAGGCCAAATTCAAACGGCCCCTGACGGAATGATTTGAGAGAGTCTTTTGGAAAAGGGAAAACTATAGGGAAAGGAAACAGATGCATGGTTTCAGAGGCTGGGAGGTAGGGGAAGGGGCTGACTGCCAAAGGTACAAGAGAAATTGGGGGTCACTAAGTTCCAGATCATAATTGTGGTGGAGAAACTCCAGATGTCTCTGGGCATGTCAGAACTCAGCACTGCACACCTGGACACATAGTCTGAATTAACTGTACGTAAATTCCACCTCAAGAACAACTAAACAAATATGCTGTAAGAAGAGAAAAGCCACATGATTCTCAACAAAGACTCTCCTTAAAGGTACAACAGCATGAAAAGCATTTGGGCATAATCACATCAGACCTTTCAAAATAAAATTCAACCTGCTTTTCCGCACCCTTCCCCACCATGTACCCATTGGAAGCAATTCACACTCAACCGGGCTTAAGGTCTTTGACTGCAAAGTTTAGCTCATTTTAACAGAACAGAAACAGGTCACAGAGAACTTGCTTTTCCATTCTGAATCACTGCTTAATGCCTTATCAGATTATTTGCTGGTAACCCCAGGTAACATTCATTGATCACTTACTCTACTAGACATGCGTAGCCCACTCAGACTGCACCGATTGTAAACAGTAGGAGCTAAGGCTGGAGCTTGGGGTTGTCTAGACGCCAATGTCCATGCTTTTGACCCTTTTGTACTATCTCTGGCATCTGGCTCCGAAGTCAAGAAACCAGGGTGCCCCCAAGGGCTTGGAGAGTGCCAACAGAGTGGAAGGGAGTATCAATATAAGCAATATGTTGAGCAAAGGAAAAGCAGCTGAACTTTGTACTACTTTTGCCAAAGGATAAAAGTAGTTAAATAGCCAGAGTAATTTTCCTTCGTTTTGTGCCTCAAGGACCCATTGTCTACACTTTACACAGAGCCGCCCTGGTTTAGCAGGACAATCACAGGGCACAGAGTCTAGAGGCCAGGGTGTGAGCCACCTCGCTGACCTTCTCAGGCAACCTGTTCAAGCTCATTTCCGTGAGATGGGGATACTCTCCGACTCCCACCCACCAACCACAAAAAAGCATAAAAGATGGAAGTGCTAATCATGACCCCCATCTACAATACCTTATGTCCCTTTATTTAAAACTCTGCTCTTTAAATAGATGTGAATGACACACCTTACTAACAAAATATTTGAGAGGTTATTCTTTTTTTTTGAAACTATTATTATCACATTTGCTTTATGGTAAAAAATTTCCTTAGCAGAGATTATGGCGAACTAATAACGTTGGCACACTATACCTCTTGCCAATCTATATTTTCTGAGTCAACAAAGAACCAAGGAGCTATGGCAGTGGTCGGCAAACTGCGGCTCATGAGCCATATGCGGCTCGAGAGCCACAGTTTGCCACTCTGTTGATTGAGATTGCCCACCACTGGGATAGGGGCTTAATCACAAGGAACAGCAACAGCCTGCAATTATTGGAATCGAGAGTCTAGGTCCCTGATCGGCAAACTGTGGCTCACGAGCCACATGCGGCTCTTTGGCCCCTTGAGTGTGGCTCTTCCACAAAATACCACAGCCTAGGAGAGTCTATTTTGAAGAAGTGGCGTTAGAAGAAGTTTAAAAAATTTGGCTCTCAAAAGAAATTTCAATTGTTGTATTGTTGATATTTGGCTCTGTTGACTAATGAGTTTGCCGACCACTGGTCTAGGTCAGCCTTTGAACTGATTCCACACTCTCTAAAAATCAATGGAAAAATATCCTCAGGTGAGGTTTAACGAACAAACAGAGTTAACCCAAGCAGACCCCACTCCATATTTTAATCTTCCTATAGAATTGGAAGCTAATTTTGCTTTTCTTTTAAAACCCAATGGTAAGTTTCAATATTAGAAAAAATATCTAAATTTGTCCGGCAGTGAGGAACTCTATAAATTAAGACACATGATTAAAAAGAAGGAAACAGTGAAAAACATTCAAAACTTCAATAGTCCAGTACCAGCATTTTTGTTGACCTTCTGTCTGCTGGGTCCAGGGAAAGCAAGCCTGGTCTCCCAGGGCTCCTCGAGGCACAGGCAGGGGGTGTGGGTAGACGCCCTCAGCTCTTTCCTCTTCACTTAAAAGTGGGAATTGTGCACGGTATCCCAGCGCTATACTTCACGCTGGGGTCTGGCCTAAACCGCTCTCCCCAGGAGGAAGAGCCATGCCATTTGCTCCTGAGACCCCCAACCAACAGCCAGCGGTGGGCATCCTTCTGGCAGGCGTCTTTGTATTATTACTGTGAGAATGGAAATTTAATGTGTTCGACCCAAAAAGAACCATGTCTGAGGCTATGTCCCCTAGGGCTACCTACCGTGAAGGTAGGGTACTGGGAGCCGAGTACTTTTTACAAGGTAGTAAAAGCTGAGAGACTAAAGGTGGGCAGCTCTGGGGAGATCCTCTTACCTGCCGACCTTGACCGCACACTGGCGGGAAGCAGGATGGCGTGCCCTTCCTTTGCCTCCCGCAGCGAGGCATCATGGGTTTCTGTGCCCCTCAGAACTAAATAGCAGTCACACACCAGCAGGACTCAATATGCAAAGCTTAATCCCAACAGTTAGCATAAATATTTTTCAGCTGAGAGACGCTAATACCACACAGCAAACATTATATAAAGGGCAATTGTTTTCACCTGCCCCCTCTACTGAGCTAATGTGGGATTCAGCTGAGAGCAGTCAAAGGAGCCAGCAAGTATCCCAGTTTATTAAATGTAGTCCGCTGTGTCCCCATAGGCTTATTTCAATAAATTATACATCACTCCCCTCCCAGAGTAATAATCCCTTAACAGATGCGGCCCCATATGTTATATTAGACATTTCAGAGACGCTAAGCGATGTGTTTTCTATACGTAACCCAACTGCTTCAGGCCCCAGGCTGACCAACAGCTGCTCCCAACATTGTGCATTTCATCTCCATGCGCACTGTTGTTCCATGAGGGAAGAGCCTCCTTCCCCAACTGTTATTTTACATATAATCCTAACTGTCTTGGTCTTCAGGTTCTCTAGCCCTTCACTTCTTACAAGTAACAGTTTAGAGGAGTGAGGGTGGCTTGAATCAGATATACACTGAGCAGCAAGAAGTAAAAGCTGAGGGACTAAAGTAAGACAAAAACCACAGGAAACAAATGCACATGGAACAGTGTTGAAGTATGTGCCAAACGGTGTAGAGCAGTGGTCGGCAAACTCATTAGTCAACAGAGCCAAATATCAACAGTACAACGATTGAAATTTCTTTTGAGGGCTGAAAACCAACTTCTGCGCATGGACCACGAAATTTCAATCGCACTGTACATGTGCGCCTACACGTGGGGTTTTGTGGAAGAGTCACACTCAAGGGGTCAAAGAGCCACATGTGGCTCTTGAGCCACAGTTTACCGACCACTGGTGTAGAGGTAAACAGAGCTATGTACTGCAACAGCCCCGAAAAGCATCGTGCACAATAACTGATGTTCATGAAGATGGGCACTACTGCCCTGGCCGGGTTTGATTCCTGGTCAGGGCACATACCACAGCTGTGGGTTCCATGCCTGGTCAGGGCATTTAAGGGAGGCAACTAATCAATGTTTCCCTCTCACATCAGTATCTCTCTCCATTCCTCTCTCTAAACATGTTACTCAGGTGGGGATTTAAAAAAGGGAGTGGGACAGGGCAGGCATTACTGACTCCAATCAGCAAGAAAAGTTAAATTCTATGCAGCTAACAATTTAAAAGGTGGATGGAGATCCATAAAAGTATTTTAGAAAAAAATATCTACCAAATTCTGTTAATTTTGTTTAAATAGTGTTTAAAGGGATTTAAAGACATCTTTAAGTATCTGCTCCTATGCCATGTAGATTTCCCAGTAATGTCAAGTAAAACAATAATTTCCAAGCCTCGTTGGTTGTATATCAGAATTACCAGGGGAACCTGAAACAAAATAGACATTCCCAGGCACCAACAAATAAGAATCATGGGAGGAGGGGAAATTTTGCTCTGCAATATCTCATATTTATCTAAAGATTAGTATACATTATAGAAATAAGTAATTTAGGTATTTGTAAGCTTAGTTCTAATACTACCTCCTTTCTTTTAGTTGCATGTTCGGATGTCAACAAGGATCTATATGCTTAGTGTTTGTCAGCATTGATATTGGCAGGCTTTTTTGGTTATATCTTTTAAGACAGAAGTTATATGTCATTCATGTTTTTTTTTAGATATTATCGGAGATTTCACCAAATCCAAGTGAAAAATTTTAAATACAAGGTGACCATTGCAATAAAAAAAATCCTTAAGTTTCTCCCTATGTGATAAAAATGAAAACCTGAGATGACAGAATTTGTAGGAGTGGTAGTAGACACAATAAGATGACCAACATCTTTACCTGACAGTAAAGATTTGGGTCTCTGGGGAATAAGAAATAGTCCAGTCACCTGAGGGATAGCAGAATGATAAAGTGACAGATAAACTATTTCGTATACTTTCAACAAATAGAAAATACCAGCTTTGAATATGGATCAGTAACAGACACATAAACCCATAATTATATATATTGAAAAATAAAGCCATTGCTTTTATGTAAAAGAAATAGTGGATATAAAAATAAAGAAGAGGGAATGTGATCTTCAAATACTAAGGTTGAGAGCATACTTTAAAAACAAAATCTCTTTTCTAAATATTTCCATGTCATATGTGAAACAATGGTTTAGAAGATAATGTATACTAGATAATGAAGGGCAGTGATTCCTGAGAGCAAATTTTCAAATCTGGTAATAAAAAGAAAATTTTAAATGTAGATAGGAAGAATAGACATGTTATATATGGGGAAACAAAAATAAGGATGATAACAGGTTTCTTATTGGAAAAAAAAAATAGGAGAGCAATATTTTTTAAGTACTCACAGAAAAAAATTTCAACTGAGAATTCTATACCCAGTAAAATTATCTCTGAAAACAAAGAAGAATTACGGTCTTTTCAGTCATACAAAGGCTGAAAGCATTCATCACCAACTGGCCTACATTACAATATATATTGAGTGACATCCTTCAGGCAGGAGGAAGTGAAACCAGTTGGGACTATAGATCTCCATACACAAAAATGTAAGGACTGAAAGTGGTAACTATATGGGTTAATATACTTCCTTTCTTACTATTTAAATCTCTCTAAAAGATAACTAACTAGTTTAAATAAAATAATTGTTTAAACAAAAATAACAATATACTATAGGCCTTAGAGTAAAGTAAAATGTATGACAAAACTAACAAATGTGGACAGGAAATGTAGAGATATATTATTGTAAGGTTCTATACAATATATGTGAAGTAGTATGATATTACTTGAAGGTAGAAATGTGATAAGAATGTAATCTGCAAACCTAAACAATCAATACAGTAACAATACAAAGAGTTATGTAGCTAATAAAAATGTTTCAATTACTCCAAAAGAAGGCAGAGAAAGAGAAAAAATACAACAAATAAGAGATGTAACAGATAGAAAACATACAGCAAGAGATAGATCTAACCAAATCAATAATTACACTAAATACATATATCCAATTAAATAACACAATTAAAAGCCAAATAATTTTAGTTTGAATGAAAAAGACCCAAATATATGCTGATTACAAATAGTACACTTCAAATATAAAGTCACAAATTAAAAGCAAATGGAAGCAAAATGGTTTTCCAGACTAATAATACCTAAAGGAAAGTTAGAGCACTTATATTAATATCCAAGTACTAAAAAAATAATAAGAGAAAAACTTTGTGACCTTGGGTTAGGCAAAAATCTCTTAAGTAAAACTCCAAGAGCATCATCCATAAAAGAACACATTCATATATTGGACTTGATTAAATTTTTAAAAAAATCTTCAAAAGCTATTGCCTATTAAGAAAACGAAAAGACAAGCTAGAAGCTGAAAGAAAATATTCGTAAACTGTTTATGTGGTAAAAGTGTTATAAAAATACTATATAATACCCTGTTTCCCCGAAAATAAGACAGTGTCTTATATTAATTTTTTGCTCCCAAAGATGCGCTATGTCTTATTTTCAGGGGATGTCTTATTTTTCCATGAAGAAGAATACGGTACACATTTATTGTTAAATGAAAATAAAGGAAACTTATTACCTGTATACGGTACAGTAGTATGGTAGTTGTCAACACAAACCAGACAAACTGTGAATCCTACAGTATCAAGAATTTACTCATTTATTCAATGACAATCATGTCATCATCTTCTGGAACATCATCATAACAATCTAATTCCTGAATTTCCTGTGACTCCATTTCTTTCAGAATCAGTGGACCAAATCTCTCATGTTTAGCCTAGCGGGGGCCTTATTTTTGGGGGATGCCTATATTTCACTCAGAAGAAAACTTGTAAGTATAATAGGTCTTATTTTCGGAGGATGTCTTATTTTCGGGGAAACATGGTACTAGTAAAAGGCTAATATGCAAATTGTCCCCTTGACCAGAGTTTAACAGGGAGTTCAACCAGAGGGCAGGGCTGGTTGACCAACTGTCAGTCGCGCCCCCCCACCCCCTAAGGCCAGCCCTGCCCCTAATAACCCCCACATCCCAATCGGGAGCAGGGCTGGATGGACCACACTCAAGCACAAATTTGTGCACCAGGTCTCTAGTAATATATGAAGATTTCCCAAAACTCAATAAAAAAACTAACAGCCCAATAAAAAAGGGTGTGGGAAAATGTGAACAAATACTTCACCAAAGAAGAAATAAGAATGAGAATTAAGTTCATGAACAGCTGCTCAACATCATTTGTCACCAGGGAAATGCAAATTAAGACCAAAATGAGATACCACTACATATCTATTAGAAAGGATAAGATTAGAAAGATGGACCATACCCACTGTTGTTAAGGATGTAGAAGAACTAGGACTGTGGTGTAACTGGTGGTTTAAATGAGTGACTGACCATAGCCTGAGGTTGGGAAGGTTCTCTTGCCGTGAGTGGGCATTCATTGAAAGGCCAGGAGTAGAAGTAAGAAGGGAATACAAGAATAAGAGGCAGGGCCGCCACAGGCTGAGGGAGTGGCAATGCAGGGACAGAATGAAATTCTTGCTGAAATGAAATGACTAAAAATTTTTTTTGGGGGGGTGGGAAGATTTAACCATAAATAATTTGAAAATATCAAACATGTGGTAATTTCTTATCAGTAAAACTTATATTCAGATAAATCTGTTTTCATTTGAATAAAAATACACATGTTCATTTCATCATGTTTACAGACTATCTTGTCTTTTAACAAAGCACTACTGGCCATACTGTCCTGAGAGAGAAGGTGATGACATTCTAAAAGAGCACAGATTATTAGCCCCCGATATATGACACATGTTGTGATTCTTTCTATGAATAATGTGCAGCTTATTTTTATGCCACAGCACACCACATGTTTTGGGTTTTAACAGATGGCAAACTCTTTTTACCGGGGTTTTAAACTTGCACACTGGGAATGAAAATATTTATGCAGTAAACACTTTAGCTGATCCTACGTTCGGACAAGTTTAATTAAAGGAGGAGATACCAATGGCACCATCAAGCCGGCTCCTGGGAGGATGCAGGATCTCGCTTCTTTGCTGAACACGTTGTTTACCCCAGCAATTTAAAGCATGCACGGAAATTAACGGGGCTACTGAGTTTTATAATAAATCCCTTAAGCATTTAGCGGTATATTTTTTCTTTTTTGGAAGCTGTTTCAAACCCAGTGTTAATAAAGCTTTAACATCCACGGTAGAAGGAAAGCATAACTTACTCTTTAATGAGATGCCACTACCAGGATTGCTCAAAGAGCTCTCCAATACGCTCACATCTCATTCGGCTTAGGATGTTCATTTCCAACCTACCAACACTTCCTGGGGCAATATCCCTAAAGAATCAGTATTCTATTCTTGTTCTTAAGATATTAAATATATTGGTCGTGAGGAGTGAACTTATCAAATTCATCCAGAGCCTCTTAGAAAAGAAACACATACAAACAAATAGTCGTAAGCAGCATCTGGATTTGGGATTTGCATGTATTTTATGTAAAATAATAATATGAGAAAAAGTAATGATTATAGTTGCTCATATCTGTATGGCATGACAAAGAGAAATGGTCAGCCGGTCTACACAAAAACTCCATCTCTGTATTTTACACATGAAAAAAAGCCAAGCACCAAAAGGCTAAGAGACTTATTCAAGATCAAGTAGCAAATAAGAAGCTCAAGACCAAGTGGCAAGTAGGATTTGGAAGAGCTATAACAATAGGACTCCTTTCACTATGCACAATTTTCAAGTGTGGATCAACTGATCAGTAAGAGGAATTTAAACGAGGAACATGTTCGTGAATTGAAAGAAAAATAGATGGTGGCTACTTTAAAGGCAGACACATACTAAACAATACCCATATCTCCAAATTTCCTGTAGTGTGATTACAGCCTCAACCCCCAATCAGTACACCCAACCACGCACTTTCATCTAAAAACTAAACAGATCAGCCCTGGTTGGTTTGGTTCAGTGGATAGAGCCTTGGCCTGAGGACTGAAGGGTCCCAGGTTCGATTCCGGTCAAGGTCATGTACCTTTGTTGTGGGCACATCCCCAATAGGGGGCATGCAAGAGACAACTGATCAATGTTTCTCTCCCATTGATGTTTCTAACTCTCTATCCCTCTCCCTTCCTCTCTGTAAAAAAAAAAAAAAAAAAAAAAAAAAAAATATATATATATATATATATAGCAGATCAGCCGATTTGGCTCAGTGGATAGAACATCAGCTTGCAGACTGAAGGATCCCAGGTTGCAAGCTCCATCCCCAGTAGGGGTGTGGAGAAGGCAGCTAATCAATGATTCTCATCATTGACATTTCTATCTCTCTCTCCTTCCTTCCTCTCTGATATCAATAAAACTATGTTAAAATAAAAAGAAAAAAACCTACATAAATAAGCAAAAAATAAAAACAGAACGGATCAAACAAAAAACTTGGTCTAAGATGACTGACCAAGAGTGAGTGCCAATGCATTGAGTATATTTGATACTTACTATTCATCTAAAAAAACACTTTAAAAGTATTCTTCATTTTGCCTGGCCTGCATGGCTCAGTGGTTGAGTGTCCATCTATGAACCAGGAGGTCATGGTAATGGTGTCAATTCCTGGTCAGGGCACGTGCCCAGGTTGCAAGCTCCCAATGGGAGGCATGCAGGAAGCAGCTGATCAATTATTCTCTGTCATCACTGATGTTTCTTTCTTTTTTTTTTTTTAATATATATTTTTATTGATTTTGTACAGAGAGAAGGGAGAGATAGAGTCAGAAACATCGATGAGAGAGAGTCATTGATCAGCTGCCTCTTGCACACCCCCTACTGGGGATATGCCCGCAACCAAGGTACATGCCCTTGACCGGAATTGAACCCGGGACCTTTCAGTCCCCAAGCTGACGCTCTATCCATTGAGCCAAACCGGTTTCGGCAGATGTTTCTATCTCTCTCTTCCTCCTTGAACTATAATAAATAAAGATATATTTAAACAAAAACTGAAATTAAAAAAATTCTTCATTTTTTTTTTCCCTAACAAGTCTCTCCACTCCGGTTTTATAATCACAAAGAAACACTCCAGGAAGTGCAGCGTTGAGCTATTAAACATCTCAGGAGGTAGAAAGACAATCTGCCTCTGGCCTCCTTCCCCACTGCACGGAGGTAAGCAATTAATGGCACACATCACATGCCCTGCTGGGTCCTCTCCTGCTTCACTGCCCGAGTACGAGGCCCTGAGAAATGCACTGCTGAGGGATGCACGTGGCAGCAGATAAAAAGAGCAAGATGCGGTATGAATCAAAGTGACAGGGCACAGAAATAAAAAGCTCACCCAAGTTCATTGGTTTTATGGGGAAGCTATAATTTGCAATTAATGCTATTTCCACCTTATGACTTGCTGAATGACATTACTAATAACATCACTAATACGGTGGCACAAATGCACAGAGAAGTCAGTGATCCTTGGGAGAGAGGAGCCAAATTTCAACGAAGCATCAAAATCAAAGTTAGCACCTGAAACTCACCTTTATCCAATTTTAGTTCTTATGTAAAGCATATCAATTAAAGGCACCGTGCTGTATAAATAGGTTCCATCCACCTTTACTTAAAGTTCACAGTATATTTTGCACAACTTGAGCAGGGTTGGTAGAGCTGATAGCTTCTCAGAAACTAGCCCTAAACTACATAAAGCACGCGCACACACACACACACACACACACACACACACACACACAGTCCTAGAAGTACACTCTAGTTAAGTCTATTACATGAAACAGAAAAGAAACAAATGGAAGATACCATCAATGATATGAAGAATCAAAAAAGAAAAAGTGTAAAATTCACTGGTTATTAGAAAATAACAAATTAACAATTTTCCCCGAAAATGGTAGTGTCAAGAGTTTCAAGACAAGACTCTAATCAATTTAAGCTGTTTTATAGAGAGCATCCTATTATATCCTAGGAGGACTGACCTTGGAGTTTTCTGCATCAACACATCATCCTCATCATTAAAAAGTAAAGTGCCTAGGGGGGGAGAGATCAACCAAAGGACTTGTATACACGCATATGAGCTCAACCAATGGATACAAACACCAGGGGTGTGAGGGCATGAGTGGGGGCTTGGGGGGCAATGGAGGGATAAGGACGTATATGCAATACTTAAATCAATAAAAGACAAAATGTAGTTATTCTGGAATTTTAAAAAAAAGTTTCTGAATTCATAGGTAGATGGAGCAAAGAGAATGCCACGGAAACCACCCTTGCTCACTACCTGAGGACCAGCTCACGTCTTCACTCCATGAAGGCATCAGCTGCTGTCCATCTCCCGAGCAGTGAGCTCGATCTCCTCCACGCTCCCACCGCATTTTGCTCATAACCTCACTTCCTTGTATTGTAGTTTTACTTTTTTAAAAATATATATATATTTTATTGATTTTTTTATAGAGGAAGGGAGAGGGATAGAGAGCAAGAAACATCGATGAGAGAGAAACCTTGACCAGCTGCCTCCTGCACACCCCCTACCGGGGATGTGCCCACAACCAATGTACATGTCCTTGACCGGAATCGAACCTGGAACCTTTCAGTCCACAGACCGACGCTCTACCACTGAGCCAAACCAGTTTCGGCTGTAGTTTTTTTACATTTGCTTTGTTTTCACAGCACTCCACAGACCAGGACAAATAAAATAAGTTGAAATATTTGCTAAGTTAAAGAAGCATCCTCTTAGGAGAAGCTGCTGTCCCTTTCCTCAGGTCTCCTGCTCACTCTTAAGAAGGTCAACACACAGGGGGAGGCTGAAGACCCAGGACCTGGTGCCAGAGGCCATACCTTCAGCCAACACAGAGGACTCCGCTGTATAAGAAAAATGTAGTAGAATATATGCAGTTCCTTCTCTTACTCCCTTCACCCACACGTGCTGATTCCTTAAAAATTAACCCAAAGGCCAAAATTCAGTATTTTCTGATTTTACCATAACTAAGTGGACAAATATACTTACGACTTGAAATAGAATCTACAATATAAATGCAAATTTGTTTTAATTGAGATGTCTAGTAGCAAACAATTTTGCTAGTTCAATAGAAGCCTTGAACCACCTCAGTGATGCTTTATTAGTATTACTTTGATGATAAGATTTTTTTTAAATATATTTTATTGATTTTTTACAGAGAGGAAGAGAGAGGGATAGAGAGTTAGAAACATCGATGAGAGAGAATCATCAATCAGCTGCCTCTGTACCCACAACCAAGGTACATGCCCTTGACCGGAATCGAACCTGGGACCTTTCAGTCCGAAGGCCGATGCTCTATCCACTGAGCCAAACCGGTTTCGGCTGATGATAAGAATTTTTAAAAGTTCTCCCTGGCAACCCAGGGTGGATCTACGGCAATGACCCATTAAATGGTTAAATACCGAGAGCCTTCTGAGTTGAAGGCACAGCTAAGCCCTACCCTACCGGGTGAGACAAATCACAGAAAATCACAGTAACATAAAAAGCTAGACCTATGAAAACATCACTGACAAAAGTCATGTTCTTTAATACCTGAAGTTTGAACATGTGTAGATGGCAACTGAGAATTTATTACCATTATTCTCTTTGTCCCGATTGAAATGTGCAAGGGTTAGCCAAGGAATGAACCCAGGTGAGGTCAGAGAGGAGTCTACAGATGACAGACATGAGCCATGAAGGAGGAAAAGGGTCCAGAGTCAGAGTCAGTCTTGGACACCAACCCAGTATCGCACCTCCGCACAGAGCAGGTGGTCAGTGGTACTCAGACCCTAGGCCGGCTTACTATCTGAGGCTAAGGACTTGCCTTTCAGAGGTTGTTTTAATGACCTTACCAGGGTTCTTCCCACAGTACAGCTTTAGCTCTTCTCAAATAAACCTCTTGTGGTCTTTATATTTTATTAAGTTAAACAGTCCTTTCCAATGGGATTCCAATAGCAGCAAGGAATGATACCTGAACCAGGTGGACCCAGTGAAAAATGTTGACTTAAGATGATCCTGGACCATAGACCGGATTGGCCAGGGAAGCAGCACAGTGGTCGGACCCAGCACTCCTCAACCAGGCCTTCACCTGGCAGTGACCAGGCCCCTGAGCTGGGAAGTCAGAATGTGTGAGGGTGGACCCAGCCCAGTTTTCCAGTGATCGCATTGGCAGGCGGGGTGGAGAAATGCCGCATCAGCATCAGATGCAGGCGCCTCACTGGAATCTGGCTGTGTTTGGACGCATCACGAGTTCCAACAGCAGTTAATTATCCATAGAACAGCTTCGCATGTTCTAGATGGTGGGCAAGAAGGAGAGCGGGAAGTTACAGAAAAGCGTTAAGGCAGCCAATGAACCATGGGTGCTGCTGCACAGGGTGCCCAGTGCTATCAGCTGGGCCAGCTCCTAAGTGTCGCCGTGGTGGCAGAGCCAGCGATGGGCTCTGGGGTCTGCTGGGGCCTCTGGAGGAAGACTGTGCCTCTCCTCCACATGGAAATATTCTGCCTGCAAATATCCTCCTGCCCCCGGCCTCGCTGAGGGCTGTTCCTGACTCCCTGTGACAGTGGCTTCTCCCCGTTGTTGAGATATCCTTGCCTGTTGCCAACTGCCTGGCTTCCCAGTCCCCACCTGCTGCTTGTGCCTCACTTCCTGTCCCTTCCCTGAGTGTCTGTGTCCCCTCAGCCTCCAGCCATGCCCACCCTGCTCTGAGCCACGGCTGCCCAGGCTCACACAGAGAACCGTGGGGTCTACGTGGTGAAGGGGAAGAAGAAAGCATTCCAGAAAAAGGAGAAAAGCATGACTGATGCTCCTTGCTGCCAGGGCGAAGTGGTGGACCCATTCCTGGGCAGAGTCTAAGAAAATCACCCAAACTGAAACAGAGAGAACTTGGTTTATTTTCACTATTGCTAATACTTCCTACCATCAACACACACTTGATTTTCAAAGTGAAAAACATATGAACAGATGGCAAGAATGACCACTGTGAATGCCACAACAATCTACCAGCATATGAGAAGGATGACAAGTGCTGTGAGGAAGAACGCTGTAATCAAACCGAGAGGTAATTCGGTAATGCGTTTTTCACATAAGGCACTCTCCAATCTGAAGTTTGCTTAAAGAAACAAATATACTCAAGTATGCTAGCACTGTCTTTTTATGGCACTTTTTTTTTTTTTTTAAGCTTAATTTTAAGCAAGCTTGGGCATTGTAGGCTAATAGGTTAATCCTTCATTTGCTTCAGTATATAAACAATGTGTTATTACACAGTAAAGTGGATTATTCTGATTGGAAAGCAGGGTCATATTTCCCATCAATTAAAAAAAATTTAGATCCCAAAGATAATTTTAAAACACGCTTACATGGCTTTTTTTTTTCCCCCCATAAGAAACCTATTTTATTTCCCTGCTCCTGCTGTCATGATCGTTACAGAAATTAGCTTTGTAAAATGTTGCCTGCTCAACGGGAGGCATTAGAATGGGATTTTAATGACAACGAAGAACTTGCTGTTATTGTCCTGTGGTGTGTCTGACTGGATAGCCACTCTGGTGGAGACAGGTGTCCCAAATCAATACTTGTACTACAATATGGTTAAGATCACGAAATGAAAAAAAAAAGACCAAAAATAAAGAAAATGTGTATTTCAACAGAGCTTAAAACCTCCACTCCACTTGCTGCAACTGGTAATATATGCTGAGCTTATTTAAATCACTAAAATTGCTGTAATTAAACTTCTCTCTAAATCAGACTTGTATAAGAGTCAGAAATCTCCTATAATTAACTTATCTGTAGAAGTAATCAGACAATAACTGCTGGTATATTTTAGGAACCACGCAAACTACTGTAGCTGTTGAATGTAATAACTATAATAAATCTTTAACAGCAGTTATCTTTTAACCTCTTTTCACAGCTGCACGGTGGGAGGGAGATGGTCTTCTTGAAGCTTTTCCCTGAGCTGGTGTGAGAGTGCTATTGCTACCCTGCTCTGCGGCAGAATGGGGAAAGCACGAAGGAGCAGTGTGGGCTCCACTGAGACGCCAGCCTGCGCTATATCTACGTGGCTAGGGTGCTAGTGATGAGGAATACATAGTGTTTTAGGGCCTGCCCAAAACAATGAACCACGGCACCTCCAACGGGCAGCTAAAAGTCAAAAAACCTATATATACTGACCATGCAACCATCAAGTTCAAGGCAGGGATGACTCAGTTGAACTCGTGTATCAATGCAAACAATCCTGAGGCCAAATAACTGAATCATGAGGACAGGTGCCCTCACAGCCAGATACAATAGCTTTTATCTCAAGATTAAGGGAATGAGAGATGGACCATGTTTTACACTCCTCAGCCTCTGAATCAAAGTTGTTCAATGTGCTGAATCCGGTTTGGCTCAATGGATAGAGCGTCGGCTTGGGGACTGAAAGGTCCCGGGTTCGATTCCGGTCAGGGGCATGTACCTTGGTTGTGGGCATATCCCCAGTGGGGGGTGTGCAAGAGGCAGCTGATCGATGACTCTCTCTCATCGATGTTTCTAACTCTCTATCTCTCTCCCTTCCTTTCTGTACAAAATCAATAAAATATATTTAAAAAAAAAAAAAAAGGTGTTCAATGTTTTCCGATATATTGTTTCTTTTGTAATCCTATATAATAAAAGGCTAATATGCAACTCGACAGAATGGCAGAACGACCAATTGCATGACACTCACTGACCATCAGGGGGCAGATGCTCAATGCAGGAGCGCTGCTCAGCCAGAAGCTGGGCTCATAAATGGCAGAGGCAGTGGCGGGAGCCTCTTCCACCTCCGCAGCTTCGCTAAGGACGCCTGCCAGCTTAGACCCATTCCCCGTGGGGACTAAGCCAGCAGGTGGACATCCCCAGAGGGGTCCCAGACTGTGAGAGGCTGAGGGCCCCCCCACCACCAGTGCATGAATGTTGTGCACTGGGCCTCTAGTATAAATATATAAATGAAAGCCAGCAGATATTGCTGGACTTGTTCAAAGACCAGAGAATACCGTTCTCTCACATGTCCATTCATAAATTCACTTATCCCAATCATCCTGTATGATTATACATGAAGCTCACAGGTGAAGAACCAACTGGAAAAATGTTTCTACAATTTAAAAACCAAGGGATTAACTTCAGTAATATAATTGAAACCACTGAAAGTCAACAAGAAAAAGGCACACAGTAAGATGTGGTTAGGCAGTTCACATTAAGACAATCCAGAATGGCTTACAAATTTGAGATTGCCAGTAATATTCAGAGAGTGTTAGTATTTGTAGTTCATTAACTCAACAGAAGATCATGGAACATGATGAAAACAACTAGTTGAAGGCACTGGAAAATGACCAAAGACAGGCAGACTTATCAATGGAAGGGTTAACTTTTGAAAAACTGTTTTTCTTTCTACATTGGGCTTTCTTGTATGGCAGTGCTCCCCAAATACCGTCAGTCAGGCAGAGGACAGAGCTCACAGCAACACATTTGTCAAGCGCACATTTTAGAAGCAGGAGAGTCACAGGGGCCTGTGATCCAAAATCTCAGAACAAACTCTGCCCAAATACCTGGGTGACTGACAACTTTCTATCCTCAGGGGGAAGCCCAAGGAGCCTGGCGAAAGGCAGGCAAACCCAAACTCAAGGAGGAGGCAGTGGTTACACAGCTGAGCCTGGAACATCACAGGCGTGAACTGCACAGGCCCACGAGTACACAAAGTTATAAAATAAACTCCTGTACTGTTTCAATCTACCGTTGGGAGTTTGTGGCGATAGAGGGCCAACATTTAATATGGAGGACTTAAAATTCTGGGGATTTTTGTCTCCACGGGGGTTCTGGACCCAAGCCCCTGAAGATGCCAAAGGACAGCTAAGTGCTGAGGAAGACAAAGTTCTATGTAGAATTTTCATCTGGGGGAGGGAGAAGGAGGGTGCCATTAACCCCCACCGTTTAAGAATCAACGGTATAGGACTACA
The DNA here is from genome assembly GCF_964339955.1 of Pipistrellus hanaki. Lineage (NCBI taxonomy): Eukaryota > Metazoa > Chordata > Mammalia > Chiroptera > Vespertilionidae > Pipistrellus > Pipistrellus hanaki. Next base: position 21,585,437 of record NC_140519.1, on the reverse strand, counting down.
AGACAAACTACCCCCGACTTAGTAGCTTACAACAACCATAAGCATGCGTCACCTTACACAAGTTCCTTGCTCCCCAGAACTGTCCTGGGGAGGCCCATGGCATGGCAGCTGGTTTCCCCGGAGTGTGTAACCCCAAAGGCAAGCAAGATAGAAGCTGCACTGTCTTTCATGACCTAGCCTTGCAGTCACATTCTGTCACTTCTGAAATGCCCTCCTTGGGATGCAGCTCAGCCCTGTTCAGAGGAGAAAGGTCTCTACAGAAGCACGAGCTAGAAGGCAAGAAGCACTGGGGCCTTCGTGGAGGCTAACGACTACAGAAATGACCTTTGAAAGACAGAACTGCTTCCGGCAAAACGTGCAAGACGGTTGTATTCTTCATACATACACAGGGTGGGGAGCAGGAAATACTGGCTGGCAGAGCAACCAACAACGTAGATAGTAAATCTCAGAAGCAAGTCCCAAATCCTGAGTAAGAATTCTGCCCAAGTCTGTAACAGATCCTTTAATTCTGTCTAGAGAGCGGACACGGCAACTGGAAACCAAAACACCTGAGCAGAGGCAGTACTGCTTCCGGCTGCAGGGAAAACAAAATTTTGTTTGACAAGTGATCTACTCTACTAGACACCAACAATTCCAGATTTACTACAACACATTATATATACAAATCAGCTTCTGACCAAGAATTACTAGAGCACAAATAACAGTGACCTCCTGAGCTACACGCAGTTAAAAAAAAAAAAAAATAGTAGTCAATATCACAGTATAGATACTGCTTCTGAGTATGCCCAAAATATTGGGTTTATTAGAAAAACAGTTCAAATCAGTGATTATAAATGAGTCCAGAGAATTAAAGCAAAACATGGCATTAAGGAGTGAACAGATATTGAATCTCAGCAGTGAAATAGAAACTATTAAAAAAAAAAAAAAAAAAAAAAAAGCAGCAATTGGAAATCTATAGCTGAAAAGAACTGTAACTGGAATGAAAATTTTACTAGATGGGCTCAATGGCAGATATAAAAGGAAAAAAGAAAAAAAAATTACCGAACTTGAAAATAGAACAACAGAAATTATGCAATCCAAAGGAAAATGGGGGGGGGGGGGGGGGCGGGTAGTTGAAGTTTCAGAAACCTGTAGAATGTTATCATGCAGGCTAGCAAGTAACTGAAGTACCAGAGTAATAAAAAGAGAGAGAAGAAAATAATGTATTTGAAAAGACAATGGCTGAAAAATATTCAATTTACAAGGTTTTTTGTAAGAATTGAGAACCTATATGAAAATAACTTAAAATGTAGTACATTGTGGACAATTAAAGTTCATACTTTGACATTTCTGTTCATAAACTCTACCTGCCCACCATTTGCATCTCATACTCTCACCACCAAATGAAAAGACCCAAGTTTATCATCTTTTGTTTTTCATACTACAACAATTTATTCAGCTCCTACTGTGTTATGGTTAAGTGCTACTGGAGGGGTGTGACGATGATTAATTTTATGAGTCTAGTTAGCTAGGCACCCAGATATTTAGTCAAATATGTATGAATATTGTTGTGAAGGTTCTTTTGTTTGTTTTGTTGTTTGTTTTTTTTTTTTAGGATTTGCCTTTTTTTAAAAATATATATTTTATTGATTTTTTTACAGAGGGGAAGAGAGAGGGATAGAGAGTTAGAAACATCGATGAGAGAGAATCATCGATCAGCTGCCTCCTGCACACCCCCCACTGGGGATGTGCCCACAACCAAGGCACATGCCCTTGACCAGAATTGAACTGGGGACCTTTCAGTCCGCAGGCCGATGCCCTATCCACTGAGCCAAACCGGTTTCGGCGGTATTTTATTTTTATTTTTATGGGATTAAAGTTTAAATCCATAGATTTTGAATAAAGCAGATTATCCACCAAAGGGTAGGTGGGCCGCATCCAATCAGTTGAAGGTCTAAAGAAATGCCCCCTCCGCCCATGGGAAGAGGGAATTCTGTCTCCAAACAGCCGTTGGCCTTAAGCTGCAACATCAACTCTTCCCCGGGTCTCCAGTCTGCCTATCTACCCTGTAGATTTTCGTATTTTAATCATGAGCCAATTCTTTAAAATAACTCTGTTTCTGTCTGTCTCTCTCTTTCTACTTCCCTTTCTCTTTCTAGACACACACACACACACCATGCTGGTTGTGTTTCTCTGGAGAATCTAGACTTATACTGGGGTTGGGGTAGGGAAGTCATGGTCCCACCCTTAAGAACTTTGTTGACTAAATATTAAGGGGAAAACTCAAAATATGCACTAACATTCTGTGAGCCCTGCATGTTTTGGAAGCCCATCTCCTGCTGGAGCGATGCGCAGGTATGGCCAGGGCAGGCTCCTGGCACAGTGAGTTCTCAGCCCAGCTCTAAGGAATAGGAATTGCCAGGTGAGTGTGAGGCGGAGGCGAGGAGGAGCGATTTGAACAGAGGAAAGCCATAAGCAGGGGCCAGATGGCCAGAGGCTGTATGTGCTGCACCGAGGAATCTCGTTTTTAATCCTCAGGCAATGCTCTCCATTTTTGCTCAGAGATGTTATATAGGGTTACAAGAATCCCAGGAAAAACTTTGTAGAAAAAATTTTAAAAAACACAAAAATATTTTTTTCATTTGGGCGTGACTACTGCCCTTGTTGATTCTATCTGTTTTCCTTATGACTCACAGAAAACTCGGAAGTATTCATATGAGGTACCAGTTGCACCTCACTGGTTGACTAGCTACAATACAGCCCTCTCAGCCTTTTCTTTAAAGTGCATTACTCAAGCGGAGTCTGTAAAGAACCATTTGCAGTGCTAATGTGAGACTTGTTTACCAGTGCCACCTGGTGTTTCGTTAGGGCACTGATTATTACTTTTTAAAGAATGCAAATACTAACCAGGAAATCTTTAAATGCCTTATTAAAGACATTCACAAAGTACATTGTTTCAGCATATCCCTAATTGTAATAAATAATATCTAATATTAAATATTAGTCTAAATAAAAGGAAAATTATTTCCGGTAAAGTCCCTGATCCAAATGCAATTTTAACACACACACACACACACACACACACACACACACACACACAAGCCAGAACACATTTCCCATTTTCAGGCAGAGTATTCTGTTGCTCCTCAAATTTAAAAAAAAAAAAAAAAATTTTTTATTGATTTCAGTGAGAGAAGAGGAGAGGAATGGATAGAAACATCATTGATGAGAAGAATCATGAACCAGCTGCCTCCTGCACAACCCTCACTGGGAATTGAGCCTGCAATCTGGGCATGTGCCCTGACCGGGAATCGAACCCTAACCTCCTGATTCATGGGTCAATGCTCAAGCACTAAAACTACACCGGCTGGGATTTCAAATTTATTTAAAGGCTCACAAATCCTCAAATACTAACTGACATTTGACATATATGAAATCAGTAACATATTGCATACGTTTATATTCAATGAGTTTGTTAAAGCACACCTTTGAAGTAGCATAGAGCCATTTTTGAGTCCTCTCTGTCACATCCCATATTCTTATCCATTAGCAGATCCTATTGACTTTAGGTGTGAATACATGCTACTCCACCAGGGACCTCTCTCCTCCCAGGTGGCTGCACACCTCACTCCCTTCCATCTTCATGTCACTGTCCAAGAGGCCATCTATAGAGCATCGTCCCAGCCCACTGTCATTCCCTGTACTCTTGTCCTGTTGTATATTTCTTTTCACAGGTATCACTGCCTATTATATTCTAATTTTTATATTTTATCTATTATATTCTAATCACGTTTAAACGCGACACAGACACAGACACAGACACACACACACACACACACACACACACACACACATAAATACAAGTACCATGAGAACTGGGGCTTTGATTTTATTGACTGTTTTGGCCCCACTGCCTATACCAGAGCCTGGCACACAGTAGGTACTCAATATTACTGAGTAAATGAGTGAATAAGAATAATTGTTTGATTTAGACATCTAGTGAGCTGTGTTCAGATGGCATTACTTTGTAGTTCACACTATGTTTTATGGATGTGAAATATGGAATATGTGGGAAAAGGTGACATCCAGTGGGGAGAAGCTGATATAGCAATTTCATCTACAACAGATAAATAATCTGATTCCATTTAAGAATCTGGCATCTCCAAAGGAGGGCCTATTTTGGAAGAGACTCTATCCCAAACCTGAGACTCTATCAAAATAAATTAAATCTAATTCTTTAAAAGAAAGGGGTCATGTAATTATTAATTCTAAGTAAAAACAAAATCTTCCCAATCTTGTCAGTATTTCCTCATCCATATACTTGAGGGAAGATAATACAAGTAGAAAATTAGGCAATATAATAATTCATGCTGAGACAATTGTATAATCACCATTAAAAATCTCCATTAGGGTGGGGGGAGAAAGAGGGTAAAGGGGGAATAAATAGTGATGGAAGGAGACTTGATTGGGGTGGTGAACATACAATAAATATACATATGATGTATTATAGAATTGTACACCTGAAATCTATGTAATTCTATGAACCAGTCACCCCACTAAATTCAGTTTTTAAAATCTCCATTTCTATATTATGAAGTTAAGATAGGACTATTAAGACACATTCAATTTTTTAAATTGGGGTATAACTGACAAAATTCATTCAATTTTTTCACATTCAATTATTTTTGAAATAATCCAAAAATGCAATATTCCCCCTTCCCTATCAGTTAACAGCATCAGAGAAATAAGTAAAAAAATAAATGGAATTCTCACAGCTGACAATCTGCTCAAATAGGGTTTTCAATAGGATAGTAATTACTTACAGAAAGCACTCCCAAGTCCATATATCTGGATAATAATAGTAGCCAACTGGGTTAGGAGAATGATAGTTGCAGACTATATGTATTATTTACAGATATTATTTTCACTTTATCCACCAGTAACAAAGTATACCCTATGAGACATAAGAGTCAATATCCTCATTTCTGGACAAAGACACTGAAGGTTAAAGTGTTTTTAAATACAGGTGTTTTTTTTTTTCCTCCTGGTTAATTCTGTGCTCCAAAGAGCATACATATGATGACTTCATGTATCCACTGAGCTTAGACTTATGAAATCACAGGAGAGTTGACATAATCACTCTGTTTTCTTATCCCAATGTTACTTGTTACTAACGTTTTTGGTCTCCCATGTATTTCCCATAGTTTTCGGTCTCCCACAAATTTCCATCCTAGGAGTGCTATCTGAGTCTGGTTCTTACTCCTACTGCTTGGTTTTATAGAGCCTTTATTGTCTCTTCATATGAAATTAAAAAAAAATGTTTTTATTGATTTTAGAAAGGGAGGAAGGGAGGAGGAGTAAGAGAGAAACATTGATGAGAAAAAGAAACTGATGAGCTGCCTCCTGCACGTCCCTTACTAGGGCTTGAGCTCACAAACTGGGCATGTACTCTGACCAGGAATCAAACTGGCAACCTTTTGATGCACAGGATGATGCTCAACCAACTGAACCGCACTGGCCAGGGCTCATATTAATTTTTAGTAATAAAGAAATAATAATTAACCCAACAACTATTTACTGAGTGTCTACTACATGCCAGGCACAGAAAATGCAGCAATGAGCAAAAGAGACAAAAATGTGTTTTCACAGAAACTTGATTGCAGTGGCAAGTTCAGAAAATAAACACTCAAGAATTAAATTATCGTCCTGATTGGTTTAGCTCAGTGGATAGAACCTGCAGACTGAAGTGTCCCAGATTCGATTCCTATCAAGGGCATTCGATTCCTTGGTTGCGGACACATCCCTAGTAAAGGGTGTGCAGGAGGCAGCTAATCCATGTTTTCCTCTCATTGATGTTTCTAACTCTTTATCCCTCCCCCTTCTTCTCTGTAAGAATTAAATTATCAAATCCAATCCCATGGTGGCAACTGCTATGGAGAAAACAAAGCAAGGAAACGTAGAGTGTAAGCAGGTTATGCTCTGAAATAAGAGGAGTAGGGAGGTCACTGAGAGGACAACAGGTGAGCAAAGATGACAGCAGCAAGCTGGGTAGGTATCAGGGACAAACACTGAGCCTAGCAGGAGTGGCCAGTGCACAGGCCCCGAGTCCTCTATATGCTTGGCAGGGAAGCCAGTGTAGCTGCAGTGGAGTCAGCCAAGGAAAGTCACAGACTGTAAGGTTGGGGAGGAAACCGCAGTAAGGGAAGAGGGGACAGACTGTGCAAGGCCTTGTAAAGCACTGCACCGAGCTTCGTTCTAGTGAGAGAGATATGAAGATGCTGGAAGCATCTGAGCCACATCGCACATCGTAGGTTTTCAAAGCATCACCGTGGCTACATTGCTGAGAGAGATCACGGGGTGGGGGGCAGGAACACCAGTCTGGTAACTGACAGAGATGGTGGTGGCTGGGACCTGGGCTGATAGTAGGTGAAGGAGGCAGGAAGTAGTTGGATTCCAGATACTCTCTGGAGAGAGCTGAGAGGATTTGCTGGTGGAAGACTGGGAGGCATGAAGGAGAAGATTCATGGGAGGAGTGGGGTGAGGAGTCAGGGGTTCAGTTTTATATGTAAGTTTGAAGTGATGACTAGACATCCAATCGAGGTCATCAGGTAGACACCAGGCAAATGTGGCAATCTTTGACATTCAGATATTTAAAGCCATGAGATTAGATGATATCTTCAAGGGAGAGTGTCGACAGAATGTCTCTGAGGACTGAGTCCTAAGGCACCCCGATGTTTGGTGCTCGGGGAGAGGAGTGTCCGGCAGAACAGGCTGAGCAAAAGCAAATTGTACAGAGTTGGAGGAAAGCCAAGAGAATGTGGTACCCAGCAGGCCGAGGGAAGGCAGAGCTGTGGAGTAGGGGAAGTGGTGAGTCCTATGGAAAGCTGCTACTACCCTCCTCCCTGCCTTTTTTTCTCCTCCTAAAAAGAACACATCATGAATATACTGGGGAGCTCAGGCATGCTGAGAGCTTATGGATGATGGCTGAGCTAAATCCCAGTCAGTATACAAAAAAAAATTTTTTTTTTAAATCAATCAACAGTTTCCAAGAGTGAGGAGAAAATGCAGAAACAAGCTATTTAGACACACACAGTTAAGTACTAGAAGAGACCGCTAAAAGAAAGTTGGGAATGGGATTCATGATCATAGAGAGTAGTAGGGTAGAAGACTACTGCTTTTAAATCATAACTTTTGAAACTATATCTCTATGTGACTTTGATTAAAAATTAAAAACAACCAGTCAGAAAACACACACACACACACACACACACACACACACACACACACACGAGCTAGATGGTTAGTTCCCAGCCTCTGGGCTACAAAATTACGGCCAGAGGCCAGTAACTCCACATGCTCATTAAGTATTATTTACATACACAGTAGGATTGATCTTCTACATTATGTGTCCTGTGTCTTTAATGTAGACACTGCCTTCATCACTACAAATATTGATAAAAGACATTCCTGAAACTGTAATAATGTTTAACTACTGAAGATTTACAACCAGCATTCTGTCACACCCATATAATTTCTTAGTTGTTCACTCTCAGTGTAGGAGTCTTTACGGGAGTTGGATTAAAGTTATACTGGGTTATGAAGAATGAACTCCTGGAAGGCAGAGAAGATCCTTTCTGTATGGACGTGACTCTGTTTGCATGTCTTTCTTTCCAACCATTTGGAGTTCGTTGAGAAAAGATAATACATTCTAATAATCCTTGGACCTCTATACCTAGCACAGCTGCCAACATAGGTGACAGTAAATACTATTTTCTAAGTGCTTTGTCTGGGCTAGACACTGCTTTAAGCACTTTACATGCATTTTCACGTAATTGCTATTGTGAAACAGTAGCCTCATGGTGCCTGAAATTGGAGATATGGTTCCTCTATCCCAGAAAAGGAAGCTGGGGCACAGGGTTCTGTAATCCTCGAGGACACAGAGTGGACAGCAGCACCGGGATTAGAGGGCAGGCAATCTCTCTCCAGAGCCTTAGCTCTAACGTTCATTAGAATATTAATAAATGCTCCTTGATAAAATCACCGAAAGAATAAACCTGGTGGCAATTTATTTTAGCTAGTGACATCAACTAAAGTCATCATGTTCTTCCTGGATGTTATAACGCCTTTTTTCAGATGTATATTTGAAAGACTGTTTAGTTGATAATCTCACCTTTTGCTTTCTGTTCTGGATCATCTGTTTTTCTATTTGTTTCTGAAAAGTAAAGACAAAACAAAATAAGTACTATGGAAGTCACCAAATAAGTACTATTGAATGTCCCAAAATATAGAACCATATTTAAATGAGCTCAAATTGATATTATTTAAGAACTATTTCTTGGCAAACAATTCAGTTTTCCTAAATCCTGAATTCTTTACCCATGAACTTTGTTACATGAAGATTAGGTTCATTCGAGTTACTCATGGAAGTCACCAAGCGGTTAACTAGGTACCTGGCGTCAGGCTACATGGTGCTCCTTGAGAAGAGAGTTGGTGTGGGTCACTCCCATCACCTTTAAGCTCCTCTAGGAGTACAGAGGCAAATTGAGGTAGGGAGAAGCTTGTTAAATATTTTGTCTCCTGGAAACAGAAGACTACTTTATAGTAGGCACCATGTGCTTTAATGGGATGCAGTATGTCACCGACTGAGAACACTAGTCTCATTCCTCTAAGGCAAGCACGTCAACCTCGCCGCCTGTGGCCCTCATGCCTCGTGTATTTGGCCCGTGTTAGCCTTTGAGTTTGACATGCTTGCTTTAAGGACTTTATACGTAACAGGTGGCCCGTTAGGGGCCTGCCCTGAGCCCAGGCGTGCTGTAGCTCACCTGCTGAGGAGCTTTGATGGGCCAAAGGGCCCACCCATGTCAGTCTTTCACTGAGGGAATCCAGTTAGTGTCTCCCAAAAATGGGGATAGCGAGCACAGCGAAGCCTACCGAGCACCTGGACCAGCCAAAGAACACCCATCCCACAAAGACAGTGGCACGTGAACTGACTGTTTAAAAGCAACCTTCTGCATTTATAACCTCCTATGTGCTTACTGTTTAATAGCAGTTAGGATCTAGTGAATTTTCAAGGTAGACCAGTCAATTATAGATTCTGTAAGTAGTAATCTAATTTCGGGGTATTTCTAGGAACACGTGTGTACAGGTGTTGGAGTGGGGATGGGACAGTTTGGGAGACACAGAAATCACAGACTGAGTCCATTCCCTACAAAGTGAGAGAGTGTGGGTGCAGTCTAGGGTGGGAGTAGGGAGGCAGTCACAGATCACTCCATGTTGTGGTTCCCGATTGCATTTCTTGGAGGTGAGAATATGCTGCAGGCTTCTGATGCAAGGAAGAGATTTTTATTGGTCAATCAACTTCTCTTTTCAGACCTCAGATGAGAAGAGAACCAACTTTGAAAGCTAGTGTGCCAGGCTCAGTGCTAGGCACATCTCACTCATCTCTAGTTCCTGACACCGTATGGGGAAAGGTCTTTTCTCCCTTTCCGTGCAAAGGAGGGAGCAGCGGCTGAGCAACTCGAGTGCCCAAATTGTCAAGGTCAGCGGTTCCATCACTTCAAAGCACATAATCTTCCCAGTGTGCCCGTCTCTACTTTTCTTGAAAGAGAAACAAATACTAGAGAAGCACAGGTATTGGATTTTTGCAAAGAATGGTTTTTTTGTTTGAGGGCCATACACTTTTTGGCCAGTGCTGCAAGAGGGTACACACACACACACACACACACACACACAAACACACACACAACGGCTTCTTGATCTCATTAACTATAGCCTCCTTGTCATTAAGTTAGGCAGTGCACCATCTAACAGGAAGCATTGTCATAGGGGTCAGGGATACAGGACTGAATAAAAGTGTCAAAAACCTCATGGCGCTCTCTTCCCAGTGGAATCAGCAACACCTGCAGATCTCTCAGGAGGGAGTTACCTGGTGCCCACCTTACCTGGTGCCCACGTGTTTGCTCTAGAATACCATGAATGGCCTCAGGCCCCCAGGCGTTTCAGCCTTCCTGACCCTGGTCTCCTCTGAGCAGAGAGAATACCCATTGGCTGGGAAAACTCAACTCCCTGCACACAAAGCACTTGGCAGAGTGAGGGCATCCAGGACAGGTGAGTCTGCTCACCCTTAGTTTCAAGTTTTATTTTCATTGTGTCTTCTGGGCACTTTGGAGGGGAAAGAACACTTTCCTGAGCCGCAGAAGCTCCACGCGGGTGAAGCCAATTTCCTCACAGCCAGGTGGTCACTGTGGAACAGGATAGGGCCGTGGTCGGCAAACTCATTAGTCAAAAGAGCGAAATATTAACAGGACATCGATTGAAATTTCTTTTGAGAGTCGAAAACCGACTTCTGCCCACGGGCCATTAAGTTCCAATCACACTGTACGTGTGTGCCCACACGTGGTATTTTGGGGAAGAGCCACATTCAAGGGGCCAAAGAGCTGCATGTGGCTCGTGAGCCGCTGTTTGCCGATTACTGGTATAGGGGGGTGGGGATAGGGAAGTTACCAGGGAGTTACCCAAACTCCTAGGACACAACAAAAACTTGCGAAGGATGGATACGGGGGCTATTTCATTGCATTCCTGCCCCTGGAAATGTAGCATAATGGTAAATACTAAACAAAATAAATAAACATCGCCTATTAGAAATAGATTAAGAAATGGATGGGGGGGGGTACTCCTTTTCGATTGTATTCATCAAAAATGCCATAATATTCTAAAGTACTAGTAAGTATAAAATGAACTGATTTTATTAGGTAACGGTTAAAAATTAATATGCTTCAGAATAATGACAATATAGAGAAGAATCCTTTTGCATTTTATTGCACTCGAATAACATTAAACAGAAGACATTTACATTATTTTTTTAGAAAATCCATTGATGCTGCCCAGCTTGGCATGTATTTGTGAAGACGAGGCTCAACTCATTCAGATATTTGGAATTAAAAGCATTTAAAGTGAACCACAGCATAAGGAACCTTCTATTTCCAGAGTTCTAGAGACCGATATATACAAAAATTCAGTAAAATTTATTTTACTCATTTATCTGTCACTCCTAAGTACCACCCCCCACCCGAAAAAAAAAATATGGCTTTATAAAAAGTAGTGTTCTATAATTCACAATATGAATTAAGAGCATTATTAGGATCTGAGTAGCAACTCATTATTACCCATATCACAGCTTTAGAAAATTATTGCTTTTCTCAGTAACTTATTATTTGGGGCTTTCACTACCCACGGAGTCAGCATGCATAACTTACTACATCAGCACTATGACCTCTAATGACAGGAAAAAAACAAAACAAAACACCTCTTTGATTGGAACCCTACAAGCAGCAAAAACACCACCGTATCCTAAAACAATGTGGACATGACCAAGCACGGGACAGGTAAGAGAAACCGCTTCTACGGCTTTTTGCAGAGCTCATGGTCCTTTCAAATGGACATGGTTGCCACCTTCTTTGCTCACAGAGGAGTGTTTCATCACAGCAACTGTTTCTGAGCCACGGATACACCACAGGGAAAGAGGAAGGGACCTCAGTGTGGGAAGGAAGAGGCTCAGCGGCCGTGACACAGCAGCAGGCACCTGGCTCGCTCGGGGAGTGCGCCGGGCCCCTCCGGCATGAACCCACCAGAGGCATGAACCCACCAGAGGACGCGTGCACGGTGCTGCTCTTTAGTGTTGTGAGGGCCTTACTTAACCAGCCAAAGGCAGAGCAATCTTTAGGTTACACACCAGGAGTGCATACAGATTTTCTTAAAATGTAAACAGGGGAGAGCTATTACGTGACCAAGAGGAGGTGCCAAGAAGCATTGTTGCGTGCTGGATCGTAGGCCATTCCTCTCCCCTATCTCTAACGAGGAACTTATTTCCCCCCTCATTATGAAAAATAAATTAACCATGATCATTTGAAACTTTCACTAAAATATTATTATTTTTTTTCCTGATGAGCTAAAAGCTATAAAAATCTCACATTTTGAGTTTTGCCCTGAATACTTGAAGCAATGTAGGCTCTTTTTTTTTTTTTTTTTTTTTTTAAAGGGTATCAGTGCAGATATATACAACTCAAATCTTCACAGCTCCTAATGGCTCTACTCGAGTTTTTAAGGGTGCTGAGGCAAGGTAGCCCTATGGCTTTTAAATCCCGCCTAAAGCAGTTTGCCCGGCAGTCCTACATAGCGATAACACCTAACAATATATAGCAAAGCCCTGACCACACGTTTGCTGCTACATCATTGATATCATTATTACCTGAAAAAACACACATTAATACAGGAAAGACTAAAAGCTGTGTCACCAAAAAAAAAAAAAAGAAGGGAAAGCAATGCAATGGATTCACTAAGGCTACCCAAAAAAAGGACATGCAGGAATGTAACATTACATGTAACTTGTTTCTAAAAAAAAAAGAGAGAGAGAGAGACACTAAAATGCCAATGGACTATGATTCGTTCAAAACATCGTTAGTGTTCACTCGCAAAGATCTTGGTCTGCTCAGAAATTACTTCACAAGATCTATCTCAGCCATCTTTTGGAGCGTATGGTTAGGCTGGTCCTCCTGTGGTAGTGGGGCAGTCTTTTTGAAGCTTTAAGTATCTGCAAAAATAAGGGAAAATCTAAATTAAAGGACCAACTAGACACAAACTGCGAAACTGCTTCATTTTCATTTGACTTTTATAAACCCGCCTACAGAAGTAGCTGTTTTCTTTACTTTTGTGTTGCTGTGTTTTGTTTTGTTTTTGTCTGTTTTGTTCTGTTTTAAGGGCAGCTTGATGACAGGATGATTACATTTCTTAGGAATCACTAACTACCTAGGGAAGTTCCTGGGATAACTTGCAAAGCTGTTGATGAAAATCGGAGGCTCCTTCGAGCATCGGAGAATTACAACTGAATTTAAACATTTCAATCTTTTAAGAAATACAAGCAATAATTTCTCCCATCAGTGTTTCCACTGTGTTAAAAAAATAATAATAATAATAGAAAAAAAAACCTAGTATGGTATTTGAAAGACAAATATAGAAAGGGTTGTCAAGGAGCAACTAGCTACTGTAAGTTGGAGTTAGAATAATTACTTTAATAATTTTACACCAATTTTCAATGTAGTTGACAATATAAATGGTCGGTAAAGAAAGTATGCAAAATGTAAAAGGAACTAAAATTCATTCCTAACTTTTTTCAAATACTTTCTCATTTCAAACTTCAGTATTGGGTTTATTTTACTCTCACAGCATTAAATGTTCTAAAATTAGAGTTGAAAATAAGCTGGTACACAAAAAAGCCCAAACACATTTTAGTACACTTTCTAAAACTGGGTTATACTTATTCCTCCTCCCCTCGCTCCCTCACTCCTTCCTTCCCTCCTTAGCTATCCATCCATTTATCTATCTACATAATATAAGTGTGTGTGTGTGTGTATAATCAGAAAGTTTTGTCTAAGCAGAATTATTTGGTGCTAATGTGCACTAGAAGTTACACGTAGACTTTTATATAACCAAGGAAATGTGTGTTTACATCCTCCAAAAGACATGTACAAGAATATTCATAGCACCTTTCCTCATAATAACCAAGAACTGGAGACATTTAATATAGCCATCAATGTAGAACGGATTTTTTTAAATGTAGTATATTTACAGCAACTAGCAATGCATAAGACCAAATTATTTCATGTAACAAAATGGATGAAACTCAAACACAGGATGTTGAGCAATATATATATATAATATATATATTACAAGTTTGAACTGACTTGTGGTTCTATTTAGTTAAATTCAAAAATAGGCAAACCAATCCATCTAGTACAGGTGAGGACAGCAGTTACCTATGGCAGGGTGCTACTGAGAGGGGGAGAAGGAGATTTCTGGGTGCTATAAGCATCCTGAATAGTGGGTACAAGGATTTTTATGCAGATATAAGTTCATGAAACTGTGTGCTCAACATTTGTGCACCTATCTGTATGCAAACTATACCTCAAGAGAAAACGTTTTAAAAAGGAGTTTGAGCCGAAACCGGTTTGGCTCAATGGATAGAGAGTCGGCTTGGGGACTGAAAGGTCCCGGGTTCGATTCTGGTCAAGGGCATGTACCTTGGTTGTGGGCATATCCCCAGTAGGGGGTGTGCAAGAGGCAGCTGATCGATGACACTCTCTCATTGATGTTTCTAACTCTCTATCTCTCTCCCTTCCTCTCTAAAAAATCAATAAAATATATATATAAAAAAGAGTTTGACTTCAGGTTCTCTTAGAATCTGTCAATTAGCTAGACCCATGGTCGGCAAACTGCGGCTCGCTGGCCCCTTGAGTGTGGCTCTTCCACAAAATACCACGGCCTGGGCAAGTCTATTTTGAAGAAGTGGCGTTAGAAGAAGTTTAAGTTTAAAAATGTGGCTCTCAAAAGAAATTTCAATCGCTGTACTGTTGACATTTGGCTCTGTGGACTAATGATTTTGCCGACCACTGAGCTAGCCTGAGAGAGGAATAAGCATTTCTGTAACCTGTGCAATCAAAAGTATCTTGAGACTATTGGAAGTTGTTCAAAGTATGATGATGAATACAGATAAAAAAAAGCAAACTGAAACCTCAGTTGTTATTGTGAACAACTCAAAAATCCGCGTCTACACATTTAAACGTGACTCCACCCAAAGGTGGCGCACCAAGTGACCAGCCCAGCATCTCCGAAATCAGGCCAGTCATCTCCCTGCTGCCCTGTTTCCTCCCGTGTCTCCTTTAAGGCCCCATCATGCATGCATTCAAGTCAGAAACACAGGAATCATCCACAGCCTTACCCCTCCATCAGCCCCCTCTCCCATGAAATCATGTCCAACTCTGATGTCTATGAAATCGGTTTCTCCATCCTCCCACCACAGGTCAGGCTCCCATTTCTAGATTAATGCACCTGCCTTCTGACTCCTCTCTAACTCCCCTTTCCAAATCCGGATTTGATCATGTGACTCCTGTGCTTAGAGTTTTTCAGTGGCATCCTGTCACTTTTAGACCCAGCTTCAACATTTTAAACATCAGCCCTGTCTGGTACGGCTCAGGGGTTGAGTGTCTTCCTATGGACCAGGTGGTCATGGTTGGTTCCTAGTCAGAGCACATAGCCAGGTGTCAGACTCGATCTCCAGTAGCAGGGTTACAGGAGGCAGCCAATCAATGATTACCATCATTGACATTTCTATCTCTATCTCCTCCTCCCATCCTCTCTGAAATCCATAGAAATATTTAAAAGACTTATTAACATTTGAAATGCTCCAAGAAGTGACACCTGCCTGCTTTCCCACCGTGTCTTCTGACACCTTACGTGGCACACCGTCTCCGTCTTTGTTCTGGAGGCCCTTCTCCCCCTGCTCCCACCTGCCAGCTCCTGTCACTTCTGTCAGCACCGCCACACCCAGCTCCAGCACAGCACATGGGAGGCTGTACCTTTCCCCCACAAAAGCTGAGCTAGGCGTCCCTCCTTCCGTGTGCTGCCCCATACGCTGCACTCTGAGACGTTAACAGCATCACGCTGGTTGCTTTCCTCAGCTGCATGCCCCGGGACAATGGCCACTATGGGGCAGGGACAATGCTGTTGATCATGTCTCTGTACTGCCCAGTGCAGTGCCTGTGCCATCATAGTTGCCCAATTTGTATTTCTTGAATAAGCGAGTGATCAAATGAGTATCAATGATACGCACAGTAGGCACTTTTTATATAAGCTAAGACCTCTCCAGCTGCCATCCAGAAGCCGGTCGGGAGCCTTGCTGATCAGTGTTAGAAAATGCTGGCTGGCAGGGGAGGCACCGAGCGAAACCCTCACCACGGATGGAGAGCTGGGCAGTGTGACGTGGTATAAACGCTAACACATGGAATGAGTGATCTCCACTTTCAGAGAGAAAGGAGCAGCAGAGTCACCAGCAAACACCGCTGCTCACATTCCCCTGTTCTGAGTAACATGGTTATAACAACAAAATATAAACGTCACTGTTTTTCTAGCACTGGATGACAGAAAAGTCTTGATGAAACCAGCCAGCCAAATGATCTGAAAATATTATTTGGTAGGAAATTTTATCCTGATAAATTTCCTAACCGGTTACTTCTTAAATCATTCAGTTGATACTACATATTTTTATGCTGTCATATTGCTAGAAATATGCAGTATAATTTCAAGTAAAAATCTGAGTTTGAAGAGAAAGGTGGAAACCCACTAACGAAATAGGGATTCAAAATCAATGTTTAAAATCCTGGTATTAAAAATAATTGATTTCTAGTATCAGAATGATCAGTTTTTAGAATGACCTTTTACCTCCTTGCCTGCAAAGCACTTGTACATTTACTGATATAAACAAAAGATAGCAAAATTTAAACTACTGGCCAATTTGCTCTTCTACAATGCATCATAATTAACCTTCGACATTTCTGAGTCCTTCCTGATGTACTAATATATATTAAGAGAAAAATGCCACAATACTTCCTTAGCTTTATCAGGCCAAGACGGCTAGTATACCTTCATTTATTTAAAATCCTCTAGAGCAGTGGTCGGCAAACTCATTAGTCAACAGAGCCAAATATCAACAGTACAACAATTGAAATTTCTTTTGAGAACCAAATTTTTTAAACTTAAACTTCTAACGCCACTTCTTCAAAATAGACTCGCCCAGGCCGTGTTATTTTGTGCAAGAGCCACACTCAAGGGGCCAAAGAGCCGCAGTTTGCTGACCATGGCTCTAGAGCACAGCAGCTGGGACTGTGGGCTCTGGAGCCAGAATGTAAAGGGCATCTCAGTTCTCCCACTTGTCAGCTCTGTGACCACAGGCAGGTTACTCTGCCTTGCTATGCGGAAGTTTTCTCATCTGTAAAATGGGGACACAGCGTGTCTACCACTTGGGCTATTAGAAATATCAAATGAGTTATTCATGCAATGTGCTTAGAAGAACACCTCGGTACTGCTAATACATGTTAGTATTCATCGTCCCTCGGGTGTGGCTGGATACAAGGCTGAATCAGACAGTTCCTGCCCCATGGAGTCATCACACCAGCAACTCCAATCAAGGACTTAACAAGCATTACTAAGACGGTGTAACCTAGTCTTAGAAGGACCAGGAAGGCAAAGTAATCACCAATTAAATTCTGAGGGCCAGGAAAAAGTGAATTAGTATCTGACGTTGCTCAGAGCTCTCCAACTGGAGTGTTTCACTGAATAAAGAACTTTCGAGGCGGAAAGGCAGCCAGGTGGCGGGCCTACAATCAGTGTGCCCAGAGTTTCTACAGCCACATGCATCGTTAAACACGATTACAGACGCAGGGAGCCTACTGCACAAGAAGCTCACAAACACAGACGTATGGCTATTATTATTTCGAAAGACTGAATACTAAAAACATTGCAATATAAAGTTATGACTGAGACGGTAAAAGAGATAAGCAAACCAAGTGCAAACATTAAAATTAACTCTTGCTAACGTTCGGCCTTCCGTTCTCTTTGGGCAAGGTGAAACTGCAACTGTGCAGCAGACCTATCAAAATTTTATGACACCAAATTACAGATTGCGACTTCTTGAGCGGGTCTTTCAGAATTTAGCTTCCCTGGACCGACCTGAAAGATCAGGCTAATTAATTAATGAACAATAATAACCAGAGCCACCATTTGCTGAGAGCTTATTATGTGCAGACAGTATGCATACTAACTGCTTCAGCAGTTAACTATCTCATCTGAAAACCACTGTGGTCCAGCACCCCAACCACTTGGTACATTAGATCTATGTGCCAAGGGAATTCTGGGGCTTAGTCTATAAAACATGGAAATAAGAGCACAGAACTTTTTGGTTAGAAAATATTACTGTTCATTACCTTCACTAAAAGTTAGGTTAATGTTTAAAAAAAAAAAATAGGAACTGTAACTGGAAGAAAGTCAGTATTCTAGGAAACTCATCATTTTAGGAATACTTATAAAACAATTTCCTTTAAAGGAGTGGGTAGCCATCAAAATGCAAATTCAGGAATCTGCTCTGTCTTCCCAAGATAGAACAGGCATCCTGTGACCCATGATTCAACAATGCCGAGGTAACTACAGCAATGAGGCAGGAACGCCGGCCTTCCTCTCTCTGTGCAACTTTCCTGAACACCAAGTACACAGATGCACAGTGGCCGTCATGTGAAAGATCAGCTTCTCCATGGGTTTCTTTCTCAGTCATGTTATAATGCCAACAACTCAGTTCTCTTAAGAATCTGTACATATTATTATAAACGCATGTGGTATGACAACTACCAAAACGTAAAACACCCACCACATAAGCAAAGAGGAGCAGAAGTATAAAAAATACTCTTTGATTACAAAAAAATATTTTCCCCCTTGAAATTAAGTCAGAAAGTTTGGCAGGCACCAAATCAACAGTCATGCACATCCCCTGCTGCCAAATGCACATTAGGCATAAAGTGAAAGATAGAGGAGTAAAAAAGGAATATATGACACACACACAAAAAAAGGAAATAAAACACAGAAACAAGAAACATACACGTAGGAAGGAAGTATTGGAAAATCCTCTTTGTAAAACATTCCCCCCCACTATGAGAACAGAAGGGTTCCTGTCCATTTCTGATTGCGGTATAGTTAACGTCATCTCTAAAATGCATCGGCCAACACAGGCCCTGGGGGAAATGCTTTTCCCGTTCTTCACTGGTGGTGAGAGGGGCAGGTGGGGGGAGGCAGAGAAACGGGTTCACACTGTGGCTGGAAGGAAAGACCCGGTGCAGACGAGTCTCAGGCAGCCTGGCCTGCCAGGGGCATTCATGATGGTCTCAGGAGGCAGGGGACTGGAGGAAGAGGAGTTGGTATCACAGAGGTCTGTACTATTCAACTTACAGCTTAAGGCAATTCTGATTCCCTATCACCCACCAAACAGCCTGTCCGTCAAAGGAAGGGAAAAATAAAATCCCAACTTCTGCTGCTGCTACTACTTTAGTAGTAGTGCCGTGTAGCACAGCAAAAGCCACATAGAGCTCCGATCGCGAATATCCCGCAAATTCTAGTCAAGTTCTGATGTGTCTTTTCCATTACTTTGAAATTGGGGTCACCTGATCCAAACACAGAAAATTTTCTTTTAAAATTTAAGTTATAATTAATCCTCCTCTCTCACCACTTTTCCTCTTCCGAGATGTATTTCATTCAGCTAGTGTGAATATCAACAGCGTATTTTAAATCAAACAAAGATAAAAGGAAGAAGCGATAACATCTCACACAATGTCATACCTGGTGGTATTTCCTGATGCTCCTCCACTGGGGGCGAATGTGTTTCTGAAATAAATAGCACAGTTACAATCCATCACATGCTGTTGACCACTGTTTCAAACACAGCTTGCTGGTGTCAATGGCACACTGATTAATTTTATAGACTTCCTTGGGATTCAGTTGCAGTCATTATAAAAACATTTAAGTTTTTACCCCATCACTACAAAGGAGAATTAGTTGTAGACTTTGCAAAATATTGTATATTTTTTTCTTTTCAGGTGTTTAGGCTTTATCATATACCTGCCTAACGGATTAACCTCAACCTCACTGCCAGGCCAAGGAGACGCAAACTAAACCTAGGATTTCACCATTTTTAATCAGGCTTGATAGGAAAGCTGAGGAAATATATTTAAAGCATCTTGTTTGTTCTCGAAAAAAAATTTTTTTAGCTCAGCCAGGTGTGGCTCAGTGGTTGAGCGTCGACCCAGGAACCAAGAGGTCACCGGTTTCTATTCCCGGTCAGGCCATATGCCCAGGTTGCAGGCTCGATCCCCAGTGGGGGGCGTGAAAGAAGCAGCCAGTGAATGATTCTCTCTCATCATTGATGTTTCTATCTCTCTCTCCCTCTCCCTTCCTCTCTGAAATCAATAAAAATATTTTTTTAAAAATTTTAAACTCATAACCTAATTTCAATGTGAATGAAACAACACAAAGAAATTAAAATATAATTTTGAAAATAAACCACTATACCTAATAAAGGTTTTTGAAAAATATTATTCACCATAGCATATTCCAAAGACCAGCCACTTCCTACATATTTCCCCTTTTCCTTCTTCAGCTTGCCTAGCTTCCCGAGTTGTGACTGCTTATGAATGGCCTATTTATTTTGTTCTTAATATTTTTGAGATATGTTGGCACGTTATCAACTCTACCAGTGCTTGTTTGTTTTCTCAGAATTTCTCTTACTTTTGAACACTTCGGGTACATGTGAAAAAACCGTGTGACTCAGTGTCACTTGCGTTATTTCCATCACTAAGAAAGCCTTATTATTACTACCTAAGTTATCCTGAATAAATGTACATGTAACAAACATATCAGAAATTTATTTTGGTAATGACATAGCAAGGGGATTTTGAAAAGGAAATAGACAATAAATTATACCAGCACAACCTGAGTTGCCTATTGATACAGCATACTTTGTTTTTTCCTCCAAGACTTAAAAAAAGTTTTTTAAAAATCTTTATAGTTGAAGGTATTACATATGTCCCCTTTTTCCCTCCATTCACTTCTTCTGGCCCATACCACTCCCTCCCCCAGGCCTTCACCACCCTATAGTCTGTGTCCAGGGGTTATGCATTTATCCATAAAAGTTTTTTGGTTGATCTTTCCCCCTTCGTCCCCCTCCGTCGCCTTCCCTCTATGATTGGCTCTCACTCCCATTGATTTACTCAATAGCTTTCTGTCCTGCTCCTCCACGTTCTTCTCCACGGGGTTTCCTCCTGCCTTACAGCTAGCTGTTCAGGCTCCGGCAAACCTCACGGTCGTGATTCCTTAGAGCTTAGCCTGGGCTGCTTGTCTTCTCTCTCTGTGCTCACCCCCAAAATGACCTTAACCATTTCCATGAAGTTAGCACCATCCTCACAGTGATGGCACCCAAACATGTATACCCATCTCGGATCTCAGCCATCTGTTCGGATTGGCACATCCAACTGCCTACCTGCCACCTCCATCCGGGTATCTCACATAACTTCCGGAAGCCAAATGTCTACTGTGGAGACTCTTGATTCTCTTCCCTAAACCAGTTCCTACTGTGTCCTACTTTTCTTCTCAGCAAATGGCCCCAGCATGCGACAATCCAAACCCAAGTCAGGCCGCCTTTATTCCTCTTTACTTCACAACCATCAGAAAGGTCCACCACCTGTCCTTCCAAAACAGACCTCCAGTTCAAAACTCTCCCCTCCGTTTCCACTGCCAAGATCTTACTCGAGGGCACCACGACCACCTCCCTGGATTAGTTCCCAGTAATTTCCAACCTCGTGGCCTCTGTTTCCATTATTGCTCCACTCAACCCATTCTCTAACTAGAAGTAGCTCTCCAAAACAAAAAGTGGACTACGCCCTCTCTTATGAAGTGCTCCCATGGCCTCTCACTTGTACTTAGATTGTAATCCAAATTCCTCAGGAGGTCCTGCAAGTAATCTGTTCCCTATCTTTTTATTGCTTAAGCCAATTCAGGTTTGGTTTTCTGTTCCCTGCAACAGAAAGGAACCCGAATGACACAGATGGGGAAAAACAGGGGGTGTAAGCACAGGACTGATATAGCCAGCTCTATGCTTCCAAAGAGATCTCCCTAATGGCACTGTGGAAGACGGATGCGAAGGGACGTGTAGGGATTAGGAAGACTGGCTAGAAGGTGATGGGGCTGAACTAGATCCCAAGGGCCACAGGGAAAGAACAGATCTGAGAAGTGCGGAGGTAGTCTGTCCAACAGGATTAGCTACAGAAACAGGGGGAGGGGGACTTCATGATGGCTCCCATATTTCTCGTATGGGCATCCAAGTATATATTGATGCCTCCAAGCAAGAGAAGGGAAGACTGGGGAAGAGAAGGTTGGTGGGCAGGTAGAGGTAGGGAGCACCCTCTTGATGTCCACTCGGGGGCTGCAGGAGCACAGGAGCTGCAGATGGGCTGAAGGAACACAGTCCAGGACCCCAAAGGAATTCCCCTAACAGCCTCTGCTCTGTCCTCTACTGGCTGATCCAAATGCCTGAAAACACAGAGGACCCAACTTTCAACCCACCTCTGCCCATGGCCTACCCCTGCCCCCTGGAATTTAAAGTAGCCCTTCTCACTGCAAACCAGCTCAGCCACCTCCGGCCTGTAACCTGGGCACTCCCCTCCTCTGACCCCTGAGCACAGTACACAGATTTAAGAGTAAGTGCTTAGTCAATACTTGCTGAATATATGAACACACTGTTAATAAGAAAAGTATAACCATCTTTACAAAATTAACTTACCTTCTATGATTATGTTTGAATCTTCTACAGTATTGTCTTAAAAAAACCAAACAAAATACAAACACATATTACATTAACTCAACTCCGTGAGATCCCCAAACAACCTATATCCACTCAGATACCTAAATCTGGCACTTTTTAGACTAGTTTCTTACAGAGAGGCTCACAAGTACATATAATAGCATATCAACTTTAATTCCCAAATTACACTCAAAGCATAGATCATGTCAGCTGACGTTATCCCCGTTGACAGAAAACTTCCACCGTAAGTGGGGAATAAATATAAAGACAATATCTAATTACTTCCTTGATGAAATGAAAATGCCTGGTATTTCTTACTACGTACATCTACCTCTGTTCCATGAGTTGTACAAATACAAAGGGCTGTCTTACGGGGGAAACATTTGCTTAGAGAAAAGGCTTACCTGAGCTTTCCATCCCCCCTTCACTCTCCGATGGTTCATATACTATAAAAAACACAGAGAGAAAAGCCCTTTAACTCTCATTGCAACACAACTCTGGCTGAGCGGTTCAAGAGCAGAGACACCATCTACGTATCCTTGAACTCTGGGGCTCAGTCACTGGGCAATGGCAGGGTATCGAGCGGCGGGATGTGGGGGGTCTGGCCTCACAGGCAGCTAGCCCAGATTCAAACTCAAGGTCAGCCACGGGCAATTACCTCTGCTTCCTTCCTGTAAAACGGGGAACAACAAGGTTCCTCCCGAATCACTTCTAACTAAGATCCAGGGGTCTTCAAACTACGGCCCTCGGGCCACATGCAGCCCCCAGGGGAGTCTGATCCTGCCCGCCAGGTTTTTTGGGCAGTGAGCGCAGCCAAGGGGTTACAGTAGGAATTAGTAGTTCATAGTCCGGCCCTCCAGCTCTCTGAGGGACCGTGATCTGGCCCCCACTTTAAAAAGTTTGAGGACCCCTGTACCTTGTGCATTCCCGGGTGGCACTGAATTTCCCGTTTTTACTTTCTTCGCTTCCGTGGTGGAGGTTCGAATTACCCAAGGCTCTACGCAGCTTGCTTCTCTGGATCCATGGGTTTACCAGGCAGATTCTCAACTTTGTTTGGGGGATAATTCTCAGATCTTTCACCTGGGGCAAACGGTCCTGCGCCAGCCTCTTAGAAAGGATTCCATTGGCAGCGGTTTAAAGCATGACCGAACCACAGCCCATCCATCACTGCTCTCGCCTCTCCGTGCCCGGGCCCCCGTGCGTCTCTGCTACAGAGACTGTCTTTCCGTCCCCGGCTGGGTCACAGCTTCCTCAGTCAACCTGTCCCTGCTTCTTCCATTTCCCAAAATCCCTCACAATTTCTTGTACACTAAAAGCGAACTTGCTTGTTTTCCCAGCATGATTATCAATTTATTCCTTTTGTCCATTTAATAAAAAACATTTTTTGGGACCACCTACTATCTTTGTGATTTATTCTCAGTGCTAGGCTGATGGGGCAAGGGCCAATTCTTTTTTTTTTTTTTTCATAATATATTTTATTGATTTTTTTACAGAAAGGAAGAGAGAGGGATAGAGAGCCAGAAACATCAATAGAGAGAAACATTGACCAGCTGCCTCCTGCACACCTCCTACCTCTACATGCAACTTTTAATTTCCAAATTTCTAGTTTCTCCTTCAAATTCATAAACTGAAAAAAAATCTAAATGCAATCATAGTTGCCAACTTATTTCAAATATTAGTCCTTAAAGATAGAATCCAGGATTCCTCCAAGGGTATCACTCATATCCCAAGAAAAACACCGGTGGATGGTGATCTTCATAGGATCTCAAATCTTAAATACACACACTTAATAAATTAGTTTATCAGGTCTACACACAGCCATTCTTAATTTTCTCCATCAAGACTCACCGATTATCATGAGACTACCAGTTTCTTGAAGTACGGCCTCTGTGTTATTCATACGGGAATGTCACACCCTAAGACTACCTAACAACAGAAAGCCCTCCGTATGTGACTCGAGCACCATACATTTCTCCATCCTTCTCGCTGCACACGCAGTTATAATACTGACTCCCTTCCTTCTACAGTCCACCACCTCTATTCTCTCTTAGTCCTATGAACACGTGCACATTATTTACATTCTCTGAAACACATTTTTCTCATCTGGGAAACAGCAAAAATAATGTATTTCAGTGAATTTTATAAAACAGCACGAGAACTGCTCAGGCAACAAAAGGAGCTACAATCACCAAAACCTGAATCTGACACTACTGATGCCACCGATTTGCCAGAACTACTTTCTTCATGCTGCCTGTACGCCCGGAAGGGGATTCTTCTGCCCCTTCTCCCTGCACCTGTACTGAAGCGTGGCATTAATCTGTGGAAGCAGCTACAGTAGTTAAACAGGGTGGCTTTCCAAGCACAAGACATATTTTAGTCAAAAGGCAGCGATGACTATGAAATAATGAAATATGATTTCCTCAATAATTCTTAACTGCTTCCTAAGGCAACTTGCAAATAATTGAAGAAATTATTTAGGCAATGGCAGGCAAATCATGAAATAGGTAAACAATCTCCCCAAGTCAAGTCTTTGAAAACTACCATTCACTTGAATGTTTCAAGTTATGGTTTTATAACTTAAAAAAAATTGTTCTGTATACTATATTGTCAAACTATGAGTAGATTTTAAAACAAGCAGATGGCTTAAGTTTAAGAAGCATTTCACACCTTGTTGGTCATAGTCTTGGTACGTTACTTCATCTGCAGAAAAAATAAAATAAAATCAAAATAAGTACTGAGTCATTCTGTGTAACTGCTCAGCTAAAAAAACAAAACAAAAACAAACAAACAAAAAAAAAACTTAATCTCAAATACAGAATTCTATTTATTTAAAAATTAATGTCTGTACAGTCCATGGAAAATGCCTCAGTCCAGAAACAACTTGAGAAAGGGCAGGTAAATTATTTTCATACAAATTCCTCAAACTGGCATACAGCAAGATATGTTAAAGTATAGTAAGGAATTAATATCCTGTTTCCGGTGGAGCCAGTGGTAGATGAGGTGAAATATGAAAGCTTTATATTTTTAAATGATAATATTTTGTTACAAAGTAGAAAGTCTTATATTAGGTGTTACTATTATTTCTCAGTCTCCTTTAACAGAAAAATCACCATGTTAACATAACATTACAGCTGTCAAGCCTTAATAATATTTAAAAATCTAACAACAATGTTCATTTAATACCTGCATCATGGTACGTTCTTTCATAGTCATCTATTGCTGGGTCAGTGGAATCTAAAAAGAAAAAAATATACACCTTTGATAAACATTAAAAAACCAAACACATTACTAGACATCATTCTAAAATTACTTGAAAGTTAAATTGTAATCTTTACAGCTGTGTAAGAAAGAAATTATCATTATCCAGATATATAAAAGCCTAAGCAACCATTACGATGGAATGACCGGAATGACTGGTCATTATGACGTGCACTGACCACCAGGGGGCAGACGCTCAATGCAGGAGCTGCCCCCAGCCTGAAGGCCCTGATTGCCAATGGGGACTGTGGCCAAACTCCCAGTCTCTTCCCCCAGACAGCAGGTCCAGATCCTCTTATCAGGCTGGGATGGGGAACTGAGGGTGGGTGGTGGCGGACACAGGAGACAAGGGAAGGAAGAGAGGGGGAGGCAGGGAGGTGGGAAGGTGGGGAACTGCACGGTGGCGGCACGCAGGCAGGTGGTGAGGTAAGGGAGAGGCAGGGAGGCAGGGAACCTGATCGGCCCTCATCACCTGCCAGGCATAGGGACCCCACCTGTGCAGGAATTTCGTGCACTGGAACGCTAATAATATTTCAGATATATAAAGTTCCATCATTTGCTAAGTCAAAAAATAGGAAGTAGCAGTGCTAGGATTCGCACCCAGTTGACTATTCCATCCTTCTGCCTCATTAATTTCCAAATGCTCTCTGGTCTGATCTATAAGAACAACATCCCAGTGATGGTTTGAAAAACACAGCTCCTTTTTTCCTCATTTCTCCATATAATATCACAAATTTCACAAATTTCTATAACTATCTGAGCAACCAAAAGTGACCCCGGAGTGTTATGAAGAGTTCTCTGTGGGTCAGAATGAGTCATTAACCCAACGTTAATAGGGCCTTGGCCGCTGTGTCCAACAGAAACTCATCTTACAAACCTGGGGCTTCCTGTTCATACATCATCTCTTCCGCATCCTGGTCAGAGGTCTGCGAAGCTACAAATGAGAAAACAGTTAGGAAATTACTAACGTGTCTGCAGTGCTGGGAGCCCTCCTCACATCAACCCAGCAATCCTGCCTGCGCCTGAGCAAGGACACACATTTCCCAGCCCATCACTGGGACTCAACACCAGAGTTTGCTCTAACCGCAATATGATTTTAGTGACCACAGATACATAGCGTTGACGTGACAGGGCCCTAAATGCTAGTCAACACTATCACATGGTCCCCCAGCACAGGAAGAAGGTCCACTCCAACACCGGGAGGAGCTGGCCAACACCACAGGCTTGTTACTAGAAGACGCGATGCCCATCTTCAGTGGCCACTCCTTCTGGGGGCACGGCGTACAACAATATACTATTCTGACCGTTCACTGACTATCATTTAAGACCTCAAAACATGCAATTCTGCTGTATCTTTTGACTTAATAATCCCACTAGTGGGAACTTATCCTCAGGAAGTAGACTTCAAAAAAATACAAAAACTATTAATTTATAAAAATACAGATACATATGCATGTATACATAATTATGATACATAAAATATCAATCATTAAGTATATATTATAAGGTACTTGTTATATTAGATGTAATCTATATATATAAAAGCCTAAGTGACCGGCCAACTGCCAAGTGGCTATGATGCTCACTGACCACCAGGGGGCAGATGCTCAACTCAGGAGCAGAAACCACAGGCATGGAAGCATGAAACAGACTGATGAATCTCAGAGGAAAGAGGGAAGAGGGGGGAACGGGAAGAGATTAACCAAGTATCTTATATGCATATTAGAGCCCAATGCACAGGTTTGTGCACTGGTGGGGACCCTTGGCCTGGCCTGTGGGGATCAGGCCAAAACTGGCTCTCTGACTTCCCTCGAGGGGTCCCAGATTGCAAGAGGGTGCAAGTTAGGGCGAGGGACCCCACCAATGCACGAATCCATGCACCAGGCCTCTATTAATAAGCTAGAGGCCAGATGCATGAAATTTGTGCAAGAGTAGGCCCTTGCAGCCCTGGCTGCCTTGAGGCTCTACCCCCCCACGTCATTCCGGAAGGTTCCGGAAAGTCATTCTGGAAGGTTGTTCTGGAAGGTCAGTCCACTGTCTGATCTAATTAGCATATTAGCTCTTTACTATATAGGATAATCATAGACAATGTCTTTTCTCTCTCAATGTTTTTCTTTTTTTTTAAATAGGAAAAGACTCATTCTAATTAAAAAAGAACAATATTAAATTAAAATCTCACCTGTCTCTTCTACATGGTAACTATCTTCAGTTTCTAGAAAAAAAAAATAACATTATATCAATATTACTACTTTCATGAAGTGGCATGTATATATACTGTATGTGTACATTCTGAATCTATTCTTATTGATTTTATTTTGAAGGTAAATAACTATTAAAATAAAACATAAACATATCCATGAAATGTCTACCAAACACTATCTTCTACTAGAACTACACCTAAAAATGACACACATTCTTGTCTTTGATCCACTCAACAACCCCACAAGTTGACAAACACCATAACCTGGCCTAAAGAGAGAGGATGAGACTGGCTGGAGTGGCTCAGTGGTTGAACATCGACCTGAAGATCATGGTTCAATTCCTGATCAGGGCACATGCCCGGATTGCGGGCTCAATCCCCAGTGTGGGCAGTTGAAGGGGCAGTGTATCGATAAGTCTCTCTCATCATTGGTATTTCTGGGAGGTCCGTGTTGATAACTTAACCCCTGATAGCAGAGGGCTCCCCCACAGGATCCTCACCCCTTGTGTGACCCTTGTTCCTTCAACAGCTCTATGGAGTGTAAATATTTCCCATTTCTGAAGACTTTTAATATGCAGCTGTTAAGTTCAAATAGAATTGATGCCCCAATTGAAGATTAGGGCAGAAATTTTATGACCTAATTATGGATTTTTTACAAGTGTTTCTCCCTACCCCCCAAGCTCTATTACTCCTAACCTCAAAAATATCAAATGCCTCATGTTTCAGGTTATTTGAATGCCTTAACTGCATTCTGTTACATAAGCAGCATCTAAGACCCCCAAATTCTGAACAACTGTTAATGCTCCTGAGCCACCTTGGAGGAGGAAGGCAGGGAGGAGGAGGTACCATTGTTGATACTATTACAGATGTCCCCCTTTTTCCCTGCCTTGACTGGCCTCCACCAGGCCCCCACCCCCTTCCCTCTGGCCATCACCACACTGGGGTCTATGTCTATGGGGAAACAAATCATTTTTATTGAAGTTTTTACCTTCAACTTAAAAAAGTAATTATAATTAAAAATAAAATAAAAGTTCTACCTTCCTGAAATGTTCCAGTTCCCAGCGTCTCAAATCTGTCATCTGTATCTCTCCCTACAAGGAAATCGTCATCTTCTGGTTGCTGTTCTCTTGCTGGTTCGCCCTCCTCTGGGTGTAGGTGTTCTCCTTGAGAAATGACGATGAAGGAAGAGACACAGGTGTATACCAGGGCCCACAGCAGGGGCTGAGAGACACGAAGGCCCTTCGGAAGGGCACACACTGGCCCTTGCTACAGGGCACTCCCTGTCCCTCTTGGGGGCCCCCCCGCACATGCGGGCACCCACTTTGAAGTCTGTTCTCACTCTCGCCAACTGCTGGTCAACCTGATGGGGGATGGATGGTCTTCTCTTGCTAAAACATGAACCCACCGAGGTCAGGAATCTCATGGAATCCGTTCACTATGGACACCCAGCACCTAGGACCTTGCCCAGCTATAGGAAGTGCTCAATAAGCATTTCATGAATGAATAAACACATTCATAAATATTTATATATTTGCCTTGTCAATCAGATCAGAGACAAAGGTCACCGTGACCTTTCACTGAGCAAGTTACCCTGAGCAAGTGACATAACTGGTCTGTGCCTAAAATTTCTCTCCCGTAAAAAGGAAATTTAACAAGAGTACCTACATACAGCATTGCTGTGAGGATGAAAGCACTCAGAAAAATGCCTGGCCCATAAGTACTCAGGTGTTACTGTTATTATTGTTGTTACAACTTTTAACGCCATCCTCTTGACAGTAATCCCAATATTACTATTTCTTCTGCAAGGCTGCCTTTGTCCCTGACTTTTAATGAGATACAGCCCTGCTCTCAGGAGTTACTGAGTCATGTAGCCCATTTAGCTTCCTGACTCCTCATCCGAGCCTGCTGTACCATTTCTCATTTCAGACTTTTTGCTATTCGGTAAACCAAGTACCAACTCTCATTCCTATCGCTAATTTTAGGACCTTTTCTTCTTGCCATACCCCTCGTCCTTACTCTCGTGTTATGCAGCGCAGCTTGATGGTTTTCACGGGAGCAGGACTGATCTCTCTGCGCCTCACTGTTCCCTGAAGGCCCTGTTCTCGGCGGGAACACGAACCAAACACGGCACCCTCCCCGTGAGTCTCCCCTGCCGGCCACAGCCCGATGGGAAGAAATCCGTTTCCTCGGGGCTGACCTCCAGGAGGTAGGCACCATCATCCCATTTGGAAGGATTGGACCAGGGGTCTTCAAACTACGGCCCGCGGGCCACATGCGGCCCGCAGAGGAGTCTGATCCTGCCCGCCAGGTTTTTTGGGCATTGAGCGCAGCCGAGGTGTTACAGTAGAAATTAGTAGTTCATATAGTCCGGCCCTCTAGCTCTCTGAGGGACCGTGATCTGGCCCCCACTTTAAAAAGTTTGAGGACCCCTGGATTGGACACTGGAGAGTCTGCCAAAGCCACACAGCTAACAAGTGGCAGCTGCAGGACTTGACCCAATAATGGAACAGAGCGATGGAGAAAAGTCCAAGATGGGGAGACTGAACCCCTCATTCCCATACACCCCCCCACCCCCTCCAAGCAGGAGATATAACAAGTGCCAAGGACCACGGCAGGAATAGGTTTGGAATTACTAAGGAAAGAGAGAAGGCCAGCTGGGCCTAGAGAAAGTGACTGACAGGAGAGAGGCCGGATCCGCATGAGGTGTAGGGGCCAGGCCACATCGAACACAGGGTGCAGAGGAGCAAGAATGGACCAAGGACCCAACCGGATGCCACTGCTGTGTTCGTGGCCAGAGGTGACAGACGGCTGGCATAGTGCAGACACACACAGCAGGCAAGGCCGATGGGACCTGCTAGGGAGCACATGTGAGAGGAGGGGAGGGGATAGAAGGGGACAGAAATCAGGGCAGACCCCCAGGTTTTCAGCTTAAGCAACTAAGTGGAAAAGCAGACCATTAGCCAAAATACAAAAGGCTGAAATAAGAGCAAAAAATATTAGGGGGCGCGGGAGAAGAGCTGTGAGGCGGAGAGGAACCAGAAATTCAGTTTTAGGCACAATTTAAATCTCAGAGACTCATAAAACATGCAAACGGAGACAGGCACGCAGCGGGGCAAACCAGGCGCCTGGAGGAGAGCAGGGCTGCACACACACCTCCGGAAGCGACACAAGGAGAAAAGCCATCGCCTGTTTTCTGGGGAAGGAGTCGGAATAAAGAGGAGGACAGATGCAAGAGGAAGGCGTGTGGCAAGCAGCACAGGTGCTGGACCTGCTTTCTCCTCTTCTGTCTGAATCCCCACCCCCCACCCGCCCTTCCACTTCCTCTCTCCCCGCCTCTGGCGACATGTAGTTTGACTGACCATCCCGATGCGCTGGGCCACCAGTGCCACCTCCCCTCTGAGGTCCCTATGGCCAAGCCCCTCCAACCCCTTCTTTGCATCGCGGACAGAGTGCAGGACATGCGACCCCCCCGATGGCCTCGGTGACTTGGAATCAAGTAGCAATGTCCTTTCCCTCATGGCTCTCCACCTGCACACCCTCAACGGCTTTCCCATGCTCTTTTCCGCTGGACTTTCTTCCCGCCCACCCTGTGCTTCCGACACCTGCTGACACCGAGGGCCTGGCTCAGCCCACACCACCCTCAGCTCCTACATCAGCACCTGCTTTCCTCGGGGGCCTCTGCTGCCCTCAGAGTGAGCCCTGCATGCATCCTCTTTCCCCATCACACCCTTACCCCTGTCTACACACTCACTCGTCTCAGTAAGACGGCATCTCCCTTGGGCTCGAGTTTTTAAAAAAAAAAGAGAAGCAGGAAGGGAAAGCCTGTGCTTGCTACACAGGCAGACGTGCGTGCAGGCGGAGTGGCGCTCCTGGCGGAGATGACCCAGCCACAGAAGGACCGAGGGCTCCTGGACCCCCAGCGGCCGATGGCTAGACCTACAACTCAGCCAGGGCCCGTCTCCCCATCAACACAGAGGGAGCCAGATGGGGTGCTGTGCCCTTTCCCCGCTAACACCTAAGCCTGAAAGAGGCTGTTAGCACGCCTGCTGAAGCCCAGTTACATCATGGCAACTGTGTTTCTCAGACGCAATTTTTTTCCTTTAGGACGAACGTTAGTTCACACCAAACCATCGGAGGTATCAGGGTACCATATGTTCTGCCCCCTTCAACATCCCTTTGTGAGCTGAGTTTTGAAATTGTACCCTCTGCTTTTATTGAGGGATGCTTCAAGAAACAGTCATAAAACCCTGAAACCTTGGTTTCTCGAGTATCCTCTCATATTCTCTGTACAGAAGTTCACATAAGGAATTTTTTTTTTTCAGATGTAAGTGCTGGGCAAATGTTTTTGGTTCTCGAAGTAGATCTCGTGAATTGCCTCTCTGACAATATGACCGACATAACTCAAAGTCGGCCCGTTGACCCATCGTGCTCTGGCATCTCCCAAGCAGGCAGTGAGGCGTGAGGGTCGG
This sequence comes from Pipistrellus hanaki, assembly GCF_964339955.1. Lineage (NCBI taxonomy): Eukaryota > Metazoa > Chordata > Mammalia > Chiroptera > Vespertilionidae > Pipistrellus > Pipistrellus hanaki. The sequence goes on along the minus strand of NC_140519.1, from coordinate 21,553,303 downwards.
CGGTAAGGCCCACAGCCCATTACTGCTTGTTGGTTGTGTCCTATTTCCTTCCTCCCTGTTCCTGAGGTACCTATCATTGGTCTCGATTTGTTTATGTATTCCTACCACTTCTTTACTGGCTGTATGAAACAAGTTCCCTCTGAGTAAGGTGGAGTAAAACAAGTTTAGTGCTATTTCAAAAATATTTGTCGTTCAATCATTTTTTAAAAAACACACCATTACTATTTAAATTTTAAGATAATGGCCAAGTCATTAAATCATTTACCTATGTCAGAAATGCATGAGGAAAAAACCCACAGATTTTAATCCATACCATGTTCTGTGTACACTGTTTCATGGAGAGAGGAATGGACTTCTTCTTGTATTTCATCTTCCACAGGCTGAGGTCCTAAAACAATTATAAAACATAACTAAGCGGAAAAGATCTAGACATTAATGTAGAACCCAGGTATAAACATACATTCGCATGAATATATTGGGCTAATCAGCTATGCATCCTTTTCTTCTCAGTTTACCAGTTGTTGTTTTTCTATGTTGGCAAATATGGTAGATATTTCAAATTGATTTTTATTTTGACAGTAGATATAATTTTTTTTTAAGTCTTCATAAGATTTTAGTACAAGAAAACTAATTTGGGTTCAGACTTTCCTTTAAAAAAAAAAATACCTCCCTTGGAGGAAAATCATTTCAGTTTCTAATGAACAAAATTCATACTAACGATGAAATAAAGAAAATGGGGAGGGCACTGAGAAATAACGGTGAAACTGTGTGAGATAAGGGTAGTCTGCGTTAACGTACACTGTCAGTGCAATCTACAGTAATGCCCATGTCTTCCTTCCCTGACGGCAGAGAGAGGGCCCCGGCTGGTATGAGGACTGCGCTGAGCAGGGTTGGCCGACCACTGGCAGAAGCTGCCAGGAATCGTGAGTAAAAGACCTGACACTGTAACTGACAATCCTCTCTGCTTTGGAGAACCCCCTCTGCCAGTCGGATTCCAAGATTCAAGTAGTTATCCATTACAAAGCCAGCCACACAGTAATGACATTCCGACACCACTGCGGTGCTTATCGGATTATCAGGTTTATTGCAACATCGCACCACCAACAACCAGAAGCTGTCATTACGCGGACGCTACTCAGTCTGTTTTCCTAATCACGCGGCACCACCATTTCTAAAGCACAAAGCGTGCCTTCTGTTCTCACAGATGCTTGTGTTTCACAAACCACTTTTGAACAGAGCCCCGTGTGCCTAGAGGAGCCTGCCCATCTCTCGCCTCCCCTCCACATCCCTCATGGGGCCCATGATCGCTTCCTAACGGGCTTCCCGGCTTCACCGCCTTGCACAGAGGACAGAACATAGGGAGAAGTGGACAGTGGCAGGCTGATCCTCTGCTTAGCCTTTCCATGGCTCCTGTGCCAGCAGCGAGGAAAACCTAAGCTCTACAGAACAGATGGGAGTCTGAGACCTCGGCCTGCTCGCCCTCACGGGCTCCGTAGCCACTCTGAGAGTGGGAGTGCCCCGAGCTAGTTCATCTGCCCTGGGTTCCGAAAATGAGCTTCCCTTTCCCTGGGGAGGGTTGGTAGAGGCAGATGGAGAGTGAGTTCAAGGCTGATTGGAAAACAAGGAAAAGGACTGTAGATTCCTCTTCCAAAAGCCTGGTGAGGACAGCCGGGAGCTGGACTGGAGCAGAGAGAGGGGTTACCGTATTGCATTTTAAGGAGAGGTGTGCGCCTATGTTTATGGAATAGGTGGCAGTCAGAGAAGAGAAAGAAGCTAAGTCAGACAAGAGGGAGGGTGAGAAGGCAACATTTACCCTAAACCAAATACAGCCCAGAGGTTGAAAAGGATATGAGGTAGTGACAAACTCAGATTTAGGAGGACAGTTATCAGTACTATGCAAAGAGCAATATAAAAAAAATAAATAAGAATGAAAGCAAATGGTACATTTCAGAGTAGATCCTGCTTTGTAATTATAATTTATTTAGCACTAAGTAAAATCTAGGATGCTAAATCCAAATACACATTTAATTATGTAAAAAAAAAAAAATTAGTTTTGCCAGGGTATGCTTACAGCAATTCTACTGGAATGGAAGTAAATTCTCCTACGATTATGATTTGAACAAATCTGAAAATCAAATCGGCAAACTGATCTTAAAAGGAAGGAAGGAAATCTTATTCATCTAAGTGATAAAATCAGGACCTAAGTTGCTGGTAAAAATGTGGTGTTATACCTAACACTTCCACTAGGTGGCAAAATGAAACCAAATGTTTGAGAACTGAGTAAATAAAAAATGTGCAGGAATTACTTTGTAATAAATATCATCTCAGCATAAATAAGGAAGAATAGTAATGGATTCAAATGTCATTTGCCAACTTATAAAGAGATTTCAGCTTTCACCCTGTGGGTGACTAAGATACACTGTACTTGAATTGATCTAGGAATTTATGAATATGTAAAACTGGCTTCTAAGACGCATGAAGGTGGGAAGCCTTTGGATGCAGAAAGGAGACTGTCATTGGGAGCTCAGTAGACCCACTCCGTTAAATAACATGAGAGTGATGACAAACTATTGGACAAGCTGTGTCTGACTTTCCTTTCAAGGTGATGAGGCACAGCTGTCCTGGAATTGGAATGGAGAAACACGGCATTTCATTCCTGATGTCAGTAACGGTGATCTCGGGCAGTGAGTGACTATCTCTCTGTGCCTTGACTCTTGATCTCAGAAATTAGAATTATCCTTTGTACGTTGTTACTGGAAAAACAATCCAATTTACTATAAAACTTCAGGAAAAGAATAGTTCACCATTTGCAAATACTGTGAGACAAGTTATGGGCAAAACACGACTCTGGACAGTGCAAACGGGGGTACCTGGCCGGCGAAGGCGCGAGGGGTCCGAGTACAGCCAGGCTTACCTGATCCCAGGGGCACCTGCTCCTCTGGCGGAGGGTACGGTTCAGGCTCTTCTGGCGGCGCTGCTGGCGTGGAGGCAGATCTCTCTTTAAGGCCTGCGTTTTTATTCACAAAGTTAACTTGTTTGTTTTTGTTTTCTCTTTTTCGACATGACAAACTAGGACTAATACTTTCAAACACTTCCCCAATAGTGCACGTCATTCCAAGGTTACAAGACTTTATTCTACACGAAAATATTGACAGGCTAAACAAGGGAAGTAGAAAAGCATCTTGCTCTTTAACTTCACATGGGCCTTTCACATCTCTACCCAAGTTGACCCTTTACTAAAATAATAATAATAACAATGATAATAATAATAAATTGTTTAAATGTACACGGACCTATAAAATGTAAAGTCGCTTCTGAACTTGCCAAAAGCGATTCAGTAGGAGTTCAAGCTCGTGTCTGTAAGTGGCTAATCAGTTTCTAAATCCTGAACTCTGAAATTCAGCAAAAAGATCATGAAGATATACTTGGACTTCCTACTGTTATGCGTGAGCACACTAGTTTTGATTTACACATAAGTGCTTATTCTTCATGAAAACTGTAGGTAAAAGTGAGAAGAAATCATACACGACTACTTACAATCTTCTAAAGGTAACAAAATCAATTATATTATTCCATAAGAGCAAAAAGATACAGATTAAAAAGTTCTTTTTTTGTGTCTTAAGAAAAATAAAACAGGGCAAATTAACATCAATGCTGATTTTTAAAGTCAATACCAGTCTAAAATGTGTTATACTGAATTAGTCCTGCACTATAGGTAGAACATTAAAATATACCCTCTATCAAATACAACTATTTAGAATAGGGGTGTCGAACTCAATCAGAGAAGGGGCCAAAATCTAAAATCCAGCCTAAATCGCGGGCCGAATGGTTTACTGAACAGTCATAAACTGACAATGTCATAAACTGACAGCGGAGTGCAGTGATGACAGCGCCGCGGTGCGGGCCACATTGCAAGGCCTGGCGGGCTGGATTTGGCCCGCGGGCCTTGTGTTTGACACATGTGATTTAGAAAGCTAAACTAGCTAGGTTCAAGTATGGATGCTGCATACCAAACCCTGGCTCCTCACTGCCGACTGAGAGCCATGTACCATCTGAGAGCCATGTACCAAACGTGACTACTAAGGGGTGTGCTGTGTCTGTCAAGAGCCTGAAGTGAACAGGTGAACTGAGAGGCATTTTTCTACTCTTAAGCACCTTCATAAATTCTTAAAGTTCATATTCTATTGTAGCCCAGAAAATGCTCATTTAAATGTCTTTCACTCCTCTTTTTTATTTTTTTTCCATTTTTTCCTGATCATTTCCTTTTATCTCTCCATTGTTCTCTCATTCACAAAACATACTCCCACAGTTTTCTCCCAAATCCTAAAGAAGCTGAGACAGAAACACAGGACCACACCTCATTTTGTTTCCCATGGTTATTTCAACACTTCTTACACAAAAACCATCCACTAGTATAATAAACACCCACACACCCAGCTGCATTCTATCCCTGACCACAGAGTGACGTACAACTACAAAATCGATCCCTGAGGGAATATACACAGATAGCCACCGATGCTAAGTGTAGCTCCATTTCATGGGGTGAGGGTGAGGAAGGAGGTAAAGTGGGGGGTGTTCAAGATGAAGGCCTGTTACAATACATCCCATTTTAAAGGCCACATCCAGGGCTGAAAGCTCCCATGCCATTTTCCACTTAAACCATCCATTCTTGCATCTCTCAAATGTCAACGGTGCAAGTATGGAACTATCTGTTGCCAAGGTCTGCTGACTGAAGAGGATACTGAACCTTCAGGATCTTCAGCATCACGTATTGCTGCTCTCAGCACCTCAGAAAACACCCAGCACACAGCGGGTGCTCAATCAGCACTTGCTGAAGGGCTGAACACACCCAATGGCTGTGACTCCCCACGCTGTGGTGCCAGGCTCCTGAGCTGTGCTGCTGTGGGTTAGGGCTGTGAAGGTGGGAGCAGTTCATACAGACTTCCTCCAAACCGTTTCCCAGACAGATTCATTCAGTGCTCAGCACCCACCAGTAAGCAGCACAACAAACCCTAGCTTACCTGGGGCAGGCCCAGCTGATTGCTATCTGTTGGCCTGGTGTCATTATTTCACTCTCAAAAGTATCTCAGTTTGAATGAAAAGTTACAGGTGATTCTTCACGAAGCCCAAAGGCAGGAAGTTTTCAACCTGTACTCCATAGGTTTCCGTAGGCAATAAGTTTCCCACCAAACAACAAAGATGTGAACTGCCTTAAAATCCCCCCACCCCCCTACTAGATTTTGAGAAGGGCTTCATTTGAAAAAAACAATTTCTTTACTGCAAGTGTTTGGAAACTACCAGGACAGTGGTCGGCAAATCGCGGCTGACAAGCCACATGCGGCTCTTTGGCCCCTTGAGTGTGGCTCTTCCACAAAATACCGCGGCCTGGGTGAGTCTATTTTGAAGAAGTGGCGAAGTGGCGTTAGAAGTTTAAAAAATTTGTCTCTCAAAAGAAATCTCAATTGTTGTGCTGTTGATATTTGGCTCTGTTGACTATTGAGTTTGCCGACCACTGTACTAGGACAGCAATTTTCAGGCATAAAATGCCCCTCAGGTTGGTTTTCTCTAAATTCACATGGTAGTTATTTGTCTTTAAAATTGCAATTGTAAAAAGGTGAAGGAAAGTGACAGAAGAAAGCAAAAGCATATAACAGGAGCAAACATTTAGCAGTTTTGTTTTCCGTCCAAAGTGTCAGAGGCATTGTCCATTTACTGCTACCTGGTCACGGCTATTTTGCAGAAGTGAAATCGGCACAAAAGTAAACAATACTGTAGACCAAAGAAGGGGAGGGTCTTATCAACACATCTTCCCTAAGCCTATACGGTTCCTGAAATTTGACAAAAACACATTCCAGACGAATTCTTGCTTTTGACAACCCATGGGGAAGAATTGGCCCCGATGTTTCCAAATATTTTTCTTGCCACCCAAATCCACTTCAGTCCATGAGTAAGTGTTCTTCGGAGAACAGGGGTAAATCCATGTGTCCTATACGATCTCAGGCAAAAAGTAAAGAAGAAGAGAGAAATGCAGGTAAGGTCAATTCAGAATCAAAGAAGAGGTTTCCAACTGGACTTATTATGAGGTACCCAAGGTAAGGGCGGAGCAGGGAAATGGTCAACATTATGATGAAATTTATGTATCAGTTCGGATGTTCCTGGGGCCCATATATCAACACACGGACTCACACAGGCTTGAACAAGAAGGGGCTTTATTATTCGGTTAAGAAGTGCCTGGCAGGCTGCTCCCTCAGCACTGGCTTCGTCCTCAGGCTGTGAGCTGGGCTCCCAGCGGCTCGCTCCTCTTTCAGACAAGACTGTGTCCAGAAGCAGAGGGCACCCTGCTCTCCTGTCTCCTTCGCAGTCTCCCCTTTCAGTCTTCACAGCCAAAACCAGAACCCCCTCCCACTGCTACACCAGCAAGAGGAACTGGCTGACCACAAACAAAGAGCTGAACTACGCAGAGCTGAATGAAGGCTGTGTGATTTAGAAAATAAATGAATTCCCGTACAACACACCTTATTTTTAGTTTTTTAGGTACATCTGATAAATTAAGAAAAAATTTAAAATCGTGTTTGTATTTAAGAAAATCATATTTTTTCCTCCAGTTTTAAGTAAAAAACGGAAGTTATCCTCAATGCCATTGATCATATGGGAAAGGAAAAATGTATTCTCACCCCTCCCCCCTTTGTAAGAAAGTTTAAAATTTACTAAATTTTGCATATTGCATTTATTCAACAAGTATTTAGCACTTGCTAATGCAAGGCACTGTTTACCATTCAATGAACATACAGAAAACAAGCACTCAAAAGCCCTACCTCCCCTAGAGAGGAAACAATTACAAAAATAAGAAACACAACCCTAACCAGTTTTGCTCAGTGGCTAGAGCACTGACCTGCAGACTCAGGGGTCCCAGGTTTGATTTGAGTCAAGGGCATGTACCTTGGTTGTGGGCACATCCCCAGCTGCTAAGTGTAGTTCATCTGTAGGCAACTGATCAATGTTTCTCTCTCATCAATGTTTCTAACTCTCTCTCCCTCTCCATTCCTCTCTGTAAAAAGTCAATAAAATGTTTTTAAAAAATAAGAAACAAAATATTGAGAGTACATGGGATGGGGAAGAGTGAGACGGGGTGCTGGCCCTGAGGCAGAGGGGGCGGGGCTATCTGTGCTAAGTTGATGAGGAAGGGCCACACTGATAAGATGTGGGCAGGCACCTCACTGCCCTTGGGGGAAAAGTGCTACAGGTGAGGCTGGGGCACAAGTTCAAAATTCCTCAGCAGGGAGGGTCCTGGGAGCCAGCAGACCCAGGGGGCTTATGCAGCTGTGGGAGGCGGTGGGGGGTAGATCAGATAAGTCCTGGACAAGGGACCAGGGAGACCCTTACTTTGAGTGAAATAGAAAGATTTGCTTTTCATAACAATTATATACAAAACACTTCCTCAATAAACTCTGGGAATTAGAATTAGTATTATGTTTTAAAGGATTTCATCTACTTCGCCCATAAAAGCTAAGACATTTTTTAAATTTCAGTTTACCGATCCTTGGTTTGCTGAGCAGGGTGTACGCACTGGTGGAAATTTGGATGCTACCTATAGAGGTTACTCCAGCGGCTGTTATTTGTGAAGGGGAAATGCTCAAGACTACGGCTGCTTCAGATGCAAGTAGTTTAAATCAATACATCCCAAGAACAACAATCATAGGGACATGAAACTTGATAGATATTACAAGAAATCAATAAACTAGAAAGGCATGCACACTAATGGGAACATGGGAATTCATGATGTTGTTCCTGATTTTATAGTCAGCAAATACAGATGTTAGTAGGTATCCAACAGCAGTCCTAAAACTTACCGATAACTGCCAGGAACTAAGAGCTGCCCCATGATACACAGTGAGGTCCCCAGATTCAAAGCATCTTCATGCAACTCAAGATGGACAGATTTCAGAAAGAGGATGATGTAAATCTCAAAAAAATAAATGAAAAATTCCAAAAAGCCTCCAAGAGCCTCGTTTCAAAACCAATGAGAGGACTCCATGAAGATTGGAATGAAGTGGATTCTGCTTAACATCTTATGACACAGATGGAGTGTAGATGCTCTGGCCCTTTAAATGCCACCGGAGCCGAAACCGGTTTGGCTCAATGGTAGAGTGTTAGTCTGCAGACTGAAAGGTCCCAGGTTCGATTCCGGTCAGGGGCATGTACCTTGGTTGGGGGCACGTCCCTGGTAGGGGGTGTGCAAAAGGCAGCTGGTCGACGGTTCTCTCTCATCGACGTTTCTAGTTCTCTATCTCTCTCCCTTTCTCTCTGTAAGAAAAATCAATAAAAATATATTTAAAAAATAAAAAATAATAAATGCCACTGGAACCCCATCCTGGGCATATTACCAGAGCCACAGCTTTGGTGTCCACATAGTACCTTCTTACAAGGGTTTTAAGAATTTAAACCCAGCAAATATATCATTTCCCCCCACTAATTTATGTTTTCCTTTATTTCTTCTAAAGAAACCAATGTACCACCCTCCCTGGGCACATACACACAGCAGTATGAACATAGCTGCAGGCAACTCCTAAGGTGGTTAAAGCATTACTGAAGCAACTTCTGGGTTTTTCTTTTTTATAAAACAATATATACTTTATCTTTTTTCATATAATTTTATATGTTCATCATTCAACAAACATGCAGTGAATGCCTATTATTATCAGTTACTGTGATCGAGACTAAACATACATCATAGCCCGGTAGCAAAGCAAAGGCCAGGAATGAAGCACAGTGGTGGGCACGCAATGCAACCACCTAGGAGAGGGTCAGAGAAAGTGCAGGAGCAGATGTGATGACAAAGCTGGATCCTGGAAGGCAGGGAGAAGGGGGCCCACCACACAGGGTAGGAGCACCTTCTAGGCAGAGGGGAACAGTGGGCAGTAGCTTGTTTCATTGTTTTCTCCCTCGCCCCCTTGCTTATTTCATAGCATTGCACTGCACTGCAGGGCCGCAGCCACCTGGACCATTTGTATCCCCAGTGCCAGGCACAGGCCCTGGTCAGCTGCAGATGGTCAAAATATTGAATGAATCAATTCATGAAAAATGGGTGTTTTATGTAATTATTAAAAAATCACACAGGCACTTTAAGCATATGACTTCTTCTCATCTTTTAGAACACAGGCCAAGTAATGTTTGAGGCAAGGAAGGAATAACTGATAGACCTCTAGAATGTATAGGTAATAAAACGATAACTACATACATAGAGTGAAATCAAATGAGGTTCTAAAGTGAGAACAAAGGAAAGGAAAACAGAGGCCTTTCTGCTCTGTAGGGCTTACGAAACCGAAGCTTTTGCAGAAATTGATTTCCATGTGAAAATGGTGTGCAAACTGGCAACAAACATTTAGTGAGAAGAGGAGGAGAAAACAGACTCCATAAACCACCTGCATTTAGGGTACAGGTAGTCACTGCTCAACCGGACCTGCACCTGTCCCCCTTCTTCAGGCAGAAGACCACTAATTTCCTGTTAGGAAGCTGGTTTCCCTTCACCCCACAGATCTAAGGGAGGGAACTCGCATGACCATGGTCTTGCCAAACACAGCTTTGTTACTCCCACCCCCCACCCCCACCCCCAATCTGCAGGCTGTGAGTTGAACATGAGCTCACCCCACGTGACTCATTCTGGGCCAGGCTGCTTGTGAGAAGAAAGCCAACACTGGGAGGGGCCAGGGATGTTGGAGAACCTACATCCAGCATAACCCACAGTTATTCCTGGGCGTCACAATTATGTGATCCAGTCAAGGATTGTTTTTTTTGCCCACATGTGCTGATTTGAATGGATTCACATATATAATGAAAAGAAACAAGAATAATAAATAAACTTACAAGTAAAACTACGGATGTTCCTAGTATCTTGAGGAAGAATGATGAATGCCTTTTTCTACAGAAACACTGAGACTTGCAGAACTGAATTATTAGATATTTAGAGTTTTTGGGGATTGGTGTAGAAAACCTCTAAAGACCATAAGACTGCTTCTAGAATACCATGTCCCAAGTGAAAAGCAAATTTGTAAGTAAGTTTTTCATCATGAGTCTGGTTACAAAATTTCTGGATTGCACCATATATTTAAGAGCACAGTTAATTATTTCACAACTTTTGTCTTTTCATACCTTGTATTTTCATGCTGTAGCAGTATCCTTTAAATCGAAAAGCACTCTTACAGCTTTACACATACGTAACGTTTATAATTACTGTTATTTGCCCTCTCAGTTCTCTCGGTAGAACAAGTCAGGCCCCATGTAATACTAGACAGTTCTCACAACCACCTTGAGGGGAAGGTGTTTTCTTCAATTTACAAATGAGGAAAACCAACATCACCAAGATGCATGTTACAGTGAAATCATCCTGGAAATTCATTTGGAGGATTGTCACCCATGGGCAGTAAGAGAAAAAGGAATGGTGGAGGACACGGGAGAAAGGAACCAAAGTCAGTAGGCACGTAGTTTAATTCACCAGACCCATTTCATGGACTATGACGTCACAGTTAGCATAAAACATTTAAAATTAAAAGCCATATTTGTTTACTATTGTTCTTTTTTTAATGGAAGTTTAAAGAGTAGTCATGGGTACCTCTAAAATTACAAAGTGAGCATAATACCATAAGATATTTTCTACGAACTAATCACAGAATTAGTTCCCTGAATTAACCCAAGCATCCATATGGATTGATTTATGTCTATCCTTTACCATCTCTCTGTCATTGTGAAATGTTGAGCCCTCTCTCTACATAATGCAAGTCACCTACAAAGTAAAACTGAAAATCCTATAAAAATTTTTTTTCAAAAAGATGATTACCGCCTGGCTGGTGTGGCTCAGTGGTTGAGCATAGACCTATGAACCAGGAGGTCATGGTTCAATGTCTGGGTTGTGGGCTCAATCCCCATTAGGGTGTGTGATGATGATTCTCTCTCATCATTGAAATTTCTCTCTCCCTCTCCATCCCTCTCACTCTAAAATAAACATTTTTTTAAAAAGGCACACAATACTTTTAGAAACATCTGTTCATTCATTTCCAACATGAAGTATCTTTAATTAGGTCAAAATACCTGTTTTTAAGCTCTTCATAAGATGAATAATTATTTTTTAAAATAAAATCTTTGTGGCAGCAGCTTTAATTGTTACAACAAATCAGGGTGCTCTTAATACAGTAACTACATTTTACAGTAGTCACAATTAGAGATTTAAGAACTCATGCACAGAATAGGACAAACCATTTGTAAAAATGCATTCAAACCGAAATTTCATTGTATTCAACTACTTTCTTAACTGAATTCTAACCTTTACTTAGATCTCAAATTTACAACCCCTTAGAAATGGTAAACAATTATGACACAATCAAATATGAAAAAAATGTATGTAATATTCCACCAAAATAACTGGGGAAAAAAACCACCTGTGATATAAAATGAAAGGCTATCCTATTTGAATAATTAAAGCCTTTCTAAAACTATTCTGAGTCTGTAAAGATATAAATAAAAGTGTTCTAAAATGATTCTTCTAAATAAAATTCTTTTTCTTCATGAACTGTATGGAGATCCCAGGGCAGTGTCTGGCACAGACAGGAGATGGGGGACTGGTGGGAGAGAGAGAGGTAGCGGAGGAGGGCTAAGGAGTGTGGAGGCTTGGAGAAATGAAGAAAGGGGGTGAAGGAGATAGACTTAACAGGAGAGAGGTGGGAGGAGAAGGGAAGGCTGAATTAACCAGGGAAGAGCCTGAGGAAAGGGTAGCCCTGATGAGACAAGGAAGTGGGGGATCAGAGCCTGGGGAGGGAAGAATGCAGGGAGGTCACCTGAGCTTGAGGAAGTTCCTGGGGAGAGAAAAGATCCCTGAGGTGAAAGGGAAGCAGAGGAGGAGGAGGAGGAAAAAGAGGAAGAGGAGAAGGAGGAGAAGGAGGAGGAGGAGGAGGAAAACCAAGGGCAAATAGAGAAAGACGGTAAGTAACTTCTTACCTACCTGACTATTTATCATCCCTGAAAGTTACATCACTCTGCATATAAATACTTTTAAAAATCTTAATATTCTTATTCAACTCCAATGAAAGTACTCAATATATTAATAAGTTCATTATAATTCATATTACAAATAGACATTTATCTGTATACACAATCAATAAATTAATAAAAAATAGAACACTATTACATCACATTTTTATTACATATTTTTAAAGCATCATCTTTTATAGTTAGAAGCATTAGACAGGTTACTGAAATTTCAAAGAATTGACTTGCTGAGCACCAGTAGAGACATTCAATGGCTAGCACACACATGGGCCCCAACCAGAGCGATACTTCACTTCACTGATATACTCCTTCTAGCAGCAAATCACATGGTCAGGCCCTGGGGCGGTGATGTCAGAGCTCTAGTTCTTTCTTTTCTGGTTATTTCCCTTTGCTGCCTGCGCCTGTTTAGAACTTCTTCCTTCCTTTTTTTCATCTTTGTCTCTGGATGTCATTTTACTAGAAGCATCCTTTGTATTGGTTGACTTTTTCTTATTTTCCTTGGTTTTAGAACCTTTATCTGGTGCCACTTTCTCCTTTTCTCTGTCCTTCTTACTCTTAGGAGACTCTTTCCTGGATGTATCGGAATCGGCAGTTTTCTTAGCCTTCCGGTCATCCTCTTTGTCCTTCTTCCCCCTTTTTCTCTCTTCCGTCTTACTCTCCTTCCTCGGCTCCGGCTTCTCTTTCTCCTTCTTGGACTCTTCTTTAGTGAGTTCTTTCACAGTCAAGTTATCCAATCAAAGGGAAAAACGTTTACGGAAAGAATCTCTTAATTCATAGAACAGATGCTTAGTGCAAAAGTATTGTCTTTCTTTAAATCTCCCCCCACACAGACACATAAACGATCATTCAAAAGTAGATTTAAGCTGGTTAAAAACAGATGCTAAAAATCTACGAAGTTTCGGCAAAAAAAGAAATACTAGAAACTATGTGTCTTAAAACAAGGTGAGCATGCAATATTATTCAAATGAGTGTATCCAGAAAGGCAGCACTTGACAGTGTTAACAACACGCATCTCACAACTGTCCCGTTATAGTTAAAGGAACACTGACAATAGAAGAACAGATTTTCTATAACTTGTATCTGTACAAATATAATATAAAAAGCTTTAGCGCTAACAAAAAAATTTTGCTCAAAAAATATTTGTGCGATTAATCATTGAAGACCATTAAAGTGGATTTAATTTTTTAACTGAGAAAAATACGATATCCATGAGTATAAAATTTTAAATTCATTATCTATTGTATCAAAATGATCATTAGAATTTTTCTACTCACATTAAATAGTATGAAATCAGTATTCCTTTAAATATATTTCCTGTTAATTTATGTCGAACCACTCAAGCCAGCATATATACTATGTTGTCCATGCTCTTGGGGAAGACAGCAGTTCAATGGAAACTCCAAATCTCGCGGGAGGCAGTGCTTTCTATTTGCTTTACGTAAAGTTGAACAGGGCTGCTAGCCAAAGGTCTGGATTTCGCCTCCTGCTCTCTCATTAGGAAATCGTAAGAGAAGCAGGAGTTTACGGCATATTGTAGCATTTAAGCAGAAACAGAGAACACAAAAGATTTCTCTAATACAACAAAATGTGGAAGCTGTTTTTGCCCACCAAAATTAGGTAAAACTCACACAGCACAAAATGTTACTCAATTCTTCCTGAAACTCTGATTAAAATCTTGTGAAAAATGCAAAATTGCTATCACAGAGAACCAGCCATCCAAGTCCTCATCCTCCTTCAGTGACTTTCCCAGAGCAGCACAGGGAACGACTGCGAGAGCGATGCTGCCAGGCCTTATCCCGCCCAGGTTTTTAGGACGTTCAGCCTTCAATGCTTCATGGCCTCTCCAGAGAAAGAAGTAAAATTATGCTTTTTTGGCCATTTATTTTGTACATTATTCACGTATGAGTGAAATGGTGAACATTCTGTTTTCTTCCAGAAATTATTCAGATGAGATACAAAGTTAAAACGTTAAAATACCCTAGCCTTAAAATTAAAATACGATTCACAAAAGCCTGCAACTCACATAGTGCGAGCTTTACCTGTTAATGTTTCACCCTCCCCCCCAAAAAATAAACACACCACAAATGTGCCAAACACTTCAACACAAAAGAATATTACAAATTCATAAAGAAAAACGTGCTCTGCCCCCATGGGAAGGACATAAATATTTACCTGTGAACAAGAAGTACCAGAGAGTCATAAAATAAGCCGTAATAATAAGCTGCTAGCCTACACAGAATGGTTCACAGGTACAATCACTGCTCAAAGAACTCAAAGAGTAAATGTGGCAAATCCTCTATCAACATAATACAGCACTCCAGACTGTACATCTAAGTTCATTTTACTGAGAACTACAAGTTTGCTCGCAGTAGCTTTTATTGTGCCCTATGCAAATGCATCAGAGCTTTTCGGAGAAAGAAAATCAATCACTGGTGAATTTATCTTTTTTAATAATTTAAAAATTCAGACTAAGTAAGGTTTTAGAATGGAGGGTAGAAAGTGTGTATGTAAATTTATACATAGTAAAACAATATCATGATAGTGTTGTATATGTTCTTAATTTGAAGACTTACGAAGTTTGATGATATTAAAAAGAAAATTACTTAGTATTATAGGCTAGAGCACATGTGTCAAACACAAGGCCCGCGGGCCAAATCCAGCCCGCCAGGCCTTGCAATGTGGCCCGCACCGCGCTGTCATCACTGCACTCCGCTGTCAGTTTATGACATTGTCAGTTTATGACTGTTCAGTAAACCATTCGGCCCGCGATTTAGGCTGGATTTTAGATTTTGGCCCCTTCTCTGATTGAGTTCGACACCCCTAGGCTAGAGGCAGAAAAATTTCTAACGAGGTCTTGATAAAACTACTTATGACCAAAGGGGAATCCCAAACCAAAAAGCAGTAATGTTTAGCATTAGTAGCTGCATTTCCATAACATATTTAGAAAATGCCATGCATTACACTTGATTCACTCAAGGCTAATTTAAGAAAATAGAAAATACCTTTAGCCTTAGTTTTTCTCTTGGCTACCCCACCGGGTCCTTCTGTTGATATTTATAAGATGAAAACAGGTTATAAACAAATCAAATTAAGTAAAAATTAAGTACCTATAAAATAGTTAAAATCCATGTGTCTGTTAAACAGAAGTTAAATTCACCATTTAAAAAAAAATACACTCCTTCAACATATGAACCTTACTTGTATGTCATTTTGGAACCTTACTTTCGCTACTTATAAGAGAAAAAAAAAAATCATTATAATTAGCCCATGAGGTCATCAACTTCACAACGTGTCTTAGACGTGGGAAAACTGTTGGCCTTAGAAATGTCTCATTACCGAGGGGACTGGTGCTTCCTTCTCGGGGGCACGTGGAAATCGGTGGACCTCGCCCAGTGATGCAGACGATCAATTACAAGCACCAAGGGTGAAAGGACCCGGGGAATTTACTTCCCCGCCAATCACACTGCCACCCCCCCAAAGGGTAGGAATGTATTTTCATAGAACTGTCTCTTTCCTATTTGAGTAATCATTGCTTTTTTCCCCCACCCTCATAGTTTCAAACTTTATTTAAAAATTACACCAGAGCCTGGCCAGTGTTGCTCAGCGGTTTGAGCCAACCTCTGAACCAAGCAATCACAGTTTGATTCCAGGTCAGGGCACATGCCCAAGTTGAGGGCTCGCTCTCCACTAGGGGGCATGCAGGAGGCAGCCAATCAATGACTCTCATCACTGATATTTCTATCTCCCTCTCCCTCTCCCTTCCTCTCTGAAATCAATAAAAATATATAAAAAATAAGTTTAAAAGATAGTGAGGTATTGCATGCTTTAAAAATTCTTGTGTCACACATGTTGAAAATCGCTGTCCCAGGCACATCAGGGTGGGAGGTACAGTGATTAGTGTTCATCTCCTGTGAGGCAGCAACGTGTGCGGTCTGTCACTCCACAACTGAGGTCACAAGAAAGCCCCTTAGCCCTTTTACACTTATTCCTGTTGCAAACTGTAGCAGTCACTCTATATGTTTCTTGGAACAGTAATCACACCCCATTTCCGGTTTCCATCAAATGGAGGTTGTCCAGCCCTAGCAGGTCTGGCTCAGTGGATTGAGTGACGGCCTATGGACTGAAGGATCCAGGTTCAATTTCGGTCAAGGGCACTGCCCAGGTTGTGGGCAACCATCCCTAATAGGGGTTGTGCACGAGGCAGCCAATGATTCTCTCTCATCATTGATGTCTCTCTCTCTCTCCCTCTTCCTTACTCTCTGAAATCAATAAAAATATTTAAAAGCAAACAAAATGAGGTTGTCCATGTGAGAATGGCAATTTATTTTAACTATCCACATCATCGCCCTGAGGGGAAAGAAGTATTAGTTCTATCTTACTACTACCTACATTTTAAAAAGAAGTGTGAATTAACAGTCCCATGTGGGAATTAACTTTTCTGTTTGGATATAAATCCTTTCCATATCCATCCAATTACCTGATGTACAGACACAACCATAGCCAGTGTGTGATGACAATTATTTTCCCAGAAAAAAACTGATTCTTTCCTAAACGCTACTGAAAACAGCATGTTACATGAGATACTAAATGCTTTCCTGGACCACTCCTCATGGAAATTTATTTCACAATAAAATACCAAAGGTATTCGTATAATGCCAACTTCTAAATATATGGGCATTATCCCATGTGAAAAGTAAATTAGCATGTATCACTAAGATGCACTTTCAGTGACGCTAATGTCCCCTCTGGACTTTTGTAGTTTCTGAAATGCATTCCCTGTTACAAAGCAGAGTCATGAAAATCAGACTCCCCACCCTCCACTCCCACTTTGGTCAAAAGAACTATACAGGTGAAAAAGCTAATGTCTTTTACTAGTAAGCTAAAATACCACAACACTATCAGATTAATGAAACAGGAAAACTAGTAAGTACTTAAAACTTATCCAGTTTGGGCATAAATCCTTATCATGGTACAAATTGACAATGTGCAATGTACTGTGTAAAATTCCAAAGTATCAATTTAAGCTACCTTTTCTAAACTTAAAGAATATAGTCAATAATCTTGCAATACTTTTAACATGACAAATACGGAGCTAATAATTTAAGCCAGAATTATCATATTCAGTATCTGAAGGAAATAGTATGGATAGGAAAGAAGGCACAACACTTGGAAAACAGGAGATTAACAGAGAAGCCCTTATGCATTGAAGAATTGAGAGAAAGGTCAAGAAAATGCAATGTCCTAAAAATTAAAGGAGCGGTTTTGGGAAGGAAGGCATAAACAGAGGTTTGGAAGGAGGACACTACTGAATTAAGTTAATGACTAAATGTCCCATAAGGGTCTCCCGATTAGCTTTACAAGCAGTTCAAGAGGTGGTCACATTGCAGTGAGAAGAAACCAAAGGTGGAAAAGTGAGCACAACCCAGAGTTCTCATGAGGACTGCTCTTAACTCCTTAGAAGAAAACTGATCATACAAGTATTTTCCCAAAATTCTCTGGGAAGAGGGGGAGGAGGAGAACAAAAGGAATAAGATTTTGAAGAATTTCATCTGTGTTCCTATGCACAAAGGCTAGAGGCTAGAGGACACAAAGCATACCTACAGCAAAAAGAAACTGAGTCAATGAGGAAGCGGGGGAAACGATGAGCACAGAGAGAGCGGACACATGGGGAAAGGTTGACTTTGGAAACCAGGAGATGCCACATGTGAAAAAATGACCCATGAGAGAGGAAATAATGATTCAAACAATTACAGGAGTACACGCCATACCGTGTAAGGAAAGGAAGATAATGGAAGCCAAGCCAGGGCTGACCACCTCGGTAAAGCAGAAAGTAAAATCATCTCCAAATAGGATGGAGGAGGGACAAGCATGGAGGGTTTTGAATACCCACTGAAGAGAAGAACTGACACAGCATAGAGCGCCTCACGGAGGTTAACTCGGGTAAATCTACAACAACTCTTTTCCAACAACAGTGAGAAGCCCACTGGGGGAGAAGTGATCAGAGGTGACCCAGGACTGATGACAGCATGAAGCGGGGTGGGGGGCGGGAATTTACAAATTTGGGGAAGTAGAGTAGTGGCCCCAGAGAAAAGCACAAGGTGTGTACGTAAGACTTTGCTTTTATATCATTCCTAATTCTAAGTAAAATTAACCTTTTATTATTTATAACTATGGCTGATGTGGAGTCTCTTTACTGGGTCAACCATCCACAAATGCACCTATTTTTCCAGGGGGGAAACAGGAACAATCCCATCAAAAATAAAATTTATGATAATACAATGAGCCCCTTAAGAATAACTTCCAAGTAGTATGGAGAGCATTAAATCAATTAGAGACTGACAAGGAAGTCTGTAATCTATTATATTTGGGTAAGAGTTCTTTTATTGATAGAATATATTTCAATTGAGAGCAGTCAAAGAAGCATTAGAATGTGGCTACAGTCAAAAAGAATGCCTCCCCCCCCCCAAAAAAAAAATCACCATGTTGTTTACTTCCTTTTTGTCCTGTATGTTTGTTCTGACGGTTTCTAAGTGACTACCGTTGACTATTTGGGGGGAAAAAGGTCTAATATTTCTTCCCTTAGAACATGAAGGAGTTGCCTAAAGGTAATAAGACTATTTTGGCAATAGTCTCAGTGCCACATACCCTACCCACATTTTCAAAGTGAAACGTTCTGTGTGAAATTACAAGGCTCCATCATCAAGCCAAGGGTTGGGCCTGGGCTCCCGCACATGCGACAGATATAATTTAGGAAGACTGGTTCCATTCCAGAAACCCAAGCCGCTAATGTGGAATTTCAGAGAGTTGGCCACAGAATTCGCAGGCTGGGTGTCACTTCATACTCAGGTGAGCTCGGTCACTTCCACGGCCCCTGTGAGTCGCTTTGATCCTCGGCTTCTCATCTTCCTTCTTCCCATACAGAAGCATCCTCATTTCCTTCAACACTGACTAAAGAGAGCAAAAAGAGGCCCAAACACCTCAGGAAAGGTCCCGAAAACTGGGGAGGCTGTTGCTCTAGAACGGATGTCTACTTTTGATAAAATGCATATCACTGCACCAATGTCCTTTGTGTTTTATGTTACATAGACATTTTTTTTTAAAAAAAAAGTAGCTGTAAACCTCCCAACCTCCTATGATAAGTAGGGAAGGGAGCATTAGAACACAATAGAACTGAAAGACTTGATTTAGGAAGGGATTACAGCCAGAGTTTGAATAAATATAAAATGTAGATTCCAATGCAAATGAAATATCAGAAAGATCACCTAAAGGCCTCTGTTAGCATAGGTCAGTGTGTGTGAACTTCAAAAGATCATTTGTTTTAAAACTAGATGTCCAATAATTGTTTCACTTTAAACTGGTTTAAAAAAGGAAGAAAGAAACACCAAAGTGTTTTTATTATACAACTAGAGGCCTGGTGCATGAAATCCCTGCACTGAGGGGGTGGAGTTCCTTCAGCCCAGCCTGTGCACTCTCGAAGTCCAGGAACCCTCATTCCTTATCGCCCACCTGCTCGCTGCTCCTTAGTGCTGCTGCTGAGGCGGGAGAAGCTCCCACCACTGCCACGACTGCACTCGCCAGCTGTGAGCCCAGCTTCTGGCTGAATGGGGCTCCCCCTGTGGCAGCACACCGACCATCAGGGGGCAGCTCCTGCTTTGAGCATCTTCCCCGAAGGTCAGTGCGCATCACAGTGACTGGTCATTCTGCCGGTTCAGTCGATTTGCATATTAGGCTTTTATTATATAGGATAGGTGACTCCTGAGGTTCTCACTCACCAAGGATGACCCCAGCAAATCTTATCTAATAAATATGGAATATGCTAGTTTACTGTCACACCCTCACAAAGATAGTGGCGCCCACAGCCAATAAGGAAAGAATATGCTAACTGACTGCCACGCCCTCACAAAGATGGCGGTGCCCACAGCCAATAAGGAAAGACTATGCTAATTGACTGCCATGCCCTCAAAGATGGTGGTGCCCACAGCCACAAGATGGCAGTGCTCAGTCCTCTCAGGCCCACTGGAGTGCCTGCCTCTGGAGTCCCCCAGTTCCCTCAAACCCCCCCAGCTGCCAAGGGCTGGCCCAAGGCGCAGGCAAGCCTCAGATGGTGGCTGCCCAAGGAGCAGGCAAGTCTTGGATCATGGCTGCCCAGCTGCCCAGGGCCGCCTGAGGCTCAGGTTACCAGGGCCAGCCGAGGTTTGCGTTGCTGGCAGTGGCAGCAGCAGAGGTTTGATGGGGGCGTCGCATTCCCCTGATTGCTGGGTCCCTCCCACCCCTGAGGGCTCCTGGGCTGTAAGAGGGGGCAGGTCGGACTGAGGGACCTCCCCTCCACAGTCCATGAATTTTCACGCACCAGGCCTCTAGTATTTAATAAGCATCGTATGTTAGGCTCAGCTTTGAAGAGAGATTCAAAGGAAATCTAAGACCTGATTCCTAACTGCAAGGAGTTCACAGTTTGTTTGGCTATTCTACTGTGTAACAGGTGGTTAACTCAACAAATATCCGGGGCAGAGAATTTTGCACGCCGTCCCGTCAATCAATTTGCAATGATAGTCTGAGTCCCTGAATTTCATTAAAAAACCTCTAATTATGCACCGTGACCAAAGAAAATTCCACGGCCCCACAGCAGAAAATGTCTTACTTGTTTTATAAACCAGAACCTCCTTCAGATAGAGTCGCACGGAGTATGAGTCCCGTAAAGGCGTAACTGCCGGCTGCACAAACAAAGAATACCTGTCTATGCCTATATCTGCTTTTGATAATTCTTCCAAGTCACAAACACCAGGAGAGACAAGGAAATGTTTTGCTCGGTGTAGCTAACGATAAAGGAACACAAGCCAGAACCCAAGCAGAAAAGGGTTTCTTACACGTGCACACAGCTCTGAGACAGGGAGGCGGTTTCCGGAACACAGAGGGGAGCACAGGATGGAAGGCGGGCTCCCCGCATCCTACCGTGTCCCAGGCTCTCCCCGCATCCCACCGTGTCCCAGGCTCTCCCCGCATCCCACCGTGTCCCAGGCTCTGCGTAAGTCTCAGGGTGGCAAGCTGGCAGCCAGGCCTCAGGATGCCATCAATTAGATCAGCGCGTAGAAGCCACATTTCCGACCCAACACCCCACCACTGACGACCCAGGGGGAATCGGGGCTGAAAGAAGCTGAAGCACAGAAAATAAAACACCCGAGGGCCACTGCCCGGTGCCTGCACCAAACTCCAGGAAGTCCAGGGCCTCTCAGCGAGTGAAGAAATGAGAGAGGGCCACCCTGGGGAGACGCTGCGTTTGAACACAGAGCATGTTCCATCAAGTCCCTGTGGCTGTTTCAAAACCGGAACAGCGGAGAATAGCAGCACCCCTTAAAGTTCTATAAATACATATTCCAATGTACAGAATACAATTTTGCCTTTTAAATAAGTTCCTCAGTGTAAGCTGGGAAAATATAGTATGAGACAGAAAATCGCACAATAAATCCTTAGACGATTAAGAATGATAGCATACGCAGGGCGTCCTAAAAATGCAGACAAAATCTGAATAATGATTAATTCCAATGGGTTAAACCTGAAAACAAAGAAACATCCACTGAGCGACCAGCTGTTAAAGTGAGTCTACATGTTTGGGGGCGGCCTGTATGATAAGTAAAATATAAGTGAGGCCATTTTGATCAGCTTCAGAATTCTCAGTTTTGCAAACAACTCTTTTCTCTCACCAACATACGCCTTTGGCACAAGTTGAAGGAGTCACAGAAGTCAGGGGTTCAGCAGCTGCCTGGACTCTACCTTCCTCTGAGGCTTTCAAAGGAGCTGATTAAAGGGAGACTATGTAAGCAGCCAATTATAATCTCCCACCCTTACTTTTCACTTACAAAAGTGAAGCATAATTAATTTCTGTACGTAAAATTTGTGTTAGTATCATGCAAAAAAAAGTCTATTAAGAAATTAATGATTCCAAATATGTTTAAATACACACATTTAATTATTTACTTCTTATACACGGTTCAAACGTCTTAGAGTTAGTAGTAATGAAGCATTAAGAAATAAGACTGCTTTAAAAAAAAAAAAAAAAAAAACACCCTCATTTGGCTAAGTAGATTTCATTAAGAGTGAGGCCTAAGAAAGAACGCTTTTGAATTTAAACCTAATGAACTTTGATATTTCACAGTCATATTCGAAGTGGGAGACCCATTAAGCATGGGCAAAAACTGCATAAACTTTCAGAAAGGACATTATTAAATCATACCGTACTCACTAGTTCCTGAATATGAACATTCCAAAGCCAGAAGCTTTAGACCTGCATGTCAAACTCCTGGCCAGCAGGCTGCATGCCTTGTTTATTTGGCCCGTGTTAGCCTTCGAGTTTGGCATGCTTGCTTTAGACTGCCAGAAACATTAACAGAATAAAAGATATTCCCTAAAGAATTAGGGAAGACAGACTAGAGTTTTAATAGCCACTTAAGTCTTAGGAGAGCACTGTCACCATACAACTTGTGTATCCACTTCCAAAAGTAACTGCACACTAATGCTTTCTGTAAAGGAAATATAAAATCCAGCTAATGGACAGTATCCCCTGACACATGCAAGTGGTGAGCGGATAGGAAGGCTGCTGTGCTTCCTCTGTGCTGATTTGAGACTCACATCCAGGCTATCATTTTGAGAGCTTGCAAGAATGATTTCTATCGAAGACACTAAATTTGTCATAGTGCCCTCTGGAAAAAAAAAAAAAAAAGAGGGTGTGTGTGTGTGTGTGTGTGTGTGTGTTTGTGTGTGTGACTAATCCATTTACTGAAAGAATTTTGATTAAATATGAAAATGAATATTTGAAAAACAAAAAACTTCATATTATACCTAAGCCAAAGTTAATAGCCGATTAATAAAATAATATAGTAAAAAGTGGAAAAAGACTTATTTAAGATTAATAATTTTAATATGGACAATATCATGTAAGATAATATTCACATTTTCCTTCTTGTGTAAAATGCCGCCTTTTAAAAATATGCAAATTGGTTTCTCTAGATGTATATTTGGAAATGAGATTAAAAATAAATTTTGTTTTCATGCACAGAAAAAGTCAGATGTCCTACTATCTGGATATATAATTTAACTGCCCTAAGGCCAAAACATGGGGTTACTTTCAAATTATGTTAAAAGCACCATTGATACAGAATTTTACATTGAAGTTGGCATTAACTTATGTGACAAACCAGTTACCCTAAATCAATTACAACTGAAAAAAATCAGGGTTTTTAAGAACCATTGTTTTACACATTAGTCATGTTAAAGATCAACAGAGAAGCATTTATTTATGAATCATGCTAGAAATATTCTCATAATCAAGTCCATTATAATCATCTTCATTGATAGCATGTTAGAAAGACAAGCATCAAGTGTTAATCACAATTTGCTATTTTCTAAATTTAGTTCAGTGGATACACAGTGGAAACAAAACAATACAGAAACCAATTATACCACCAAGAACATCATTGTCAATGCAATTTGTAGACCACTACAAGAAGGAGGAATGCCAATTTCTTCACTAGAGTGGGGTAGCCAAGCAAGGGACTAGCTAGAGGTGTTCTAGGAAAAAAAGATGGTAATAGTTGCCTGATACTGTTGGGTTGCAGCTGCCCCGTTGCACGTTAAGTCCTGGGAAAGCAAAGGAAAGAAAGAAAAAGGAGACTGCTTCCCGTTTTCGTAAGCCAATGACTTCCGTCCCTGAATCATTACTGGTTAAATAAAGTCAAAACGATACAAGTCGTTCCCTGAATCCTTTGCTTCTGTGACATACCATCAACACCATCTGTGGTTTCACTTTTTTTTTTCCCTCCTTCTCCTCCTTCTTCTTCCTCCTCCTCCTCCTCTTCTTCTTCTTCTCCTCCTTCTTCTTCTTCTTTTGCCTCTTCTAGCATTTCAAAGGGAGTCATTATATCATAGAGAAATGAGAGGAAACTACAAAACCAATCTGAACTTTCCTCTGCTAAAATATTAACGACTTCCTCAAGGGAATCAATATTTTCATTACTGCCATCATTGGTCAGGCCTACATAAGAATAAAGGAGGAGAGAGAGAGAAAACAAGGAGAGCAGTTAGGTGGAAAAAGAAACTCAGGATAAGAGTGATCTCAAAAAGGACGTGCATCATGGTCACAGAGGTTTACAGAAAGGGTATTTTGGAAAAAGAGAAATGGATTAAGATGCACATCTTACAACCAACTCTCAATCATATGAACTAAAGGAAAGGCACAATTTGACCAATCCTCACCATTCCTCCCAGCCCCTAATTGGGCTTGCCTTTCTCTTCTCAGAGAATCTAGAGCTGAGAAACACAAAATTGTAGCAACCAACATCGACTGACTACTGTCAGTGGGAAGAGTGGGTATTAGGAGTATGAGGGTAAAAAGACAAATAGACTCCAAATTTGCTCATTTACCAACCTGATACTATGGAGAGTTGGGTATCCAAACATTTACTTATTTACATAAATAGTCACTGAAAACAGAAAGGTTCATTTCCTCAAACTTTCCCCTTCTGGATTGGAGTTAACTTGAGAAACTCAGATAATTAACTTAATTTTTAACACTATAAAATATGTTAGTTCTATAATGTTCTGGCTACTGACACATGGTCCTTTAATTCTGGCCAATAATAAAAGTCAGTTGTTAATAATAATTCACTCTGCCTACCAATATGAAATTTGATCAATGGCCTTAGCTAATCACTTACGATAAGAACATTCCAAAGTTCTGTCCCCAGGAGCCCAAGAAATTATCTTCTACTGCAAAGACCCAAGAATCCTGTTGTTTTTAAATCTTAGACCTAAAACAGTCCCTGATGATGGAAAGAAAGCAAAGCAACATTGGTTTTAATCATCTACTGTTTTTGTTTCTTTGTCTGTGAAGAACTGGCATTGGGTAGAAAAGGTCTCTCTACTCCAAAGTTACCACTATTGCAAGTTCTAGAGAGCAAGGCCTATAATTTTGAGGAGAGAAAAAAACACATGGTGGAGGGTTCTGGCTGTTAAAAAAATGTAAATATCTGTGATGTTAGAGGTGAAATTACAACCAGCTAATTTAGTATTTCAAGCTTCAACAAACAGAATTTGTCCATGTAACATATTACCAGCAATCAAGATTGGCAGGTAAGGGAAAATAAATAATAACTATTAGAATGAATTTCCCCTACTTTAACCCATAGAAGAACTATTATCATGCCATTCTCCATGCACTGGGGGAAAGGGGGCCTGGCATTGCAGCTGGTATTTACTTTCAACAAACCTAGAATGTTTTTCACTGAATTTAACAGTTGACAAGGGCTATGAACAGAGGCAACCTATATTCTCGCCCAAGTCTCTGTGGGATTAACATTGCTTCTTCTTCTTTCCTTAAAACACCATAGCTAAAAAAAGAAAAAAAAGAAAGAAAGAAAATCATAAAAAAAAAAAACCACCTACCACAGCTGTCTTTTTACAATAAAGATTTTTTTCTCTCTCCAATTTTCCAACATAAGTACTTCTAAGTATCAAATATAAATTATAAAACTTGACTGCCCTTCACTATGACAGGCTGAACTGCATAACAAATATGCAAAGGTATTTAATAACAAAACTATTTTATCCAACTATGCAACTTTCCTGTAATTCTTAAGACAATCGTCTGAAGAGAAAGAGAAAAAATTCTGGATATACAATTCTTTCACCGTCAAGAGCAGGCCGGAACCAAAGAGCAGGTATGAATGCTTTGCATGGACACTGTCCCGTTCTTTCCTCTCTTCAGCTCACTCATGCATCCCTTCCAGTCTATACGTGTTTACCAAGGCTTCCCTTTAGTTCTCCAGCCATACCTGGTAGTGTACCAGCTAGGCACCAGCCACAGGACAGAAGGCCAATGATGTAATCCTTCAGTGGGATTACTCTCGGATTAATTACTCTTATCACTTAATCCTTGGATCAAACTGCTATCAACTTTGTATGGAAGACAAGTTCTCAAAGAATATTTTTTCTAACAATGTAGTTTTCAATTATCCAGACCAAAATCAAGGACACTGTTAGAAAATGTTGACCACAAAAAGCAGGAAACTGTATAAACGAGAGCAGGTGTAGAATATTTTCAAAGCAGAAAGGGGCATGGCCAGAAACAATGAAATAATAAAATGAACAATGGCTATTGGTCTTGATTTACTCACACGTATTTCACTTTCTTTATATTTAACAAGAAAAACCAAAGCTCAACCAAACTAAAACAACCTCACAAACTAAGGGCACAACCAAACTATTACAACCTCACAAACTAAGAAAGAACTTTAGTCATAAAATTCAATTCTGGTCAAGGTTGCATTTCATACAGAGAATTCAAACACCATAGCAATAAGATCCCAGGACATAAGTTAGCCAAAGAGCTCGCCTATGATTTGTTTATCCTTCCTGAAGCTACAAGCCAACTGCGAATTGGTACACCTACAGGGCAAAATCGTTTATCTGCACCTTTGTGCCCTCAGTAGTGTAATTACCAATGAACTCATATTCACCAAATTTGGTTCCACCTCCGAATATATAATTCTTGTTTAAAAAAACACACAACACAGACGTTATAATTTGCCCATATCACATATGTCTGTCCATCAGCAAATGGCAATGTTCATTAACAATTCACTAACTTGTTAGTGGTTGCTTAAAAACCTTGCAGTCTAAATTAACACTAAAAATCAAGCTATTAATGTAAGTTTGCTTTGTAAATCAGTGTGTTTTATAGAAAAATAACATATTTAATTCTAATAGCTGACACTTCCTATT
Organism: Pipistrellus hanaki; assembly: GCF_964339955.1. Lineage (NCBI taxonomy): Eukaryota > Metazoa > Chordata > Mammalia > Chiroptera > Vespertilionidae > Pipistrellus > Pipistrellus hanaki. The sequence continues at coordinate 21,526,492 of NC_140519.1, read as the reverse complement.
TGACAGATCAGATAGCTCATTTAAAGCCAAAATAATCAATAAAATATACATGAAAAGTAATATTTCTAAAAATGAGGCACCTTGGCCCACATGAAGTTATTTTTAAAATTAAAAAGCTTTACTATTCAGGAGCCATTATTTAAAGTAAAGTAATAAGCATAAATTAAAAAAATAATAAAAAATAAAAAATAAAGTAATAAAATGGAGTAATAACACTTATAGGCAAGCAACTCAGCATCATTCTGACTTGTTAAATTCCATATAACTTTATTTATTTTGTATACCAAGGATTAGAGTCTCCTGAGACTCACTATATTTATATAAACTCAATTTTAGCTATGTAATGATGGAATTACATAGAAGATTTCATTAAGGTTAAGACAGGAAGAGAAATTTCATAGAGAGAAGCTTCCACCATTAAGTAGCAAACATAATTCCCCCTGAGCAATAATAAAATGTAAAGTAAAATTAAAAAGTTATATTACATGTAATCACAACTAAACCTTTTTTTCATATTTAGAGCTTACTGTTTTATGGGAAGGTTAAGATAAATCTACTGAAAACAGTTTCATTAGTTATAGATGTGGTATCCTCCCATTTTTTTCATGCCCATGAAACATATATAAAATTGGGTCTAAGGAAAGGAAATGATGCAGCTTAATAAGCAGAAAAATATGTATTTCCCAGGCCAGATTATAGGAAATTTGCATATTAAACTTGTACCCTTCTTTCTAATAAAACAGCATTTTAAAACAAATGAGAGAATATCATATATTTACTTATTAGAAGAACATGTCAACGATAAAGACAGGTAATTCTGGTGATAGAAAAAGAAGGGTTCAAGACTTCCTAAACAAAGAAACCTGGCCAAGAACCACTAGATCATATTTTTTAAAATTGTACATCACATTTTAAGATGTTTACTTTTTTATTTCAAAATGAATTTATGTAATCTTTTAAAAGTTTATATCTTCAAATGGGAGTGGATTATATCAAATGGTGCTTAAAAAAATGCTATAATTACCATATTTGAAAACAGGTAACACATTATATATTTAAATGGTAAATTCAAACTAAAAAGTGTTTTAAACCTGAAAAAAAGCATATCAAGTTGTTATACTTACTAAAAGTATATCTATAAGAGCTTTATGCTATCCATTTATAAAAGTAAATAAAAATGTGAGTCCACAAAAAAATAATTAAACCTTTTAACATTTTAGCAAGAGTGAAATACATGATTTAAGTGGGAAATAATGGAGGGATAAGGAGACATATGTAATAACTTAATCAATAAAGAAATTTTTTTAAGAAGATAAAATATCTTCCATAAAATGTATACAATTGACAATAGGTGTCATCAAGGCAAAAATATTCTTTTCTTCCCAGTATTTTAGCAACACTAACAAAAAGTAAACGTCTACTTGCCTAATAGAACTTTGGCATCATCCACATCAAAATCCCCATCACCATCAGCATCATAGACTCCTAGTTTTCCTACAAGAGGGGGGAAAAGATAGATGTGGGAACAAAAGGAAAAACAATCTTAATAAGGTAATACCACCACTATTGCCTTCCTGCACATGAACCATCAATGTTACCAAGCAATGCAATTCTTTGCTTTTTTAATCCGGAAAAGCGGTGCTACATTAACATCTTACCTAAAAATGATGAGCAATTCACTTAGAGATTCAGGAAATGTTTGCCTAACAAATCTTCAACATGTAACTGCGATAATATTTTCCTTAAAGGTTTCACAATACCCTGATGTAATCATCTGAGAATGTTTAAAAATTACAGTGCTACAAATATTTTAGGTAAAGATTTCAATATATATAAGGAATAATATTGATTCATTTCTATAACAATCACGTGAAATTTAATGTTCCCAACTTATGAAGTTCCACCATCAATTTTTAAAACAAAAGGAACACACACCAAGCCTCAAATACAGATTAAATGTAATTCACATCGAGTATAAGTACTCAGAATAAGAGGACAATTAATTTTATATTTTACTATAATCACTTAAAACAGAAATATCATGAATCAATCTTTTTTAAAAAGACCTCTGAAAATAAAGCATGGCTTCCTAAAATCACAAAGAAACTTACCATCGTTATCCTGCTTAAAAATTTAATTAGCACTGGCCATCTACTATGATGAAAAAAAAAAAAGGCTTAAAACAAAAAAATCTGAAAATAATACCAGAGCCTTTTGCTCATCAAGAACAGTAAATAAGCATTTTAAGACTTCAATAAAGCTTTATCATCTAGGAGCACTGTCATACTTAATTACCATTTCAAATGAGTCAAATACATTTAATTTTTTAAAAACATCCCACAATCAATATGATTGCTGAATCACCAATCGAAAGTGGCTATGAAAAGATATAATAATGTACAGCAATATTTTAAACAACATTCACAAATATAGCATGAACACTAAAAAAGCAGTGGGCAGCACCATTACCATTTCTTTAATAAAAAGTAGATTAAACATAGCATAAGAACAGGCAGAACTTTTGGAGTAGAGCAGCTATGGCCAATCTTTACCCTCCCAGAGCCCTTGTGCTACTCAGGAAAATAGTAAGCTTGCTATGTAAAAGTCTGGCTTAGACAACACACATATTAAATATGACAGGTATAATAAAGGAGAGCTATGAATTCTATAAGCTAAGAAAATGGAAAGCACTGATCTGCAGGTCGAGGCTACATACAGCACAGAGCTCACACATTAGAAACATGAAAAATATTTTCATTTCTGACGACCTTAAAAAGAGAAATTGGTCCTTTGTTGGGAGAGTACATAAGACTTGGTTGGAAAATTTGTAAAGAGGACAATCTGAGGAGAGGGAAGTGTGCCAAAGGCCGCCTGCCCTGTTGATTGGAATTCCGACTTAGGGGAGACTAAGAGGAGTGTCGAAGGCGGTGCCCCTAATTATTCCTTGAGCTTTCCAAACGAGTCTGTGCACAAGCAGGCCCCTGGGTGTTTACTGGAATCCTTATGCTTAAATCTTTGGTGTCCTAGCTTAAAGGACACTACAAACACAGGTGCCCTCCCAGATAATTAACCCTACTGATTGTATCTTAAAGATAAACTTCATCTCATACTGCTGCTATAATAAAAGCCTGAAGAGACAGGCAATCGAGGCTATCTGGGTTCCTTTAGCCAGGCAGTCCCTTAGCCCTCTCTTTCACAGCAAATGTTGTGTCGGAGTAATCCATTCACCTGTCACTCAGGGTCTGTTGGTCAGCCCCTGGCACCACTTACTTTCTCTGATGCAGGTGATAGCTGAATTGGAAGAATAAGAATAAGATTTTAGAGACCAACACAAGAGGACTGAAAATGCATCTCCAATAGCCTACCTTGAAGTACCTCCGATAAGTTATAACGGAAGTCCTTTGCTTTGGCTGCATGCATGTAAAAACACAGAAATTGTTACTTGTGCTCAATGGACAAATATCTGCAATCTCATCTTCTGTAAGAGACTTCCTCTCCTCTAGCATCATAGGATTATAGTTTGGAATACTTTGTTTTCTGAAGTCAACAAAAGCACAGATTACACAGAAGGTTGTCTGTTAACTAAAATACGTCTTCTGTTAGTCCATCAAATTACCCATAAATTGCTTCAATGCAAGGCAGATTACAAGTAAGAATGTTTGGTTATTCTTTGCCTTTATGTCCCCAGATAAAGGGCTATAATCTAATAAGTCAAGCAGTACAAGAGGGTCTATGCAAGGGAGGGGATTTTCCACACAATATTGTGCATACAGAGAAGAATGGATTTTGATCAATGGTAGGGTCCACATCTTTCCTTGGACACTTAAAGAGGAAGGACATTTATCCACAACGGCCAGAAAGTGGAAACAGTTCTACTGTCCATCATTGATGAATGGAAAAGCAAGATGTGGCATATCCATACAATGGAGAATTATTCAGCCATAAAGATGGAGTATTAAACCTTGAGGACATTATGCTAAGCACAAAAGGCAGACACAGAAGGCCACATACTATATGATTCCATTTATATGAACTGTCCAGAACAGGAAAATCCACAGACACAGACAGTGTATAAGCATTTGCCAGGAGAGAAAAAGAGTGGGGAATTGGGTGTTTGGGAGGGATAGGTGATGGAATTATTCTGGAAATAGGTTATGATGAGGATAGCACCAAGTGATGAATATATTAAGTCAGTGAACTGTTGATTTTCAAATATTTATGATATTGACTGCTGTTACATGAATTTCATCTGAAATTTCATAAAACGACTTGGTGAGGTTAAAAAAAAAAGTATGATTCCAAAATGACAAAGAATAATTAATGCAAATAATCATGAAAAATTGCAGTCATTATGCAGGAAGAAAGAGAAAAAGGAAGGGGAAGGAGGACGGATAACTATCAAAAACTACATGTCAACTTCCTCAAAACAGCACAATGAACATAGCTGTGACACACACACACACACACACACACACACTTACACAACAAAGACAAATGCTCTCTAAGGCAAGAAATTATATGTTATGATCCATTAATGGATCCTTAAGTCAATTCAGTGGCTCATACCAGTATTTTTAAAATTCAAAATATAACAAAATAGAATAGAAATTATAATAGAGTACTGCTTGTAGTGAGAGTACCTACTGTTGGGTAAGACTTTCCTATGTGATGCAGGTACAATCTAAAGACTTTTTTTTTTAAAACTATACATCATGTTTAAAGAAGCTGAAAAGCCAGTTTCCAAGATAACCTGATAACATCCTTTTTTCTACTGAGAACAACGGAAAGGCTACAGAAATTAACATTAGGAAAAGAAGCTGATAAATCTTCACAGTCACTAAGGGATGTCATTTACACTCTCACACATTCACATAAGAAATGATATCAAAATTCTTACCTAAGACTTCCTCATAATCCACAAGTTCAAACCAGATGACAGCGACGGAGGTCCAGACCCCCAGCAGGGCAAGGACCATAAACCAAGTGAAGAATGAACTTCCGGAAAGCACTCCTTTCCTCCCGTTCTTTTGTCCTCCGTGCTTCATGTCTGTTTAAGAATGAAATGATGGACAATGTCATTAGGCAAGAAAACACTTAATCAAACACCTCTTTTCCCTGACTTATGTCTCCAGTAATTTCAAGTACTGACCATGTCCTAGTCAGTTCATTTCAAAACTACTTTCAACTTAAATTCTCCAAACATGTTACACAAAATAAAGATTTTGGAAACGAAAGATTCTGCTTAGACTCCACACCTCATATGCAAAGCCCTAGCTTCTAAGTAATGAAAGAAAGAAATGACGAAAATAAAAATATCATATGTCTATTCCTTCCAATTTTTTTATACAAACTACCTAAATATTACCTCCTTCAAAGCATTATCAACAATTTAAGGAAATCGTAGAGAACTGTACCAAATCCTCTTCTGCCCCTTTTAATTTCTGTGCAACCTTTAAAATTCGGGGAGCGGGGGGATGGCCCGGGGGAAGGACAATGGGGAAAAAGGGAAACTTGTGTAATATTTTAAACAATAAAGAATTTAAATTAAAAAAGAATAATAAAGATAAAATAAAAAAAAACTCTGGCAACTGTCACAGGAAATCTCTCTCCCCAGAACCACTGTCCATTCTTAGCCAAAGAGGGACAGAAGGAGGAAGGAAACAATTGGCAGGAACCGGGATCAGGGAAGAAGAGAAGCAAAACAGTGCGATCCAGCCCCACTCCTTCCGGGACCCTGGGGCCTTAGGAAACAGGAAGGGGCTCATTCACAACTGGTCTCCATGCAGGAAGCAGCTCTGTAAACTGCCATCCCCCAAAAGTGTCATTTGTCACATCTGACATGTCTAATGTTCCTTTTATCCTCCTGGAACTATCCTTCTTGCAGCCAAAAATAAACAAAAATGATGAAAGTCAAGTGATATTAACAGAAAACGGTTAGAACAGTCCTTAAAAGGGAAGACCGTAATATTCAAGTTTCTCTTTGGCAGGAACACGTGTAGTAACTATTATGTACATGTTATAATGACATTAAAAGGATAGGTCCTATCCTAAAATACCCTGTGAGCAAAGGAGAAGTTTACCAACCAGGTAAGAAAGTGGGACACCATCTCCTCAACATGCTTCCCCGTGCGTGGCTGTGTGGGGTCTCCCCACCGTGTTGTCAGTCTCTCTCTAGAGCAGTGTTTCCCAAAGTGTGGTACGTGTACCCCCAGGGGTACAGGAAGAGTTTGGTGGGGGTACGCGTTGCACCAGAGTTTGGTGGGGGTATGCACTGCACCGTGCTTAGCTGTGCCTACGGTAATTCTTCGTTCTCATAAGTACAAGGGGTACTCAGCGTTACGAAAATTATAGAAGGGGTAGACTTATGTCAAAAGTTTGGGAATCACCGCTCTAGAGTAAGGTGACCAGATGTCCCGCTTTTGGCGGGACAGTCCCGATTTTTAACAATTTGTCCAGCGCCCCTCGGCGTCTTAAAGAAGTCCCGATTTCTGGAAAGAATCTTTTAAATCTTTTGGACTTTTTTTTTTTTTTAAAATGCCGCGGGACGCGGGACAAATTGTTAAAAATCGGGACTGTCCCACCAAAAGCGGGACGTCTGGTCACCTTACTAGAGGGCACTCCTGGGTGTGTACACAGGACCACTCTGCATCCATCCTGTGGGCTGTTTCTCATGCTGCAGAGCAGATGGCATCCCCAGTGTCTGCTAGTCCAAAGGGAAGCAGCTTCCCGTGATTATGACAAAAACACGCCCAAACACTACCAACTGTCCCCTGCAAGGACAGGGGTAAGGATCTCTGTTTTATAGAGAAAAGATGAAACGATTCACCCAGCACGGGTTAGAAAGAGCTAGGAATAAACATTGACTTCACTGGTCCTGAGTTCCTTGATCCACGCTGAGAGGACCGAATCACATGATTTTCAAAAAACTTGACAAGTTCTCACCTAGAACCTGCTTTCTGACACCTAAACCCAGGGCTAAGGACCAAATGCGGGGAGTAGTTTTCCAGTGGCTCAAATCAAGAATCTACTGCCAATTCTTCTGGAAGAAAAAATAAACTGAAATTCTTGTTTAAAAGATATGCACATTTTGCCGAAACTGGTTTGGCTCAGTGGATAGAGCGTCGGCCTGCGGACTGAAAGGTCCCGGGTTCGATTCCAGTCAAGGGCATGTACCTTAGTTGTGGGCACATCCCCAGTAGGGAGTGTGCAAGAGGCAGTTGATCGATGATTCTCTCTTATTGATGTTTCTAACTCTCTATCCCTCTCTCTTCCTCTCTGTAAAAAATCAATAAAATATATTAAAAGGAAAAAAAAAAGATATGCACATTTTTGCTTTAACCAGTTTGGCTCAGTGGATAGAGTGTCAGTCTGCAGACTAAAAGGTCCCAGGTGCGATTCCAGTCAAGGGCATGTACCTTGGTTGCGGGCACATCCCAAGTAGGGGGTGCGCAGGAGGCAGCTGATGGATGTTTCTCTCTCATCCATGTTTCTAACTCTCTCTCCCTTTCCCTTCCTCTCTGTAAAAAAAAATCAATAAGATATATTTTTAAAAAATAAAAGATATGCATATTTTTTAAACTAACCAACAGATGAACTTTTCAAAAGGCGCCGTACAGACTAAGTCAATCTGAAAGCATACATATGTGTATACACACTCAAACATATATATCTTTATCTATACTTATGAATATAAAATTATGATGAACAAATAATATAAATTTCATTTATAAAGAAAAAGTCAATTTCCTTTCCTAATGTTCTTTAAATATTAAAAGACCCATCAAAAAGGGCAAAATTTACAGGAAAAGTGGGTCCTTGTCTTATCTCCTCTCGGACATTTTGTAATTGACACCAGTGTCTTTGTTGTTACTAATTAACTAGAAGACAATAAGAGTGAATAGTTAACAGTTCATCCTTTTATTCATTCAGTTAACATATTTATCCAGCATATGTGTCAGACATGATACAATTTTTACTTGATAATTAATTTTTATTTAATTAAGTGTACCTAGATAAAAGTATGCTCAATATTTGTTGAAAGAGAGGTGGGATGATTGGTGAAAAAGGTGAAAAAAAATACGAGGTACAAATTTCCAATTATAAAATAATATAATTGGATGTAATATTCAGCATAAACAATAGTCATTAGTATAATAACCTTGTACAGTGACAGATGGTTACTAGATTTATTGTGGTGACATTTATAAGTGTTGAATAACTGTGGCACGCTCCTGAAACTCAGATAGTATTGTATGTCTATTATACTTTAATTTAAAAAAATTAATAAATATTTTTGAAAGATGTCAGCACCGTCAAAAAGAAAAGATCATATTATTTAAAATAAGCTTATAATAAAATAGCTAGCAAAAAATAATAATTGAAGATTTCAATCTTCAATTCTTTCTCCATTTCTATTTCTTTCTTGAGGCAGAAATGGAGGAAAGGTTCTGAGACTTCCAAAAGGGAAATATCCTTTATCCAAGTTAATTTGGTAATATTCATCGAAGCGTATGACCTGCAACACCATCTGTATGAAAATGTTTTCAAGATTAATTATATAAATGCATGGACCAGAAGGCATTGGGAGGGGGAGGAGCAAGAAAGCCAAACCCTAAAGAACATGCCTTAACCTAAAGTCTACTTACATTTGTTTTAAACACGATCCTAACAACTTCTATCAAGTGTCCTACTAACACATGGCACAAAACTAAAGACAACCTAACCCGCATGAGTTAAAGCTACAAGGTGCGCATGGCGGGAAGGCCTATAAAAGGCATGGTTCCCGCAGCCGAGCGGACCGGGAGCTTGAAGGAACAGTGGCAGGAGGCCATTTATGATTGATGCTTGTAGGCAAACCTTGAGCAGTCTTAAAATAATCTTCAGTACAAGGTAAAATGCCCTTCATATTGATTTTTCCATTAAGACATCTTAAACTGTTTAAGAATGCAAGAAATGTACAATAAATCTTATTTTCGTTCAATATATTTTTAAAAAACATATTTATCACTTTGAAAGATTCAACATTGCTTAGAACTAGAAATTAGTATCAATACTTTAACCATTCCTTTATAATGTCTAATAATTGAGGTTTTACTCTATGATTAATTATTATTAATCTTATTACTGTTATTATGAATTCCATAAAGGAACAAAACAGTAAATTATAGAAAGGGATCTTTCCTGAGACCCATTCTAACCATTTATCCTAAGACATAGTTTTTGAGGGGACTTCTACTTGATCCCAAATATCATTCTCCTGATAAGTCACTCTATAAATATGGCATGCGTCGTCCCACAGGACAGCTCAGTTTCTTCCCAATTAAACTGAAAAAAGCATAGTAAGGAAAACCCTTCAAGAGGGGTCAACACTCCCTAAGCTAACCTCAAACCTGATGTTGGCCCAAAGTATTCTAGAAGAACATCGAGTAGCTGTCCCTATTTTCTCAAACCGGAAAAATCCAAAGGTTTTCATTTCATTTTCTGGCTCCATATTCAACCTGTGGTCCCAAGGATTAGTCAAAAGGGTTTTTTTTAATGGGACTTAAGAACATGACAAGGACTATGTGATGCATTTTCCCCCCATGTTGAGCCATCTAAAAGTACGTGACCTCCACATCAGAGAAAATGTCCTCACATACTACCCAACACAGAAAATGACCACGGAAATGAAGAGTGGGCGAAGGACGACAGGTCATTTTATTTACTTGGTTGAGGAAAGAACTGCTTAGCTGGACTAATACAATACTAACAATTACCAAGCCACCATTTACAAGTTTACTGGAATTATGCAGGCAATTTTGTATTTTTCATAAACTCCACACATTTAAACACACATTTAAACACACACACATACACACACACCCCCCCCATAAAACTGTCAAGCAATTTCATCAAACTGATCCTTTTTGCATGTTACAACATGTCCACCTTTTGGGAGCCAAGAACTGTTGAAAGTGGGTCAAGAGTGGAGCAGAGGAAATGTCTCCTAAAAGAACTGAAAGACAGCCATACACCTCAGGTTCTTCCTCATGGTTCCATGAGGCACTCTATTAGGATAGTCAAGTGACCCCTTCTAACCGTTTATCCCACTCGGTGCTCCGAGCAGAGATACTCATATTCTCTCTACTAATAATAGAAGCCTTCCAGGGCCGCTCAGGCAGCTGAGAGTTTGGAAGCAGTCTCGATATGTCTCTTTTTCTTTTCATAAATAAAGTTTTCAACAAATGAACCAAAGTTATTTGCTTTCACTACATGGGAAGACAATCTAAATAGGAAGACCATCTTAAAAATGTAAAGCAAAAACAAACACATACCAAAAAAAAAAAAAAAAAAATGTAAATTCAACACGCCATTAAAGAACACTGGGAGATTAATGACTTAATTAAAAAAAAAAAATCCTAGTGTCTTTTCTTTGCATGAATCCTCTGCTTCGCAAAAATGAGTTGTTTCCACATGTGCTGAGACTGCTTGAGCCAACTATCAATAAAATAAATGTGTTCATTAGGACAAGAGGAACTTAAATGTCCTATAATTTTGTATGTGTTACTACACACAATTCTTCAAGCTCACTGTAATTAACTCTTAAAACTAAAAAATAAAAATAAAAAAAATAAAAAGTGCCTGCATATTTTTGTGAAGTTCATAAAAACGGCCTCTAGCAGTACGATATTCTAAAAGACAGATTCTAAGTCAAGACACCTAAACATATTCGGATTAAAGACAGATTATTCCATAAGGAAATTAAACTACTGGGGAAAGTCCAGGAGTTCAAAATAGAAAATGTAGAAGATGCAGCGGAAGCACTTAGCCAAAAAATATTTTAACAGAATACCACAACAACGAAGCTGACAGCCGTCACCTGGATCCAAAGCCACCTTGAACCCAAACAAGAAAGAATACGCCTTTACCTTCAGCCATTTTGTTTGTTCAATCCATGAGTGGGAGACATATATTGAGGTTGAAAACCGAAGCCCCCTCCGCAGGTGGCAGGCCCTTCCCCACTGAAGCTCCAGCCAGCCGTGTTCCGTGGGCCAGGCCTGGAGAGCTGAAATCGGACCTGCCTGCACACTGCTCACCGGTTATTTTTAGAGGCCTCTTCCTCATGGCCAAATACTGCCAACCACTCAGGCTGAGAGGCACTCCAAATAGCCCCACAGCCTTTCTCCCACTTATGGGATTCCTTTCTCCTTTGGTCGTAACTTCCTACTCCAAATCCTAAAGAAAAAAATCAAGTATGCGGGATCCAAGGACAGAACAAATCGGGCTGCCTGTCTTGTTTTCTTGACTTAGGTCTTCCATAGCGTTTAGCCCAAGGGCCAACTCATTCAAAACTGAAACAAGTCTTGCTCTACAAGGTGGCCCCAAGCCCGGAAGCAGCTGGATTTGGCCCTTCAGAATCCAATCAAATGTGTCCATGAAAAGACTATTACTTAGTTTGAATGAAACAGAACCCAGCGTGGAAAGAAATGAACACTCTAGAATTCTGATGCACAGGCATTACCATCCCAAGACTAATGCCTCCAACAGCAAAAGTGAAGCAACAATAAAAAATGGTTTTACTGGATGAGGAAGAAGAGAGCTGGGAAGAAAGGCACAAGGAAAGGAAGGCAGGGGAAGTGAAGGAGGAGGGGGATGTGGCAGGAAGGCTGGGAGGGAGGGGGCAGGGAGGGAAGGAGCTGGTGAGCAGGAAGAGTACTGATCTAGGAAACTATCTCAGAGAAGGACTTAGAAAGACAGTGACAACCGCACTGTGGTTTTGTTCTACTTTCCTCCAACCCCATTCTCCAAATATTCTCCCCTGGGAAATAAAACCAGCCCAATTTTAGTACCATTTACTCACTGATCTAAGATAAGCAGTTCACAGAACTCATCAGAGTTCTGATTAGTATTCTAAATTAATTTAGCGCAGATGGTATCCAGAGCAAGGCGGCAACCTTTCTAAGTTGTTTACGAGTCTTTCTGTTTCTCAGTCACATTTCTGTTGCTTTCAGAGAGTGCGTGAGGGTGACAAGAGACCCTTCCTTCGCGCCCCTGGAAACCAAGCCACTACATTCGCATGGTGGGTGGCACATTTCACACTCAAAAGACCCAGAACTCAACTCCCCTCCACTCTGCACCCAAAGCTCATTCTTATCTTACCATTGCTATAAACCCCACCCGATTCACCTTCCTAATCACATCTTCATTCTTATTGAAATACCTCAGTAACTATCTTCCTGGCTTCACCATCCTAATAGATTCTGCAACTTTGCTAAGAAAACTCAGCTTGTTTGGGCCCATATAAGGGCTCCAGGATATCATGAGACACCCAGAACACAGCTTCTGTACCAGCTTCGATTTGAGGAAAGCCATAAAACCATTGGGCTTGGGTTCCCTTGCCTATAAAACATGTCTTGGCACAAACTGGGCATACAAGTATTTGTAGAAGTCACCCACGCAGCACATTTGTGTTGACTGGGTCAGAACTAGTGCACTGGCCTCCCCACCTCCAATCCCCAGCTCTCTTCCTGAGCCTAACCTGCCACCAAGATTGCCAGAGCTGCTAGGGTTTCTCCTCTCCGTCCAAGGCCAGCTGCATTCCAAATTACAGGTCTGTGGCCAAATGCTGACCAGAGACAAGAATCACAGCTTTTAAATCTGGATGCACCTCACCTCTGAGTCTTCAATGAAGCTCCCATTACTCCTCCTCGACAAATCTGTCTCACACATATTCACACGTCCTAAAGTCAACCCTTCCCTTGGTCTTCTGTAACAGTTTAGTACAGCTATTTCAATAAGATGTCTTCATTCCTCCGTTTCCCATAATGGCAAACCGATCATTCTACCTAGGGTGATTAGGATGTCTCTGAAGTAACATTTAATCTATCACAATGCTTCTTTAAGGAAAAAGAAATTGTGAATTCCAAGTAACTATCTCTTATAATGTCAAGTCATTTTTTTGGAAGGGAAATGCTTATGCAGTTCAAAAATAATTTAGTGTGCATAGAGCAAGCCAGGTCTCAAAAACCCTGGTCAAGACAACTTAACTATTTTCCGTTATAAGCTGTTGGGATAAGAAGGAATTACGCAGAGAAGGTTGCTCAACCTCCAGGAAGGACATATTCACCACAACCCTCTTCAGATGTAACCATGAAAGATGATGAAAGAGAGAGAGAGAGAGAGAGAGAGAGAGAGAGAGAGAGAGAGAGAGAGAGAGCGCGAGAGCGAGAGAGAGTGCCTCCTGGCAGGTGGAGAGCTAGAGCAATGGAGAACACTGTATTGGAGGCTGCTTGGAGGGCACAGAACTAGACCCAGTCAAGGAACAAACACTCCCTTATGTAGGACCTGGGGACATTTTCCCACGGGATTTCAGAATTACCGTGGGTTAGTGACTGCTATGTGCCTCCTGTTCTTGTTCTGCCTAAAGTTTTGACATTTAACCTCTCCCTCGCCCACCCATGTGCGTTAGGTATGGAGGGGTGCCTGTATGAGCTCAGGGGATGGGCAGACAACTTGTCTTTTTAGTTTGTAAAGTCTCCAAACGAAGAGTTGCCTTTGGGACTGATGTTAATAATAAGATTCAGGACTTTGAGCCTGATACTGGGATTAGACGAGGCTTTGGGGAGCCTTAGCTTGGAGGTGAATATATTTTATGTGTGGGGTGAACAATTGTGATCAACAAGGAAGGCTGTGATCTAATCAGCTTCATATCTCAATTCTTCATGTCCTTTGGCATGTGACCATGCAGGACAGTAAAAAACACAAAATATATATATATATCTTGCTCCGTTGACTTACAGCTCACCTGTATGACATGTTTCAGGCCTCAGAAACAAGTAAGGAGGTGCTAGTTGCTTTACTAAGCATGGCCTCTTATGGTCCTCTATTCTGCTGTAAGTAGAACATACCCTGGGACATAGTGGGCTATCCCATTCCTTCTTTAGCCACACAGCCTCCACGCAAAACACACACACACACACACACACACACACACACACACACACAACTGTAGGAACTAATAGCAACTCCTAGGTCCAAGCAAAGACCAAACATCTAATGTGTGCTCTGAGGCTATTATTATCAGCCTGACATCACTAGAGAGCAGGAGAGCCAAGACCTATGTCCAGTGAGTCCTGGGCTCTACCTTCGTCCAGAACCTAACAGGTGAGAATCCATCCTGCCTCTCAGGGACCAGCACGGACGGCTTCCCTCCCCCCACCAATCAGCCACCTGACAGCAGTGGTTCACCCGTCACCTGGAGGCTTGCCAAACACACTGAGTGCCTGATTCTGTAGGCCGGGATGGGGCCTGAGAATGTGCATTTCTCATAAATTCCCCGGATGATGTGATGCTGCAGGTCCACTAGCCATCCTTAATTCTGTGGGTCTGGAGGAAGAGAGAGGAGCTCTTACTTCTACGAATTCCCAGACCACCATTTCCTTACCACTTAAAAAAAGGGAAACACATACACATACACACACACACACACACACACACACACACACAATAACCTGTTCCTCTGAAGTCCATACCATCCAATTATACTACCCCACTCTGCCTCATCACTGTCATCCACCACCTCCAGTGACTGCTCGCCTTCTCCTTCCCCCCTCCTCCTCCCCCCCCCCCCCCCCCAGCAAAGTCTTCTTCACCTCAATCCCCACCAAAGCCACATGTGGCCAACATGACAGGCCCTCTTTCCTTCCTATTTCATTCCCACTAGCCTTGTTCCCCTCCACTCTGTACCCAACACTCATTCTTATGGTAAATCTTACCCTGGATCTTGCTATAAACCCCACCTGATTCACCTTCCTAATTTCATCTTCATTCTTATTGAAATACCTCAGTAGCTATCCTCCTGGCTTCACCATCCTAATGGATTCTGCAATGTTGCTAAGAAAAGTTCAGCTTGTCTGGGTCCACAGAAGGGCTACAGGATGATATCATGAGACACCCAGAACACAGTTATTTAAAACATAAACAAACTTTTCATCTTCATATAGCCTCCAAAGCACATGGACCAGTTTTACCATTCCAAAGCTAATATTAAATAGCCAGTGTTACAGAAGTAACAAAAGACAACCCTGCAGACATTGGGCGACACACGTTTACACCCCTCAGCTAGGGAACACTATCTCCACAGGCATCCAATCCAGTTTACGAATCCGCTGTCCATCACTGAAGCCACTCCCCGATGCACAAACACCCTCCTCCTCTGTCCTTTCCCTGCATCCACCTGCTTTCACAGCCTCCGGATGAGCACAATGACTCACCACCTCCGTGGCAGTACAGGCAGAGGGGCACACCCACCGAAATCAGGCTCAGCACACAGGGGAGCAACCACAACCCGCCAGCAGGGCTGCCTGTCAGTCTGACCACACATCTCTAGAAATCTCACTTTCCTATTCCCCACACTGACGGTGTTAAATGACTCTATCTTCTCATACTCAAAATATGTCATCGCCTCTTACTTCACAGAGAAGGCAGCGCCATCAGCAGCGTCTTGCTGGGGACTGCCAACCACACAAGGCTGGACTCACCTGCCTTCACTCTCTGTTTCCCTCCTAATTAACCCACCTCCCTCCCTCCTCAGCTTCCTTCCCCTCTCCATCCTTTCACCTGTGGATACCACCCACCGGCCTCTGCCTTTCCCTTTACCCTGTGGCGAGCCTCTGCTTCGCCTCTCTTCTTCCCATCACAGATGAAATTCTCAGGAAAGCAGTTAGCTCACAGTTCTTGTTTTCTAGGTGCCAGTTCACTCCTTACAGCCTGGAGGTTGCAATCTGGCTCCCACACAGGGCTCCAGGGTAGTAGCGGCTCAAATGTCACAGTGATGACTTCCACGTCATTGAAGCCAAAGAAAATTTCATCTTACTTGCCCTCTCAGGCGAATTCTCCCTCCTTCTAAAACATTCCCCCTCTCTTGACGTGCATTACTTCAGAATCATCTGGTACGCTGCCTACCTTTCTGGACCGTCTAATTTTCAATCTCCTATGTCAGCTCACTCTCCTCTAATGAATTAGCAAAGATGGAAATTCCATAAGCCGTGGTCCTAGGCCATCTCCCGAGCTGACCTCAGGTACCTTCTATACGGCTTATAGTTTCATGTCCTTTGAGTGTCAAACCCACATATTTGCCTGCTCAATACCCCACTTGAATGACTTAAGGAAATCCCAAACTCAGCCTATCCACAAACAAACCCACGATCCTTCTCGTCTCTCCAGTTCCTAAATCAAAACAGCTGTTTAAGCCAAAAACCTGGGGCTCATCCTCCTTTCCCCAACTCCCACCTCTCGGAACAGACTGAACCGTGTGCTTTATGATAAGGCTGTGGGACCGGCTGCTGTGGGTTCCAGTCTCTGCAGGAACTGAAGACTGGAGGTCGGCCATGCTGCTCAGAGCAGGAGCCAAGAGAACCAAGAGCGATGGCTGCAGTGAGAGGTCGCCAGTTGCCAAGCAGCACATAGGGATGTCAGCTTCCCGTGGACAGGGTGCTCGGGTTTGCACCCTCCTGTCAGCATCTCACTCCAAAAGGTTGACTGTCAGGCAAGGAGCTCCCAGGAGCAAGACACGGTGGGGTATCCACCAGAGGTCGATGCCCAGCAGAGCTGGAAGGAGTGGTAAGCCCTGGGGAGGGTCCTTGTCCGGCCTCTAGAGAACTCAGAGGAAGCATGAGGGTGCCTGTCACCTGGTGGCAACCATGGACAGTTGTCCACCAGTGGAGGTGACAGATTCACAAAAATGTTCTAAGCCAGTTATTTCCCCTCAAACCCAACTGCGTAGAATAAAATTCCTCTGCTACCCAACAGTCCTGCCAACACTGAATCCTTGACTTCTTTCAAGATGTAGCTTACTTGTGTTTTTATTTATATGTTTTCCCCCAACTTTTTATGGCTCACAAGTTTAAATTACTAGACTGTTGTAATGTAACTTTTTAAATTATGATGTTCACCCTGTTTAGCTCATAAAAACACAAAAAGCAACATGCATATTTTAGAGAAAAGGCATATAGTTTACTTGTGAGACTTGGTGGGAGTTAAAAAACCTAATTAAAAAGAAATGCTTACTGTAAGAGACATCAAAAATTCGAAGGTGGGTTGGAGGGTCAGTTTAAAAGACCTTAGAATTAGGGAAATTTGAATGTGAATTTGATATTAGGTAACAGCACGGTAGCAGTATCAAATTTCCTGAGCATAACAATTACATGAGGTTACATTGGAGCTTACCCCTAGTTCTTAGTGCTGAAGAATTCAAGGGTAAAAGTATCATGATTTAATTTTCTAATGATTCAGCAGAAAAATGAGTACATAAATAAAATGGTGTGTGTGTGTGTGAGAGAGAGAGAGAGAGAGAGAGAGAGAGAGAGAGAGAGCAGAGAGACAAATAGGCAAAGACATCAAAATATTAACAACTTGTGAATCTAAATAATCTTCCTGTAACTGTCTTGAAGGTTTGAATTTTTTCAAATTAAAGTGTTGGAAAGATACAGATCTCCGGGGTCATTCTAGAGAATCAGATACTCTAGTGCAGGGGTGGGGAACATCTGGCCCACGGGCCATAGAAGGCCCCAAGAAATCATTTGGTCTGACCCTGCCAAGGCATTAGGGGCGAGTTAATTAAATGTTTGACTAAATATAGCAGGTTAATGTTTAAGTTGGTAATTTTGTATGGCCTGTGAATCTATAATAATAAAAGTGTAAGATGCTAATTAGACTGGACAGCCGAACGACCTTCAGACGACCTTCCAACGAAGCCATGCATTGGGCCTCTAGGTTATATTATAATCTAGAGGCCCGGTGTATGAATTCGTGCACAGGTGGGGTCCCTCTGGGTGGCCTACAGGGATGGGGCTGAAACTGGCAGTCCAGCACCGACTGCAGCTCCTACCTGTTGTTCACCCCAGCCCCACTGTGCCTGCTGTGGGCTTGCATCCAATCAGTCCCCAATCAGGAGAGGCTCACACTGCCACAGCAGCACTCACCAGCCATGAGCCCTGTGTCTGATGGCCTACCAAGGGGAGTGGCCTGTGGGATGGGGCTGAAACAGGCTCTCGGACATCCCCCGAGGAGTCCCGGATTGTGAGAGGGTGCAGGACAGGCTGAGGGACCCCACCAGTGCATGACTGGGTTGGGGAGGGACACCACAGGAGGGCTCATCTCTCTTAGTCCTGATTGGCCAGACCCCAGTAGCAAGCTAACCTACTGGTCGGAGCTACTGCTCCCTGGTGGTCAGCGCACGTCATAGCGACTGGTCAACCAGTTGACTGTCCCCTGGTGGTCAGTGCATGTCATAGCAAGTGGTTGCGCAGCCTTAGCATATCATTAGCATATTATGCTTTGATTGGTTGTTCGGTTGTGTTGCTGTTTGGTCTATTTGCATATTACCCTTTTATTATATAGGATATCCAACCAGTCCTTGGCAGAAAAAAAAGATTCCCAACCCCTGCTCTAGTGGGTAAGGGCCAAGAATCTAAATAGTAAAAGCTCCCAGTTGAATTCATGATTGAATTCTGGATAATAAATAAATAAATAAATAAATAAATAAATAATTTTAAGCTTCAAGTTTTAAGGATGCTTCTAGGGACAATCAAAGAAACCTGAACACGGAGTGCATCTCGATAATACCAGTGTGAGATTTCTTGGGTTTCAGAACTCAATTGTGGTTACGAAGGAGAATGTCCTTGTCCTTATGAGTTTACAAGGAAAAGTAGTTAAGTGAGCTAAACTGTCATGAGAACTATAACTTACTTTTAAGGAGTTCCAGAGACAGAGAAAGGTAGATACACCCACATAGAGTGCACACTTGGCAAACAGCTAACAGCTGGTAAATCCAGTGAACAGTACACACAAGTCTTTCAACGGACAAATCTTCTTGCTATTACGTAAGTCTGAAAGTTTCAAAACAAAAAAATTGAAAAACTACAAAAATAACAACATTCAACTGGCTTTTAAAAAGAAGGTAATAGAAGTCAAGAATCAAGTCCTAAACCCAGCAGAAATGAAAAGAACACCAATGCAGCCTCTGGTCTCAAACTTACTAGAAACCAAGTGGAAAACTATCTCACTTCATGTTTCCCCCTTCATGCACATGGTGCTCAGGGATGCCCTGATTTTCACCTCAGATTTCCCTGGGAGAATAAACCTGACTCCTCTACTACCCGGAGGCCACGCAAACACGCGGAGAAGGTAATGTGCCCCAGGAGGACGTTCAGTGCAGGACAGCTGTCCCCCCGGGGTTCGCAGGACTCCCTCACATTCACACACCACAACCCAAGGGCCTCATCCAAAAGCTCATTCACTCTGAGCAGTCTCCATCCCTGTCACCCTAACACCCGAGATCACAATTCCAGATGCAGCTCCACCGACAGAAAGGGACTTCCTCTCCCCTGCCCTGGCCAGGAACAACACTAACACTGCAAATTCTTCTGCAGCCACATCATACAGGCAACCCACTCTGAGACCGCCAGCAGTTAAAAAAACTAACCAAACAAAATACTAGGCCTTCTGAAAAAGCATCTACTACTTCAAGCCTCTCCCAGCATCCTCAACTGTGAGTGCCTTTTGCAAAGTGCTAGCCAAGTTCAAGTCTGCCTCCCCAGCCAGGCCATCCTTTGGCATAGCGTGGTCTTTCCCTCCTGGCACTATTTTCCCTTGGAGCTCTGTGCCACACACAAACTTAATAAGCATTAAGTGGGCAAGTCTCTCCTGCAGTCAACCTCAAACCATTAAGTGAGCATGCTATGGGTATAGTCTGGCATTCAACTGTGCCTCAAACCAGATCACGTGATCAATGCTTTACCATCTTAGGCACAGGGGGATTGTCAGAGATGGTTTCTAAAGAGCCTGAAGGAAGGAAAATTACAAGGGATCCTGGTCACTTAGTCTGGAAAGCTTTTCTAAACACATAATGAATTTTTGTTTTTTTATCTTTTAAAAAATATATATTTTATTGATTTTTTACAGAGAGGAAGGGAGAAGGACAGAGAGTCAGAAACATCGATGAAAGAGAAGCATCGATCAGCTGCCTCCTGCACACCTCCTACTGGGGATGGGCCTGCAACCAAGGCACATGCTCTTGACTGGAATCAAACCTGGGACCTTTCAGTCCATAGGCCAAGGCTCTATCCACTAGGCCAAACCGGTTAGGGCAGGTTTTTGTTTTTTAAAGAAATCTGCATTTAGTAAACCTGTAGTGTCTCCTAGTGTTCCTGGCTTTCTTTTCTAAGTACTTAAAATAATTCTTAAAAATAATTTTTAATTCTAGAATGTGCCTACTCTTGAAATGAGACATCGGTTTATATGTGCTCTGAGTCTACCTTTCTTTCCTTTCATCAAAATGGGCCATTTGCCCCGCAAATGTCTTTCAGGTTTCCCAAAGATTAACACCCCTACCGCTCCCCAGAAAGCTTTAGATGGGTTTGTAGTTCTGAGAGTCTCGGAAAGCCTCAGCTCATCCTCAGTTCCTCTTTGTCTCCCCATTCCTTGATCCTGCTCACTTCCCTCATTCAACACTCACTCACTGGCCTGCAGCCACAGGGCAGCAACTTTCCCAGAGGCCGGTGCTACACGTTAGTACTGTCTTCCCTTCCCACTGGGCAGGGGGCCTATGACATAGTAAACCCTCATTTACCTACCTGCACATTTACATAGTGCTCCCACGAAGGTCTAAAATATACATATACCTTTTTTTAAATTTTTTTTTTATTTTTTGCCCATCTAAATGGTAGAGCAAATCTAACCTACATAGAGAATGTTGGAAACAAAACCACACTACACAGCAGTGAGGTGGGGCTGGTTCTGGGTGAGGAACAGGAATGGCCAGGAGAGGTACAGGGAGAGAACCTCATCAGCGTCATCAACTCACCCCACACCCCAACTCTGTGTCCTTTTCCTCCCAACCCCAACCCAGATCAAAACCAAAGTGATGGCCGTTGTCACCACGTGCTCAGAGATGTCCCCTAACCGTACCTCAGTGACTCCTTTGGCTCTAAACACCCTCCACAGCCCCTCCCTCCACTCCAGCCTCAGTGAATGCACTCCTCTTTCCCACAAAGATGTCACCAGACCCAGTCATCAAGCAGCATGCTATCCTGCATGGACAATTTCAAATGCTGGTCTCTTGGCAGAGTTCTGGAGATACCTAGCCTGCTGCTGAAGGTTCCTAGGAGCATGACCCCCAAAAGTCTGACTTGCCAAAAAAGCTGAAGTTGCACAGCTTTCTGCAAGTCACGGAGAAGCCCAAGTTCAGGCAGCAGGCACAGGTGTGTGTTACAGGTGCTGTCCTGGCACCGGGCAGGACCTCTCCACTCTCTGTGGTTAAATGTTTTTAATACCACCCTGGATAGAAGTATCTCCCTCAACAGAACATTTCTAGTCAACATGTAAGTCAGATCAGCGAAACACAGTGCTTGCTAGTAATGAAACACAAGGTGCTAAGTTTTCAATGGCTTTCCCTGTTTTTCCTAAACACCTGGATATTCACTCATTCAACACATGCTCTTGAAATCCCAACCTGGCCCTGATCACGAGGGGGGTCCATCGGCCTGGCCTGCCCCCTCTCACAATCCCTCCCCAAGTGCACGAATGTTGTGCACCAGGCCTCTAGCATAAATAAAAAAGAGGTGAGGCAGAGAATGGCTAGAGATGATAAAAGGAGCAAGATGATGAAAGGCCACCTAGATCATGCTGAGGAATTTAAACTCTTGTCTTGAGTACTTGGGAACTACTTGAGTTTTTCAAATAAGGAAGTGAACATGACCTGATTCCTACTTTATAAAGATTGTATGATAGAAGGATGACACAAGACCAGTTCTGAGTAACTGACAGAATGATGAAACAAGACCAGTTATGAGTAATCTAAGCAACACATGAGAATTTGCAATGTTCAGTAAAGTATCTTTACAGTCAAAACCGAGATTAAAACTCTGTTACGAATTTTTCCAAATCTATGAGCTTTGACTAATTGAACTTCTATTTCTTCATCTACAGAAAGAGAATTTAGACAATTACTATGATAATTAAATGCAAAAATATAAAGAAGTACACAATGTCTGACATAGTTAGCACTCAATTAAGTGGTAGCTCCCTTTTTCCTCTGTCATTGTTGTTATGTCTAAGGCTCAGGAGCACTTTAGAATTGATGGTCATCAATAGACAGCTGTGAAGAGTGTGAGCATGGGATCCGAACAAGGCCAAGCAAAGAATCCTGGGAAAATTACCCTTTAGGGAGATGACAATGTAAAGAAACACGAAGAGCCCAGTGGATCTGGGATTGGGGTAGTCTCTGTTGATTCTGGCCAGAAAGACCTGAAGTAAAGGAGTAAAGAAAATGAATCTGTATTAATCATTTGTAATATCTGGCTGGGTAGAGTAGGCACAGTAGGAAGAGCTTTAGGTATTTTTTTGTTTTGTTTTAGATTAAATGAGAAAGACCAAAGAAAGGGATATGAAGGGATGGAGAGAGTTTTCGGGGAAAGATAAGGGCTCCCGTCCATGAGAAAGTGATGTTCACTTAGGGTCGTGGTCGGCGAACTGCGGCTGGCAAGCTGCGGTTTGCTGCTCTGCTAACTAATGAGTTTTCCGACCACTGACTTAGGGTATCCTCCAGAGAGGCCCAGGTTCAATTCCAATCAAGGGCATGTACCTTGGTTGCCAGCACATCCCCAGAAGGGGGTGTGCAGGAGGCAGCTAATCAATGATTCTCCCTCATCGATGTTTCTAACTCTCTATCTCTCTCTCTTCCTTTCTGTAAATAATCAATAAAATATATTTTTTTAAAAAAAGAAGAAGAAGAAACAGAAAACTTAAATGGCCATATAACATTTAAATCATAAGGCAGTTCCTCTCCTCCCTACTCTCTGTTCTCTTTAATGCTGGGTAAATGGCATAAAGGTACAGATGAGTTCTGTCAAAAAAAATCTTACCCCCCCCCCAAAAAAAATAAATTAAATAAAATAGAATAACACCAGAAAAAGAGAAAATCTTCCTAAATCCATGTGAGTGGCTAAAATAACCTTGATAACAAAACCAGCAAAAAAAATTACAGGTCAATTTTACTTATGAATATATGAATACAACTAATCCAATAATATTGATCACATGGTTGGGTTTTCCCCAGAAATGTAAAAAAAAATATCTGCACTTTTAGCTATTGAATAAGAAAATGAAAAGGTTAGTGGGAGACATAGTCACAATGCCTGTCTGAAAAGAACTTCTATCCAGAATATATGAAAATTATAGTTCAATATCAAAAAGACAAAAAAGCAATAAAAATGGGTAAAAGCACTAAACAGAAACTCCCCAAAGGAAGATCATGTAAATGGCCACTAAGTACAAGAGAAAGTACATGCCATCATTCGTCATATGATTTTAAATTACATCGAGAAGCCACAAAACACATACCAGACGGACTAGAATTAAGAAGACTGACAACACCAAATGTTGGTAGAGATGTGAAAACAACTTACCAAACACTGTTGGGGGGAGTGTAAAATATATTTATATATTAAAAATCTAAAAATCCTTGTTCAGTAAAACATACCTCTGGAAAGGAATATGTGAATAATCAAGCAGAGAGAGAGTCTTTCCCACACAAATACCCCGAAGGTTCTGGATATAAAAAGGAATTCTACAAACCGAAACTAAAAATATAAAAGGAAACAGAAAAACAGGCAAAATAGATGAAGAGGCAATTAATTCACAGAAAAGGAAACAGGAATGGCTCTTCCACAAGTAAGCTCAAAGGTGATTGGGAAAATGCAAATTTAAACCACAAAGGACTGTTCCACACCCACTAACCTGGTAAACAGTAACCCTCACTACCAAGTGCTGGTAACCTGTGGCAGCACAAAGGGAGCTTTGTTCATTGTGGGCGTGCGTGGAAAGTGAGATAATCACTTTGGGGGGGGAGGAGGGGGAAGCAATATCTAGTAGGTGTATTTGCTGTAACCCAACAATTCCAATCCTGAATTATGTTCCAGAAACACCACAGGAGATGGACAGGTACAAGAGTGTCCAGGGCAGCAGTTAAAAAGATAAATAAATAAGCCCAGCCCGCTGGCTCAATGGTTGAGCGTCGACATATGAGCCAGGAGGTCACGGTTCGATTCCAGGTCAGGGCACATGCCTGGGTTGTGGGATGGATCCCCAGTGCGGGGCTTGCAGGAGGGAGCCGATCAATGATTCTCTCATCATGGATGTTTCTCTCTCTCTCTCTCTCTCTCTCTCTCTCTCTCTCTCTCTCTCTCTCTCTCTCTCTCTCTCTCTTTCCTCTCTGAAATTGATTTAAAAAAAAAGGCCAAGTGGTCTCTGACAGCAGGATGGCCAAACAGTGGGACAGTCCTACAATGGAGAACTACACATTTCCGTAAGAAAATGGAGAGCCAGAGTTTGGTAAAATTCAAACAAGTGGAATCAATCTAGTAGGCCAAGAGTGAACCTATTCATAAAACTGTTGACACGTGCTAAACAAGTGTACATATATTCCTACGTACCGGAATCCTTCCGAAACAGTTTTCACATGTATTGCTTTTAATAATGGAGAGATTTTACATGAATGAATGGGAAATGTATAATATGCAGCGTAACATTATATAACATTGTTTGTGTTTCTGTATATTATACAGAAATGCATGAGAATGATTACCACAAAATGTGTAAGAGTGGGAAGAGATCATCACACAGGACAGAAGAAACCAAGAATGGGTAACACTTTTATTTCTTCACCTGTGTGGTAGATATGCATAACTTTATATCTATTTCTAGGCCATAAGTATGTACTATTTCAAATAGAGTTTTAAAAAAGAAGCATACAGAAATATTTGCATTCTAGAAGTCTGAGCGGCGACTCACTGCCAAACAGCATGAAATAATCTATATAACTCAGTAAATGGCAAGCACCCTATTCAAACTGATTTAATTTAAGGAATGGAAAAGTGAAATTGACGTTGGGTATTTTTTTAAAAACAAAAATAACAACATTTACAACACAAACTTCCATTGTCATGTCAGGGGGGGAAAATAACTGCTCCTAAATAAAATTTACACGTGAATTTAAGACCAAAAAGGCTTTCCAGTATACCATTTCAGGAAAATTGGAATTTAAAACAGGGTGTGAGAGCTAGGAGGAAAATAGTGTCTACTGGCAGAATAATAAACAAGAAACAGAAGTTAAGAGACAGGACAGAACACAAAACAGCAGTGAGTCTGCACATAGAGTGGCAGGAAAGGCTGCCAAACTTACACACAATATGAGAAAAGGCAGTTGCACAAAGCCGGTTATGGAATGGTTATTCTCCAACAATATTCTCTCACTTTAAAATGAAGACTGATGCTTGCTCGTCTCCATACAGCAATGAGTCACTGGGTTAAATCTGTAGGCAACTAGGAGGGAGAGAAATGCTGGCATTTCTCCAAGTCCAGCAAGGGTGGCTTTCACTCAGCTCCAACGGCACACCCTCCTCCACTGTCCCTGGCCCCACTTAATTCATTAACCCTGAATCAGAGCACAGAGAGCATCCATGGCAGATGGGGACAGTCATACTGCAGCCAGAATGACCAGGCAAGTCATCTGGAACCCATGGAGGAGGGAGCAGTGCCAAGGAACAGCCCAGATCTTTACAAAGATCTTATTTCTTAAAAGATTTGTTCACCAAGCGAGCTCAGCATTTCCTTTGAGTCAAACCGATTATCTATAGCAAATTTGTCCTTGGGCATCATCCATCTGATCAGAACTTATCTTTAAGTGATTTGCCATTAAAAGATAACCATGTCAGCCAAAGGTAACTAAGCTACATCCCTGAAAAACAATATCAAGTGCAGACCGCATGCCTGAACCACTCTCATTTCGGGGAAAATAAAGCAAGCAAACATTTAAAAATAATAATGACTAACAACAGAACACCAGCTGAACTCCCAGCACTACCGGCAGAGAAAAAAGTTAAAAGTGAAAGCCCTGGGTTCCAGAGGATGCTCGCCGGGAAGAAGAGAAGGCAGACGTGAAGAGCCGAATCTCTAGTTCTCCACAGAAACGGCCAGAACCATGGGACCAAACGAACCCCAGTCTGCGTCCCCCGGACAGATGACACCATGTGCACCGTGCTGAGTGGGTGCTGTGCAGCAGAAACCGGATTCTAGAATACACACAGGTTTTATTTAAGGGAAGTTAATTTTTTTTTTTTTTTAATTCGTATCTTGTACAGAATGAAGTCAAACCACTTAGGGAGATGCAGAAGTACCCAAGACTCAAACTAAGCTGCCTATTTTCATGATTTTAAAACAATGTGCTGGAAGAGCATCAAAAGATGAAGCCGTATCTGAGCTCTAGTAAAATAAAATAATGTCACGGACCTCGGAGGAATGAGAGGGTAAATCAGCAACTTGAAGGTTGTGGGTAAGTGGGATATTTATACACCCCCAGAGGGGGACAGAAATACACCCCCAAAGGGGGTACTCAAAGCCATAGTATAATAAACAACCCCTAGAACATCCATTCTATTTAAAACACAGCTACTACAGAATAGAACCAAAAAAAAAATGTTTTTTTTTTACAATAATCAAAACATTTCAAGCATGCAATGAATGGCCAGCTTTGTTCTCACTCTTAGATTAGAAATACTTTAATGAAAACGTTTAAAAATAGGAAGGTATATAAAATTGACATTAGGGCTATATCACAACTTTGAAAGGGAAGGAGAGAATAATTATTCTGTTTGAGGAGACTAAGATTAGAGAGTTTTTAATGACTCGCCACACGGCTCTTAACTTGAATCCAGGTCAACACTCCCTCTCCCAAACTACATTGTCTTTCTAAAGAAAAAAAGATTTATTCTACTGTTTAACCCATGGACCTCAGGGGTTAAATCTCCCATACTAACTAAAAAAATAATAAGGAAGATAGCCCACATATGCCTTCAACATCAAAGTTACTCCACTGGTAATCAGCGGAAAATGAAAACCTTTCGTTTTCTAGTAATCTCTCAGAGGTACATCATTTTAAAAACAAGACTAAAGCGTAGATAGTTCCTTTGATTTCCTAAACCCAACGCAGATTAATTTGTTTGGTCTTTTTAAAATGTGTTCAAAAATTCCCTCAGGACATTTTATTTAGCACTAGGTTTCTTATGACCTGGCTGGGTGGACAAAATGCTGGTCCACTGAACACAAAATAGTGCACAGTTCTTGCAATGGAAGAACTATGGCCTTCTTATCTTTTCAACCAAGAACGACTAACCAAGGATTAAGCAAGTGGCCTAACCGACAGGGGGCAAAAGAAGGGGAACCCAGGCCTATTCACTCCAGGAAGCCAGAATATGATCGGTATCACATTCATTAGCTGCTAATCTAAGAGATACTAAAAGTAGAAAGAAAAAAAAATCCAATTTATAAATGATTAATATGCATCACATAATCTATAAATGCATAAATTTTACAGACAGTATAGGAATGCACTTAATTTTACATAAAAGAAGTCTAAATAAATAAGGCTGCTAGGGACAAGCTCTTATTATTAAATTACAAAACCTGCAGTTGAAGACTTTGAGAGCAGGGGCTAAGAGTTTTTAAGTAGTTATCCATGGATAGTTTTGAGTATGTACAGGGCTGATTCAATTTAAAAAAAAACCACTAATTGGTATTATATAATTATATAAATTTCAGCTTGAAGGAGGAAATGGTGTTCTACAGTGACACCTACTGGTAATGGGCGATGGAACAGCATGATACTATTAGATAAAATAGTAAACAAGATGTTACAACCCTACTGCATGTTAGAAGCTACAGGGAAAGACTGAATGACACAAGGAAGGGAAAAGCTAGACAAACGAAAACATCACACATACCAGTGTTGGTGTACTACAAAATAAGCTCAAAAGGACATGATTCTTCTTAACCAAAGATTATCAAATCAATAAATCTGAAAGAGAATCCCTCTGGCCGAACTGGCCATACAAGTCCAATTTACTTAAGACTCTTTTATATTTTAAAAGGCAAAACTGAAACAGGTAAGATTGAGCTCCCTAGGAATCTAGATATTTTAGCAGTTTTCTATTTAAAACGAGTAAAAGGAAAAGCAGACACTTGCTTTAAAAATCTAAGTGTTATATAAATCCCCAGAGTTTCAGTTTCCAAATACTACTTTTCAACATGACCACCAAGATAAACAGAAGGCCAGATAATCACCTTTTCCCTAAAACACATGTTTCAAAAGACTGAGTCCTTTTCACCCCATACTTTTACACAAAAATTAAGCAATAACAAGGCTGAATGTGGCCAATGTCATCATCAGCTTCAGATTCAATGGGGAACACCCAAAACATAACTGACTCTTTCAGCCCTTCGATGTCTCAGACAGTAATTTCTCAAATGTACTGTTTCGAACATAATCTTAGCCACAGGAAACCTAACTGGTGAAACAAAGCATGCTTTTCCTAAGTAACTGTTTGTAGGGTGCCAGAGAGAGAGCCAGAAGGAAACTTTAAAAAAGAATCTACCCCAATTCCAATACTTTCATAAAATCTTACAAATTATATAATCTAACATTCAAGCAAGTGGTATACTAAATGAATAACAAAAGAAACCTGAGTTCTGGTCTTCGATGTCCATTAACTAGTAGGGTTTCCAAAAATTACACGTCTTTAATGAACTAACCAACCTTTCTGGACATTAATTTCTTCATCGCTTAGAAGAGGGAACTGAACAGGCCTCAGTAATGCCGCTGCTAAAATGGTTTTCCCAGCAGATGGGAATGGTTTGGGCACCCATGTCTAATACTTCTATGACCCCAAAACACAGAGCAACAGAAGAGAAGCTGGCTGACTTTGGGGTATATCCTGCTAAAAGAAAGCAGTATAAATAAAATCACACTGTCACACTGCAGTGTAACTGTTTACAACGGAGAGAGCCCTCATTTCCATCTCCAGTGCCTTCCACCTGGCACACAGTCAGAACTCAGTCTTTACTGAGAGAGAGAAAAAAAAATGTCTGCAGAACAGGAATATTCATTATGTCACATGGAAGACTCCAAAACCAACTCTTGAAATGCTTTGAGGGTCTTGTTTGTGTGCTTGTTTGTTTTGTTTTTACATGATACTGGCACTTTATATATATATTGATTATCAATATATATATATATATATATATATATATATATATATATATATATATATATATTTGCCTTTATATACTTTGTTTCATGACAATTATGGAACCCATGTGTAAAATGCTTAAAAGGCTGTAAATCTGCAAATAGGGGCAGAGGTTGCCTTAAAATGCCTGTCTATGAAAGTCAGAATAAATTCATTTAGGTCATAGCATTTCCTGAATGTATTACCTGCCTGTTAAAACCGGTTCTGTTCAGCGGGGGTGGGAACATATAACACATTTCCCAATACTAATTCTTACCAATAACAGGTCATATAAAGCGACTTCCTCAGGGGCAATCAGTCCTCTCCACTCACCATTGAAAAGGACAAAAAAAATAAAAATAAAAATAAAGGAACAAAGAAGCGCTTCCCTTGTAAATAGCTACGGAAAACTTTTGAAAACAATTAACCTCTAAGTCTTGTTCACCAGCTTTTTCTGTTGGTTCTTAATCAGAAACTTTAAGAAGAGCAGCCAGAACCACCTGAGCCGTTCATCTGCTCTTCAGCCTGTTTGAGGAGTAGTGGAAAAAGGACACACACTTTTTATTATGTCAAAGGTGAGTTAATGTGATCAAGCTGTCTTTTTCCATGGACGATACAAATACTAGTTCTCAGAATGTTAAGTTTGTGCAGTGACTTTAACTGCGCCATGTAAGTTCATTCATTCATTCACCGATCAAATAAGACATCCTCCGAAAATAAGACTTAGCGCATGGAAAGATAAGACATCCCCTGAAAATAAGACCTAGCACAACTTTGGGAGAAAAAAATTAATATAAGACACTGTCTTATTTTCAGGGAAACAGGGTATTGATCGAGCACCTGTATTAAAGGGCCAGGACCGTTCTAGGAGTTGTGGAGAGAAATGAACAAGAGGACGCAGTTAAGACAGGAAGACAATACAACGTGGAAATATAAGATAATTTCAGATAGTGATAAGTGCTACACACAAATAGTTCTTTGAAGTGGAGATATGGTTATCTGATTTATCTTCTTAGTAAACATGAATACATTACATGTATACTTCAGGAAACAGAGTCTATCCTAAGTCATTTCAAAATGATCGCTTCCAAAAAGTTTACAGCTCACATTCAATACACATGGGTAGTGGAGTTTCAATACCCTATGAGTCAAAGGAAGTCTAAAAGAAACAGAACCACTGAAATATGAGATGAAACTGATTTAAAACATCTGTTCTCCCCTTTTGGTAGGTAAGCACACCGAGTAGAAAGGTGAATATTCAGTAGATTTTTTTTTTTTTAAGACAATGGGAAATCATTGAGAAGCTCGTCCAGGATCCCATGGTATTCTGTAAAACTACATTAAGGCAAAAATATTTTAAAAAATAATTTCTAACAGCATTCCAATGACTCCCCCAAGCACACACTCCACACCCCCAATAGAGTGTCCTCTGAGTTGCTCTTAAAAGCGGCTGATTTGGCAAGTCATTTACTTTCTCTGGCGTTGGCTCCCTTCCAAACTCTCCAAAATATGCAAGGCAAAGGCGAATGGTTCCTCTTGACTCCCATCCTCAGCCCCACACGCAAAGCCACGAAAGTCGATCAATCACCTCCATGTGGGCTGCACCCTGCTTGTGAGGGACCAGCCCAGCAGGACCCACCCGAGGCCTCGGACCCTGCACCCGGGGCCCCTCCAGCCCGCCCACAGGGCCCACCACCCAGCTCGGCCTCGGCTCGTAGACACGGAGGAGACTCGCACGCGGGATCCCAGAAAGATGGGACCCCATCGCCCGCCGCCCGGATCGCACCCCCAGGGCCGGCCCCAGCCCCCAGCCCCGAGCGCCTCTGACCTCTCCGGGCCCCTGAGCTGCCGCCGCCGCCGCCGCTGCTGCTGCTGGCGCTGGAGCCACTGGTGCTGCTGCTACTGTTGCCGCCGCCGCCCTTGGCATTCTTACGCGGAGCCATCGCGCGCACCGCTGGAGCGGGCGGGGGGTGTGGGGCTCCCTCGGTGCGAAGGGGAAGCCGGAGGGCGCAGGGGAGCGGCAGGGGGGACCGGCCGCGGCTCGGGGAGCAGCCCTGGCGTCTCTGCACCTCCCGCCGCACCTCGGAGGACTCCGGACCTCGTGCGGGGTGCGCGCGCCCGGGGCCCTCCAGCAGCGGACCTCGGACTCCCTCCAGAGGCTGGAGCGCGGCTCACCGGCCCCTAGGCCACGCCCCTTCCCGGCCTAGCCCCGCCTCCTCCCCATCGGGGGCGGGGCGGAGACTGAGTGACAGGCTGGAGAACCTATCACAGGAGCTTCCCTGAAGGGGGTGGAGCTCTGCTGCTCTTCCCCGCCCCCCCCCCTGCAAGGCTTGGGGCTGTTCTGGCACCACGCTGCAGCAGCCGCCAGCGAGCGCGAGCCGCCCGCTTCTTTGCAATCTGCCCCGGTCCTTTTTGGAACGTGGCAAACGTGGACGAAACCGAGAGGGCTCTCGCGAGTGTTGGGAGGACCCCGCACGATCGGGATGGGGCGGGGTGCGGGGGCGGAGCCGGCGGGCGCATGTGTGTGCAGCGTTGGACGGAGCGCGCAGCCTCTTGGCCCCCTTTTTTTTTTTTTTTTTTAACTGGGAATTTTGTCCATGTCCCGCTTCCTTATACGCACAACCCCCAAGGAATGCAACCCTGCTTCTTGCGAGAGATATGTGTTTCTTGTCAGTATTCGTATTAATACATTTCTGAAATGGGGATAGTAATAGGTCAATGCTTAAGCCATGCAAGTGATTGGTCGGTTCAATTTTAAAGCAAGGCTTCATTTTGTTTATATCCTATCGGTATTTTCAGAAACCTTTAGTTAAAAGGTGCAAATGCAGACGCAAAACAAGAAGTTCATTTGGTTGTCCTGGATGGCACCCTGTACCTGAACTCTCCCCCTGCCAGGCTTTGCCTACATTTATCTTTCCTGGATGCCCCCAGCCGTGGGTCCTCTGTGACTCACAGCCCCTGAGCCTGTGACGCCTCTGAATTTTGCATGAGATCTAAAAATATATATATCTGGGCCCAGGGATGAACCAAACAGGATCTTGGTATCAGGTACATTACTTTCATCTTTGTGTCGCCCATGGCCAATGCAATGCCTGGTGCTTAACAGACAAGCAAGAAATGCTTGGTTAATGTGATACATTTATGGCAACGTACTAAGACCCTCCCACAATTCTTGACCCTGTTGCAAAGCACCTCCTGGGAATGTCTCAAGGGGACTTAAGACCCAGAGACAGCGGTTGTAGTTCACGCCCCACCCCCACTGCCAGGTGCCCAGGCCCATCGCCTCTTCTGCCTTGAATGGCTCAATGCCACTGAGCACTGCCTAGTGATGCACAGAAGCCGAGAGAGGGGTCGTGTTGCATAATGAGAGAAGGCCGCTCTATCCTTTTTGTGAAATAATGTTAGTTATTGAGATAAAGCAGGGGCAAGGAATCTCATAGAGAAGAATATATATATATATATATATATATATATATATATATATATATATATATAATTTTATTGGTCTTAGAGAGAGAGGAAGGGAGAGGGTTAGAAATATCAATGAGAGAGAAACATGGATCAGCAGCCTCACCCCTACTGAGGATGGAGCATGAAACCTGGCAGTGTGCTTCATCGGGAATCTAACCTGTGACCTCTTGGTGCATGGGGCCATGTGCAGTCCACTCAGTCACACTAGCCAGGCCTCTCCAGTTTTAACTGAAGCAGCTCTTTGTGTTTATCTTATGCGCCCCCTGCCTCCACACTTCCTTTTTCTCATTTGGGCTCCCTTTCAATGGGTGTGGGGTAACTGAGTTCAGAGACAAATATAAGTGATAGTACTTCATATAAAAAAGTATGAGAGCTAAGCTGAGAAAAACAGTGCTTAAGGTATTTGAACTCCTGGGTTATCACAAAAGCCCGTTATTGTGTCAGAGATGAGGTAACTGAGGCCCAGGGAGGTTAAACACCATATCAGTAGTCACAGAAGCGTGAGTGAAAGAGCAGGGATATGCACTCAATCCATCTGCTGCAGAGTCCATGGTCCAAATTTTCCTTTAGCATGAGGCTTCTGTTTTGAGCAGAGAAGGTCTCACCTTCTCTCTTAGCAGAAGTGCTTCATGGGTCCTAGCTTGGAAGACTGGTCCAAAACCTGATGGTGGGTGCTTAGCGAAGTCCACCTCTTTGAGGAAATCATGTTTATTTGATAACTAACCCCAAAATGCCTTTGCTCCTGCATTTCCAGAAACCAAATCCAGTAGCATTGATAGGCACGTTGCTGTGTATCTTTGGCAGTACCAGGCCAACATAGAGGCTTTGTAAATACAGAGCACAGGAAGTCAGAGGCTACCTGACTTCCCCCTTGGACCACAAGGAAACAGCTGCAATGACATTTGCACACTCAGTATTATTCACATGGATAACAATATTTATGACACCAGATACTGCTGGCTATCTATACAGTTTAGCGTCAGGGACAAAGTTTCCCTAAGCTAAGTCTCAATAGTATACCTTTTACATCTGTTTGTACTTCCCTCCTTAAGAGCATTAAAAAAAAACACGTAGCCTACCCTGGCTCCATGAAATTCTTCACATACGTAAGTCTTTTTCTCAGCATTGGGGCCGGGGGTTCAGGGAGTCGAAATATCCTTGAAGTTAAACAAACTTAGGTTGTTAGCCTAACCTCATTTTGGTGACTTCTGAGTAAGCTATGGTTGAACCCTTTGGTGAAGCAATGTGAAAAGGACCACAAAGATAAGACTTAACTAGGACAATGTGTTAAAATACGAATTTAATAGAGCTTTTAAACTGGGCCAAATGTGCCTTTCAGATATTTCCACAAACTTTCTATTGGCTTCACTGGGATTTGCAAGTAATAACTTGAGGACAAGATTTGTCCTAGTTTTTTTTGCGCGTGTGTTGACCCTTCATAACCTTCAGTCAAATGCTTTCCAAATTGGGTATTTCTGGACTTACTTATATGTGCTAGAACTCTATTTTAAAGTTGCATTTTAACCTGCTTCCTAGAAAATGCTTCTTATTTACATGCAGTTTTCCTGATGTGAAATTTTATTATTGCAAACTAAAAATTAGTATTTCCTCATCCTTTGTTTACTGCAATAATGGGAAAAAATGAATTTCAACTGGTCATGATTTAGTTGTATGTTTTCATTTTACATTAGTGCAATTTGCTGCAATGAAGCTATGCTGGTGAGTACAAGAGCACTTTTAAGACATTCTGTACTCGAAATATTCTCATGTGAGTTATTCCCATGTGAGTTATATCGCAACAGGTTAATGAACTGTCATCTTCATCAAACAACTTGACTTTATATTACCATAGAAAACATAACTCTTGCCGAAACCGGTTTGGCTCAGTGGATAGAGCATCGGCCTGGGGACTGAAAGGTCCCAGGTTCGATTCCGGTCAAGGGCATGTACTTTGGTTGCGGGCACATGCCCGGCAGGGGGTGTGCAGGAAGCAGCTGGTCGATGTTTCTCTCTCATTGACATTTCTAGCTTTCTACCTCTCTTCCTTCCTCTCTGTGGAAAATCAATAAAATATATTTAAAAAAAGAAAAAAAGAAAACATAACTCTAGCTAGTATACATTATAAATACATAGAATGAGTTTATATTAGCAGAAGTAATTTTAAATCTAGTCAAATATATTATCATTGGAAACATTGTGTTGTAATATTTTTTAAATATATTTTATTGATTTTTCACAGAGAGGAGGAGAGAGGGATAGAGAGCTAGAAACGTCGATGAGAGAGAAACATCGACCAGCCGCCTCCTGCACACCCCCTACCGGGGATGTGCCCGCAACCAAGGTACATGCCCTTGACTGGAATTGAACCTGGGACCTTTCAGTCCGCAGACCGATGCTCTACCACTGAGCCGAACCAGTTTCAACTGTTGTAATATTTTTTAAAAAATCTGAAAACACTAGCTAAGAAACATGTCATTTCTTTTTTCATTTGAATCCTTTACAATTTTTTTTTTTTCTATTAGGATTGGTACATCTTAGTGCCAAATTTTTCTATCCTAATAAATAGCATTTAAGTAGTGGGGTTTTTTTGTGTGTGTTTTTTTGTTTGTTTGTTTGTTTTTTGCTAGTTCTTAAGTTTCTTAGTACAGGGAACTAATAGAATTGATTCTTTTTAAGTTTCAAGCCAGAAAAATGAACAAACTTAAACATGGGGGAAAAGTCTAATAATTAGAATAACAACTGATTGTAAGGTTGGCAATTCTGTGGTATATGAAAGGAAATAGTCATGTGATTTAGGAGTCTTTAGAAAGTAATGGAGAAATCAAAACAGGAAAAAATGGATGAATCTTAAGGATTCTACTGTTTAAAGGGTAATGATTTTACTTAAATTATATTTACCTCAAGAATCTGTGTGTATATATAATAAAAGTAATTGTTCCTATGTCATTCTTTTATGGAAATAACCACTCTCCTCAGGTGGAAACAGTTCCATGATCAGGAGAAACATATCCTGAAATTAGTTTATAGGATCCTCCAATTTCATCAATTCTGAATACATTAATCAGGTTACTTGTCTTACAATGAATAGTGTTATAACAATCTGCAAAATTAAATAATTTAGCTGAAAGGGGGAGTGAATGGGTGGGTGAGAAGAGATCAGCCAAAGAACTTACATGCATACTAGAGGCCCATTGCACAAAGAATTGTGCAATAGGCTTTCCTTCCCCTGGCTGCCAGATCCGGTTTTTCTCCAGCACCCAGGACCTAGGCCTTCGCTGGGGCCACATTGGAGAAACCAAGCCTTGAGGTTAGGTTTCTCTGCTCTGGCCACAGCAAGGCTTGGCTTCTCTGCTCGGCTGCAGCTGAGAAGCTAGGCCTCTTCAGTCTTCAGTCTTCACTTGGGCAGAGCCTTCAATTTTTGCTCTATGCCTGTGTATACAAATTAATGCACCATCTTTGTTGGGTTAATTTGCATACTCACTCCTGATTGGCTGGTTGGAATTTCAGAGGTATTGTCAATTTTCATATTTCTCTTTTATTAGTGTAGATATGCAAACCTCATGGACACAGACAATAGTGTGGAGAAGGCCTAGGGGTGTGTGTGTGAAAGGGAGGTTAAGGGGACAGGGACGGGCTAAAAAGGATTAATGATGGAAAAAAGGGACATATGTAATACTTTCAACAATAAAGATTTTTTTTAAAAGAAAAAAAATTAAATCATTTACTCAACTTGATAGTTGATGAGAAATCCTTCATACCCATCATAAAGTAGTATTGACTTGGTCCTTTTTATACGGTCATCAGTTGACTTGAATTTATTCTGTAATTTCAGAAGCACATGCCAAACATTATATCCTTAGAGACTTTGTCAAAGAACTTGCTAGAATGGAAACTAGGGAGGGTCTCCTTGTATCATTGCAACAAGATTTTATTAACCTAAAGGTCACTGCTAATATAATTGAAACTCTATAGTACTTCTTCACTTTGTGAAGTACAATATTCATTACTTTAAAAGCTTGTTTAGTGTTACGTTGTGGCCAGTAGCCCTGCATATTTTGTAATTCTTCGTGGAACTGCAATAGGGCTGACTTCATCACTTGATGAAGTCATCTCTGTGGCTGGGTCCCTGGGAGCCAGAGGCAGATACCAATATGAAAACGATCACTGAAGATACTCCTCCCAGCACCAGAGAGAATATTAATCTAGTAAAACTGTGCAAAACCATTTCCAAGCAGCTGTCTCACAAATTGTGATCCTATTGTATCTACTTCTTGATGGTATTCATATTGCACTTAGTGTTTCTAGCGCCAACACAAAAAGAAGATTGAGACTCTCAGCTGCCAGAAGGTACCCTTAAAGAAGCAATTGTGTAAATACCTAAATGCAGAAGTGTTGACTGTGTAGACCTAGCCCAAGAGATCAATTTTTAAAAATATATTCATTCTAAGTTTGAGCAACATAAACAGCTTACTACTATGCCACTATATATATATTTATATACCCATATATATGCAAAGTGTCCCCTCACACATGTGTCAAACACAAGGCCCGCGGGCCAAATCCAGCCCGCCAGGCCTTGCAATGTGGCCCGCACCGCGCTGTCATCACTGCACTCCACTGTCAGTTTATGACATTGTCAGTTTATGACCGTTCAGTAAACCATTCGGCCCGCGATTTAGGCTGGATTTTAGATTTTAGCCCCTTCTCTGATTGAGTTCGACACCCCTACCTCAGGAGTTCAACTGGGAGACCAGGTGTTCCAGAGTTCAATTGCTTGCTATGACATGCACTGACCACCAGGGGCAGTGCAGAACAAAGGAAGGCCCTGGCTAGCAGCCAGCAGCCAGGAAAGGAAAGCCCAGATCAGCCCCGATTGCTGGCCAGCCCTAGGGACCCTACCCATGCATAGATTTTGTGCACTGGGCCTCTAGTGTGAAAATAAGTCACAAATAGAAGAAAACGACATGCCAGCTACCAATAAGGGTGGGGACAGCCAATGGCCCCATCTATGAATCTGTATAGCACGAAGAAGGTATTAATAAACATTTGTACCTCAGGCTCTTTGAACTTGGTCTTCCTCTGCCTGGGGAATGTTTTTGCTAAACTGTCCAGAGGGTCACAGGATCTTTGTCACCCTCTCAGATTATCCCCAAGACCTCCTATATGTCTCAAGTGGAAATGCTTATATTTTTAAGGTAAGGGCTTATATCTGATAGTAATGCCAAAATAAATAAATAAGTAAATAAATAAATAAATAAATAAATAAATGTGTTTTTTTACAGGAGAGACTTTTTTCAAGTGGCACACAACTTAAAATTTTAATTATTTTCTAAAAAACAGGTAAGAGTACCCCTTTGAGCATTTATCCTATCATAAAAACTGTGAGCAGCCCTGAATAGCTCAAGTAAAATATTAAAGAGCAAGCATAGGGAGACAAGGAACCATTATATGAACGCATACAGTCATCACTTAGGGAATATGGTACCCTGAGGTAGAGAATGACCTTTAATGCATACCTGCTTAACACCTGAAATGTGACCAATTACTAACATTAAAATGACAGCTCTCTGCAATTAGAGTTACAAAATAATGATGTGACTTCCAAATCAGACCAGCATGGGACAGAGAAGAGAATCTGTGAATGACATAAAACTAGTATGGGGGAAGGGGGAGGTTTATCCCATAGCTAAGTTTACCTGAGTCTTTTTTTTTTTTTTTTTTTTTTTTCTTTTCTCTTCTTTTCTTTCTATTTCCAAGTTAGAAGATGTTGGATCTAACACCAGATTTGTGCTCAATATTATTACTGTAATTGGTTGGACTTGTGTGCTTGTACATTTTAAGAATCTGGTAAATTTCTCATAGGTTATTGTTTACTGTCCATTCAGATTTTCATCTAATCTTAAAAAAAAAAAAAAAAAAAAAAAAAAAATACTAAGTCAAGTCTTCAGTTTAAGGGATCCCTTCCAGTGACTCATTAAAATATGCAATGAGTCACTGGAATTCAAGTTCGCAGATGGAGCAGATCTTATAAGCAGGAACTCTCACTGAATTGTGCCTATTCAAGTCTTAATTCCTATTTGCAGTATGACCCAGAGCACAGGCTTTTAGAGGAGGGGTGACCATTTCCAGGCACTGTAGTGTGCTCCTCACTCTTTTACCATCCTTTGCCTAAAAGCATCAAGAAAAGATATGTCAGATACCTCTGATCCTCCCCACTCTGCTATTCTACAATGACTTTCTCCCTTCAAAACTGCTCACCACGCCAACCCAATCGTACCCGATATGCGTGTTGAGCACAAAGAAAAGGGGGAGCAGGCTGAGTGTGGCTGGTCCCTTACCTCCCTGGTCTGTCAACAATGCAGGCCTGAGTCATTTCAGCCTGGGAGATACTGTGGACTCAGAGCTAAAAAATGTCTTCTACAGCTCAGACTTCCATCCCAGCATTTGCCTCCGTGCCCTACACGTAGAAGCCTGGCATTGGGTCATTGGTGAAAAGACCCAGGGTTAATAGAAAGACTCCCCACCCATCAATAGAACACCCTCCTTCCTCCTGACCTCACACGGAGGACTCCCAGGACAAATGCAAGTTGTGAGGAAGGAAGGATGACTGGCAAAAATGTGGCCCGCCTCTGGCCCTGGTCCCACAGAATAACAACTCGGCGAAGAAATAAGACGCCAGGCCAGAGACACTGGCCAGAACAATTTACTCTGGAGAGTGGGGGAAGGGAAGCCCTAACCCACAGGCAATAGTGCAAGTGAAGCATGACTGGCACAAACCATCTCCCTGGAGCCCACTGCTTTCCCCAAGGTGAGCACAGGGATCACTCGGACGCCCTCCCTCTAGACCGGGTATCCCTCTTCCCTGTTGTTTCAGCAGGAGAGGACAGGGGTCTTTTGCTACCGTTGGCAGGTTAAAATGCAAGACAGCGAAGGGAAGAGGTCCACGTTACAGCTTTTGTTGTCCATCCTAGCATTTGCCACTGGGCTCTACATGTAGTAGCCTGGCATTGGGTCATTAGTGACTAATGGGACAGGTTGGTTTTTTTTTTGAAACTTTCTCTAAAAGATTTCCTTGTCCCCCAAAATGACCAGTCCCCCATTCTCTGAACACCCTCCAGTTGT
Source organism: Pipistrellus hanaki (assembly GCF_964339955.1). Lineage (NCBI taxonomy): Eukaryota > Metazoa > Chordata > Mammalia > Chiroptera > Vespertilionidae > Pipistrellus > Pipistrellus hanaki. Next base: position 21,486,800 of record NC_140519.1, on the reverse strand, counting down.
TTTCTGGATGCCCCGAAGCCAGGGCAATAAACAAGAGAGGGAAGTGGCATTTCCCCACCTTCTAGGGTACGTGTCCTGTGACTGGTGAATGGATGGTTTCCCACATGTCTGACCCTCCCCGGCCATTTGCTTACTTCCTTATCTCCAACTCATCCCATTCAGACTGCCCCTATTCAGCTGGAAGACCTGTAAAGGAGGTTCCCAGGGCTGTGTGCCTTGTCTGTGGGTCTTTGGACTGCTGCCACTATGAATCCCTTTCTTGTAAAGAACCAGGGAGCAGAGTCAGGGGACTGCAGAAGCTAGCTCCAGCTCTGCATGCCTAGCCCCCTCGCCCTCTCCCGTGCTCAGGAATCTCCACGTCCAGGGACTCTCTCTCTCTGCTTCCCTCCGCATGCTCCCCTCTGGGCTGACCTGGAAGGCTTTGGAAGTTGTAGGAATGGAGCTTCCTACAACCTGGGGGAACTTTGTTGGCTGCCTGATGACCAGAGAATGCACTCCTCGTGTCTTCCTTTATTTTGAAGCTGGTGCTTTTTTTTCTCAGATCCACTCTATTTTTCAGAATTGTATGGGCCAGAAAGTATTTGGATATTTGCTAATAGGGTGGTAATATGTGCTTTGGGGTTTTTACCCCCCTGTAGTTTTTGAGGTTTTGACAGTGTTCCCTATATAATTATGACAATTAGGCTGGGCTTTATCTTTCAGTATTACAGAATCATGGATTTTTCATTGAAAGCTAGTTCTGATTGGGGGGAGGAGGGGACAATATATGAAACTGAACGAAGGAGGGAACTAGCATAAAGTGTGACAGAAGAGGTATAAAATGCTAATTTTTAAAACCAGCAACAACTGTTCCCCTGTTCTTACCTAAATTAGGCATACAATTAATAGCTTGTCCTTAGATTATATTCTTGTCGATAAGGACTTCTTAAAAAAGGGCTTTTCAGATAATTGAACAAATTCCCACATAAAAACTAAGGGAAATGTTATTTTGCATAAATCTTAACATTTCCTGTCTTCTCGCTTGTAACTTTGGCTTTGCTGCCTTTGAAACATTTCGCTCTTGACATTTACATAATTATAATTAGCTTTTCCAGCATCTTTACCTCTGCTTCTTATATATGATTTAAGGCTGTTCAGGCTACAAATGAGATTTGCTCCCAGTTTCTTAATTCTTAAATAACAGCCTCTGCCTTCACCATTTTCCAGGTACCAATATAATCAGTTCTATTTGAATTTTAATGCACAACCACCAGATTTTCACCTTGTGAAATGACTCATTTTCTGTACCCTTTATTGCTGAGGTTGTAGAATTAAGGCAATGTTCACTAATCTCAATTAAATGCTCAAACCTCAAGATAAATGCTTGTGCAAGACTCATTTATATTCAAATTCCAGAAACACATAGCTATAACTATTCCCTGACTGGGCTCAAAAATGCATGGCTCCTGAGGGCACTTGACGGACAGGGGAGGACAGCATTTAAGTGGGAGTGTAACAAGTCAAATTCTGGCTCTCACTAGTTGTGCTGTGGAACCCCAAGATATTCACTGGGCCTCTCCAGGCTCAGTTATATCAGATGTCAATGGTGGGCTGTCTGATGAAAGCTATGGACCATCATGGGAGATATTCTCATAGCCATATAGTTTTCTAGTCAGTTTTATGGCTTGGTGTACCAGAAAATAGATTTCTTTCTACCCTTTGCATTCTATGATGTAAAGTCTTGGTACCTGCCAATGGAAACTGTGTCTTATATTTTCTTAGTTTATTGACGGGTTTGGTGGCAGAAGATGAGAAATAGCAACTGGGTTATATCGCTGCCTTGTATCCATGGCAACTTCAATACTATTCACTAGTCTGTAAAGAGAATGCTTAAGAATCCACTTAAGATATCAGCGTGGTTGGCAAAGGAATGATCCTATACTGGTTCAGTGGGTTTACTTAGCTGGACTGTCTTCCGCACTGTATGAAACTTCCTGCAATGAGATAATTCATGACAAAGTCCTTTAGAAACTAGAAAGTGCTTTACGAATGTGGCCCATTAGTCCCCTCTTAATTTTTATGGCAGATTAGTACTATAAAGAGCATAAAATGTTTTAGTGGCAATATCCCTTCATGCCCAATTTTGACCAAGCTGATGAACTAACCTGCCGGATTTGGGGCAGAACAATCTGCCATATATAGTTAAAACTCATCAAATTGTATACATTAAATAAGCACAGTTAAAAAAAATATATCTCATAGAATTCAGTAAAGCTGTTTAAAAAATGTTAAGAAACACTCCCCTGTGGTTAGATCACTGGTCTGTCTACCACTCTACTTCACAAAATCAGAAATAAAACACCCTTCACTGGTACCTTGTCTTTACTTTGTGGTCCTAAATGTCACTTTATTCATTGTCTAGCTCTATTTCTTCCCTTCTCTTCTCCATTCCTTTCCTTGTCCCTTTTCCTTTAATATTTTTCTTCCTTCCATCCAATCATTAAAATCTAGGAAGGCAAATTTGTTTTCAATGGTCTACTTATGTCTAGGCATTATGGTAAGGTTTAACTATTACTGTGAAACTTGTGTAAATTAATAGATCTAGGACACACAATCCCTTAACTTTAATTTTATTCTCAAAAAAAACAATCATACTTCACAACCAAATTTATAAGGGCATCCTAATTTACCGGAAAAATATTTATGGCCATATACCTGCTTCCTGCACGACCCCTCCCAGAGGTCAGAGATGGAGCCCACAGCCGTGGTATGTGCCCTGACTAGGAATTGAACCAGCAAACTTTTGGTGCACAGTACGAGACCCAACCAACTGAGCCACACCAGCCAGGGCCTCAACAAATTCTTAAAAGAAGGCAGAGGAAGCTTTGCATTACCATAGGGCAGACAGTGAGAGGTCACAGAATACCAGCCTGTGAAACACTACTGACAGCATTTAGGATATAAAACTAATTAACAGAATCTGGATGTGATCCATTCGAATAGATCACTAACATTCTTGGATTTAGCATTCAAGGCTTTAACCAACTGTGAGACTGTCTGGCTCATAACTTGAAAAGTTTTTTTTTTTTCTCCAAATTTTACTGATTTCTACAGTTGAATATTTTAGGAATAGGCAAGTTGATATTCCTGAATGATCTCCTCAGCTAGTGAGAGATGCTCAGAGCTCACTTAGCAATCTTGTCTTGACTTGCCTTCTTATTTTGAGTCATTGTCCCATATTCAGAAACACCCCTGAAGTGAAGCCAGTTCTACTTCTTTTTGTAAAATGGCCAAAACAGAATTCAATTCCAGAAAGAATCCTTAGCTAACAATTCAAAGTTCTGGGTGACCTAGAGTGAAATGTCAAATTTATCTGTTATAGGTACACTGTGTGGCCCCACAGAGCAGTCAAGAAAAAAGGCATCCATGAAACCATTGCAAAGAAAATGACCAGGGCACAGAGAGGACTGTAACAATAGAAAGGCCAACCCACCAGGAAGAGCTAGCAATTGCTCTCCTGGCCATTTACCTCAAAGAAAGTAGAAATGATGGAATAGTTTCATCTTAATTGTGGTTATGATTATATGAATTACACACGTGAAAAAAAAAATGGCATAGAACTACACACACACACACACACACACACACACACACACACAGTACCGATGCCAATTTCCTGGGTTTGATAACCGACTATAGGCACACTAATGAAAGGAAACAGGGAAACCTGAGTGAAAGGTACATGGGAACTCTGTATTATCTTTGCAATTTCCTGTAAGTCTGTAATTATTTCCAAAGCAAAAGTGGAAAGAAAAGAGATGATGCTGGTTGAGAAAGTGTGTTTTGTTTCCTTTACTTTTTTTTTTTTTTTTTTTTTTTTTTTTTAAGTACAGTTTATGTCATCTAAGTTGATTGCCCCTGTGGCTGTCCTGCCAGCTGCTGCTTCTAGATCCCGGATGAACTTCCTTAAAGTGGCCCTCTGCCACTTTAAGCTGTGCCAGCTGCTGCTCCAGTTCCTGGTGGCCCTCACAACGGCAGGCACTCCTCTAGCACGTTGCCAGCTGTGGCTCTGGGCACACCTCTCACATGGTAAAGCAGCCCTCTACACGAGGTTGCAGGTGGGACTTTTCCATTGCGGATGTTTCTTTCCTTGGAACCTTAGGCATCTATGTTTCTCTCTCTTTTTTAGTTGGTTTCTTTACTGAAATTTCCCAAAGGAGAGGCAAAAACGCAGGCACTGAGAGCAGGGGTCTCGGGGTTCTACCAGTGGGTGATGAGCGGGGAATGGAACAACCGTGCATTCAGGGTGACTGAGACATCAAAGGTGACAGGCGTGTCAGCCAAGAGACTGTCTTGATTCTCACAGAACAAAGGAGCAAGGCTCCAAAAATCACATTTTTTGATTTAACCGAGTTGATTATGTAGAATGCTGGCAACTTTAAAAGTCAGCTTGGGGGCTTTAAAAAAAATAGCCATTATCCCATCTTACCCCACACCAGGTAAATCAGAACTTCTGATTTAATTATATATATATATACACACACACACATATGTACCTATCACAGATAAATTTGACATTTCACTCTAGGTCACCTAGAACTTTGAATTGTTAGCTAAGGATTCTTTCTGGAATTGAATTCCGTTTTGGCCATTTTACAAAAAGAAATAGAATTGGCTTCACTTCAGGGGTGTTTCTGAATATGTGTGAATATGTATTATATGACTTCAGTTGTAGCAGTGGAATAAATAGTATGTTACTAAGTGCTATGGAGGAAAATAAAATCAAAAAGGGAATAAGAGCCGAAACCGGTTTGGCTCAGTGGATAGAGCGTTGGCCTGTGGACTGAAGGGTCCCGGGTTCGATTCTGGTCAAGGGCATGTACCTTGGTTGCGGGCACATCCCCAGTAGGGGGTGTGCAAGAGGCAGCTGATCGATGACTCTCTCTCATTGATGTTTCTAGCTCTCTATCCCTCTCTCTTCCTCTCTGTAAAAAATCAAAAATCAATTATATATATATATATATATATTTTTTTTTTTTTAAAGGGAATAAGAAATGTGTGTGTGTTTGCTGAAGAAGTTGCTAGTTAAAAATGAATGGTCAGAGATGGCCTTCTCTGCCCATCTTTTTCTTGTTCTTCTTTGTAAAGCTCTTTTAATACAATGCATAATTGTGAGAGAAGGAAGTCTTCTAATATATCAATGTCAACTTGCATTTATTAAGTCAACATTATCGACATAAGGAACTTAAGAGTAAATATTTAGAGATCTAAATAATTAGGCCTGATTGCCACCTCATAGTTTAAAATAAACTGAAAAGAAAGTGACTCATTGATATTGCTGTTTGCATTCAGAACTCTGTACTAACACATATGTTCCATAGTTTAGAATATTACTTCCTTTCCATGCTAAGATATCCTAAAGGAGCAAAGTTCGTTTGGGGTAAACGATTTTCTTTTAAAATATAAATGCATTGCCTTTTAAGATTAGTGAAATACTATTTGACTGTTGTACATTTGGAAAAGAGGAAAGGAAAAAAATTAACTGTGATTTCACTGTTAATATTTTGGTTTATGTTCACCTAATCCTTTTTATTCATGTACACATATGTGGTGTTTATTTTTTCCTCCTTTTCATGTTTTAAAAACATGCCATATATGCTAGACAAACTCTAATTATAATAATACATTATATGTAGCACATATTTTTATATACTGTTTATAGTATAATTATATACTATAGTTATACATTTTACTAAGACAATTAAAATATTTGGGGAAGTGGGTATTCTAGAAAATGGAATGTTCTGATGCTTTTTCTCCTGTTATACCTTAGCTGTACAGCCTTGGTCCCACCAAGACCTGGTGGTCATCCAGCTCTCTCCACATCCTAAGACTCAAATTCTAACAGCTGCTCTCAGATGACAACATTCTAATCTTCCCCTTTTATTATTCAGGTTCTCTGGCTGCATAACTTTTCCACCTCATTGATCCTTCCAGTCGCTTGAACTTTTTATTTTCTTTCTACCAATGTTGTCTCTATTTTGCCCAGATTCTACAATCCACATTTATAACTCCCTTTTGTTGTTGTTGTTGTTACTAATCCTTACATGAAGATATTTTTTCCATTGATTTTTAGAGCGAGTGGAAGGGAGGAATGGGGGGAAAGGAAGAAAAGAGAGAGAGAGAGAGAGAGAGAGAGAGAGAGAGAGAGAGAGAGAGAGAGAGAGATTGGTTGCCTCCCACATGCACCCCAACCAGCCCTGGGAGCCAACTTTTAACCTATGTATTTGCCCTGGACCAGGAATAAAACCTGATGAGACCTTTGGTGCCATGGTCGGCAAACTGCGGCTCAAGAGCCATATGCAGCTCTTTAGACCCGTGAGTGTGGCTCTTCCACACAATACCACGGCCTAGGTGAGTCTATTTTGAAGAAGTGGCGTTAGAATAAGTTTAAGTTTAAAAAATTTGGCTCTCAAAAGAAATCTCATCCATTGTACTGTTGATATTTGGCTCTGTTGACTACTGAGTTTGCCGACCACTGCTTTGGTGCATGGGCCAATGCTCTAATCACTGAGAGAGAGAGAGAGAGAGAGAGAGAGAGAGAGAGAGAGAGAGAGAGAGAGATGGGGGGAGAGAGAGAATAGTAAACGAGGATGAAATAAATGAAGAATATGTCATTGTTATATTATTTGTCAACTTATTGTGGTTTGAAACCTTTCAAAATAAAAAATTTAAAAGAAAATAAACAAAAGGACAGTGATCCATGACAACTGAAAAGATATAGTAGTTCCCACCTCCTGAATCACTTCTGGAGATATTTGTAAACATGCCAGTTCAATACCAGCATTATTATCCTGTGCCTGATAACTAGGTCAAAAAGTTTCTTTGCCAGTTAAATAACAGTTACAATTCAAAGGTGATTTACTAGTCTCAATCCCAATGGGAAAGCAATAGTCCCTCACTTCTTATGGGAATATGAACGAGCTAGTGCAATATGACTATCGCTAGAGACAGTCCATTTACTTAATGCCACACTTAAAATTAATATAAGCATTGTGGCCAAGAATGATTTTTAAATATTTTACATACTTACGTTGTCAAAGAAAAGGTAAAATGAAATCCAATTCAAACTAACAAGTTTTTTAAACAAAATGTTTCTGTTCACATTTTCTAGTTAGAACTGAAGTTGACATTTTATTCTGCTTATCCTATAACTGCTTTTGTTTTCCCCAAAGCATTCCATCAATCCGTGGGGTTCTAGTGATAGCCACCCATCCTGGCCCACCACCTCATGTACAGTAATGGGACTAGCGAGTATCACATGACCAAAATCAGCTTGATCAGAACGCTCCCTGGGGAGACCTTTCACAATAGATCTAGGGAAAGAGCACTCTTGCCTCGCTGGTTGCAGAACTATTAGGGTGTGTGCTGTGAGTAGTTGACAGCAACGCCCCAGTCATGTGAAGAAACCTACAGAGAACTTGCAGAAAGAATCAGAAACAAGAGGTAGAGATAACTCCCTGATAAATTTTTATTTTATTTTTAAAAATATAGTTTATTGGGGTTTTTACAGAGAGGAAGGGAGAGGGACAGAGAGTCAGAAACATTGATGAGAGAGAAACATCTATCAGCTGCCTCCTGCATACCCCCTGCTGGGGATGTGCCCACAACCATGGTACATGCCCTTGACCGGAATCAAACCCAGGACCCTTCAGTTCGCAGGCTCTATCCACTGAACCAAACCAGTCAGGGCTACCTGATACATTTTTAGTCCTTAGTTCTCCTCAGACCTAAAATCATATGTCATGTGGTTTAGGCATGTGAGCCAACACAACGCTGCTGAAATTAATTTTAGCTGGGTTTCTGTTATTTGCAGTCATGGGAGTCCCAAGTAATTTGGTAATGGAGTTCATATATGGTATAATATTTTTTTTCTCAGGGTAGACTTTTCCTAAGAATAAAATTTTATCTAACTTATGAAGTCAAGATGAAATGAAAATAAGATGCTATTTTTAAAAGGGAAAATAATGGTTATGAATGACAGTAACAAATGTACAGCATTGGAATTCATTTAAAGTCTATTTTAAAAATATAACAACTCTTCAAAAAACTATGCAAGAAAAAAAGTGTAAATTAGTTTCAGTTTTCAAAAGTGGGAGTTTTATTTCAAGTCGCGTGTGGGGCTTACTACTCTCCTTCCCAAGTACTAGATTCTATTTTTATAGTGTTAAGTAATTCAGTTTCAAACGTTGGTCCTTTTAAAAATACTTTATAGCTGAAGCAAAACAGATGTATATAAAAAAAGACATGTTAAATTAGCAATCCCTCATCCTGAATTAATTTTACAAGCTGGTGTTAAATATTATATTGTGCTAAAATAAAAATGGAAGTTAATGTTGGTAGATATGCTTTAAAGACATGCAAATGAAAGGACAAACATCAAGTTCTGATGCTGAGTGACCGCTGCTGCAACTTTTAAAATATAAACTGTTTCCCTATTCTGCTTTCTGCTTTCATTGTCTTCTTTGTCGACATCCTAATGTACATGTTCTCTTTGGCTCCTATTTCTAGAATGGCCAGTCATTCTAAATGCACTCTTCAATTCTATCTTCAAAATGTTCCCAATTCTTCTCCCAGAGCCTTCACCTAGGTGAGCTTCCGTGGCCATCCTCCACTAGGCAACACAGGCTGGTACATTAGAAATTCCGGTCGTCCTGGCCAGTGTGGCTCAGTTGGTTAGAATGTCGTCTTATGCACCAGCTTAGGGAGCATACAGGAGGCAAAGGGTCAGTGTTTCTCTCCTACATAGATGTCTCTCTCTCTTGATTTTTCCCTCTCCTTCTCCTTTCCTCTTTTTCTAGAATCAATGAACAACCTATCCTCAGGTGAAGATTTTTAAAAAAGAAAAAGAAATTCCAGGTCAATTATCTATAACAAGATATCAATTACTTTTTGCATCCCCCCCCCTTTTTTTTCTTCATGTTTCTTAGCCATTTGAACTTGGTTTTTCTGTAAGTTTTATTTCATAGCCTTTTTAAATTTTTGTAGTATGTCCCTTGGAATTTTCTTGTAAAAATTTAAGTGTCTTACATTAATTATTAACCTAGATGTACAGAAACAATGGACAAGACTTCCTTAAGGCAAGATAAGCCTTTTATTAAAGAATTCCTGCTTGGGTGAGGTCCCTTGCCCAGTGATCAGGGCTGATTCGGGCAGACTGGCTGGGGGGAAGGGCTGTGGGAGAATGGTTGGCCGCGGGAGGTTGGCTGTGGGAACACACTGACCACCCAGGGCAGCTCCTGCATTGAGCATCTGCCCCTGGTGGTCAGTGTGCGTCATAGCGACCGACCAATCATCCAGTCCTAACAGTGGCTTAGGCTTTTACATATAAGAAGTTATATTCCTGGAGAGTGACTATCTGCCCTGACCTGCCCCATTAGAAATATATAGTCAGATCACTCTGTGAGGTTATTTTGCATAGGACCCCTTTTTTCCTCCACACTGGGCTGAACTGAAAGTTTCTCCACCTGATCAGTTCAATAGCCACCTGAGATGAGAATAATTAGATGTATCTTAGGTGTCGACTAGTCTCAAACAAGTCCAAAGTCATCTTAGGGTAAGACCCTTCCCAGAAGTTGCATATCCCAGGCTGCGGTGTGGGGTGGTCTTAGCTGTCAGCTGCTTCTCAGAGATAGGGACCACATCTGTTCCTTCCCTTCCTACCTTCCTTCCATCCTCCCTGTCTCCCTGCCTCCTTCCCTCCCTCCCTCCCCCCTCCCTCCTTCTCTTTCTTTTTTTCCCCTTTAATATATTTTATTGATTTTTTTTACAGAGAGGAAAGGGAGAGGGATAGAGAGTTAGAAACATTGATGAAAGAGAAACATAGCTGTCAGCTGCCTCATGCACACTCCCTACTGGGGATGTGCCCCAGTATGTACATGGTACATGCCCTTGACCGGAAGCGATCCTGGGACCCTTCAGTCCACAGGCTGAAGCTCTATCCACTGAGCCAAACTGGTCAGGGCTCTCTTTTATTTCTTTCTTTGAACAAACAAGTATTGCTTGTTTTGAAAGGGACTTGGAAGTCTGACACCTTTATTTATTGCATATTGGAGAGTAAAGCAAAGGGAAGAGAAGGGGAGGCGCTGGGGAGTAAATTTCCTTTAGTGCCTGAAGGGAAGGTGGAAAGTCCAGGTCAGGGGGAGGTCAGGAGGTGGAGTGCAGTCTTTGGAACTGACCCAGAATGCAGGGATTGCCACTTATGGGCTGTCAGTTTGTATTAAGTTTCAGAAAGTAAAATAAAGGCCACTTTGATCTCTCTGGTCATGCATGATAATAGGACTCAAAATCCTTGTCCCAGTTCAGGGACACACTAGCTCCCAGATCAAATGATTCATACGCACAAACAAGAGAGACCATGGCCACGAGTCACGTGGCACAGTGTGAAATGGAACTACCTGTCCTGTACCTGCAGCTAACGATTTCTACTAAAGCTTTGGTATTGTCCAAGTTCAGATGTGTCTGAAAGTGATAATTCAAAGTTAAAATCACTGACATAGAAAGACTTTGTTAGTATTTCATAAAAGCAGCTTGTGTAGTAAGCATTTTAAGGTAATTACTTTATTTTGTCTTCACAATAGCACTAAAAGCTTCATTGTATTATCCTCATTGTATAGCTAAGGTATCTGAGGGTCAGAGAGGTTAGGTGATTCGTTCAATGTCACACAGCTAAAAGCAGCTAGCAGGTCAGAAAAAGTTATGCCCCGTTTTTAGAGCTTTTCCTGCATCTGCCAGATCTCAATGGTCTTTAGCTCAAAATGATCCATATATATAAAAAAAAAAAGAGGAATATTGTGGGTGGTGTATTCTGGTATCCTTTGGCCCTAGGGAGAGAATCTGGATGACCTTGGGTATGGTGATGATTTTTTTAGATATAACCTCAAAGGCATAATGTGTTAAAAAATAATTGGTAAGCTGGATTTCATTAAAATTAAATATATCTGCTGTGGATAAGACATTGTCAAGAGAATGAAAAGACAAGCCACAGATTGGGAAAGAGAAAACATTTGCAAATATACATCTGATAACTGATTGTCTTCTGAAATTAATCAATTAAGTAATTAATTAACCTGCTTGTTTATTTATTTTTGTCAATCCTCACATGAGGATATTTTCCCCTTTGGTTTTTAGAGAGATTGGAATGGAGAAAGGGTGGGAGGGGGGAAAAGGGGAGAGAGAGAAATGTAGATGTGAGAGAGACACATAGATTGATTGCCTCCCACAGGTGCCCCACCCAGGGCCAGGGATTGAATCTGCAACCCAGGTACATGCCTTTGACTGTGAATCAAACCATGACTCTTCAGTGCTTGGACCAACACTCTAACTACTTAGCAACACTGGTCATGACCTTTCTTTCTCTTTTTAAAAAAGATTTTATTGATTTTTAGACAGAGAGGAAGGGAGAGGGAAAGAGAGAAACATTGATGTGAGAGCAAAACATCCATGGTCTGCATCCCTCATGCCCCCCACCAGGGATTTAGCCAGCAATCTGGGCGTGTGCCCTGACCTGGATTCGAACTGGCAACCTTTCAGTGCACGGGACAATGCCCAACCAACCAAGCCACATGGGCCAGGGTATTTTTGCCTGGTTTTTAATTGGAATGTTGCACAGTTAGTATCATTCCTAGCAGGTCACTGAAAAAAGGCAGCCAGATACTCTGATGGAAAGAAAGAGAATGAAAGAAAGGGAGGTAGAGTCAGCAGGAGGCACTTATCTTTGACAGCAAGTCCTAGAGCCACTCAGCCATCACCCTCCCTTGGTCCACGAAACTCCGCATGTAGGCAGGCCCTTTCTAGCTGCTCTTCGTCAGGCCGAACTGAGGACACAGTGCCCTGCTCTTGATGTCTTCACATTTCAGTCATACAAACACAGGGGACACTGTCTTTGTTTTGGGCTCTCCCCAAAGCCCATTGAGAGGAGATTTTAGTGCAGGGAGCTCATTGGGGTGATGACCTCAGAATGAGGGAACAGGAATGGGGAGACAAAAGGAAACAAAGTCAAATGGTGTGCAGACAGCACAGCTCTGTTCTGGCAGGTCTCCTGCGAAGCAGAGAGTGCCTCCAAGAACTGTTCACAATAGCACAGTCATGGCTGGCTCTCAGAGGCACACATCGCCCTGCACTTCCAGTTCCCACACCGGCTGGGCCCATGACGGACCTGGCTGCGGTCCGAGGGGTCCAGGTCTGTGACTTGAGCTCCAAAGGAGCCTGTTCATGAGCAAGAGGCCTCCTGTAAAGTCACTGCTGGCTTTGGCTAGGAAAACCCCCTTCTGCCTCCTCCCCCAGCCCTCCACACCCTGCCCCTCCTCCACTCCTCTCTCCCACCCTCTGGATCCCACACCGAAGTCAGATTCCTCTCCCCTGCCCTGTGCAGAGTGGCTTCCTTCCTGCCCTACAGCCTGCATTGCAGCTGGCACTCAGGCCCCGGGCTCAGTGTCTACCCCAAGCAGGTTTATGCTCACATTTCCTCACAAAGGACAGCAGTCAACAACATTCCTTCTCATTATTACAGCAGATTTCACCAGCCTGTCCCGCACAGGTCTTGGATGACTTCTTCAGCTCATCCGAGCTGTGATGACTGTCACAGTCCTGCCTGCTCTATGCTCTGCTGAGGTACATCTGTCACCGTGTTAGAGACAGGAGCTGTTTTTTTAATTTTTTTTTAAATCAGGGAGACGATTAGGTCATTAGATGATGAAATTCCCACTAAGAGCAGTGCTTTAAGGCCACTCACCACCAGTCAATCAGCTCCTGTTTACCCCAGGCCAGCTCTGTTTACCCCGATGCCCTTCTGCTCTGATTTATCTCTGCCTTTACCTCCACAAGGTGAAAATGTTGCCTTTTAGTTTTCCCTACACCCCTTTACATCGGCCTTGATCCCTGCACTGCCTTTTCCTCTTAGCTGGCAGCAAGCCCCTTCTATATTTAACTGAATACATACCACTTAAGAAGCATCACCACGTGTAATTATAATGGTGTTTCTCTCCTTCCTTTCTGCAAGCATCTATTTCAAATCTATCTCACTCCTAACTATAGGCTTCTCTTCAGGACACCGTGGCTTTCCTATTCTTGGACCAAGCAGAATCAGATGCCTTGCTTTTCTGCCTGATCTACATAAGACAAAGCTGATGGGAACTCGGCTTCTATCTCTCCCTCCCTCCCTCCCTCCTTCCCTCCCTCCCTCCCTCTTTCCCTCTTTCCCTCCCTCCCTCTTTCCCTCTTTCCCTTCCTTTTTCTTCCCTTCCTTCCTTTTCAAATTGATGGAGGTCATTCTATTTTAATAAAAAGTACAAGGTGCACCATCCACATGAGGGTCAGGGAATATACACATGCAATGTCTAGCATGTCATAGACATATACAACCAAGTACTTTTGTACGAAGTACACAGAGAGACAAAGTTTTAAAGTCCAGAAGAAGAGAAACGTTTAGCACAGTTTCCTACACCTCTGAAAGATCAGGCAGACAAAACTAAGTGAGACGATAGAGACTCTGGATAATAACATCCTAAGTTTAATTAAACAGGCCCAATGGAACCCAGCTTCCTGGGGAGCAGAGCGCAGAGCCACAGTAGCTGGAAGTCGCTCAAGTGCCAGGTTCCCAGGCAGCCTTGCAAAGGTGTTATGAGCTCAGACTCTGGAGACAAGCCACCTGGGACCAGATTCTGGATCTGTGACTTCGCTGTGTGACTCCAAGCACTCAACCTCCCCAGACCTCAGTTTACTGGTCTTCACAGTGGGTGCAGGAATAGTACCTCTCTCTCAGGGCTCAGTGGGTGTGAAACTAGTTAATAGATACAAAGCCCTTGGGAGGGTGCTTCATATAGCAAGCCCCCAACAGTGTTACCGCCCCCCTGCTCCATCAGGGAGGGCAGACACATCCACAGGGCAACTGGGTACCTTTTGCCTTGACAGGAAGCTGCCTCTAGCCAGCAGGGTTTTTAGAGTTCTCAGGGAAGGTGGGTTAGAACTAAATGTGAAAGATGGCTCTGGCCAGTTTGGCTCAGTAGATAGAGCATCAGCCTGCGAACTGAAGGGTCCCAGGTTCGATTCCAGTCAAGGGCATGTGCCTTGGTTGTGGGCACATCCCCAGTGGGGGGTGTGCAGGAGGCAGCTGATGGATGTTTTCCTCTCGTCGATGTTTCTGGCTCTATCCTTCTCCCTTCCTCTCTGTAAAAAAAACCAATAAAATATATTTTAAAAAATAAATGTGAAAGATGAAGAGAAAATACTGATACATCCCATAGGAATGTGCTGTCTTCTATTCCAACTTGGAACACCGGCCCTTCCCCATCTTTGGGGGTGGGGGCAGGACTGTATCTCTGCAAATGCTATGACCACTGACCTTTTGGTACAGTGAGAAGGACCGTAATGTTATCCGTTTTTATTTTATAGAAGTTTTTTCTTCTCCTTTTACAAAACAGCCATGATTCTTACACTTTGCACTTTCAGAAATCTTCTCAACAAGAGACAGAGCAAAGCCCACATTCAGTTTTCTTAGTTCTGTACCTTCACTGAATTTTTACTTTAATAGTTTAGTAGTAGCAGCTAACATGTAGCAATCAATTGTCACATGCCATGCCAGGGACTATTTTACATGGATTTTCTCATCCACTCCACCCACCGAGCCTGTAGGGGGCAGCATAGCAAAGAACTGTGACATCTCTGTAGTCATCCTGGGGCCAAACCCTGGCTCCTCCACTTTCCTGTGTGACACTACGGGAAAGTCATGGAACCTCTCTGTTTTTGTTGCCTCATCTGGCAAAAGTGCTCAATTTGTCTCCCTCATTGAGTTGTTGTAAACTATTAAATAAGATACTTAAAACAGTGCCCAGAACACAATAGAAATAAGCTAATAAATGTAAGTTATATCTATGCAGAGAAGATATAAGATAGATACAATAGAAATAAGTTAATAAATGTAAGTTATATCTATGCAGAGAAGATATAAGATAGATACAATAGGAATAAGTTAATAAATGTAAGTTATATCTATGCAGAGAAAAATTTGAAAAGAGGCAATGCAACTCCAGAGCACATACTCATTTATCCTGTGATGTTGCATATTATGAAAACCGACAGAGTTTTTGTGCCTCTGCTAAACAATTCTGGGAGGAAGCATACTAGACCATACTAGACCAGGGAAAAATAACCTTGATCTAAGAAATAATTGCTTCTGGAAGACAAGGCTGAACCAACTCCAATTGCTTATTTATCAAGACAAACAGCTTATTCATCAATATAAGACCTTTCCTCACTATGCTCACTCATTCAAAAATACTGTAACATCAACTGTGCCCAATCCCACCTAGTTTCTTGCTTTAGTCCTTCAAATGCTATAAATATCCCCCTGACTTCTCCCTCACCGCAATAAGCCTTAATAAACATGGCTTTACTTGTAACAGGTGATATTTGGGGGAGTCAATAATCAACAATCTTGGAAGGTCCACTGTGATCTGCCAAAGACACCCCCCCACACACACACACACTCCGCTTTTGTCCTTTGGTTTGAGGGGTCCCAGGTTCGATTCCAGTCAAGGGTGCATGCTTTGGTTGCTGGCACATCCCCATCGATGTTTCTAACTCTCTTTCCCTCTCCCTTCCTCTTTGTAAAAAATCAATAAAATATATTTTAAAAAACACAAAACAAAAAAAGAATAAAATAATAGCAAGTCTGAGGGCATGCTGTAAGTGTAAAATATCTAAAGGAGATGATGATAAAGGTTCTAATACCAAAGATGATCAATGAAGAAAACAATAAATTGTGTTCAACATTTTCGTGTGTTTTATTTTGTTTTGTCAAATTTGGCTCAGTGTTAGTAGATTTATTCACGAAGAGAAGAGTTTATGTACACTTTACTATAGATTGTAAAATGGATGATATACAAAAATTAAATTAGAATATGAGGACTTTTTTTTTCTGTTAAATAACCAAGTTATATTTTACCCAGATAACAGATTCTTTTTCACAAAATAGTCTGAGAACACTCCAATGTGTTGCCATCCTCCTGATTATTTTGACAAAAATTCTTTAAGTTAGAAAAAAGTTAAGTTTCTAAGGATCCATGCTATTTTTTGTTCTGTGGTTTCAAAATACTGCTTGAAACTATTTCTGGCCCTTGAATCTTTCAATTTATATTTATATTTTATCTCCTTTGACAACTCTTCTCGATTTTGGCTTTCCGAAATTTAGTCCCTAAATTCAAATTGTTAAGATACCTTTAAACCTGAATTATCTTTTCATTTCCTGGAATGGTCACCAGGTATCATAAAAATTAACACCTTTGTCTTATAATGCAAAACATAATAAACAGGATTTGGGGGGCATTCTCCAAATTATAATGGACTCGGTAATACTTTGAGAGTTCTTCTGTCTCCCAAATTTAAGATTACAATGAAGAAAAATTTTATCTTTCTTTGTTAATCATGCATGCATAAATAAGAGATATCAATCTGATGCAATAATTATATATGCTTCTTAGGAATATTAATGTTTTCCATGTAAAAGTTGGTAAACTGTCCATAAAGATAATTTTGTTTCTAAGGTATCATGTTTTAATACCCTGACAACCAGCGACAATGACAGTAGTAATTATGGTTGTTGACTTTCTATTAAATGCCCTGGGGATGTGTTGACTTTCTATTAAAAATGTGTCCTTATTCCTGAGGTAATCACTTATTATACCCTTATAAATTAACTAGAGGCTCAGTGCACAGAAATTTGTGCACTTGGTGGGATTCCCTCAGCCCAGCCTGCACCCTCTCACAGTCCAGGACCCCTTGGGGAAGTCCACCTGCCAGCTTAGGCCCACTCCCTGGGGGATTGGGCCTAAGTTGGCAGTCAGACATCCCTCTGGCAGCCTTAGAGCCCTCAGAGAATGTCTGACTGGTGGCTTAGGCTCACTCTGCAGCAGTCAGACATCCTTCGTGCTGCCATGGAGGCAGAGGGACTCCCGCAACCACCACTGCATTCTCAGTCATCAGCCTGGCTTGAGGCTGAGCGGAATCCCCCGTGGGAGCACACTGACCACCAGGGGGAAGCTCCTGCATTGAGTGTCTGCCTCCTGGTGGTCAGTGTGCATCATAGTGACCAGTTGTTCCAGTCATTCTGCTATTAGAGCCAATGTGGATTTTACCCTTTTATTTTATAGAAATTGTGTGTTAACTGTGACAGATGATTGCATTCTTTTTCCATTCTGATAATGTTTCAGAGATCTGTTTTTTCAGGAAAAACACAGGAAAATTGCTCTGAAGCCTTGTTGAGCAAGAATCTCATCGGGTACTGTTAACAAACACAGCAGGGAAAGTTTGGGGGGATCATCCTTAGGTCCTTGGCTCTCATTCAAAGAGACACAAACCATTCTGAGCTCAGAAGCACACAAACCCATAACTGTGGTTGTATAGTGAAAAACATAAAACACTTGGGTGCTGAATTTATTGCACTGAAGTACCTTATTAAAATGTAGGGTTTTAAACAATACACTCAAGTATTCAAATGCCAGTTTTTAATGCGGGGAAAGAATGATAAGTATCATATTAATCAAGCATTTAAATATTTCAGATGGCTGATTTGATATGCAACTTGGTTGCCTCATCTTCCTATAAATATTGAAACCAAAAGTAATTGCACTGAGGAATCTATAAAAACTTTTATGAATTTAGCATTTTCCAGTGGAGCTAACATCATAAATATCCAATGAAAATACTAGAATCATTAGAATGAATCCCACTTCAGGAGAAATGGCTAATAAATCAGCTTTTGGACAGTACAGACAGAGGCAATAAAGAACATCATTTGACTAATGCAGATAAAGAGTCTTTAATCTTTGTAGCCACAAGGTAGTATCAATGAGATAGTAAACTCTAAAACAAAAAAAGTGCTTACCTGTTCTACCATTAATGATGAGTAGCTAATGCCTGTCCTTCTGTTAGAACAGAAGTTCCATGAGGATGATCTTATGTTGTCTTCTTTTCTATTTTATCCCCAGACTTTAGTAGCATTACACAAAGTAGATGATCAATATTGGTGGAAGGAAGAAAGGAAGGAGAGGAGGGAGGAAGGGAGGAATAAAGGGAGGGAGGAAAGAAGGGAGGGAGGAAAGAAATAAGAAAAGATGCCGAAAACAGTTTGGCTCAGTGGATAGAGCATTGACCCAAGGGGTCACGGGTTCGATTCCAGTTAGGGACATGTATTATACCTTGGTTGCTGGCACATCCTCAGTGGGGGATGTGCAGGAGGCAGCTGATTGATGATTCTCTCTCATTGATGTTTCTAACTGTCTGTCCCTCTCTCTTCCTCTCCGTAAAAAATCAATAAAATATATTTTTTTAAAAAAGAAGAAAAGAAGGAAGGAAGGAAGGAAGGAGGCCTTCCTATTTGGACTCACTGTGAAAATCAGATGACCTCAGACTACGTTAAAGGAAGTCGGGTACATTCCTAAAGGTGGGTCCTCACTCTCTTCATTCTGTATTTTAAAGAGGAGGAAGAAAGTTCTAATTCCTTGGAAGCATTTTCTCTTGGCCTGGAATTATCAAGGAGCTATGTTTAGCCTGCTTTTTTTTCTTTGAGAGTGGAAGGGAGGGGGAGAGACAGAGAGAAAAACATTGGTGTGGGAGAGACACATTGATTGGCTGCCTCCTGCACGTGCCCTGACCATAGATGGTCACCAGGGATCGACTCTGCAACCCAGGTACAAGGTAAAAGCCTTTGACCGGAATCAGACCTTTCAGTCTGCAGACAGATGCTCTATCTACTGAGCCAAACCAGCTAGGGCTAGCCTGCTCTTTTGAGGATAGCTTCCCAAGAATTATTTTAAAACTTATGAAATCAGCCTCTTCACATTTTTTAAGCATTTGGTCAAAGTTCTCATTTATTTTTCCACTCTATCACAAATTATCACAGTTATGAAGATACTAAAAGGTCTAAAAATTTCCTTAGCAGAGCAAAAGATGAGTTAAATGCCATATTGATTGTGTTTATTTTAGAAAGATAAGAATGTTCCATCTTTAGTATTTTGAAACTAACTTGGTGAAAACTTTCCTCAATTTTCAGAGCAATTTTTATATAAACGTTAATTTTTAAAAACATGAGGCTATTCACAAAGTACTTTTAAATATGTTTTCCCAACACTGATGTGAGAAAATAAGAAATCCCCATTTTACAGATGAGAAAATAGAGGCTCAGAAATATTTAATTTCAGACTTAAATATTTCATTACAGAGCTAGGAAGGGGGAACAGACATATTAATTTTGATCCTTCTGCTTCTTCCCACCAGCTAGATGATTCTTAGGGTAGGGGGGTTGGATTGGGGAGAAGAAATTTGTAGTTATTAGTATTTAATTTGTAAACCAAAGGAAGCATGTTTTCGCTAGACCTCACTTCCTAATCTCTCACTAGGTGATTTTGAAGGTAAAACTATGTAGGAATGGATTAAATTCTCACTGGAGAGATTCCCTGATGCGGTTAAAAACTACACAAACCATCAGTGTTTCTGCTTTGAATCACCTGAGCACACAGGATTCATGCCTGTTTCAGAATGCACAGTGGTTGAACTGCTCCATCCATTTTATTTGTTTTGAGATGAGCATTTGTGTACTTTTCCATGGCTGCTGCCTCCCAGTGACCTTCTAGATTGACCTTGCCTTTAAAGAACTAGAAAAACGGCCTGCTGACCGCATTGGTCAGTGAAGCAAGGACACCTCACCCACCCCTGCCCTCCACGGCTTTTCCTTCACTCCCGCTGGACTGAGCTATCGCACACTAGTATCTTGGGTACGTGCATATGAATGGTTGACAGAAGCCGTGGAGGGCAGGGGTCAGTGAGGTGTGAAAAAAATCACCAACAGGTGATGGAGAAGTTTCAAGTCTTGAATAACGGCTGATGATATAAGTTTCAGGACCCTCTGCCTGGTGTTTTGATTGTGTCTCTATATGCCTCACACTGGCCACAATGGGTCCTGTCGTGTGTTATGACTTTCCTTTATATACCAGGTCCCTTCTTGGGAGTAAATTCTGAAGTTAGTTTCTAAATATTGTAGGTAGCGACTGCTTTTAATTTTCATATTCCTTTGGATTTGGAGTTGGAGATGCTGTTATGATTTCTTTATGTTTAACAAAAGCACTTGTATCCACAGAGGCATGGATTAACTTGTAGCGTATTAATTCATTATATCAACAAATCCTCTATTGCATTGTTTACTTCTCCTGGGAGGAAATTATTTAGTAGTAAATGAGAGTGCATGAAATCAATACTGCTCTAAAGGCAAATACACATTTTTTATATTGAGTAAGGATATCTCTTTCTACACACACACACACACACACACACACTCCAGTGTTTGTAATAATTTTCCAGCAGACAGTTCTATTCTGATTTTCTGCCTCAGTAGCATTTCAATGTGGTCTACACATGGAATATGCTCTTGTTAAGGAGCCTACCATCTCTGCTTCATTTCTACCAACTAATATGTTCCAGAAGATTTTCTTTTTTATTACAAAAAAAGTTGGAATACATTCAGAGCATTTACCAAGAAATATCCCTTGATCATCTTTTTCCCTGAAGAGGGTATAAGTGGATTACAGCACTAAAACCAGGAAATACTTTGGAAAAACGCTGACAATCAGTGTGGAGAAAAAAACCAACATAAACTCTGACTCTCTTACATTTTTTTTCTGCAGATCGTGCTTTAGGGAAGAAATAAGAAAAATAATTTTCATCTTAAATTTAATTATTGTATTATTCTTTTGGAATGAAAACTTACTCTATTAACAGGCATAAGGAAAGATCAGACATAAAATGATACAAGTTGTAATGAAAGAGAGTTTTCCTTTTAGGCTTGAGCCACAGTAGGTGTTGAAGATGCGCAAATGCCTCATAGCACTGCTGCCCACACCTATGGACTCCTTCCCCTGTACGTCCGGGAACTCTGGCCTGGGCCCGCCTGGACATGAAATGTTTATCTTGCGCCCTTCACCGTTTTCCAAACAGCTGCTTCCCTGCCCAGATGCACCAGCAAACAAGCTCCTTTTCCTAAAGGTAGGCTTCGCGCATGAAATGAATTTATATACCAGGCCCTGCACAGATGGAGAAAAGCCAGGGCCAGCTTCTTGGGAATTCTCATAAACCGTGTTTCTCTGATTTCCAACACGTAGGGAGCTCAGACACAGCCACCGCGGAGCTCCGGGCCAGGCCTGCGGTCCACACGGTCTGTGTCAGGTAGGGACCCACAAAGCTTACCCTTCAGCCTTCTCATCAGCAGTCCTGTGCAACTGCACTGGAGCAGTGTAGAGTTAAAATGCATGGAAATGGCCCTGACTGGTTTGGCTCAGTAGATAGAGCATTGGCCTGCAGATTGAAAGGTCCCAGGTTCGATTCCGGTCAAGGGCATGTACCTTGGTTGCGGGCACATACCCAGAAGGAGGTGTGCAAGAGACAGCTGATTGATGTTTCTAGCTCTCTATCCCTCTCCCTTCATCTCTGTAAAAAAAAAAAAATTAATAAAATATATTTTTTAAAATGCATGGAAATACACTGAGTGGCCAGATTATTATGATCTCTGAATGCATAATAATATGGCCACTCAGTGCATTTGTATCTCAGATGGGCACCAAAAGTATTCTAGACTTTTGCTGAAGATCAACTATTTGCCCTGAGCTTTTTTATCAGCCAGTGCAAAGGGGAACACTGATCAGGTGCACAATTTTTTTAAAAAAATATATTTTATTGATTTTGTACAGAGAGGAAGGGAGAGAGATAGAGAGTTAGAAACATTGATGAGAGAGAGTCATCGATCAGCTGCCTCTTGCACACCCCCTAATGGGGATATGCCCGCAACCAAGGCACATGCCCTTGACCGGAATGGAACCCGGGACCCTTCAGTCCCCAAGCCAACAACGCTCTATCCATTGAGCCAAACCGGTCTTGGCAGGTGTACAATTTATAGTATCTTTGATATCAAAGAGATGAGGTACTCAAGAGAAGTACACTGAGTAGCCAGATTATTATGCGTTCAGAGATCATAATAATCTGGCCACTCAAAGTATATGAAAAGGTATATATAGCCATGTCAATAAAAAAGACTCTCCAGGGCCTTCCGTCTTCTGTTTGGCACATGGAGGGAAACATTGATCGCGGTGACAGTGTGGCCAGACCCTTCCTGCTCTCCCGTCCAGAGTGGGGCTGAGTCCCTTCCCCTTCTCGCCTGGGCAGCCTCAGCCCAGGAGCCACTTCCCTGTGGGTCAATAACTTAGTCCCCGGCCACTCCTGATGTGGCCAATGAAGCCGCGCCTACTCTTATCACTTTTCTCCTTTCACCAATGTCCCTTCCTTTCCTGTCCCTCCCCTTACACCGTGGGGTCTCTGTGACTCATTCCTCACGCATTTCCCCAGAGGGTGCACACCGTTACCTTACACAGAAAAGGGGACGTGGCAGGTGTGTTTCAGTTAAGGGTCTTGAAATGGGATGATGATCCTGGTTTTCTGGTTCAGCCCAATGGGTCTTTACAAAAGGGAGGTAAGCGTGTCCGAGTGGGAGAAGGGCGTGTGAGAGGAAGCAGCGGTGGCAGTGATGTTTTGAAGATGTAGAAGGAGGCCACACATATGAGGGTTTCTAGAATCTGTGAAAGGCAAAGAAACAGATTCTCCCCTGGACCTTCCAAATAGAAATATGGTTCTGCCAACACGTGGATATTAGCCCATAAAACTCATTTTTGACCTTCGATCTCCACAACTGTAAGATTACAAATTTGTCTTGTCTTGAGCCACTACATTTGTGGTAATTTTGTACAATAGTAATAGAAAACTAATTCCAATATAGTATTTTTAAGATAATATATATTAAAAGTACAATAAAAATTTTAAGGCTTTTTGGAAACTGGTGAGAAATTATTTCAATAAACTATACTCCAAGGCCAGTGGATTTTAAGTCCATTAAGCATCTCCAATGGACATGATTATGCTGACCCTGCAGATTGCTCTACTAGCCATAGTAGTAGAAATATATTATTTAGATGCAAAAGTCTTAATAAGCATTTACATGTGTAGAGAAACAATAGCTGGTATGGAGAAAACCTATTACGATAATGACTTCTAAATTTTCTTGTAAAATCTACTTACTGCTCAGTAGAGGTCAGTCATGGAGCATGTCAGGAAAAGGGAAACACATGAAAACAATTGATATAAAGAACTTGGAGACACATTAAGGTTTTTATGTCTGATTCTCAAAATTCAGTTTGAGATAAATGTAGTGGTTAAAACACTACATTTAGTATCTGAAATACTGAGTGTTACTTTTTGTTTTTATTTGTGCTCATTTTTTTTTTTGTCATCTGGATGGAAACATAATTTACATTCAATGAAACATATCCCTCTTAAGTGAATGATTCAGTGGGTTTTGAAAAATGTATGCACCCAGGAACTACCAGCACAGTCAAGATATAGAATGTATTCATCATCCTTAAAAGTTCATTTGGCTCCTCTTCCATTATGCCCTACCCAATGCCCCAGCCCAAGCAACCAGCACTGTAGATCAGATTTGTTCTTTCTAGAGTTCATGTGGATACAATTGTATTTTACCTCCAACTTGGTATCTTCAAGAATATTTTTAATGTGATAGGAAACCCACCCAATAAAATCCCACATGAAATATTGAGTAATATTTTGCTAGGAATAATTTCCCTCTGAATTTTCACTTTAGGGTTCTATTAAATTATTTTTTTTTAAAAATAGGTATATTTGTGTTATTAAAAGTTCTTTTACTGTAAAGCATGTTTTCCCCCCCCCCCTAAATCCTATATAATAAAGATGTAATATGTAAATGGTTGTTACACCATGAAGCTTAATGACCAGATTGGGGATCAGCAGGAGGGTGGGACAGCAAGCTATGGAGGGGTTGGGGGGATGAGTGGGGTGGAGGAATAGGGAGGTGGGGGGATGAGGGGGGAGGGATGAGGGAGGTGGAGGGATTGGGGGGAGAGGGGTGGGAGGAGCTACAGGAGGGTGGGACAGCAGGTGAAGAGATACTGGAGGGCGGCAGAGAGCTACTGGAGAGCTACTGGCACACGGATTCGTGTGTAGGCCTACTAGTAATAAAATAAAAATTTTAAAGTTCAACTAATATTTGAATAGGTTTGATATCTCCCTTTCCATTTTCTGTTTCCTGATGAAGAAATCACTTGGTTACTTAAGAGTCCTTATTTTTCAAGCGAGCAGTCATGGTTGTTTACAGAGAAGATGTGTATTGTAGGTAAGCAGAGCGGAACAGTTTGGAAGGTTTCCCAGCTAGGGTACATGAAGAAAAAAATTACTAAACAAGCCTTACACTTCCTAAAAGATATTGCTTAAAGGTTAAGAAAAACACTCTAGTAACAAGCCAGATGTATGCTCTGTCTTAGCTGTGTACAGCACTGATCAAGAGGTAGGATAGTTAAGTTTGTGCACTTCGTGTGTGTGCACGTATCTCCTCTCCACATCTTGCAGCTTGGATGGATCTGGAACATTGGCGGTTGTTGCTCTCAGCAGCGCTGTGGCAACTGAATCTTGATAAGGAGGTGACAATGTTTGTCTCACCTGGGGCATAACTGTGAACTCATTGTATGTTTCTCAGCAAACATGTACGTCTTTTACCTCTGTTTTGTTTGGGTCACCTTAATAAATAAATTATAGAAAAAATATAAAAAGTGTGCCCACACCCTGGCCAGTGTGGCTCAGAGGGTAGAGCATTGTCTTGTGCACCAAAGGGTCATGGACACATACCCTGGTCAGGACACATACCCAGTTGTGGGGTCAGTCCCCAGTCAGGTCAAGTATATGAGGCAACTAATGATGCTTTTCTCTCACATCAATATTCTCTCTCTCACACACACACACCCTCTCTTTTTCTCTCCCCCTCCTTCTTTCTCTGGAATAAATGAGAAAAAGCAAATCCTCAGGGTGGGTAAGGATCAATATCTATCTATCTATCTATCTATCTATCTATCTATCTATCTATCTATCTATCATCTATCTATCTATATCATAGACATGAACTCATATATTATACCATTTTATCACTACTTGCCATAGGCTGCTCTTCAGGGGACAGGATAGCATACAGGATGGCGGGTCAGTAGCCTCCCTAAGCTGAGAACTACCAATGCCAACACAGTTCCGGAAAGTAATAACCAAAACGTATCTAATTAACAGACCATAGAGAAGGGCCTTTTCTGTGTTCGTGAAATAAACAGAGCTAACTCCTCTGGGTCCTCCCTGAGAGTAAAGCCTCTTTCAGTAAACTGATAGTTCTGAGAGGTGGTCTGAAAATTCCAGCTTCCGAAAAAAGAAAAAGAAAAAAGAGAGACAATTTCCTACATAAAATGTCAAAAATGCTGAAGTTGAGAAAAGCAGTGAAAATGAAAGAGAGGTTGAAACAGACCGCTGAGACACACAGATGACAGAAATGTCGAGTAACAAGTTGGCAATGCCCAAGCTGGTTGGCCTGAATCAAGGCAGGATAAGGTTATTGCTCCACATGAGGGCCTCAGCCCAGACACCTGCAAACCAGCAGTAACTCAGGGGACAGCTTCATGCACAGGCCCACTGTCTTCCTGGTGGCCACATGGTGTCACACCATCATAGGACCCCATGGGTATATGTATAGATAGCCTAAGCCGTGGTTGGCAAACTCATTAATCAACAGAGCCAAATATCAACAGAATAACAATTGACATTTCTTTTGAGAGCCAAACATTTTTTACTTAAACTTCCTCTAAGACCACTTCTTCAAAATAGACTCTCCCAGGCCGTGGTATTTTGTGGAAGAGCCACACTCAAGGGGCCAAAGAGCCCCATGTGGCTCACGAGCCTCAGTTTGCCGACCACAGGTTTAACTCATTGATGCTTCAAATTCTCTGTCTGAAAAGTAAGGGTAATAATACCGCGTAGGGTCACTGGGGGATAAAAGTTGATGATGAACATGACACCTTTACCGCAATGCCTGACACATGGTCAGTACTCCATATGCAATGGTGGTTGTTAATAGCATTGTCATGACTTCAGCTCTAGCAATTTAGAAAGGCTCTGGAATGGCCTTCAGCATTCGGAGGTCATGGTGACCCTGGGATGCAGCTTTAGCACAGAGCACAGCATTGTGCTCAGCACCCCCTCCTTCTGGGAAGTTTGAGCAAATGTAGGCTTCAGAGAGGTACGGATTGCAGCATCTTCTCTGGTTCGGTCTTGGGACAGTGAGAGGGAGAGAAACTAATCCTCACATTTTCTCTCATTTATTCTTCTTCTACATGGCCCTCATTTAGAATTTAATCAGAAATATTGTCTTTACAGAGAACATCAAAGTTCTGGAGCAAAGAATGTACTTGAACCATGCCTGTAGCATATCCCTGTTAGTATCTACCTCAGTATTGCTTTATATTAATATCCATAATAATAAAAGCATAATATACTAATCAGACTGGACAGCCAAATGACCTTCTGGATGTCCTTCCAGATGTCCTTCCAGATGACCTTCTGGACAAAGCAGGGGTTGCAAGAGCTGAGCTCCTTGCACAAATTTTGTGCATTGGGCCTCTAGTCATAATATGAAATGCAAAAATTTAAATTAAAAGGGGGATATGGCCGAGAATGGTTTGGCTCAATGGATATAGCCTCGGCTTGGGGACTGAAGGGTCCCGGGTTCGATTCCAGTCAAGGGCATGTACCTTGGTTGTGGGCATATCTCCAGTGGGGGGTGTGCAAGGGGCAGCTGATCGATGACTCTCTCTCATTGATGTTTCTAACTCTCTATCTCTCTCCCTTCCTCTCTGTACAAAATCAATAAAATATATTTTGAAAAAATAAAAATAAAAAAATAAAAGGGGGATATGCACCCTGCCAGATGCACTTAGATTTGGTGGGTATTGAGTCATGCCCTTGCCTTTGTTGTTGACACAGAAACACGATGTCTCTCCAGGAAAATGATGGCCACAGAGTGACTCATTTTTTTTCTAGGAAAACTTTCAGCCTTTATCACTTTTATGGAGAGTGACAGTCAATAGATAAGACGAAATGGAAAGGTTGGTGCTCAGTTCCAAGCCTAAATCCTGATTTTGCTTTGCAAGGGGAATATTTGGGAGGGAGCCCATGGCCTGGAGACAGAGCTAGTGACCAGGGAAGAGCAGGAGACATCTCCTTTGTCCCCTGCCAGGTTGGGCTGCCACAGGCACCACGGCTGACTCCACACATGTAGTGATTGTGACTGTGAAGAAACACAGCCCTGCATGGCAGCAGCAGTCACACTAACTCAAGAGTTCTGTGATTCTGGAAGGTTTTTGTGGTCATTTTCAGTGGGGACCCTAGCCAGTTAATTAATGTTTCCACTAAAAAGAACTTGAAATGAGTATTGGTTCAAAAATATCTAGAAAATGAACGAGAGAAGAAGGTTTCCGTAGAAGGATACTCCAGGACCAGGTCAAAGGATATTTGGCCTGTCAAGAGCATACAGAACCAAGTAAACACACAAGCGTTCTCCTGGGATAATAAAAATCAATGAAATCAAAGATGGGCATCACACAGGTTATAGGGTAAGCTCTGTTAAGAGGTAATAGGTTCATGGGGAAGAATTTCAAATAAAAATGAAGTAGACCATCCAGCCAATGTATTTGTCAGAGAGAGCTAGATAGAGATATAGAGTTGAGGAATGAGGTAAAGGCACAGAATCTAGGAAAATGGATAAAAGCAAGTGGTTTCAGAGCAGTGACTGAATCCCTGAGGAATACCCTGAACCCAAGAAAGAAGCTGCAGCCTAGCTATGGAGGACCACGGGTATCAGGCATTACTGGTGGGAGGAGAGGACCTGGATAGGGTGGAGTGTCTCCGGGATGCAGTGCTGGGCACCTGACCTGCAACAAGGCAGCCGTGATGGGTTACTTCTCACGGTTCTGCTGGCTTCCTCCTTTGCTACTTTCAAGATTTTCCGCCCCCCTCTGGTTTGGATAATTTGACTATGATATGCCCATGTATGGATTTCTTTGAGATTATCCTCCCAGGAGTCCATTAAGTTCTTGGATTTATAGATAAAACATAGTCATCAAATTTGCTAAGTCTCTAGCCATTATTTTTTCTGTCCCTTTTCTTCTTTTTCTCCTTTGGGGACTCCCATTGTGCACAGGTTGAAATGCTCTGTTCATTTTTTTAAAAAATTATTTTTTTTATGTTCTCCAGACAGGATCTATATTAAAGTTCACTTGATTTTTTTCTTTGCCAGCTTACATATACTCTTGAGATTCTCCTGGTAAATTTCTCATTTCAGTTATTGTACTTTTCATCTCTAGAATTGCTATTTGTTTCTTTTTTAAAAAAAATAATTTCCATGATTTTATCGATGTTTGCTATATGAGGAGACATCATTCTTATACATTCCTTTAATTCCTTACACATAGTCCCCTTTAGTCATTTTTTAAAATGTATTTTTTTGATTGGTTTTTTTTTTTTTACAGAGAGGAATAGAGAGGGCTAGAGAGTTAGAAACATCAATGAGAGAGCATCATCCATCAGCTGCCTCTTGCACACCCCCTACTGGGAATGTGCCTGCAACCAAGGTACATGCCCTTGACCGGAATCGAACCTGGGACCCTTCAGTCCGCAGGCCGACACTCTATCCACTGAGCCAAACCGGTTTCGGCCCCCTTTAGTCTTTAACTATATTTATAATAGCTGTTACACATATTTGCCTAGTAAGTCTAACATTTGGGTTCCCCAGCAGAATATTTCTGTTGACTGTGTCTTTTCCCCTGTGCAAAGGCTATACTTTCCTGTTTCTTTGCATGTCCCATAATATTTTGTTAAAAACCAGACATTTTACTTACTTTAAGATTTATTTGATATATACAAGAAACCTAAAAGTCTATGTTGTTTATTACAGAAAGATGTTTCACTGTTTGCTTAGCTGTACAAGTAGAAATAGTAAAATACGATTATGTTCATTCAGGATTTATTTTCTTTTGGAATTAAAGTAGATTTCTTGAAGTGTGTTATGTTTTAAGTATTTTTAAATCTCATTTATTGGGTGACATTGGGTCACATAATCCTACAGGTTTCACATATACAACTCAGTAAAACATCACCTGTCTACTGCACCATGTGTCCATTGCCTCCCCCCACCCCCCTACACACACAAATCTCTTTCTGCCCCCATTTTCCTCCCCTTTGCCCACCTCCACTTACCCTCCAACCCCCTTTCACTCTGACTATCATCACACTGTAATCTGTCTATGTTATGTATGTATGAAAAACTGGATATTTTAAATAATATTATGTGTCAGTTCTGGAAATCAGATTCCTCTACTACCATTACTTTTTTCTTTTTAAAATATGTTTTTGTTGATTTTAGAGACAGAGGAAGAGAGAAGGAAAGAGAGATAGAAACATTGAGGGGAGAGAAACATTGTCTATCGGCTGCCTCTCAAACACCCCTTACTGGAGATCGAGCTCAAAACCCAGGCATGTGCCCTGACCCGGGAATTGAACCCAAGTGACCTCTTGGTGCAAGGGACAACACTCTACCAACTGAGCCACAGCACTACTTTTTTTTTTTTTTTTTTTTTTTAATCATTGCTGTTTGTTTGGTGACTTTTCTTGACTAATTCTGCAATGTCTATAACCTCTCTGCTTGGTTAATTTAGTGGTCAGCTAATGATTGAACAAAAAGGCCCTTAAATGCTTTGAAGTGATAAGTTTCCTAAACTTTGTGTAGGGACTCTGTGTGTGTTAGGAAATGCTTTAAATGACAGTTTACAACTGTGCCTTAACTTTTACTCCTGTTTTTAAAGAATCTCAGGATCAGCCAGAGGGGAAATATTAGGGCTTTTCATGTCTTTTTTTTTTTTTTTTTTTTTTTAGCATGCACGCAGCCTTACACAACATATGTGGCTTTCTAACTTCTCAGGAATACTAGTATGTCAGGGCTTTTCAAAAACCTCTTGGGACACTGCATTTTTAAGACTTCTTTTATGGCATTAACCCACCACTTTTTAATATTACCTTTTTGAGCTATGATTTTGTTTTTTTAAATATATTTTATTGATCCTTCACAGAGAAGAAGGGAGAGTGATACAGAGCTAGAAACATCGATGAGAGAGAAACATCAATCAGCTGGCTCCTGCACATCCCCCACCGGGGATGTGCCTGCAACCGAGGTACATGCCCCTGACCGGAATAGAACCTGGGACCCTTCAGTTTGTAGGCTGATGCTCTATCCACTGAACTAAACTGGTTGGGGCTTGAACTATGATTTTAAAAGAATTTTTCTATAATACAAAATTAAAAAAACAGTTCTTTGGGGGAGTTTTCCCCAGACAGAAGCCACTGAAATAATATGTTGGTATCTTTGTAGACATATTTAATTACACAGTGTGTTTATAGATGCTTAAAATAACATAAATATTAGCTCTTTACATAATTGTCTCAACTGACAAGTTTTTAGAGGCAGAGACTGTATCTTGTTTACCATTGTATGTACAGTAAGCTAGAATAGTGGCTGGCACATAGTATTCAGTCAATAAATACATAAAGGCAAATTGGAGGACAGGACAATTTATTTAAGGAAATATGATAAATGACTGTCTCTTTAAGAAATGCCTAAACATCTTAATTCTTTCATGCTTAGTGATAACAACGAGAGAAAAACAGATTTATTTCTATGAAAATAAATCTCAGCTAAAACACATACGTAGTATATGTGATATTTCAAACTACTACTGACATATCCTTTATATTTTAGCATCCATTGTTATTATAATGTACTTCTGTGCACCTGGGAAGAAATTGCTCCTTGGCCAGCTGTATTCAATTCAAAATCTTTAACTGTCAGAGGATTAAATGTTTATGGAACTTACCTGGTGTACAAACATTTCCTGTTGCCTTTGCCAAGGACATGTCTCATGCTTTCAGGTATAAATGCTTTAAAACTTGCATTTTATGCTTTTATTTTTTTTCAAATAAAATATACGGGATAAAAGACAATACTATACTTTTGTTACAGTATATAATCTATGTCTAAGGATGCTCTTCAAATGAAATGAGTGGACTTTTCAGATCACTTTTTAAATATATCTTATTGTTTTTTTACAGAGGAAAGGGAGAGGGATAGAGAGTTAGAACCATCAATGAAAGAAAAACATTGATCAACTGCCTACTGCACACCTCCTACTGGGGATGTGCCCGAAACCAAGGCACATGCCCTTGACATGGAATTGAACCTCCAGTCGGCAGGCCAATGCGCTATCCACTGAGCAAAACCAGCCAGGGCTCAGATCATCTTTTTTCAATCCTCAAATTTACTTTTTTTTTTTCTAGTTCAAAATCTGTATCTGTGTTATATTCATATGGATGTAAAAAAAAGTTATAGAATAGCCTGTGAACCAACTTCAGAAAAGGGTGATGTATAGTTTCATACTTTTCTTCTAATCAAGTGACTAAAACTTTAGGGGAGAATAAAATGGGAATTTCATGGAAGGCATTTCTCATTTTGGAAAACTCTGGGAATACATACTTTCTTTGGCGCTAATATATTTGAAAAAGGTTTTTGAATATACACACATATATGATATCAAACTAAACATCTCACTTAGGTCCATGGTAGAAGTATTTAGTCCTATTTTAGTGGAAATATCATGGGGGGGAAAACCACACCCTGAATTCCCTAAATATTCTCCACTTCCTCAAAGTCTTCCAGACTTATAAGTTAAAGTTATAAATTCTTTTAATCTGACCCAAATTCAGAGTTTTCTGTTAATTTTGTGAGATAGAAGCCAGAATGTCCTCCTAATGTATTGAAGGTGTGTGATGCTTGGCTCTAGAGAGTGCAAAATAAGAAACAGCATCAAAAGGAAGCATAATATCAGCAGTATCATGTTAGCATTTGTTTCTGGATAATACTTTATCTACCTAATAAAAGAGTAACATGCTAATTGACCATACCTTCCCTACTCCCACCGGCTAAGCAGGAGTGAGTATGCAAATTAACCCAACAAAGATTGTGTGTTAATTTGCATACACAGGTGCTGAACAGCCATGGGGGCGGGGCAGGATGCTTGCATTCCACACCACCCCAGCGTCTCTGGGTCTCTGGGTGTCTGGGCAGTGTGGGAAGGCAGAAAAGTGGCTCTTGCCAGAGCAAAGGCAGTGCCAGCAGCCAGAGGAAGGAAGGCCCATTCTTGCATGAATCTTCGTGCATCAGGCTTCTAGTACCATCATAAAAGCAGACTTGATAGCACTCAAAGTAGATGGCTACTTACAGAGGAAAAACAAATAGTTGTTTAACCTAATTAAAAAACAAGTGGTTGGTGGTTTATTTTTTCTTTAATTTTTTTTTAGTTGATTGCTATGAAATTATGTCATCTGAGCATGATTATCAAGAGCCGCTAGGAAACTATCCTAGGAAAGAAAACAAGTTAATGCTCAGTGCCTTAATTTAACAAATGATATAACAAGTTTATAGGAAAATGCCTTGGATAGAGAATTGATTTCCCTTTTTTTTCTTCCCCCCAGTTCCCTTATTTAATGGCTTCTGTGGTGAAGGTTAAACTTCTTACCAGAAAACACAGAAGTTTGGCACATAGACTTGGGAGCCACATTATCTGGATTTAAAACCTAGCTTCACTGTTAACTAGTTGTATAATGCTGGGCAAGTCACTCAACATTTTTTCTTTTAGTTCCTTCAAATCTAACATAATAATAAAAGTGGTTACTTTATAGAGTTGGTATGAAGGTTAAATGAAATAATATATGTCAAACACTTTGAACAGTGTCTGGCATATAATACAATTTGTATGTGTTTGCCTATACTATTAGTAGTAAATCATTTTACAAGACACAACGTATTAGAGACTTTAAGAATAATTTATGTATACTTGCTAAAGAATGTCCTTAAGTATTGCTTTAATTTCAATAATCTGTTCACCATTAATTTAGAAAAGAAATACCTTTATTATCATTATTTACATTTTTACCTCTTCTGAGCCTTTTGCAGAATGGAAGCATCTGGGACATTTTCACTGAATCACTCATCAGAAGGTCCATTACCATTAGTTGAACTAATGACTATTTGCATCATTAGCTAAAATCAACTAATGGGCAGCAGCAATTTCCTCTGCCCTTTTTATTTTTTCCTGCTTGGACAATTATTTTGGTTTAAGTCTAGACGAGTCACTGAGGATTTCTTTCTCTACTTATATATTTTTTTAATATATCTTGACAAGCACCTATACATTTCTTTCACTAGATTCAGTGAATACCCTTTATTTGTTTTTTTAATTCTCCTCCACCCATTCCCTATTTCCCCCTCCTTTGGCCTTCACCAAACTATTGTCCCTGTCCATGGAGTAAAAGCCTCAAAGCCTCTACTCAAAAACAGAAGGAAAAAAAGCCAGTGATCAGCCCTTACTGGTTTGGCTCAGTGGATAGAGCATTGGTCTGCCAACTGGAGGGTCCTAGGTTTGATTCTGGTCAAGGGCATGTACCTTTGTTTTGGGCACATCCCTAGTAGGGGGTGTGCAGGAGGCAGCTGACTGATGTTTCTCTCATTGGTGTTTTTAATTCTCTATCCCTCTCCCTTCCTGTCTATAAAAAAATCAATAAAAAAAAATATTTTTAAAAAGCCAATGATCAGCCAAAACCGGTTTGGCTCAATGGATAGAGCGTCTGCTTGGGGACTGAAAGGTCCCGGGTTCGATTCCGGTCAAGGGCATGTACCTTGGTTGCGGGCATATCCCCAGTAGGGGGTGTGCAAGAGGCAGCTGATCGATGACTCTCTCTCTCATCAATGTTTCTAACTCTCTATCTCTCTCCCTTCCTCTCTGCACAAAATAAATAAAATATATTTTAATAAAATAAATAAAAATAAATAAAAAGCCAATGATCAAAGGTGGGGCAGATGGAAAGTGGACATGAGCAATGGTTTTCTGATTGTCTGTTGGGAGGTACCAACTGTTGCTTTTAAACTTCCATCCTGCTGCCGACCAATACTTTTTATAAAATACAGTAAAATGGAAGTTCTAAGAAAAATGATCAGGTAGTTGGATGACACAGTAATCTCAAACTGCTATAAAAGTTTCCAAGCTCCTCCTCATAAATCCTGTGTATATGTTGAAACGGAGTGGCAACAAATGTTTTTGTGGGCTGGCACTTGGAGTAGAAGAACTGGTCGTAGAGTATACTCAGACAGGCAGGTTTATGAGAGTTATTTTAGGATATCGGATTTCATTTCTCAAGTGAGTGCAACAAATTTCCATCATCTTTTACAGAGCTGGCTTTATAAAATTACTTATTTCTTATTCAGTACTTAACACCCAATTTGATATCTAATATGTAGTAACAAAAAATAGGTCAGTATTTGCCTGTAGCCTGGCATGAGAGGGTATTGATTGCAAAAGGTCAGGAGAAACTTTTGGAGTGCTGGAAATGTTCAGTTTCTTATTTGAGCTGGTGGAGAACCAGAAAGAAGCATTTTTGAAACTCTGAATTGTATGCTTATAATGAGTGCATATTATGAATTATAAGCGACATCTCAATAAAGGCGGCTAAGAATGCAGATTTTTGAAAGTTGTTTTTTTACTTTAGGAGGAGTGAAGATTGATGGATGTACCTAGTTCTTTCCTGACTTTAACATAGGTATTGTGGACACACATAATATTCACTCTGTTCCATCATCCCATCACCTGCCCTGCACGGAGAGGAAGCGATTGCTGACAACTTCTTAGGTTTGGAAGATGCTATGCATGATAACCCTGGACTTGGCACTCATTGGCTCACCTTTCTAGGTAGGCCTGGGAAGTCTTTTCTATTTTCACAGAGGCCATCTCTTTAAAAGAAAAATATCCTTCCCTGGCCGGGTGACTCTGTTGGAGCATTGTCTCTGATACCAAAAGGTTGCAGATTTGATTTCTGATCAGAACACATACTTAGGTTGTGTGTTCCATCTCTGGTCAGGTCATATATAGGAGGCAGCAAATCATTGTTTCTCTCTCACATTGATGTTTCTCTCTTTCTCTCTCTCACTCTTTAAAAATCAATAAAAGTATATCCTCCAATGAGAAAAAAAAAAAAAACACTAAAAAAATAAATAAATAAAAGGAAAAAAATCCTAAATTAATTTTCAAGAAACTTTGGACTACCTTTAGAAGTTATTTTATTGCTCAAAGTTGAAATAAACTTGGTTTTCTCAAAAAGTACATTTTAAATTAAAATGTTAAATCATTCAAAGATGGTTTTAGCAAATCACACAGCATATACATATTTTTGGAAGGAATAAACCATGTAAAGTTGAAATTTATTTACATAAGAAAATTACAGAATAAATATAGAAAGTCCCTTCACAGTCTTTATATTAGCCACAATCATGATTTCATTTCTACCAATAAAACTTCTAAATCCAAATTAAGAATGATTATATTTTCTCAAGAAGGCCTGAAAATAATTAAATGGAAAAGTCCTTTTCTCCCAAATATCTTATGTGAGTGCACATTTGAAGTTGTCAAGATTTCTTATCTCTCTATCTCTGTCTGCCTGTATATGCACTTATATATCTTTCTATCTTCTTGTCATCTATAAAGAATAATTTTCTTTTTATCTTTGGGGTTGTTTCATAGTTGCAACAATTGTGTTTCATATAAAAATAATGTTTACTTTTTCTGATTATGTTTGTTCCATATAAAGGTATGAGAAAAAATAATTTTACTCTTAAGCAATAATACAGAGATAACTACTATTAATGTTATAGTGTGTATCTTTTCGTTTTCCCCCATTGACCACATATACATAGGTAAAGCAAATATTTTAGCTATAACACTTCTCAGGTGTGGATGTCATTGGCTTGAACATTCATTCAATTCACACTATTATATTACTGATAATGAACTTTTAATATAACGTATTACCTATTTTGTATGACTTGATTTTTAAAATAATATTAAGATATAAAGTTTTATTTTCCTCACAAAGAACTTTAAATTAAACATGAAAGTAAATAAAGATGAGATTTACAGAATGATCAACTACATATAATATACAATAATAGTACTAAAAAGGTAAAGAAAGGCATATTTCTATTTTGAACTAACCCACCTAGAACAACCCCTATAAAAGTAAAAGAAATATGAAAATATATCTATGCATAGTATTGTAGGAGATAATCAGATTGAGAGAAATGACTGGAGAAAATGAGAGCCCAGAAAGAAGCTCAATACTCAAAGCTACTTTCATTTGCTGATATAGAAGTTTGCAGAGCTATGATTTTGACAGCAAAATAAATAAAAATCAACTACAGTGCTCTTATGGTGGGATGCCACATAACCCCCTTCCCCTCCTTCCTACTGTAAACACATACATATTAAGCTGTAATTCCGAAGGCTACACCCACAGTATAACAATGAGCCAAACATAAAACAGCCCTCCTCTAAATTGTAGACCTTGTTTTCATTATAAGAACTTCAATCTTTGAACTTAAATTAAGCTACTCCTGAAGTGGAATGCCACTTGACTCCTAGGAGGGAGAGGGGGATAAACTTCCTGGAGGAAAATATCTTAGCATTCCAATTATTTATAAAAATACAATAAAATAAAATAAGCAATGTTATGACAGAGATATCCAGATATACAAAGAATCAAGACACTGTGAGTAATAATAGGCATAAACAAAGTAACAGGAAATTATTACAGACCGTAAAACAACAATGCTTTCTATGCTTAGATATATAGAGTAAAACTTGAAAATATCCATGAATAGAAAACTCTGATCAGTGACATAGCAGATTTAAAGAAGAGATCAAAGCCTAATGGACAGGTTAACAGCAGATTATGCAGAACTGAAGAGAGAATTAATAAACTAGCAAATAGATCCAAAAAAGTTATCTAGAATAAAGATTAAAACATGGTTAAAAATAAAGAAAGATCACAAAAAGCATAGAGGATGGAGTGCAAAAGTTTAAACATGAGTCCCTGAATGAAAGGAAAGGATGGGTAGAAACAGGATTTGAAAGGATAATAGGTGACAATTTAAAAATAAATCCACGAATAAGTAAAAAAAAATAATAATAATTAGGATAAATTATAATAAATATACACCAAGACATATTATAATAAAATCATAAAAAGGAAAAGAATAAAATTTAAAATATTTAAAGCATTCTGAATAAAGATTACCTCAGTAGAACTGCACTGGATGAAAATGATCCCAGATCAAACTCTGAGATACAAGAAATAGCCATTGACCAAGGAATCAACGTAGGAACTCTGACAATATTTAGGGTTCTCTATTCAAAACATATAACACTCAATGGATTTTCTGTACAGTTCTTCTAGAAGAGTGCTCTATCTTTTCTTTATTCAAGGACCTCTTTGTCTATGAACTAATTAGCATTAGGGGTTGAACAAAGATTACAAGTCTCTATTGTGGCAGCTGAAGAGAGGCTTCTGTTTTGCAGTTAGGGAGATAAAACAGAACCTTATTGGGCCACTTATATATGCTGGTTCCAGGAAACCCATGCTCGTTTAACCATCATTAATAATTCTGTGCACAGACCATGTGATTACCAGGAGGCTGCCATAACCATGCTCACTTCACCTCTTTTATTTAAATGATGCCACTTGACTTCGGACGTCTGAGGTCCTTAGGTACATTCTTTATACTTCTTTTTCATGTCAGCAGCAGTGCAGCCACTCAAAGACTTAGCTTTAAAAATTTTTGATTTTGAGTGACTGGAAGTGGGTTTCTGATTGGGAATCTCACTGCCTTCCGCTTTATCTCAGACAGATGACTAGTGTCAAATTATCCTTATTTTCTTGAGAGCCTGTTGTCTACAACTCACTTTTTAGAAATAATTTCTGTGTCTTGTAGGGTTTGTGATACAATCAACAGCAATCATTAGCAAAAAAGAGGGATTTGTCAGGACACAATTGATGAGTCACTGGACCACAGGCTTGGAAAACAGGCTGGGGTCAGAAAACTCTGAAGGGCTGAGCAGAAGGGGTAACAGTTGTGCTGACACAGGGACAGAAGTGCCATCCATAGTCCTTTATGGTCACAGAGAAGCAAGTCCACTCTTGCCAATGACTTTAGCATGTATTTCCTGCTTTTGATCCTAACAGACTTATAAACACAGCAAATAAACTTTAATATACATATATCCTGTACAAACTTTTGCAAAATATTTGAAAGGTTTTATTTAAAGTAGTTTCCATTATCTTTAAAAAAGAGTTTTTATTTCAAATAGTCTAGTACAGTGGTCGGCAAACTCATTAGTCAACAGAGCCAAATATCAACAGTACAAGGGTTGAAATTTCTTTTGAGAGCCAAATTTTTTAAAACTTAAACTTCTTCTAACACCACTTCTTCAACATAGACTCGCCCAGGCCATGGTATTTTGTGGAAAAGCTACACTCAAGGGGCCAAAGAGCCGCATGTGGCTCGCGAGCCTCAGTTTGCCGACCACAGGTCTAGTTGGCAGATTCACAAGAGAGCAGGGACTAATAATTATCCTATGTTCAAGCATGGCCATCTTTGAACCATTTTGCAACATTCTTAATGAAAGAATTCAGTGTAACTGGGACACTAGATATGTAGACTTCTGCTAAGCAACTGATCTGAAAGGTCATGTGTTATCTAAAGTGTCTTAGGATATCTAAGGGACAATTTTCTGCTTCAGAATCAGATGAATTAATTAGGACATATGTTCTTACTAATTTGGCACCAAAACTGAGTTATCTAAAGATCTAAAATTAGACACACACACATTTGGGAAGACATTTATGAACTGGATGAGTTACGTATCCAATAAAGAGGATGAATATTGGATTAAAAAGTATTTTAAGATGTGGGGAATTAAATTGAGGATGTGTGAAGTATGAAAGTGCAAAGAAACTAAAAGTAATGTATGCTACATGTCATATGGAAAAACCAACAAAGAACCACAAACAAAAAAATAAGCAATATCAATGGAATGTGTTCCTTTTTTTTCTGTTTGAAGCCATAGAGAAAAATATAGGTCAATGATTAATAGTTTCACATGGTGTGACATTCCATGCACAGTCTCAGGGGATTTCCATCTATAAAAGATTATTCTCAGGCACAGACAATGACAAAGAAGACATAATTGGTTGAATTGTAAGAAGTTCTATCTCAAAGAGGAAAGCCACTCCAATTATAGTTAGAGTGGACAATTACTAAGCAATTACTTCAGCTCTCCATAAGGAAAGCAGAAAAGCTTGGACTAAATTTGGGCTAAGAAAGAGAAAGAAAGAGAAAGAAAAGAGCATTCTGTGCCTGTCCCTGCCTTTCACTTTACTTGGAATAGGCTCTCAAGGAATTAGGGGGTAATTTAGAACTAATCATCTGTCTAAGACAGTGGTCGGCAAACCCATTAGTCAACAGAGCCAAATATCAGCAGTACAACGATTGAAATTTCTTTTGAGAGACATATTTTTTAAACTTAAACTTCTTCTAATGCACTTCTTCAAAATAGACTCTCCCAGGCTGTGGTATTTTGTGGAAGAGCCACACTCAAGGGCCAAAGAGCCACTTGTGGCTCACGAGCCGTGGTTTGCAGACCACTGGTCGTGAGCTACATAAAGCAGAAGGCAGTGAAAATTCCCAACAAGAAACCCACATCTACCTGTCCACCCAGCCTCAGGGAGGAGAGGGCATCCCTGTCTTGGAAAGCGGGTGGTCCTGGTGGATGTCCATGTTTGTGATGTCAACGGTGCTGGTGGTGGTTGTGGTGGTGGAAGGGTTTGACAATCCTATTATCTTCCCCTGCTGGTAAAGGGAGACCAATGGCTGAGGGAAGAAAGAAGTACAGCTCCGACAACCAATTCAAACTGTGCTTCATGGCCATGCAAACAGTCTTTCTCAGATTTCCCTTCCTTCATATGCAAAGGCTGAATTTGAAAACATCTAAGGTTCCTTCTAAGCGTGTGCTTCTCTGGTAAGAATAAAGTTTAGTAATGGTGAATTATTTTTCTGGAACATGTTTTTTGTTTATTGCTTTAATTAAAAAAAAATTTTTTTTTAAAGCAGTTTCTTAAAAGAAGCTGCCAAGTTTTTCCTTTTGGTATTTTTGGGCTCTACACTTGCTTGCTTCGATCAGTAGGGGTCAGACAAAGAATAGCTGTATTTTTCCAGTCCAGCTCAGGCTGCAGCTGGTGTTGCCTGACCTGGTGTGAAGATTCTAAATAAGCCACCTGCTATGTACTGTGGATATTTAGGTATGTTTTCAGATGAAGTCTTTTGAATTCCCATTTTTATTGTTATAACATGCACTAATCATTTGTTCATGATGAAAACTCTTTCTCCAGAGGTTAAAGATTAAAGTGGTGAAAATATACTTTTAATATTTATGCCAAAGGTTTTCCCTGAAGACATCATAAAATACATGTAATAGTTTAACCTGTTAACCGGGGAGTTCCCTTTTTAATTATGCAACCTGTAACGGGCGCGTACTCTTTCACTAGGATGTGTCAGTACGTCACTCCCAGAGGACGTAATTTCATATTATTATTATTTTTTTATTTATACTTAATTAAAATAAATGAAATATATATTTTTTGTTTATGTATATATAGTAAAGTACAAAGTAAAATACAAAATTACAAACAAATAGAAAAGAATACCAACAAAAAAATGGAAACATCGAATTAAAAAATGATAAATTTTATAAACAATTATAAAGATTACAAAAAATATATACCGTCCCTCTCAGGGCGCAACATATATTTCAAGGACGTATTTATATGTCCTACCCGTTCCCAATATTGTTTACGTTTGACGTATTTATAGGTCCCGCTCGGTTAAAAGGTTAAAGAAGGTTTTAATGGAAATCTTAGAATCAAATCATCATTAGCAATGTAACTTTTCTCATGCTAAATGCCCCAATTATTTCCCCTTGTCTTTTCATGTTACTAATGATAAAATCAGAAGTATAGCAGGAATAGTAACTATGACCCCACACTCTCAGAAAACCCTTGAAAACCAAATAAAAATAAATTGTAATAAGGTAGAACTAACAAAATTCTTATTAAAGTTACTTTCTGATTTTAAAACTAGGTTGTGGCCTATTTACATGGCTGTTTTTATTTATTGAATGTTAGTAGTAAGAGGCTTGCTTACTTATTCTAGATTACAGTACACCTGGCCACACTCACACACTGTGCACACTGGAATCAATAAATGCTGCATTAAGTTCTTAACTGTTCCATTGTTGTCCAATATGACTTAACCCATTACTGGTTAAACTAGTTAAACAAGAATAGCAGCAGCAGATGAATATTAAAAGAGAATAAAGTGTAGTAAATAGCAATTTAAAAAAATAAAACTAAGGTTGGGTTTATTCTAAGAGCAAATGGGCACATTCCATATTCCTGTGACCTTCCATGGACAATAAGCTAACAGGGTT
Source organism: Pipistrellus hanaki (assembly GCF_964339955.1). Lineage (NCBI taxonomy): Eukaryota > Metazoa > Chordata > Mammalia > Chiroptera > Vespertilionidae > Pipistrellus > Pipistrellus hanaki. The sequence goes on along the minus strand of NC_140519.1, from coordinate 21,445,350 downwards.
CAATTTCCAGTGGAAAAAGTTTCTCTGCAGATAAAATGTACTTCTTACCTTCTATGAAAATAACTTTCTAGATTGAACAAAGTAATTTTAAAGTATCTTTTCCCTTTAAAAATGCATATTGTCTCACTCAATTAAATAAGATTATAATTATAAAGTTACTTTTTTTCAAGAGCAGCTAATGCTATTTTATTTTTATGTTTTTAAATATATTTTATTGATTTTTTTTACAGATAGGAAGGGAGAAGGATAGAGTCAGAAACATCGATTAGTTGCCCGTACTGTGGATGTGCCCACAACCAAGGTACATGCACCTTGACTGGAATCGAACCTGGGACCCTTGAGTCTGCAGACCAATGTCCTATCCACTGAGCCAAACCAGTCAGGTCAGCTAGTGCCATTTTATATTTTGCTGATGTAGCACCACACATACTCGGATCCTTAAGATGCCTGCCCTCCTCTAAAAGGGAGGATTAGCCTGCCGAAACTGGTTTGGCTCAGTGGATAGAGCTCCGGCCTGCGGACTGAAGGGTCCCAGGTTCGATTCCGGTCAAGGGCATATACGTTGGTTTCAGGCACATCCCTGGTAGGGGGTGTGCAGATGGCAGCTGGTTAATGTTTCTCTCTCATTCTCTCCCTTCCTCTCTATAAAAAAAATCAATAAAAAATATATAAAAATAAAGTACATATTATAGGACAAAGTATAGGACATACTGTGAAATATAATACAAACAATTATTTTATAAATAAATAAATAAATGAGAGGATTAATGGAGAAAATCTTCCGTTTCCAATGATATCACTGGACGCCTATCATCCACCAGCTCTAGATTTAGACGGTCTTGACCTGAATAATCATGTGGTAAAGAGGTGCTGAGTCACAGTTCAGGGGGACTTTCCTAAGGAGTTTTGGCGCTGTCACAGTGTGAGCCAGGAGAGGACCATTTTCCCTGCCAGTCATCACAAACCGCACCGACCAGCCAGCGACTGGTCACCGCAGTCACACCTTGCTGCTGAGGGCTGAGGGCTCTGGCTGCAAGGCTGTTCTGATCAGTGGACCTTTAGTGTTTTATTGTTTAGTACACTGCCCTTTAAATTAGCCATCGCCATCTTTAAAAACACACAAAACGCTAGTCTAGAAATCTTTTCTGATTTAGACAGGCAGGATGCCTCTTCATCTATGGGAGAGGATGACTCTTCTCAGAGTACAGAGGTGGGTGAGAGTCCTGGGTGGGGAGGAGGAACAGGACGCACAGTCCCTCCCCTCCCTCCTTCTTGAGGCAGCTGATACAGAAGGAAAATCTCTACATGTTTTTTGCTTTGGGGTAGATGTCTGGTGTTTTTATCCCAAATAGCAGGCCATAATATATATATATATATATATATATATATATATATATATATATATATATATATATACACACACACACACACACACATATATATATATATATATGTATATATATATATATGTATGTATTCCCCCCTCTTAGTGGTTTTACTTTGTGCTTTATCTACAGTCAACCACGGTCAACTGTGGTCTGAAATATTACAAGAAAAAGTCCAGAAATAAACATTTCATAAGTTTTAAATTGCATTACATTCTGAGGAGTGTGATGAAATCTGCCATCCAGCTCCATCCCACCCAGGACACGAATCATCCCTTTGTAGGCACTTCCTGCTACGAATCACTTACTAATCGGCAGTCTCATTATTGAGGTGCCCTGTTTAAGTCTCCCTTATTCTATATACTAACGACCCCCAAGTGCAGGAGTAGCGATGCTGAGAAAGTGCGTATACCACAGAGGAACTGCAAATGTGGTCTCTCTCTCAAGAGAGAGACCACATTTGCATAACTTTCATTACAATATATTGTTTTAATAATTCTATTTTATTAATAGTTATTGTTTTTAACATATTATTGTTATTAATATCTATTAAATGCCTAATTTAGAAATTAAACTTTACCATAGATATGCATGCATAGAAAAAAAACCCATAGCATAAATAGGGTTTATTATTATCTCCTTACTTCAGATATGATAATGAGATGAGAACCTTTATTTTACCTTTATCTCTGAGCAGCCCTTCCACAGGGCCTCTGAGTCTTAGCGGGGAATGTTGTCCTCCTGAATCTCTGGGGGCCAGGCCTGTGGTCATTGTGTCACAACAAAGAACCCAAGCTCCCGGGAAGTGGAAATCAGAACTACGCGTTATTTAAGATTGATCTTCATGCTGAAGCTGGTTTGTCTCAGTGGTAGAGCGTCAGTCTGCGGACTGAAGGGTCCCAGGTTCGATTCCAGTCAAGGGCATGTACATTGGTTGCGGGCACATCCCGGGGGGTGGGAGGAGGGAGGTGCAGGAGGCAGCTGGTCGATGGTTCTCTCTCATCGATGTTTCTGGCTCTCTGTCCCATTCCCTTCCTCTCTGTAAAAAAAAAAAAAAGAAAGAAAAAGAAAAGAAAAAGAAATCTATAAAATATATTTTTTAAAAAAGATTGTTCTTTGGCACATCTTGCATCCTTGCAACCTTGAAAAATACCACGGGGGACTATTGATCTCACTGCTGTATTTAATATGAGAAAATATATGACAAGGGGGTGACAAGTGCCATAAATCCTGGTCTCATTCCTTTTCTTAACCCTCAGCTTCCCTCAAGAAAGGATGGACTGCCGGAACCGGTTTGGCTCAGTGGATAGAGCGTCGGACTGCGGACTGAAAGGTCTCAGGTTCAATTCCAGTCAAGGGCATGTACATTGGTTGCGGGCATATCCCTGGCAGGGGGTGTGCAAGAGGCAGCTGGTCGATGTTTCTCACTCATCGACATTTCTAGCTCTCTATCCCTCTTCCTTCCTCTCTGTGGAAAAATCAATAAAATATATTAGAAAGAAAAAAAAGAAAAGAAAGTATGGACTCCTGAATGGAGAGAACAGATTTCTTTCTTTTTTTAGGTTTTAATGTTCCTGAATTGTATACCAAATAGCATCCAGGACACAATTCTTAGTGTCCAAATTATGAACGTCTAACACATTTGATCTTCTATTTATTTCATTCTGAGGGCACCCTGCAGGGGAAATGTCTTTCTATCTGTCACTCTCCCAAATTCTCCACCCAACTATCTAAGCATATTTTTCATTATGTCTCCAGCTTAATTCTCTCGCTCCAATTTCTCCTTTCTTTGTTCCTAGAGACCCTTAAGTTCTTCAATGCTCACTTTCACTACCCCTAAATATGAGGGCTGCATACAATAAACTATTCCCCAGTCAAGGAGGCACCTCCAAATACAACCTACTCTCAAAGGATCACAACTCCTTTACCCTAGGCCAGTTGTAGGCAAACTCATTAGTCAACAGAGCCAAATGTCAATAGTACAATGATTGAAATTTCTTTTGAGAGCCAAATTTTTTAAACTTAAACTTCTTCTAACGCCACTTCTTCAAAGTAGACTTTCCCAGGCCATGGTATTTTATGGAAGAGCCACACTCAAGGGGCCAAAGAGCCGCATGTAGACCACAGCTCTAGGCAGTTCCGTCACAATAGTATCATCTAAGCAACAATCACATATCCACACCTTTCAGGACTTTCTAAAGCAAGTGATAGATGCTAAAATCTGGCAGGCTTCTTCTAAAGTGTATCTTTCTTTCTTTTTTTTTAAAAAAAATATTTTCTTGATTTTTTACAGAGAGGAAGAGAGAGAGCTAGAAATATCAATGAGAGAGAAACATCAACCTACCGAGGATGCGCCCACAACCAAGGTACGTGACCTTGACCGGAATCGAACCTGGGACCTTTCAGTCCGCAGACCAACACTCTATCCACTGAGCCAAACTGGTTTTGACTACAGTGTATCTTTCAATGGCCAAGATTTCAGTTGCAAAGATCCTGAGTCCAACAATTGTTTTTGCAAAAATGCCTAAGCTGAAAAACTAAATCCCCTTAAGTTCTAAAGCTTTATAATTCTTTCCTCTCTACTATGATGGAGGAATATGGTAGAGATAGAGGGTTTGGCTATGGTAGTGGGTTAAATAGTGGTCTCCAATAAGATATATCTAAGCCCTAAGCCTCAGTACCTGTGAATGTGATCATCCTGGATTTAGGGTTGGCCCTAAATCTAATGCTAAGAGTCCTTATAAGAAGGAAGGAAGACAGACACACACAAGGGAGAAGGCCGTGTGAAGAGAGGGGCAGAGATTGGAATACTGAGTTACTAGTCTAAGGCAAGTTATGTCATTGATTGCCAGCAACCATCAGAAGCTATGAGAATTGCATAGAAGAGATTCTCCCTTAGAATCTCCAGAAGAAAGCAACCCTGCCAAAACTTGATTTTGGACTCTCACCTCCATAGCTATGAGAGAATAGATTTATGTGTTTTTTTTTTTTTTTGTTTTGTTTTTTAAGGCAATTACTCTGGGCCTTAACAAACAAAGATAGCTACGTTAACGGAACTAATAGGGATGCTCTCTTTCCATTGTACTATCTGTGTCCATGACAACAGACCTAATTGTTTCTAGAGACCAGAGTATCAAGATTGTCATGCCATTACCAACACCTATGCATGCCTGATCTGGATGGGGAAGATTGCTCTCCTAAGGATAACTCTTCTTTGGATAGTGGTGTGACTTTAGGTGGTACACACTTGACCAAATTATTTAATTAGGTTTAGACATAGCAGAGTATTTTATGCTCATTGTTGTGTTGTTTGTGCCCTTTTTCATCAGCATGAATACATTTTAGCTCTTTGAATAACCATGTACTGTATTTTGTAATGTTTGCCTCCTTCCCAGCACCTAATATACCTTGCAAACAGCAGGTGTTTACCAGAAGTGGGTGTGACATGCCTCAGGATCATCCTCTTCAGTATGAAGCATCCCCAAGTTATAACAAGCACACAAATATTGTAAAGGAATCAAGAGGCTGATGAGACAAAGATAAAAAATGGCTTGGGGATGGAATTTATAGTGTCATGTAACTATGTTGGTGATACTAAATGTTAAACATTCTAAATAATGAACAAGAAACGTTAATCATTAGTTAATACCCCGTGGGAATGACAAGAAGTAGTGCTTAATAGCTGTAGCCGAATACCTCTATGCAATAAGCAATGTTAGAGATGAGATGGATAGTGTGGCTTTAGGATGTACAACCGGGAGTGTAAATTTTCCCCATCTTACTCATCCTTTGTGTGAGTGATGCTAAATGAAAGTCCGAGAGAATTGGAGTAATAAAGCATCACAAGGTACACTCTATTTATCACCATGGGAACTCCAACATGCTGGAGTTTCCAAGAGCCTCACAAGATGAGAACTCTGTATTAGGAAACATTTGGAACTGGGAGGCAGGTCAGCAGAGACTCAGGACACAGTGATTGTGGGAGGACAGGGACTGGATGAAAACAAGAGGGCAGGAGTAAAGGCAAGTGCGTGCGGCACTGGCCCAGGGCTTCAACAGCAGATCGTATCTATTGTAACATCATGAACAAATCCTATCCAGCGCATGGGTCAATACCCTACTACCTCAACAGGAGTTCTATTGAACCTGGGTAGTGACACCATTTCGACAGCAATGAGGGAAAATGACATTTTAATGATGAATTAAGTAATCCTATCTCAAGAACAAAAGGTATATTTCTGTTTGTTCAAGTCTTCTTTTGTCTCTTTCAGGAACTTTTTAAAGTTTTCCCTACATAGGTTTCACAATTTTCTTCTTAAGTTTATTCCTAAGTGTTTTGAAACATATTTTGCTTTTGGAAACGGGGGCTCTCTCCAATATCATATCTTCTAACTGGTTATTGTTTGTAGATATAAAGCTATTGATCCCCCTTATGTTAATTTGACATTCTGCTTTATCACAGAGTTATTTTATGGAGTCTAATTTAATTTTGTTGAAAAAAAGAAGGTTAAAGAATTTCTTTCATTGTACTATATTTCTTTTTTTTTAAATTATTTTTATTGCCGGGACTGGTTTGGCTCAGTGGATAGAGTGTCTGCCTGCGGACTGAAAGGTCCCGGGTTTGATTCTGGTCAAGGGCATGTACCTTGGTTGTGGGCACATCTGTCCCTCTCAATTCCTCTCTGTGTAAAATCAATAAAATATATTTTAAAAAATTATTTTTATTGATTTTAGAGAGGAAGGGAGAGGGATAGAGAGAAATAGAAACATCAATGATGAGAGAGAATCATTGATCAGCTGCCTCCTGCATGCTCCCGCCCTGGGGTCTGAGTCCATAAGCAAGGCTTGAGCCATTAGACGGAATCAAACCCGGGACCCTTCAGTCCACAGGCCAATGCTCTATCCACTGAGCCAAACTGGCTAGGGCTGTACTATAGTTCTATACCATTATGAGTTAAATAAATTTTTGGAGGTAAAATGCATTTTTGCTTCCTAACTGCCAAGTTACAAAGAAACGTTTAGAACATAACTATGTTTAAATGGGCAACTGCTTGAATATTTTAACTGTGAAAATAAAAAAATTAGAAAGTGATGTTATTTAAAAAAACATAGCATGATATTTATCATTCTAGTTGTATAGTCATTTTTATGGTATGAATTTAGTGCTATTCCCTTGAATAATTTTTTAACTATAGTTCTGTGTTGAAAAGATTAGAATTGCACATGGAATTTGATATAATTTCCCCACCTTTGCCACATTCAACATTATACTAAATGCTCTGTGTACTTAAACTTTATTCTGAGCATGTTGCCTTTCTGCAATCTTTGCAATCAAAGAAACTGGGCGAATCTTTGCTAAGGCAGCAACACTTGTTTAATGTGCAATAAATATGATCTAGAATATTTTAGACTTATTTCTTCACAGACCAGTAAGATGTAATTTTCCTCAACTTAGTGCATTGATTTTATAGCCCTTGTCATAAAATCTCAGGCCTGGGAAGTCCCTTGAGAAGTAACTATTCAGTACCTCTGGCTCCACAGAGAACCAAAGAACTTGGCACCCTGCAATTTTCTTCAGAAACACATTTTAGTGTTTAATAATCCATAAGATTCTCGGAAAATTTTTCTTGTACCCATATTAAAATGCCAATGGTGCATAGATTTTTTGAGTTTCAATCCTAAGTGACTGGAATAAATTATCTTTTCTAGGGAAGCAGACATCCACCTTGGAGCTGAATAAGTGCTGTCTGTGTGAAATAAACTGAGAAGATTGCCTTTCTGGGCTGGGGCAAAAGATTTTCGATCGAGGGCCCAACTCCACAGAGTGTTTGTGCTGCAGGAATCTGGGCAATTATCATCCAATGATCTTAGTGGCAACCCTCTTGGACTCTCACGGGTAATATTAGCCCTGGGACCGAAACTGACAACACAAGAGGAACTGTGATACCCAGTCGAACAAATTGTACTTGTACCGTGTGTGATGATCTCAGCAGGCACACTGCATCTGAGCAAAGGTGGGCAAGCTGAGCCATGCTTCCGGTTGGTGCTTCTGCCACCTGAGCAGAGATCCCTTATCATCAGTGCCTACCCCGCCAGCACTGTGAGATCCCTTACCATTAATGCCTATACCATCAACACTGTGAGATCCCTTACCATTAATACCTATTCCGTTAGCACTGTGAGGTCCCTAACCATTAATGCCTAACCTGTTAACACTATGAGATCCCTTACCATTAATGCCTATACCATTAGCACTGTGAGGTCCCTTACCATTAATGCCTAACCTGTTAACACTATGAGATCCCTTACCATTAATGCCTATACCATTAGCACTGTGAGATCCCTTACCATTAATGCCTATACCATTAGCACTGTGAGATCCCTTACCATTAATGCCTGTACCATTAGCACTGTGAGATCCCTTACCATTAATGACTACCCCGTTAGTACTGTGAGATCCCTTACCATTAATGCCTATACCATTAACACTGTGAGGTCCCTAACCATTAATGCCTATACCATTAACACTTTGAGTCATTTCTAAGGCAAGACCTTCTTTTTTTTTTTTTTTTTTTTTTTTTTTTTTTTTTTTAAAAAACACACACAAAACAACAACTTGTTCTTCAAAGGCTCATTTACCTTGATGATTTCTGGTTGTGGATAGGAACATCCTTGATTAGGGACTTGTGATTTTCATCTTTATGTCCACTGCCTAGCACATTTAAGAACTCAATCAAAATGTGTTGGAGTTAATGATTGATTAAATGAATGAAATACTAAATCTATTCTTTCAGAAAATAATGTTAATGCCTTCATACACTAAAATAACTTTATTTAATGTTTAATAGTAACTCTTAACAAATAAGATTCTCAAATTATCTGTGTGCTTGCATTGATATATTTACAGGTTTCTAAATAATGATAGGGAAATAGTATGCAAATTCAAAGTCATCAATTTTTCAAAAATAAATATCAATCTATCTGTAAGAAGGCATAGCATCCTTCAAGAATAATTATTATAAAATATGGGCATTTTTAAAGGTTTGGTACTGATGCTAGAGTTCAGGAGATTGGGGAACTGGATAATTATCTACTAATGCTTCCTACTGCCTGGTAAGTTTTAATAGGATAATTACGAATATTCTCCATTATTATTCTTAATGATAAGCCATAATGGACAAAACATTTCTAGCCAATTTTTCTTCTCTGGTCTGGTTAGGATGTAGTAGGCAGGTAAAGGGACCATTTAATTATGCAAAAAAACCCAAAACACCCACTTACTGAAAGAAAAATCTGTTGGATTTTTATTACAAATATGAGGCACTTTAAATGGATAAGAGATGCTACTGCACACAATCGACATTGCTGCAGAGATGACCAAGTGAAGGAATTTCTGCTCAGTCATTTGTTATCAAGGCTCAAGACAAACAGAAGTTTCTGCTAAAATTTCTCCTTATTGCTTGCTCATCTTCTTTGACTTGCTAAATTCACATTTAAATCAGTTCCACATGTTCTCAGTTTAAACTACAACCAGATTTTTAATCTCACCCACTTCCCAGATAGGAAAACGACTCCACGTGATGTTCAATGATTCCTTTTCTGCTCATGCTTGATAGAGAATATACACTTACAATATGTGTTGAACAGAAAAAGCTTCAAATGGCAAGGCACACTTCACAGTTATGTTCCAGTGGCAGGTGGAAATGATAGCATCCTCACACTCTAAAATTGGACAGAGCTGGGCTTGAATCCTCGTTCAGTCAACCACTGTGTGCGCTTCAAGAACCTATTCCAACTCTGGGCTACAGTCGGGAGTAACAATAGTAACAGTTTTAAAGGGCTGTGGTGAGGATGAAATGAGATAACACATAGAAGTACCAATAGCAAGTCAGGTGCCACATAGCATGCCACTTCATCCTCACAATAGCTCTGGACAATCAGGATTCTTATAAGGAAGCACTGATGATCAACTGAGACATAGTAAGTTCTTACTAAATATTAGTATTTTTGTTGGTATAGATGGAAGGCATGTGTTACTTGAATACAAATACACTAACACTGGCAGTCAACAAATATTGCATTAACCTTGGAACTAGGCTGAATGCTTTACATGATTTTCTAAATTAATCCTCACGCTCTCTCTCTATAATACGAACATCACCCCCGTTTTGCAAATAACCAAATCGAGGCTTAAAGAGTTTAAGATATATGAGGTACTAAAGCTACAAAGCAGAAAAGGCCAAGGTACAAACCCAGCAGCCTGATTTTATAGACTGGGGAAGTAACCCGTGTTCCTCTGCACTGACTTTAATCCTTTTTCTAATATCCAGGTTATTAAATCAGCAACAGGAAATGGATTCAACAAAGAAGCAGGTTGTGGAACAAGAGAAAAGAGCATCTAGAGTAATTCAATTTAGCATGTTCATATTAATCTTCCAATAACACTAAGCCAAGCACTTGGGAAATACAAAGTAATACACTTAACTGACTCGAAGATGCCACCGTTTGTCATAGGGATCATTTTATTTTCAATTACGGAAAAGATTGCCCAATATGACCGAGGTGTAACTGGAGACCCTACGTTAGGTTGAGACAAGGGCTGTGTACTCAGCATAAGAGCGAACAAGAAATGAACCTGACAAGAAGAAAAGGAAAAGGAAACTTAAATGTCTCCATCTCATTACTGGCAAGAGAGAGAAAACAAATTTCTCCTGAAGATTTAAAGCTGGTGCTCACTCATCCTTGGGGTCTAAACATGCACTCCAAGTTTGACCTGAAACGGTTTCAGGATAGAAGTTTCTAACAGAAGCAAACTCAGCCCCTCTCTACAAGCACTCATTGCAGTTCAGCGACTTGACTGCCAGGGATTGTAAAATGCATTCTGACTTCAGAGATGTTACAAGGTGAAAAATGCATCTCGGCACGGATGAAAGAATATGAGCTGCTCTTTCTGCCATAAAAGACCTTACGGATGTCTAACCTCATTATGATTAACAAGATAAAACACAAACATTGACACAAGTTATTACATCCAAGCGCAAAACGAGTGTTGAGGATGTGTAGGGAAATGAGAATTCAAAATGGACAAACTTCTGGGAATATCAGCAAGGCAAGAAGTCCTCATGGGAAGGTGAGACTCAGTCTTGATACTTGGGTTGGAATTTGATGAGAAAAAGAGGAAGGATGACATGGGTAACAAGGTTAAATTACAGTATTTTCAGCCGGAGGAAAAGAGGAGACACTCTAGCTGGAGTAGAGACTTGTAATGAGTAAATATTACTGAAGACTTTTAAGAGGAGACCAAGGTAAAGAATTTGGAAATAAAAATAATATTATTTATTTATTCAGTTAGCCACTTGATCAATTAATTACCCAACCAACAACCATTAAGCAACTGGTACATACCAGGTACTATGCTGAAAGCTAAGAATATAATGATGAAAAACACACTTACCTTGGCCTATAAGTTACCTTATTAAGTGGAACAGTCAAGTAAACACTGGGATTATACCAATGTATGTCCTCTCACAATATCTACAATTTATTGAGCAACTGTATTTCCCAGGTAAAAAAAAAACAAAAGGAAAAACAAACAAACTATATTTCTCTAGGTACTGAAGAAATGAAACAAACAATGTAGGATTTGCCAAGCACTATATCTCGTTATTCTGGCTACAGTGATTGATTCAGCGGTAGACATGTGATTTAACTCAATTCAACAGGAGTGAATTTTCAAATTTTACTTAAAATTGTGGGATGACACAGACATTTTACTTTCATCCAAATGATATGGGGTACAGAGGCCTGACACTGTAGCTGCCATTTTTAGTAACACTAACAGAAAGAAAGAAAGAAAGAAAGAAAGAAAGAAAGAAAGAAAGAAAGAAAGAAAGAAAGAACCAAAGAATTACAAAGACACAGAAACAAAGTCCCAATAACATCATAATCCTAAGGGTCAAGAATATACATTATTTTTTAAAATATCTTTTTATGAATTGAAAAGAGAAGGGGAGAGGGAGAGAGAGAAACAACAATGATGAGAGAGAAGCATTCATCAGCTACCTCCTTTATGACTCACACTGGGGATCGAGCCACAACCTGGGCATGTACCCTGGCTGGGAATTGAACCGTGACATCCTGGTTCATAGGTCAACACTCAACCTCTGTGCCATGCCAGCTGGACTAAGCTAATACATTCTTATTTATTGTTTAGGTCAGGCGAGTTATTTTTTTCTGCTTGTTTGCAATATAACATATCTATACTAATATAGAAACACTCTGTATTCTGTGCTTAAAAAGTACTTCATTATGAATTGATATTTATTTTTCTCTAACCTATATATGTAAAACCCTAAGCAGTTTAACAACCGAACAACCAGTTGCTATGACGTGTGCTGACCACCAGGGGTGTGCGTGGAACATGACAGGCATCGGTTGTGGCAAGATGGTGGAGCAGGTGAGCAGGGGCACCAGACCAAGGCAGGGTGCTGGTTGCTGTCATCAGGGTGAGCCTCTCATGGTTACTGAAAATTCTTTGCTTCCTCACACAACGGTCCCATCCAGTGCTCACACCTGCTGCCAGTGCTCAGCATTGTTCCCAATTGCTCAGGACTATAAGCAGGTGTGAGCAGTGGCTGCTGGCCCCGATTTCCCATCAGGGCTTCTCCACCTCCCCCTGCTCCTGAGGAGTGAACAGGGTAGCAGCCACTTGCACCTGCTGACAGTGCCAGCTCCACCCCCACTTGCTGGTGCACCAGCCCCAATTACTCCACGCTATCAGGGGTGGGAGTGGGGCCAGTACCATCAGCATGTGGGAGCAGCAGCCATGGGAGCAGGGCTGCCATCAGACAGGGGACGGGTGATGAGGGGCCTGTGGCCAGGCGGGGATAGGGAGGATTGGCCAAGACCTGCCCCTGTGTCCACTGCAGCCTCGCCGCGCACAGTTCCTTTCAAGGTGCACAAATTCTTACACTGGGTCCCTAGTTTTTAAATAAAAACACTTGAGGTAAATAGGCATTTTTAAGTCCACATCGTTTTTTAGTTATAATTTTACTGTAAGCAGTGTGTCTAGAAAAGATTCTAGTACAGTCTGAATAATCTTCTACTATAACAAGTGTTTACTTACCTATAGTATTAAATCAATATAATCGTGATACTAAAATTTCAGTTTTACACAGTTTAATGTTAAACCTCTGAAGAGCACTTGAAGGAAGTAAGAATGTCTTGAGCATAAACAGATTTCTTAAAACTACAAAGTTGCCAGATAAGCTCTTTCTGTCAAAAAAGAAAAAGGAAAAAGAAAAAGAAAAGGGAAAAAAAAAACCTAAAAAAACCCTCAATTCCTGAGAGAAATTAGGATAAGAGGAAGTCTAATTGCATTTGGTGTTATGCAAATTTGGTTGAGCCCCTTTTTACATTTCCCATGTAGATTTGACATTTAAAATCTTTGAGAATGAAGGCAGCACACTGACAATTTTTATATAAGGTGAACATGTCAACAAAACATAATAGTGACCTAAGATGCACCCTAGCAATACCACACTTTCATTATTCACAAACTTAATTATGAATATTTAACTTTTGAGGACTGAATCAAATATGTATCCCCTAGGATTTTGGTTACCTACTTTCACATAAGATTCCAAATCATGATATTAATATCAACCAGGGTTCTTAGTCACAAACATCAGAATTAGTTCTAACTTGAGCAAAGGGAATTGTTTATAAGAAAGAATATTAGGATGTGCGTGTATCTGTGTGTCTAATCCTATGTATGAGGACTCACAGAATTGATAGGAAGTTAACATAGCAAGCTTGGAACAGGAAGAAGCAAAGGGAGAAATGTAGGGAGACATGCATGCATACATCTCTAAACCATAACAACCTGGGCAAAATTCCCACCTTTATAAGAGGGGAGGAAGGCCTCTTAACTTCCCACCTCTTACTACCTCACTTGGTCAAGATGCAAGCTCCCAGGAGATATGGATCATGTTGAGGCAGGATAGTTAGAAGGTAGAAAAATTCCTTGGCAAGTGGAATGGGAAAACTGAAACAGATAGTTGAATGGCCGAGCCATTGACTGCCAGATAAATCTCAAGGTCTTATCTTCCCCAACCAAGGACACTTTGGAGCAAATAATTTACACATTCCAGACCATGCTGGGGCAGACCCACCTCAGTCTGGTCCCTCTTTGGTAACACTGTTTGGAGGTGAAGCTGACTAGAGAATGACCCTGATCCTTCTATATGCTGAATTTTATGCATCAGCAATTAAAGAACACACCTGGAAAGCTGATGAAGAGTCTATTGAGATCCTTCTTTGAGACCTCCTCTAAAATTCCTACATTAGAAAGACAAAGGACCCAGTTCATGCTCTCCCTGGAGCATGCCCTACCTTACCCCCACTTTTTACTCAGGAATATATCTTTTTTTCCTTTCTCCTAATCTCTAAAGTAGGGGTGTCGAACTCAATCAGAGAAGGGGCCAAAATCTAAAATCCAGCCTAAATCGTGGGCCGAATGGTTTACTGAACAGTCATAAACTGACAATGTCATAAACTGACAGCGGAGTGCAGTGATGACAGCGTGGTGCGGGCCACATTGCAAGGCCAGGCGGGCTGGATTTGGCCCGCAAGCCTTGTGTTTGACACATGTGCTCTAAAGATTCCCAGGAGACTTCCAACCAGGGGAACAGTGGGCAAGAGCTGAACCCTTTGAACCTGCCTCTGTAACTTGTTCCCTGAGCACAGCACGGCTCACTTATTCTGCCTCTGTGACGTTCTTTCTAAAGGGCCAAGGCAGTCTTGCCTAGGCTCAACTCTTCCTCAGTTTCCAAAGGGCTAAAGCAACTCCATCTAGGCTCACTCCTGTTGCTGTGATCATGCCTCTCTTACCTTAAGCCCTTCTTTGTTCCACTGTCCCCAGGTTTAGTAAATATACTAAAACCACCTGGACTTGTGTTGTGAGACCTTTCCTGCATGAAATCAAGAACCCCCATATTCCTGGCCGTGCTGGGGCTGATTCGCGTAGGTCCAAATCCCTATCTAGTGACTGTGAAGCATGGTGGTCCCTCCTTTGGAAAACTGATGTTTGAAACTGCTGTTTGAACTACTCCGCTATTCATAGACAGGCTCTTATTCTGTAAAATATAACTTTGTTTTTTAACTTAAATAATAGAAAAGATAAACTTAATTGTCTGACCTTGCAAGCTAGCCATTTAACATAGGAGACTGATATGCTGATACTGATGCCAGGTGTCTGTATAGATATATACTTAAGGTCATAGTTGTCTGTATAGATATGATATGTACTCAAGGTTGCAAGTTGTCTATATAGATATGACAGGTGTATGTTAGATATGATATATACTCAAGGTCACAAATTGTGTGTAAAAATAACTTACACAAGGACCTGAAAAGATATAAAAAGTGAATGCTTCCTCCTTTGGGTGTTCAGAATTTGACAGAGGTAATCTGCTCTGAACCTGCACGTGATAAAGATGACTCCTAACTAATTGGCTCATTAAGGCATCTTGTCCTGCTCGCTGATTTTTGATACAACTGTATGGCCAAATGGAGGCAACATGCAGGAAACAGAGAAACTGTCTCTTTGGCTTGTACTTCTGTAATGAGAAGTGGACACCTGGAGTCACTCTCCCCCAGAGAAATTGGGGTACCAGTAGGAAGGAGCCTGGACTCTATCTAAACAAAATGGTTCAATTGGCAACCAACTATCTACTACTATAAACAGGGATTCAGATAACCAGGATACCTGGTACTAACGGAATAAACAGCATTGTCACTGGCATTTTGTTTTGCTATTTTAAGCTGGTCAGAAAACGAAAGTGTTTCTAGAAACATACATCTCAAAGGTAAAATGCTATTACTCTGGTAGGCCAATGGTGGAAAAGGAATAACGTGGAGGTAAGATTTGTGATCATGCTGTGTGCCTTCTTTGAAATGTTGTAGGACGGAAAAGCCTTGAGGTTGCAAACCTGCAAGCTATGTGCTGGCACTTAAAGAGCTTCGCCCCTTCAGTCCCACGCAAATAATAAGGAGCAAGCTTCCTAAGAGAAGTGGGCTGACACCTCAAGTTCGCCTTTACAAGGGAAAAGAAGATGAAGTGAATTAATTCACACAAAAAAAATGCTTTTATCACAAATATCACACTGAGCAAGAAAATAAGGGAGTGTGTTAATTTCAAGTCTTTGTTCTCTAGATTTCTAGTAAACAAGGTAGTTTATTCTTCTTATTTATGTAATCTCCATGGTGCTCCCGTAGGTATGTAATTAAGTTTGTTTTTCTCCTATTAGATCTAGTTTAATTATTAGATCAGCCGAAGAACCTAGGAGGAATGAAATGAAAGCATTTCACCCCTGTTTTTCCTCACATCCTGCCTTGGCTAAATTGGATTATTTGAAGCTAGCCGAAGAAGAGAGAGTTCATCCTTAGACTAAAAGCCTGGGGACAACAGCCTCCAGCTTTCTTTGCTTCAACTGTAGCTAAGCAACACAAAAGAAATGGCAGCACAAGGAAAGGGGAAATGCATCATTGTTCCTTAACAACCAGTCCATTTCCTAAACGCTCAGAAGAATAGTGGTAGAAGAGCAATCATACTTTCCTGTAACAGTGCCCTTTGTACATGTAAGTCACCAGTGCAATATCTAAATACTCAGTGAATTCTGACAGTTCCACCCACCATCACAGGACAGCCCTCAGAGGAATCGGTGCAAAACACAGTCATTCAGCTACCCAAATGGAAGGACCCAGAGAAAGTATAATGTGAAGTCACTTTGGCCCTTGGATATAGCTTTGCACTGTGTATCTTTCCCCTTATTCTTTACTAGAGGCCTGGTGGATGAATTCGTGCATGGGTGGGGTTCCTCGGCCTGGCTGGCCATCAGGGCTGATCGGGGCTGTCCTGCCCAGTCCTGATGGGGCCTATGGTTGCTGTCCGGCCTGGAAGGAACCATGGGAGGTTGGCCAGCTGGCCGTAGTGGGACTGTGGGAGGGCTCCAGGGTGTGTCTGGCCCGTCTTGCCCAGTCCCTATTGGCTGGACACCAGTAGCAAGCTAACCTACCAATTGGAGCCTCTACCCCCGGTGGTCAGTGCACATCATAGTGACTGGTCGAGCTGTCGACCAAACAATCGACCAATTGGTTAGACACTTAACATATTAGGCTTTTATATAAAGAGATTCTGTGTGTGTGTGTGTGTGTGTGTGTGTGTGTGTGTGTAAGCCAGCATGATTAGATACATTGCACCAATTTATTCAACAAAACTCATTTCCCTCAAACAGAGGAAAAAATGTAAATTTAGAAAAGTCTTTAGCTACATTAAATTTGATTCACATTCTGACATAAGCAAGATTAGTTTGAGAGTAGTAAGGAGGACACTAGTACAAAAGCATTGCTAGGGTTCTGCTATATCACCTTTGCTCCTGTTTCATTTGTCTAAGAAAGTCAGAGTCCAGTCCACGTTCAAGGGGAGTAGAGAAAGCTCTTGTCCACTATTCATCATCTCCTGTCCCTGTAGCCCAAGCATATCAAACTCAAAGACTAACACAGGCCAAATGAATGAGCATGCAGCCCATGGGCCTCGAGTTTGACATGCTTGCTGTAGTCCATGAGTGTCTCTCTTTTTCATTTTCACCTTATTAGCCCTAGCCTCTTAAGAAATGGTGATTTTTGGAGAACTTTTCATGTAAATATCCTTATTTTACTCTGACTTGATTCATAGATTGGTTTAGAATTTAACCAAGGTAAAAAATACTTTTCCAGCCAAATTTTGAAGGTATCCCTCCCTCCAATGTCTTCTGTAACTGCCAAGAAATCTGATGAGAGTCTAAAATTTGATCCTTTGTATTGGACTTGACTCTCTTAACTTAAGAAACTGTGACTCAGTTTCCCTCTCTGAAAAACGTACAATAATCCTACATTTTGATGTGCAGTGTGTAATCACACAAGAAGGAATTGTGTGGAAAGTGCTTGGCAGAATGGTAGTGTAATTCATTGACCTTCTTTCACCAACATAATTAAAAATGAGACCAAAAAAACCCCACAACAAAACACACACATAAAAGAGGAACAAGGGCTTGGCATGTACCAGACCACTCCTCATTACCCAACATAAGCAACCTCTTCAAAACACCTTCCGAAATACTTTGCAAATTGACAGGATGAAAATGAAAAAAAGATAGTAAAAAGAAAATAGCTCTGGGGCTTGATTTTTATTTTCCCAGTTTTGGAAGGGAATTTTCTCACCCTACTGAAAAACCTTTATCCCTCTTGACCAATAGTGGTGGTTCGACAGATGCCTGGCAGTGATTACAGAAGTTCCAGGATTAGCCGGGACCGGTTTGGCTCAATGGATAGAGCATCGGCTTGGGGACTGAAGGGTCCCGGGTTCGATTCCGGTCAAGGGCATGTACCTTGGTTGCGGGCATATCCCCGGTAGGGGATGTGCAAGAGGCAGCTGATCGATGACACTCTCTCATCGATGTTTCTAACTCTCTATCTCTCTCCCTTCCTCTCTGCACAAAATCAATAAAATATATTTAAAAAAAAAAAAAAAGAAGTTCCAGGATTAAATGTTCCAGGAGAGCTTTTGGATCACTGCCATGCTTACTCTGTTAGGAGAAAATTCAGATGAACATTCCTATCATTGAAAGTCCAAACTTTCATTTCAGTGAGAAGGCTAAAAAGGGCTAATTCCAATGTAACCCTGATATCTGGGGGCTAGCAATTGGAATCCATGCCAGCAAGCTCAGTGTACATTCTTGATAACCTATAATTAAGTCACTACCTCCTTCCCAGATACTGATCTTGCAGAACCTATTACAGAGGCCATAAAACTGTGAACAGTGCACTGTCCGGAGGGAGGGTTATTAACACTGGTGCCAGGCCAAACCATCAGATATGGCCTGGAGCCCAAGATCTGGGGTCCTTCTTGGAAGGCCCACAAAAAGGACCGGAAGCATAATCTATATTTGCAGGACAAAGACCACAGGGAGATATAAAAAGATGCCCTCTGCATGTTTCTTCGCTCAGATTTGGAAAGTTAATCCCTGAGTCTGCCAGCATAAATAAAAAGTGTCCCTCCTTTTCTTTAAAGCATCGTTGGTTTTCTTTGGTCTTCTGCAACAACAGAGGTGATACCAATTAAAGAGAGGATGCGATGACATGATTGAGCTGCCATGAAAATCTGAAAATTGGATAAAATATTCATTACAAACCTCCCTCAAGAAAGGTTGTCTCCCACTGCTAATTAGTGGTGAATATTAGAGGATTAGGGAAGTTAATCCAATATGAGATTTAAAAATTTGTACTCTATTTTATCCCTGAGCATTCTCCCTCAGCAATTCAGATGATAAAGAGGTGTTTAAAAATGATGTAGTATCTCTTTATCATGCAAATATGAAGTGTGAATACAAATTAAATCACAAGTTATACATTAAAGAAAAATAAAAACATTAAAGTTATTCTGAAAAAAATCTTACTGTTCCCAGAGGAAATTAACCTTGCAAATATGTTCCCTTTTCCTTTCAGAAAAAAATTTATTTTTTGCAGGTGCAGATAGAAAATCAGAAAATATGATCAGAAAACATCTTATTGTTTACCATGGGTATTCTGTGACTTTGAAGAGTGCAGTCTCCATCAAGATTCTACACAAATACAAAGCAGGAAGAGACATGGCAAAGTATTTCAGTCAATCATCACTGTTACTTGTGCTTACCGCAGTTTTTTTTCCCCTAATTTTAACACATGCTTATTGAATTTATTAAAAATATAGGACCGGAACTGACATTGTGTTCCTCTTGACCAGGCCCATGAAATAAAATGATAAGCAAAACAATGTCAGGTCTCAGACCACACTTCCAAACGCTAACTTAGAATTTAATCTCTACCTGCCACATACCAGTCTTTAAGAAAGTCTTTTTGCATGTAATTGTTTTGTGGTTTTATAAGTGAACTGAGTGAGACCTGCTGAACTATGCTCCAACTTCAAAAAAATAAAAGTTACTTATCATAAGTGCGATAATAGTTGTATGGTCATTCTGTGTTTCTGCCTTAACTAAGGCTCAGACATTGATAAAATTATGAAATTAAATACCTGGTAATGAGATATATAACAATGCACAAGAGCAAATAGTGGCTGGAGGCACAGGGACCAATTAGGATGTTGGTCCTCTATCTAAGACAGAGGAAATGATCACGGGAATCTGGGAATCTAGTTTGTAGGAGGAAGGAGAAATAGCAATGTGCTGAGAGAAAACTGAGGTTTGAATGATAACTTCGTTACCTAAAGCAAATTACTGAGGTGAAGAAAAGAATCATAAAATGGATCTAAAAACTCTACACAGGCTATAGTCTTAAGAGTGATCAGACTTTGGAAATCTGAACAAAGTATAAAATCTTGTTCAGCTCTAATAAGTGCCCATCTCCTGCGAAGAGTTCGGGTTGAGTGACTGCTATAGTCCACTCCTTGCTCACATAGGTCTGGTGCCTCAAATGAACCTATCATTAAAAGTGGCCTACAGGCCTTTAAAAACATTTCTAAAAAAAATTTTTTCCCCCCTTAAACAAGTCACCAGGCTCTTTTTAACCACATGTATGACACTATTATCACACATATTTTAAAAAATCCAACATATAACTACTGAGTGTGTTGTATAACATACTGCTTAACACTAAGATTAATTTCCCTCTAATAATATGTGAATATAGATTATTAATTTGCAGGGGCATCAAAAATTATTTAAATTTGACTAATATTAGCTGAATACTTGAGATAAAGCATAATTCAACTCTAAAACTGGTTTTAGATTTGGTTTCCTAAAGAGAATAAAATTTCTTATACAAATCTGTGCTAAAATTTCTATTTCCATTTTGGTATATAAGCATAATTCAATTTTTTAATTAAGAGAGGCTATATCTGGTGAAAAAAACAAAACTACTGCTTGTCCCACCCTTTCATCAAAAAAAGTCTATTTCTAAAGGAAGACTCACTCTAAAGACAAAGACAAAGATAAATGATGCAAATGAGTTTTCTTTCTTTTCTTTTGTGAGAGAGAGAGAGAAGGGAGGCAGGAGGAAAGACTCTAACTTTATTTTTTGATAATTGTGTATCTAAAATTAGTTTAAAATGCTAGTTTCGAACTAGGGCAAGCATCCTAATGGCTAGCAGGTGCATCTATCCACACTACTTCCAATCTCATAGGAAAAGCTAAAGTTCATGATTAAGAGTTATCAATAAGTCATAAAAATTCTAATATCACTAACAAAGCACCCAAATTAACTTTGTGAAGGCATCATTAATGGTAGCTAGAAAATGGAAGTTAATTCTGATGGAAATAAAGGGCCTGTAAACAAAGAAATTTTAATTGTCCAAGAAAGAGTCTAATGAACAAAAAACTTAAATGAAGAAGAAAAGCTAGCCATGAACAATCTACTAACTCAAGTTAGAGATTTTTCTGTTTACAACTGTGCCACACTTGGTATAAATAAAGCTTGGTAGGCCCAAGGGAATGAAAAAATAATATCCAAACAGTTATGAAATAACCATTTAGGATATTTAATGCTGAAGTTTATAATATTTTAAAAATATTAAATATTGTTCACTGATTTATATTTTAATATTACCACAGTTACAAAATCTCCTCTGGAATTTAGGGCATTTGGTAGTAAATAAGAAAGTAGGTCAATAACTATGGAGGAAATTGAAGTGGTCATCTAAAAGCTTCCAGCAAACAAAAGCCTGGGGCCAGACAGCTTCACAGGGGAGTTTTACCAAACACTCAAAGAACTAAAACCTATCCTCCTCAGACTATTCAAAAAAATTCAAGAGGAAGGAACACTTCCAAACTCATTCTATGAAGCCAGCATTATCCTAATACCAAAACCAGATAAAGACAACACAATGAAAGAGAATTACAAGCTAATATCCCGTATGAACATAGATGCCAAAATACTCAACAAAATTCTAGCAAATCGGATCCAGCATTGTATTGAAATATAGTGGCAACAATACTTCGGTAAAAACTGCTATTTGAATTTTAACCCTTCTAGTTTGGCTCTTGCACCTGATTAAACACAGGGGGGAGAAAACAAAAAACTATTTACCTTAGCTTTCAGGTGGAGACTTGGAGGCTAAGGCAATTTTTCCTTGCCTGGGACCAGGAGCACAGGAGCGTAATTCCCACTAACTCAGTAACCTTCAGAGATAGAAACTGTAGATAACCTCTGAGCTCTGCTTCTATGTTATAAGCTATCGCAAGATAGGGCCACATTCCAATGTCCAGCAGGATGTGACTAGCAACGACCCTGCAGGCTGACCCCAGTCTTTAGAATATAGTCTTTAAGATTTAGAATTTAGAACAAAGGAAAATTCCTGTGGTTTGAACCTTTAAAAGGGATTGCCTACACCTGAAATGGGGCAGTCGTGTGGAGACCACCTGCGTGTGGTGCCCTCACGTCTGTCCTGGCCAGATATTTCAATAAATTATTTGCCTGCTTTATTAAATTAATCATCAGCCTCTGGTGGTCTTATTCTGAACCCAAGATTTAACCCCACAACAGTGTCAGAAAGATCATACACCATGACCAAGTAGGACTTATGCCGGGGATGGAAGGATGGTACAATATCCGCAAATCAATAAACATGACACATCACATAAACAAATTGAGAGATAAAAATCACAGTCATATCAATTGATGCAGAAAAAGCATTTGACAAAATACAATACCCTTTCTTGATAAAAAAAAAAAACCCTCAGCAAAATGGGAATAGAGGGAACATACCCCAACGTAATAAAAGCCTTAAATGACAAATTTATAGCCAACATCATACTCAATGGGCAAAAACTAAAACAATTTCACCTAAGAACAGGAACAAGACAGGGATGCACAATCTCACTACTCCTGTTCAAGATAGTACTGGAAGTGCTAGCCATAGCAATTAGACAAGAAGAAATAAAAGGTATCCAAATTGGAAAAGAAGACATACAACTGTCCTTATTCACAGATAACATGATACTGTACATAGAAAATCCTAAAGACTCCATCAAACAATTATTAGACTTAATAAATGAATCCAGCAATGTAGCTTATATAAAATTAATATAAAATTAACGCCAAGGAATATATGGCATTTCTATACACCAATAATGAACTTACAGAAAGAGAGACTAAAAAAGCAATCTCATTTACCATCAGACCAAAAAAATTAAGATACCTAGGAATAAATTTAACTAAGGAGGTAAAAGATCTATATGTGGAAAACTATAGGACACTGAAAAAAGAGATAGAGGAAGACATAAACAGATGGAAGAACATACAGTGTTCATGGATTGGTAGAATCAACATTATTAAAATGTACATACTACCAAAAGCAATCTATAAATTCAATGCAACCCTATTAAAATATCAATGGCAAATTTCACAGACCTAGAACGAACTCTCCAAAAATTCATCTGGAATAAATAAAGACCCCAAATAGCTGCAGCAATACTGAGAAAGAAGTAGGAGGGATCTCAATACCAGATTTCAAGCTGTATTCTCTTATGCCTGGTACTGGCATAAGAACAGACATATAGGCCAATGGAATATAATAGAGAACTTAGAAATTGACTCAAACCTCTATGATCAATTAATATTTGACAAAGAAGGCATGACTATACAATGGAGTCAAGACATTCTCTTTAATAAATGGTGTTGGGAAAATTGAACAAATACATGCAAAAAAAAAAAAAAAATGAAACTAGACCACCAGCTTACACCATACACAAAAATAAACTCAAAATGGATAAAGGATTTAAATGTAAGACAGGAAACCATAAAAATATTAGAGGAATCCACAGGCAACAAAATAGACATACGTTGTAGCAATATCTTTACAGATATGGCTCCTAGGGCAATGGAGACTAAGGAGGAAATAAACAAATAGGACGACATCAAAATAAAAAGCTTCTGCACATCAAAAGAAATTATCAATGAAACAATAAGAAACCCCACTGCATGGGAGAATATATCTGCCAATGATATTTCAGACAAGGGTTTAATCTCCAACATTTACAGGGAACTCATGCAACTTAACAAAAGGAAGATAAAGAACCCAATCAAAAAATGGGCAATGGACCTAAATAGATACTGTTTGAAAGAGGACATAAGGAATGCCAAGAGACATAGTCACTAATCATCTGAAAGATGCAAATCGAAATGACAATGCAAGTCACTAATCATCTGAGAGATGCAAATCGAAATGACAATGCAATACCATCTCATACCTGTCAGAATGGCTATCATCAACAAAAGACAAGCTGGCAAGGATGTGAAGAAAAAGGAACCTTCCTGCATTGCTGGTGAGAATGAATGAAGCCATTGTAGAGAACAGTATGGAGTTTCCTCAAAAAACTAAAAATGGAACTCCAATTTGACCCAGTGATTCCACTTCTAGGAATATATCCCACCAGTCCTCGGGTGTGAAAAATTGGCTGAGTGATAATACTTGGTGACAATTCAAAACAGAAGTAGTTACACCTGGAATGTTCACTTAGGATTACTCACTAGGACCCCGATGTTGTCTTCAAAGATGTAGAAATGCTCCTTCAGTGCAACTTTAGACTCTTGAATCCTTCTCTTTCATGGGTTTCCTAAGTTCGCTTTTGGATCTCTATTTTTGTTTGCTTTGCTTATTCCCTTTTTGTCGATTGTTGGGTTGAAACCAGACAACCAATGGGTCTGGGCTGCCAGTCACTATTTGAGCCAGTTAAGCAAAGATAGGGTTGAATCATATATGAGAGCTTATTCCAATGATGCTGGCAGTATGGGAGAGCAGCTGGTCCTCCACAAAAATTTGCTCTACGCCTCCCCATAAGCCAGCTGCTTATATTGGGTAGAAGGACAAAGACTACATGGCAAAGTAGCAATTACAGGCATGGGGAAGTAGGCAAGGTATAATGGTTACAGGTTCTAGGCAAATGGTGGGTGTCTCCAAGACCAGGTTGTTTAAGCAACAAGGCTGTTAATGTTTCCATGATGATAGGCATCTTTTTTTTGAAAAGGATAATAGACTTACTGCACTCCTATGTTAGCTCCTATGTCCTGGGGTATACAGCTATCAGTCATGTTAGAATGTCCTTTCTCTAATCAAAACAGGACAATCCCGGTTAACAGAGCATGATTAATATTCTTATGATTATAGCTAGTCCCCACTAATCTATTTCTGGCCCTAACAGGGTGAGGCAGGTTGATAGATATATAACATACCATGTGGATGAAGGTGATAACTGAAGTTGTCTAACTCACACAGAGCTGTAGCATTAGCAAAGTGAAAGGAAACTACAAAGTCAGTACAGCAACTCAGACCCCTTACAAGAGGATAATAGCTACATGTCCACTACCAAAGGGTTCTGAGTACAAAACCTTGTATTATGGCAAAAGATACAGTAGGACCTCAGAGTTTAGGATTTCCACGCATCTACCCAGCACTGTCTTCAGAGGTGGAAACAGGAATTCAGGTGTTCGTTTTAATCACATCAACAAATCAGGCTGCTTTGCCCAGGGCATGTCCTGCTCCTCCATTCACATAGCCCCCTTCACACGAGGCTCACAACTTCTCCCGGGGACATGGGTTCCTTAGGATCATGGTTTACAAAAGCCAACTCAAGGCTTCCAGTACGATGTTTGCATGACCATCTGCTTTAATAAGCCAATCAGCACATTATATATAACTAGAGGCCCAGTGCATGAAAATTCATGCACTGTAAGGGGGTCCCTCAGCCAGGCCTGCCCACTCTCACAGTCTGGGAGCCCTCAGGGGTGGGAGGTGACCTGGCGATCAGGGGAAGGCAATGCCTCCATCAGACCTCTGTTGCTGCTACTGCTGGCAGCATAAGCCTTGGCTGGCCCTGGTTACCTGAGGCTTGGGTGGCCCTGGGCAGCTGGGGGACTGAGAGGACTGGGGTCTCCAGAGGGAGGCTGGGAAAGCTTGTCACCCTGGCAGGCTGAGGGGACTGGGCGCCGCCATCTTGTGGCTGTGGGTGCCGCCATCTTTGAGGGCATGGCAGTCATTTAGCATATTCCCTCCTTATTGGCTGTGATGGTCAATTAGCCTATTCCCTCTTTATTAGATAGGATGGTCATGCATATACTGAAAGGCTTTAACTGTTTTCTAGTGTAATTGGTCTCTTCTTTCTTTGGTTTAATCCCACACTTAGGAGGTCTTTATTGTCTTCTGAGCTCATAGACAATGCTTATTACAACACAGCTCTGAAGTATTTCTCCATTTATTCTAGATTTTGAGGTCCTGTCATAACCAAGCAAAGAATTTCACCTTCTGGCAGAGGGTTTCAGTGACATCTGTGTTTTCATATTAATGATGATTGGCATCTGTATTCAACTTCAGCTGCCCTTATAGATGATTCCAGCCAGCATCATCTAAATGCCCACACGAGGATATTTATCTATAATAATAAAAACTTAGCACACTAATTAGACCGGATGTCCTTCCAGACCTCCTTCTGGGATGAAGCCAGAGCTTCGAAGGAGGATCAAGTCAGCTGCTACAGCTGTAAAGGCCTACTCTTTCATGAATTTCATGCATCGGGCCTCTAGTTAAGATATTAGGCTAGATGTCACCTTATTTTTCGAACAAAACACTAAATATCTGAGAACATAAAAAAAAATAATAATAATCTGACTGCTGATCCAGGGAGGAAGATTAAACAATGCAGCCAAGAATTGGAGGCCATTTCTTAAAGCATATTTCTGACATCAGTAGTGGTTCCCTCTTGCTCCTCTGGGGGACATGGGGCTGAGGATGCCACAGGCTCAGCCCAGTGCTCCTGGCATGGTGGTGCACAGCCCAGCACGCTCCTGCTGGCCTGCTCCGCTCCCTGGCATTACTGTTAATGATCTGTATGTGAGATTCTGTGTTACTGTATATGAGCATGTACATCATTTCCATTATGTTTCTAGCTCTGTAACAACTGTAAAAACTGTCAAGTTCATCATCTGTTGAATCAAACTTGATGATGGCAATTTTTAGGGTTATTAAACATAATAGGAGCTCAGATCATAAATGAGAATTTAAAAAATGGGATAGATTTCTCAAAAATATCAAGTTAAAAATACAGATAAGTCTATTAAGAATGGATAATACCATGAATTTTAATAAATGTTAGAAATATGTAAATTAACTTTTATTTTACAGTTATTACAGGCTTAATAAAGGCATTTTTGTGTTGATGCATATTATCTTCTAAACTGATATTTTTTGGATTACACTCTAAAAATTACTTCCAAGTCTTCAGTTATTTAAATGGCAAACTGAGTTGATTATGGGGGCTGGGTGGGCAGAATAAAAACTAAAGGCTTTCCTTGTAAATAGCATTTACCTTACAGTCTATCTCTGGGTGTTATGTTCATCCAGCTAAGGAGACAATGCAGAAAGGGCCCATTTTTCAGAGGTCACAGCGGTCAAGAAGACCTGACTGCATATCCAACCATAGATCTGACTGTAGACAACTGTGTAAAAAGTAATTATGGCCAAAACCGGTTTGGCTCAGTGGATAGAGCGTCAGCCTGCAGACTGAAGGGTCCCTGGTTCAATTCCAGTCAAAGGCATGTACCTTGGTTGTGGGTGCGTCCCCAGTGGGGAGCGTGCAGGAGGCAGCTGATCAATAACTCTCTCTCATCGATGTTTCTAACTCTCTCTCTGCCTTCCTCTCTGTAAAAAAAATCAATAAAATATATTTTTTTAAAAAAATAAATATGCCAACAAATCAATCAGCCAGCAGTTATTAATCACCTGTTCCATTCCTGGCAGTGTGTTAGGTGGTGTCAATGATGCAAAAGAATGGTTTCCCAGATGCATATTATTGTCTTAGAATCTAAGACTTAGAAGCTATTTTTTGGGGAAAAATAATAAAAGTTATTTAGAATAAAAGGCAAATTGATATTTAAAACCAATGTGTAGCTATTATTTAGTTTTCAGCCATGAACAAAAATAGTGACCCTATAGTTGCCTTTCCACTGACTTTATGAGGTGAACGTCTGGTTCACTCAACTTTATAACAATTGCTACAAATCACACTCTTGACTCTAGAAACTCATCAGCTTAGAGAAGATTTTAAGAATGGGTTTCACTGCAAGTGAGTGAGTGAAGCACTTGGCATGGCTTGCCTTCCAAGGTGTGGGCCTATCACACACACACACACACACACACACACACACACACACACTGGCAGACCATGCAAACATTGCCAGGAGAAGCACTGCATTCACTGCTGTGTTTGATTATGCTCATGCTCCTCTTTGGATGTTTAATTTTATTATTGAAATGGGGTGGCTTATTCTACTGTTTTTTTCTGAGAGGTTTTTGAATGTCATTATTTTTTGCTGGTCTTGTTGTGTTTCTTTGCTTCTTGATGTGAGCAAATGCAATCTTTACATTTTGTATTTTGCTGTATTCACAATTTACCATCCTTTGAACAGAAATTAATGATAGCAATTTATAGGGTTATGAAATTGTTACAGAAAACCGAAGAACAACAAAGTAATACTTAGAGAGATGGAGCTACATTTATTACATGCGGGTCCAGAGGAAAATGTCTCTCAAATTCTGGGCCCCAACATGCAGGAATTTTCCCTATTTATATGTTTTTACCTTCTTTGTCTCCCAAATATGAGTGTGTCTGGCCCTTTTGTAAGTTCTTAAAGAGCCCGTATTTGCTGGGCCTTGAGACCTCAACCAGAGGCCCAACCTGGCACCAACACTGATAACCTTGTCTGGGAGAGGTTTAATGGCCTCTCTGAAGTGGGAGTAGTCTTAGCAAACAAGAATTTACAGAAGCCAAATAGCAGGGTTAAAATTTCAAACAGCAGTTTTCATACAAGATGGATACTTCAAAATGAATTGCAGGTTTATCAAAAGTGAGAATTTGTAAAATGTAATAAACTTCCAAAGAGATCAAACTTAATAAAATCTAAGCATGTTGAATTGATAGTGCTATATAAACATTGTAGTGTAATTTCAAATGATAAATATTGGAAATATATACATTCACCTTCAGCTTGGTGTACAACTTGGGGGGGGGGGGGTGGAGGGGAAGGGAGGGGCAGGGCTTGTATAGTCTTTCCAGATGAGAACTTTCACCTTCAGTTATAGGTCTGGAGCCAGAACTATATTCTCAGCATAAACTTTTTGATATCTAAGCATATTATCTCCTAGAATTGCTTTCTCTTTCATATTTAAATGCCTCTGTTGGCAATTTTGGAAGTGAATCGTGGGGTGGGGAGGGGTAAGGCACAATAAGACCAATACAAAACACTATTCTGTGCACTGTTTTGCAGTTTTAAATGTAAATGTCTCATATATTATGAAGAGAGTTGGTTCCAGTCTCTAAAAATCATCCTTTAAGCTCCATTTTATTTATTCCTCTAAGTTAAGCTGGGCTGCAGAAATTAAACTGTCTTGGAGACATATGACCAAAAAAAAAAGATCTGTCAGCCAACAATTTCTACATCTATTTCCCTACAGGATGGGAAAAATGACTCTGAATAGCCATTGCATCTACAAATAACTCTGTTGATACAGCTTTCTATGAAGAATAATTCAAATTTGTGTTCATCCCCAAGATTAACTCCACCTTCTGGGACGGCTCAGTGGATGGGTCTCTGTGATTCTGTCATCGCATCTCCACAGGCAGGTCTACTCCAGCAAGCTGCTCCAGTGGCTCTTGGAAACTTGGTTATAGCTTTCCACACCTCTCTCCCCATTTAGAGCTGGAATGCTTCACGGGGAGGGGATTGTATTTTGCTCTTCTTTGTAGCCCTGGATCAAGCACAGTCAGGAACTTTATAGATAATATATGCAGAGTGCTAGATGATCATTTAAAAGGCCATCCCTAGACACTGTTTACTTGAGATCACTAGGATGGTATAATAACATTTATTTTAAAATATAAACTACTATTAATTCCTGGTTCCATTACTTTATCCATATTGTAGTTAGTTTTGATTACTTGAAATATATCTAACAAGTGAAACAGGAATTTTGGGGGTAAAATAGGACAGATTAAGGAAATTTTAGAAATTTTAGAAATTAAGGGGACCATGGAAGAAGCAGAGGGCTGCAGAGCAGCAGAAGCTATATCTCCATAGAATAGGAAAGCTGAAGAGCTGCAACAGATACATTTCCATAGAATGAGGGAGCTGGAAACAACAGAAGGACTATATTTACAAAATAAAGGGAAGAAAGCTCCTCATTCAAAGAAGAAGAAGGTCCAAAGGGAATAAGAACAATAAAGAAGGAGGGGAGGAGAACCCTCATAAGTGAGGTAGACCTTTGAGCTCAGGAGTCACTATAGTAACCAGTGAAGGGAATAGTGACCAATCAGAGGGGACATCAAGGCACAGGGACTTGAAGCCTTTATAAATGGTGGAAACAGGAGGTTGGTGGGACCCTTTCTCCCCCCCACATGGGAGTCTATGCTGTGAGATTCTTCCCCCTTCCCCATGTGGAAATCTGTATTTGTTCTTCAACGAATTTCCACCTTTGCTATACCATCTTCTGTCTGTGGATTCATTCTTCTACTCCAAAGGACCAAGAGCCTGGGAACCATTCTGGCCAGAGGAACACTTCGTGTTCTAGTCCAAAAATTCCTTTGCACAGGTAAAAAGATTCATCCCACAATATCCTTTCATGTTAAATAATTTTCAGAAATTAATTAAAAAACAAGAAGAAGCTTAGGGAAGAGTAACATCTTGGGAAAGTATAAAGTTGATTTATTGGGTATGTATAAATGGATTTTTAGATTAGATAAGAAATGTGATTTTTGAAAGTTGTTTTGGTATAACTTTTCATTTAAAGTCTCCATTAAAGATGATTTGTATCACAGAATTGGTTTTATGGGCCCAAAATAGAAGTGTAGAGTGAAAGACCCAACAAGCTAGGTGCTTTTGACCTTTAAATTTTATACTGTGTTTGGGGGAACTATTTTAATAAACATCATAAAATCATTCAGAAATAAAAGGAGGATCGTTATTTAAAATCAATACATAGCCATTAGTTTGCTTTTAGTAATGACTGACATTGCTACTTTCCAAAGTTGTTGCTCTTCCCAGAATCCTATGATTTACTTAGTCTTTCAAAGGCCCCTTTGAAATAGATGCCTGTCTGGGAATGTCATTAAGGAGGCTCTAGCTGTTGAAAAGCCCACATTCCTAACAAAGAAACAAACACAAAACATTTCTATGTCCCACCTGACCAATGATAATACCTCAATTTTCCCTAACAAAGATAATGATATAAAACACTGACATTTGTGTCAAGATGAAACAGATGGCACACTGAAACTAAGATATGTCTGAAAATATTTCATTAAAAATGGAAATAATTAGCAAGGTTCAAAGTTCCATAGGGAACCACACAGGTTAGTGCAGGAATATGGAATAGTAGTGAACATGTTGCCCTTGCTAAGTATGACAGAGGGAGAGACCGTTGACATAGAGAAGGAGAGAAGGTCAAACAGAGAGGAGCAGTGACCTTTGGGGGATATTCAGCCAGCAGGAAATGAACTAACAAGAACTAGGCAGGATGATCAATCCTCTCTCCTCACTCTCCTCCTTGATCTATTGCAAGCTCCCCACTGGTCAAATCTAACCTGAAGACTAAGAACAAGTGGGCTCTTTTGTGTTCTTAAAATTTGGGTGGATAAATGTGGAGAGAGGACCTGGAAGGGCAAATGGAGGATACTCAGCACAAGTTCTAAACAAATTGCTCTTCCACGTCAGTATGGCTATTGCATTGAAACAAGAAGAGATCTAGTGACTTCATACCTTGTGTGACAGGAATAATTCTGTCTTAGTAGATGGGGGTATGTATTAGGTCTAGTAATAATTAATGTCGTTTTCTAATACTTTTTAAAATCGAATTTATTTAAACAATACAACAAAATTTAATCAACAATATAGTTGCCGTTGTTTTCTACTACTTGTGCCCAACGCTCAGGAAGCATTTTAATCCCTCTGTTGTAAAATTCTTGTGATTTTGATGCAAAAAATTCGGTCAATGCATTTTTGAGGCATTCTTCATTATTAAATTTTTTTCCAAGAAGAAAGTTTTGCAAAGAACGAAACAAATGGTAATCGGAAGGGGCAATATCAGGAGAATATGCAGGTTGAGGGAGAACTTCCCATTCCAACTGGCGCAGTTTTTCAGCAGTGATTCTTGCAGTATGCGGTCGTGCGTTATCGTGGTGAAGAATTACGCCCTTCCAATTAATCAGCGCGGGTTCTTTTTCTCTTAAAGCTTGGGCTAACCTTTCCAATTGGGCACTATACACTGCACTTGTAATGGTTTGGTTAGATGGTAAAAGTTCATAATGAAGAATTCCTTTAAAATTCCACCAAACACACAACTTCACTTTTTTCGCATGCAAGTCAGGTTTTGGCGTGGGCTGCGGAGCCTCATTTTTGTCCAACCATTGAGGCCGCCTTTTCAAATTAACATACAGCACCCATTCTTCATCTCCGGTAACAATTTGCTCTAAAAATGGCAAACGGTTTTGACGAGAGAGGAGCGAACTGCAAATTGTGACTCTTTGATTACGGTTGTTGTCGGTCAACTCATGAGGAACCCATTTTCCAAACTTTTGGACTTTGCCAAGTGCACGCAATTGATTGGAAATTGTTTTTTGTGAACAATTTAAAGTTGTTGCAAGCTCTTGTTGGGTAATTTGAGGATTTTGCACCAAAACAGCTTGAATTGGACACACTGCCTCGACCACTCTTGTCATCTAACGAAAAATTTCCCTCGCGAAATTTCTCAAACCAACGCTGGCATTTTCTGGCGCTAACTGCATCTTGACCAAAAGCACTACAGATGTTTTTTGCAGCCTCACTTGCTTTTCTTCCTAATTGGAACTCGTAAAGCATGCAGTGCCGAATATGCTCCTTATCCGCCATCTTCTTAGCCCTAGTTCTGCAACAAAAAACAAACCAAACACAAACTTTTTCAAGCAAAACTTGTTAATTGCACTTCACACGTTCTGTAGATACCACGTGTTTGAAGGTTATGTCAATACAAGTCAACGCCAAGCAAGATTTTAAACGAATGTTAAAAACGACATTACTTATTACTAGACCCGATAGTGAATGTTTGGAAGGTTGAATGGGAATGTTCCCATGAGGGGTGGGGTGGGTATCAAGCTATAAAGGCAACAGGGCAGACAATAGGCTTTATGGTTGAGTCTATTTACAGGATCGATTTTTAAAAAAACTTTGCTTTTAGTTTCTATCCTTTAAAAAATATATTTAATGATTTCAGAGAGGAAGGGAGAGGGAGAGAGAGATAGAAACATCAATGATGACAGAGAATCATCGATCCACTGCCTCCTACAGGCCCCCTACTGGGGACTGAGCCCACAACCTAGGTATGAGCCCACAACCCAGGTATGTGCCCTCAACGGGAATCAAACATGGACCTTAAGTCCATAGGCTGACGCTTTGTCCACTGAGCCAAACCAGCCAGGGCTACAGGATCCTTTTTGTACAACGCTCTCTGGATGGTACATGGGGACTTAACAACAAGAGATCCTATAAGAGAACCACAGCTTTTGGCAATGTGGCTCTGAAGCTCTATGACTAAAGTGCACCAACTTGGCAATGGCATGATTGGGGATCGGGTCAAAGTCTTGTGGCTTCAGCTTGTATTACTTGGTCCTGTGAAGCATACTGTCTCTGTTTTCTAAATCTTGATTGCATCAAAGGCTTGGACATGGACAGCCTCCTAGGAGACCAGCCACAGAGATCTGGCCTTGGACAAATGAGGCCTTACCTCTGGGAGTATGGTTTTGTGTACTAACTTCCCATATGGTCAGTATCCTCTCCTCTTATTTCTACCAAACCAACAGTTCTTTAAGCAGGCTTTAAGTTTTCTTAAATAAAGTAAAAGTTGGAAGCAGGGAGGGCACTGGGTCAGGTTAGATCAAATGATTCTGTACTAAGGTCTTGTGGTTGTACCTGCAATCATTGTTATCAATGTCCACTCCTTATCTTTAGACTGTAGAAGAATGCTCTTAAAATTATGACTTGAAGAAATTCTGGAGCTGATACTTTGTTAATGGTAGACAATACTGAGAGAACATTGGATGTATTATATGTTACAGGAAATGTATACCTTCCCTAGTGTTTACTACCATACCACATGTCTAGAACTGATTTCCTTATAAACTAATTTTTAAAAAATGGTAATAGCAGGACTTGTAAATCCATTCCAAATATCAGGCAGGAACTGATTTACAAGTTATACAAGAATAGAGAAAGCTCATTTTATTTGATCTGAATTTAATAGGATCTTTTCTGAAATAATTTGAGTTTCCTCTGTATTTAAAGAGAATAAACCACAAAGAAGCTAAAAGACAAAACAGAATAACAAATTTAATTTAAATATTTTAAGCTATAAGTCATCCAAATAATAATGATAACTAGTTTTAATATCAACAGATTAAACCTATTTCTCTCTGAGGAATCACCATTTACATGACTTCCCTACATCCCCTACACACATACTCTTTCCCTCTCTCTTTTCAAATATCCCTGTATGTAGGTCCAATCCCAGCTTGTGCTTTAGACTTCATTATACTGTGTGACTTTAAAAATAATATACTTATTCTATCACACAGCCTTTTGTAGTGGAACTTACACCATGGCAGAGTTTCCTCTTACTTGGAAAATCAATGCACTGAAAAAGGTCTAAATAATTTATTTCTTTAGTGCTTGTCAACCACACTGTTATAAGAGCAGTGTAGTGTCTGAGAAAGGTTCTGCAGGATTCAATTGGTGTCAGTGAGGTTACTGGACACTAACCAAAATGCTGTCACATCGGTATCTATAATTTATATGTACTCAATTTATATTGAGCATTTACATATGTTCAATTTACATATATTTAAATCTTACAGAAAGGATTTCATATTCAGGGTGAGACATTTTTCTTAGAAATGCTAAGGACATGACTTTTCAAAATTTCTGATATATTTATATTTTCAAAGCTGGTCTTCCCTAAGGCATATTTTATCTTAGCAATGGCTAAGACAGTAAGTGGCTGCACATGTGTGTCTATGTGTGTGTGCCAGCACGTGAACATGAGTATTATCGTGTCACTGTAGACTCTAGTCTTTGGAATTTTTGAAATTTGTAAATCCTATATTTCTATTTCTTGTGATTATTTCAAGAAACCCTCATAATGATAACACTGATATAAAATATTTAATGGCAACTAAGTCACAGATTGAGAAATGGGTACTGAAGATAATTAGTAATTGAATAATTGTTTAATTACTAATTAATTGTTTATTAATTATAAACTTAGGATTCCCTTCCCAGTCTCCCAGCCCTGAACTATTTTTTTGGTTAAAGAGGAGAAGAATGAATAGTACCTTTTATCAGTACTTTCTCATCTAACTATTTTCACTGTAGTTATAATCAGAAAAAAATTCTTTGTTCTTCAGTCATTCATTTACTTATTTATTTGATGACTATTTATGGACCACCTACCATCTGTGCTCAGAGATAAAAAATGACAGAGTTCAGCTCTGCTGGCATGGCTCAGTGGTGGAGCACCGACCTACGAACCAAGAGGTCACAGTTCAATTCCGCATCAGGGTACATGCCTGGGTTGCAGGCTCGATTCTCGATGTGGGACATGTGGAAGGCAGATCAATGATTCTCTCTCATCATTGATGTTTCTCTCTCTCTCTCCTTCTCATTTCCTCTATGAAATCAATAAAATATTTATTTTTTAAAACGACAGGGTTCATATTCCCAAAATCTCACCGCTGGTTCAAATTGTTCAAACACAGAGGGCAAAGAACAAAACTGGAGATGCAATGTCCACTTAGTTTTCACTGAGGATGAGAAATCCAAGCACTGTTATTTTTTCCCATTGCAGGAAATATGGGGCTTCAGTGACAAGTCAGGACTACAAACGTTAAGTTTGATATTCTCATGCTTAGAGTCCCCATTAAAAATGTGAAGTTCCCAAGGGAGAAAGCCTAGTGTTGATTAAGGAGTTCATTTTCCCCAAATGGAGATAAATAGAGTTGACATTGCAGACACAGGAGAAAAGACATCAAAGAGGTCATTACATGGAGAATAAGAAGAGTAGGAATGCATATCCCTGGAAGTGATTTCACTTTTTAATTTCTAAAATATTAAAGTAACACAGATTTACTACATAATAAACTTTATCCTTCATTTATGCGCACAGCAGCAGCCCTGTGAGGTCTGAACCAATTTTTGCAGAAGCAGACACTAGAGTCAGCGAAGTTAGGTGACTTGCTCAGTCACCCAGCCAGTAGGCAACAGAGCGAGGTCCCGGTGGGGAGAAGCAGGCTCCCTGGCAGAGCTGTGCTCTGACCCTGCAGTCTCCATGCCAATCATCTGGGAGTTCTTTCGAACCCCCTTCTGCCTCAGGTGCTGGGCCTCTCATTGCACAACGAGATAGAACATTTCCCCTCCGGGTAGAAAAAACCTGACAGGGGTGAGTTTTAATTAAATTTGAGTAAAATTTCCCTTCCAATAAGGATGTGAATTTATTCTATCTCATAATCCTTGAGGGCCGTTTAAGTCCTAGCTCTGAATGAAAGATTTTGTACTGCAATTGTATTAGTGGTTACTTTTTTCTTTAAACTCCCTTTCGATCTCGCAGAACATGTTTTCAAACCCACAGAACTGAGGAGAGTAAAGCGCTTTCCAAAGCACATTGATACGCCTGAAAGGAAGGCTAGTGCTTTTATTGGAAACCCTGGGTCAGCATTTCACAATGTATTTTGGGGGGACACTAGTGTTTCTTCAAGTTCATTGGTGATAAGGACTTCATTAGGAAACAAAAACACTAATAACATATTATTATCTACCCACATACTTATACGGTCTATAAAATGCAAAAAAAAAATGCTAAACCAATTTACATTTTGAGAAACTTATATGATGGCGTGTTTTTAAGAAAAGATGCTTCCCCTGATGAAAAAGTCCCTGGTTGCGAAGTATAAGCAGCCTCTCCAGAATGTTCTGTGAGTGGCACCATGCTGTCTCTTCAGTGTGCTGTGCTTCCATATCCATGGTATTTAACTATGTACACAGTATATCTTATGTATAATTTAAAGATACAATTGCAACTTTATCTGATATCTTCTCTGTGCCAACCACTTCATATGTCCCAGGATGGTAAAGACGCATACGATGTTGCATTTGCCCACAGAGGCCTGGCAGCTGGCCAAGGCCAGCGAGCCAGCCTGCACTAGAGCATACAGGTGGGCACAGGAAAGTGATGCCTGAGTAGGATGCAGACAGTTAAGAAATTAGGTATGAATGAGGAGCAAACTCTCTCTAAATAAGTCAGCATTTCCCTGCTAATTTTTTTTTTTTTTAACATTGTGGCTACTCTAAATTAAAAAAAAGAATAAATGATAAAAGCAGGTGATTTAATCAATCACTCACCAAAGTCAAGTTTGTATAAAGAAATTTAAAACACATTTTATTTCCAATAATTTTAAAGATAGTTGGTCTTTTTGAGGATGAAGAAGGTTTGGGGGAATGGGAATCCAGGCTATGTGAGCTATCCTTGTAGATGCTTGGCATTATTATGTTTATTTGGAAATGGAATGGCATTGCCAATTACTATCCCAAAACCCTGCTGAGTTTTTACCTAAGGTAACATGAGCATGGCAGTAACACACAACCTGAAATCAGTTGTGATAGAAAACCCTACACGGAAAAATAAAAATGACAGCTGAGACAATTTAGAGCTGAATTTGTCAGTCTTCAAAATAGTGTTTTAAATGTAGACTGAAAATCCCCAGTCCAATTATATGCATCTTATATTTTTGTGTTATCTGCCCACTTACTTGGGTATATAAGTCATCTTGTATAGTACAATGTCAACTCTAATGATTTGTTTTAAACAAATAGTTGTATCTTTTGCAATAGTAAAAAAGATCCCAAGTAGAGTCAGGATAATGGTCTTATAATCATTCCTATTCACAAAGCACTTCAGTGTTTGACTTCTACCATCAAAGCTACCATTTTACATTCTACTCTTTTTAAAAATATGTTTTTATTGATTTCAGAGAGGAAGGGAGAGGGAGAGAGAGATAGAAACATCAATGCTGAGAGAGAATCATTGATCAGCTGCCTCCTACACTCTCCCTACCGGGGATTGAACCCACAATGCAGGCATGTTCCCTGACAGGGAACTGAATTGTGACCTCCTAGTTCACAGGCGATGCTCAACCACTGAGCAACACCTGCTGGACTACATTCTACTTTTGAAAATTAAGTTAAAAGATAAAAAGAAATTCATTAAATAGTCTTCTACTCCTTTTCGTTAACAAATTTAAAGAAAAGAATGATTAAAATAAATGATCAGAATTGACAGTGTAACACATAAGAAGCTATAAGTATTACCCTTCAGATAAGATATAGTTTATTGCTAAACAAAAAGAACACATTGCCTTGTTTATCATGCAGAAAACAATGTCAATTGGTATTTTAAATGATGACTATTGGTATGTTCAATTTCAATGTAGGAATTATACTGTGTGATTTTTATCACATGAGTTAAAGAGGCAAATTCGTATTGCAATTCAATGACCTTTTTTTTTTTTTTTTTTTTTTTTTTTAATAGATAAAGCATCTCAGAAAGTAGTGTTGCATAATCATAATGTAAGCTCTGTGCTTGCAAGGCTCTTCAGCTAAATGTTCACCATTTACTACTTAATCTTACAGTAGTATTCTTTGCTATTGTATAATACATCTCAAAGACATACATTGCTTTTCTATTAAGACAATCAGTGATATGCAAAAAAACATGTTTATCAGTCTCTCTTTTATAATCTTACTAGAGGTCCGGGGACATTTGTGCCCTTTGGGTTGGGGGAGTACCTCAGCCTGGCCTGTACCCTCTAGCAGTCCAGGAGCCCTAGGGG
Organism: Pipistrellus hanaki; assembly: GCF_964339955.1. Taxonomy (NCBI): domain Eukaryota; kingdom Metazoa; phylum Chordata; class Mammalia; order Chiroptera; family Vespertilionidae; genus Pipistrellus; species Pipistrellus hanaki. The sequence continues at coordinate 21,406,979 of NC_140519.1, read as the reverse complement.
ATGTCTGACTGGCAACTCAGGAGCAAGCACTTAAAAGCGAGCCTAAGCCACCAGTTGGACATCCTTAGTGCTGTCATGGATGGGGATGTGTGAGAGGCTCCTGTCACTGCTGCCGGGCCAACTGTCAGCCAGACTTGTGGCTGAGCAGTGCTTCCCCTGTGGGAGCACACTGACTACCAGGGGACAGCTCCTGCATTGAGCGTCTGCTCCCTGGTGGTAAGTGTACGTCATAGCAACTGGTCATTCCACCGTTTGGTTAATTTGCATATTCCCCTTTTATTATATAGGATGTACCACTGCAAATGTCACCTAACATTCTTTATTTGGATTTTATTCTTAATTGATGCTTCTTAACCAAAGGATTGTATCCATTAAATACAAGAATTAACTTCAGAGCAAGAGAACCCACAATCTTAATGGCATTTACTGGTGTTTTATTTGTTCTACACACATTTGTGCTACCATGAACTTATGTTCAGTATGCTCCACCAAGAGTTCCACCCGCATTGCTTTAATTTCCTTTTAAAAGGCCCAGCAACTCATTGCACTAGATGCTATAAAAGTTGTGTTTTTTTCTGAAGCACTAGACTGCTTTCATTGAAGTTTAGAGCCACAACCTACACTCAGTGGTTTATTTTTGCAAACCATGGCCTAAATAACTCTTATATACTGAAATAATTAAAGATTTATTTAAAAGAAATTTTTTTATTATTATTAATGTACAGAAAAGAAGTAAATAACTTTGGAGTCCCAGGGACATCAGAGAGATGAGTGAGAGTAGGATCAATCTCCAATCTCCCTCCAGCTTCGGGCTGGCTATGTAAGATGACCACCTGTTCCATCCTGTCCCTGCACAGGCAGCAGAGTCTGGGAGAGGAAGGGTGGGGAGGGGAGGAAACCCTCCAGCCACAAGCCCTCATTGTGGTTTGTTTGGCCAGGGGAGGAGACATGAGACAAACTTTAACAAATTAAGTTGAATAGCTAAAGGTGGGGCAGAATCTATGCTTGACATAGTAAGAACATGGAAAGGAGGATTTGACACAGAATAGTTAGGGAGGAGTTATTGGAGAAAATATAATCATATATCTATACTTTTAAACTCAAACTACGAAATAAATTATACAGAAAAACATTTATTTTTAGTAACAAAATTATTTATTTTCCTAAGTTGATTGGAGGGAGAATATAGTATAAAATAAAACTGGCTGAGACAATATATTTTAGTGTGGTTATTTAATGAGGTATGCACAGATCTATTCAGTACAATGACTTTGACATACAGCAAAAAATGTAGCTACTGTTGGACCCAATTGCTTTATTAAAAATATGTTTTTTATTGATTTTATAGAGATAGACAGAGAGAGGGAGAGGAACAATGATTTGTTGCCTCTCATACGCATCTTGACTGGGGATAAAAACTGCAACCTGGGTATGTGCCCAGACTGGGAGTTGAACCCTTGAATCTTTGTGTCCATGGGACGATGCTCAAGCAACTGAGCCAGATTGTCCATGGCCCAGATCCTTAAAAGAAAAATAAAACCTGCCGAAACTGGTTTGGCTCAGTGGATAGAGCATCGGCCTGTGGACTAAAAGGTCCCAGGTTCGATTCCAAGGGCATATACCTTGGTTGCGGGCACATCCTTAGGGGGTGTGTGCAAGAGGCAGCTGATCAATAATTCTCTCTCATCAATGTTTCTAACTCTTTATCCCTCTCTCTTCCTCTCTGTAAAAAATCAATAAAATATATTTTTAAAAAAAGAAAAAGAAAACCTACTTGCAACCACTGAGGAGAGACATATCACTGCATGGATTCTGATTAACAGCAACGGATACAGCAGAGGCCGCAGTGATCACTTAAAAGTTTAGATTGCTTCTGTTTGTCATTAGACTGTGTAACCTAGCAGAAAATTAAATTTCAATGCTATTTCTTGAGAAAAGATTCCAAAACTTGGTATTTGCATTCGATATCGCAATGAAACACAATACACACTTCAACTTGCATATAGCTTTTCTTTATTGTGGAAATAAGAGTACAATCAGATCTATGTAAAGTAATTTTTGTTTATCTAAAAGCATTATGAATTATTTTAAATGCCTACCTGACAATTAATGTTCAAATATTAAAGAGAACATGATTCTTGTAGTCCACAAGAAAACATAACCTTTGCTGGATTTCTAGAATTCCATTTATATAAAGGATTCTATGTCTTTTCCTTGAGTTATTATTGTTGAGTAACATCATATTTCAAGATTTCTTTTGTTAGTTGCCTAAGTTGAGAAAAAAATCACTCATAGGAAAAGATAAAGTAAGTTTAAAGTCTATTACTAAATTAAATAAGTTGTATCTATTTAAATCAAAATCAGAGTTGCCTAAGTTCAGTTGACTGAAAATAAACAGGAGCCTATGAAACATCAACATATTTAGAAGGTTTATTAAATACAGTAGATGGATTGGAGCCACTTCGAGGAGACTGGCTTCCTGTGTTTAAAACTCTTGTTGGCTTTCTAAAATATTTTCAATTCAAAAAATCATGCCCAATAGTAAGAAGAGCCTAAGCATGAGAGTTAGGAAGCAACTGAGTCTTGAGAAAAACCATGTTTTCCCTGCACTGTTTAGAGGCAGAATTTAAATTAGGTAAAAAGAATACTTAGTTCATTGATTCTGCCTAGCTCCTTGGGTGAAATATACAGATGAAATGTTTCATGGGAAAACAGCTCTCATAGGCAATGAGGCCAAGTTAAAACAGGAAAATATGGTTCTATTGTTGCCACATTGAAAGGTTGGTTAAATTTCTTAAAGAATCAAAATATTGGTGGATCAGGTCACTATGGGAAGAGATCACCAACACTATATATAACTAAAAAAGATAAGTCCACTCTTAAAAACCCATATTTGATCAAATGTGTCCTTTATGGACTAACTCTGAGTGGATACCTCCGTGGTATACAAGGCACAAATCTTTTGATCGCAAGAATTGGAGAGAAAGCTCACCTCCCTCCTTTACTACATGTGTCTTCTTAGCACCTTACTTAGCTGCTGTAATTAAAGTTCCTCATAAAATAAGGAAAACAGTATTTGCCCTACAGATTGTTGTAAAGATATAATACAAATGTAAAAGAATGTGTATAGATCAGTCAATGTCAGCCATCTCTCTTATTGTTGCTTTTACATGTTTTTGATAAAAGTTTATGACTAATATAAGACAAATCTACACAATTTCTTCACATTGACCTGTCTCATATCCATGTCTGAATACTTCGTATAATGATACTTTGAGAACTTGACACACGAAAATGGTCGAGAGTCACTGAGTTCCACATCTCACAGGAAAAACACGTAGGAAAATGAGCCTATAATTTTAGTTATCACCAGGGTGGTGCTATAGTGTCAGGCTCATTCCTTTGGGAAATAAAAGTAAGAGTTAAATTTTCAACCTGTTTCTTGGTATCTTAAAAGTGACAGAATAAGATTTCATATCTGCATGCTCTGTGCATTACCGGGAAAGACAACGATTCCAAGTCATGCACTTTCCTAGAAAGCAGCCATAACTTTGTTGTGCCCTTGTTGATCTTAAAGTGGAGCATGAGTAACAGCCTTGGAGACCCCCAAAGGTGCCTGACATTTCCTGGCGGAGCAACTCCTAGGGCCACCAGGAGGATCTGGCTCTAAATGTGTCAATCCAAAAAGCTATCTACATGTTACGTGACAGGATTTAATTAGTTAATAGTGTTGCAGCTATGAAGCTAGAAGCAAGTCAGTAAGTCCAGCCAACAATCAAGGGAACATGTCAAAGACTTTGTGGACCTATTTTTAAACAATCACACTGTTATTCTAGAGGATTTAGTAAAAAATATATCAGGAACCTTTCAATACACATTCTGTATAAGTTCCATAATTTCAGTCCTGGAACTCTGATAAAATAAACTTAAAAAAAGAACTAATAATTTTAATGATGTCATTATAATAGTAACAGTGGAAGCAAGGTAATTGTTGAAAAATACTAAAGTAGTTAAGAAAATTATATACATTTAATTAATATTAGGTAATGATTAAAAATATTTAAAGAATTTATAACACAAGGAATATTCATATTGCATATATAAAATGAAGCACTTCAGTATGTAAACTTTATCTATAGTATGATTACAGTAATCTAAAAAATCTGAAATGCACACTTTTGGTCATGCCATGTTAACTGGTGCTGGAATTGTCCTTTTGATGAAAATAACAGCAAAACTGGAAGAATATATATGAAATAACTGTTTTTAGACACTAACCATCATGCAGCTCAGAAACATGATTCTTGAAGGAAAATATACAATGTGATATCAAAAAATAGATCACCTTGGTTAATCTCTCCCCACTCATCCATCCCGATCTCCACCTTCCCTCTGAAATTCCTCAGTCTGTTCCATGATTCTATGTCTCTGGATCTATTTTGTTTGTTAGTTTATTTTGTTCATTAGATTTCCCATATGAGTGAAATCATAAGATACTTGTCTCTCTCTGATTGGTTTTATTTCACTTAGCATAATGTTCTCCAGGTCCATTCATGCTATTGCAAAAGGTAAGGTTTCCTTCTTCTTTTTTTTTTTAAACAGCTGATTAGTATTCTATTTTGTTAATGTACCAAAGCTTTTTTTACCCACTTATCTACTGACTGCACTGGGTTGCTTTCAAATCTTGGCTATTGTAAGTAATGTTGCAATGAATATAGTGTGCATATATTCTTTTAAATTAGTGTTTCGGGTTTCTTTGGATATATTCTCAGATGAAATGGAATCACTGGGTCATAAGGCAGTTCCACTTAATTTTTTGAGGAAATTCCATACTGTGTACCACAGTGGCTGCACCAATTTGCATTCTCACCAGCAGTGCACAAGCATTCACTTAACTCCACATCCTGGCCAACACTTGCTTGTTGATTTATTGATGACAGCCATTCTGACAAGCAGGAGGTGATATTTCTTTGTGGTTTTAATTTGCATTTCTCTGATGATTATGACATCCATATATTTATTGACCATCTGTATGTCTTTTTTAGAGAAGTATCTATTCAGGTCCTTTGCCCAGTTTTTAATTGGATTGTTTTATTTTTGTTTTGTTTGTTTTTTTTGGTGTTGAGTTTTTTAAGTTCTTTTTCCTTATAATAATTTCTTGTTGCAAGTGTACTTTTTCATACCAACAGTATGATAAACAGCATGGTTAACTTATCATAAAGGTACTACATACTTCCAGATCCAAATAGATAAAAATATTCTGGGTGATTCAGAAGGCAGTTCACACTGTACACAAAATAAAAGGAAAATAAAAAGAGAGCGGACAAAAATGTGGGAATGAAAGGCATTACATAGGTCAATAATAAACATGCCAATAAGTTTAAATCTCCTGGGAGAAAAGACAGGGAGCACTCAGGACATGTGTTCTTTCTAAGGTCCACTAAGATCTTTCAAACATCAAAGTCCAATACTGTCTACCCCGTTCAGTACGTGCTGGTAAAATTAAATTATTTCTGAAGTGCACTGCTAGCCTGAAAATAGAACTTTATCATGAATACCAACTTGATTACCATTTTGTGAGTATTCTCCTATTGTAACAAATAACATTATGCAAAGTCTCTTCTAGGCCATCCATACTATCGAAATAAATTATAGTAATAAACTGTCGGGACTAGAGGTAGTAAAGGACAGCACTTCCAGAGTCCTGATAGAAAACTAGTTCAAAAAATATTTGGACTCAAGTAAAGTTTATTTTCTACTTTATAAAAACAGATAATGTGCTTTCTGTGGATCTTGTAGTAAAAAAAAAAAATTAATTAAAATGGCCGTGGGACTGTAATGAATAGGATTAAGATGAGTAAATTATAAGCAGGTTTCCATAAAAAAGAAAAGCCTTTCAGTCAAATCCAGCAACCTGTAAATCTGTTGACATCACAGATGAAGTGTTTTTTTTTATTATTATTATTAATGGCCCTTTTTGTAGTTGGACATACCTTAATTACTAAAGAGCCTTGGTTATCTTTAACTCAAGTGGTTAGCCCTAGATAGAGACCTTAAAGCTCACCAGCTACTTTTAGGTTCAGATAAAGAAACTAGGCCCCAGAGAACTTAATCATAGAGCAGCTTGGATCACTAAGAATGACAATTTCCTTGCGGGGGGAAAAGTCATCACGGTAAATACAAGTTTCCCGTGAATTTTATCAGCAAAGTCCATGAATTTTTGATTTCCTTAATTTTCACTATAGGCAGACTAGATATATTATTGTTTTCTATCAGTTACGATAAGAAATGACTTTTAAGTAATGTAAAATTATAAAGAATATCATATCTGTTTTATTATATTTATTTCTTTTAGTTATTTTATACTCTACTCATTTTTAGAATTATGCATTGTGGGTAGTGTCTAATAATAGTTAGAGTTATTATTAGAAGTCTTCTCATAGGCTCATCATAGGCACCCCAAGAACTCCACTCATACTGGTGACACGTCCATATCCTATATAATAAAAGCCCAATATGTATGTAAATCAACCGAACAGTGGAACAACAGGTCGCTATGATGTGCACTGACCACCAGGGGGCAGACACTCAATGCAGGAGCTGTCCCCAGCCCACAGACCCCCAGGCCAGCCAAGGTGGGTGCCAGTAGCCGCCCTCCCCTCCCCATCACCCTGATGGTCACCCTACAGATCAGCCCTGATAACTGGCCAGGCCTAGGGACCCTACCTGTGCATGAATTTTGTGCACCGGGTCTCTAGTGTACAAATAGAAAAACTGAACAAATTTAAAATGAAGACTGTTAAGGACTCAAAACTGAGGTATCAGTGCAAACTGCCAGCCTGGAATTTAGATGGACAGATACATGTAGAAATGTAGAGCCAACATCCTCCTGGCTGGAGAAAAGCTGCCGGTACCATAAATGGTTAGGAACACTTAAATGGTGATTTTGATTAGTTGTTGGAGGCTAAGTGTGGACCAGCTTGAAAATTCTATAGGGCAAGAGTTTTAGGGGGTTCCTGCACATCCGTGGATTTTTCTTCCAGAAATCCAGGAGGTTGTTGTGTGGAGATCTGTGAATGGAGCCCTCTGGAGGGTGGGAGTGGGGAGGAGGAACCACTGTGAAATATACCCAGAGCCTTTTCCATAACAAAATCTTTTTTTTAAAAAAATATATATTTTATTGATTTTTTTACAGAGAGGGAGAGGGGTAGAGAGCTACAAACATTGATGAGAGAGAAACATCGAACAGACCAGCTGCCTCCTGCATACCCCCTACTGGGGATGTGCCCGCAACCAAGGCACATGCCCTTGACCAGAATCAAACCTGGGACCTTCGTCCGCAGACCAATGTTCTATCCACTGAGCCAAACTAGGGAAAAAGACTTGGTCAGAGTCTAGTTTAGGGAACAGGATACCTCCCCATTCCAACCCTCTCCAGACTTCCAGTTTTAACAAAGGGCAAAAAACAGCAGAGGTCAGGGATTAAAAAAAAAACAGATAGAAAGGTGGGAGGTGAGCCTGCAATCTGGAGATGCTGTACAACTGAAGAAATATACTTGGGAGGTCAGCCCCGAGTCACAGGCTCACTAAGAGATTGAAGCTTAATTGGAAGATTCTGGAGCACTTCCCCTCCCCCACACTTGACAGTGGATTTCAGCTGACAGAGACACTGGATTGCAGATAAATTACAAGGAGAGGAGACACAAAGACACTGAAGAAATTCGAAGCCTCTGGTAACTATAGCTACAACAAACATTAAACAGCTCCCCCAGGTTATTACAGATCCTCATATCACAGGCCTACTGACTTCAGTTCTTATTCCTAAAAGCAACCTGTCGAGCTTTCAATAAATAAATAAATAAATAAATAAATAAATAAATAAACAAACAAACAAATAAATCACAAGGCATGCGACAGTGAAGGAAAACCACTCTCTGACAAGACAGCAATCATCAGAACCAGACGCGGACATGACATACAGATGTGGGAATTATCAAACAGATAATAAAAATAAAGCACCAGAATTTGTGGGACACCGTAAAACCAGTGCTTAGAAGGAAATTTATAACATTAAATGCAATATCCTGGAAAAGAAGAAAAATCAAGTTCCCCCCCCCCCCCCCTTGGGGAAGTAGGAAAAGAAGAACAAATAAAAACGAACACAAGCAGAAGAAAGGAAACAATAATTTAAAAAATACAGCATGAATCAACAAAACTGGGGGTGGGGTGGGATGTGCAATACAGAAAAATCGATGAAACCAAAAAGTGGTTTGTTGGAAAGATCAATACAGATCAATCTCGTCAGGCTTACACATTAAGAGAGAGAGGACAAATTGATGAGCTGTTACCAGGGCTTCCTTCTGAGGCATTCCGGCTCAGGTCTCACTAGCACCACCTCCAGGAGAGCTCTCCCGCAGCTCCTGCCTCCCTAATTTGCATTATTAATTACAACACAAAGTGTACAGTCAAGTCTTCCTGCCCAGATCCCTTTTGCTTAGGTCACATTCTCCCACTGTATATTCTTTTGGCACAATATGCTGCTTTGGAGCCACGTATTATGGTTGCAACTTAACATTTATGGTAACGGCTATTTGGTGAAAGTATGCCTATCCACAGTCTATTTGTCTAACAAAATATTGCTCTTCTCTCCCCCTACCCCCCACTCTTAAGTGTATTCCAGAGCCTGTATAGAGTTTAGCATGTAGCAGGATCTCAACACATATTTCTAGAATGAATAAGTAAAAGAAGAAAGGGAGAGGGGAAGCGGAGAGGGAGGAGGAAGGTCAGGGAAAAGAAGGATGGAGAATGGTATGAGAAGAGTTTGGTTATGCAAGTGGGCCAGGAAAGAGTATTGTAGTTTTTGTTTTTTTTGTTTGTTTGTTTTAAAAATATATTTTATTGATTTTACACAGAGAGGAATTGAGAAGGACAGAGAGTTAGATACATCGATGAGAGAGAAACATCGACCAGCTGCCTCTTGCACACCCCCTACTGGGGATGTGCCCGCAACCCAGGTACATGCCCTTGACAGGAATCGAACCCGGGACCTTTCAGTCCACAGGCCGATGCTCTATCCACTGAGCCAAACTGGTCCCGGCAGTATTGCAGTTTTTTGTTTGTTTGTTTTTACTTTATCCTGCTGACAATAAGGAGTTGATATAGAATTTTAGGCAAAGGACAGTATTATTTAGGAAACAAAAAGGATTGTGGCTGGGGGGTAGCCAAAGGCAAACAGCAAATGATAGTCTAGGAAAGAAAAGTCAGAAGCAAAAATCAAGGCTGTGTAAATATTGTGAAGGGCTGGAGGGTAAAAGCAACGGGGCTTGAAACTCTACTGTCATGTGCATTCTGTATCGAGGAGAAGCAGTTGGTGTCAGAGCCAGCTGGCATTTGGTGACTGAGCAGAATACCTGCGTCATGAAGTAAACACTTATAAGTACACATGCTTTATGTTCCTGGTAACAAACTACAACACATTCAGAACTTAATAACAGTTTGATATTCTGCAAGGCACCAACCTGCCGGCAACTCTAATACTATGGGACATCTACTCAGGAGGTGAGTGTTATAAAAGAGAGCTTCTGCAGATCTGAAAAGAAGGCAGAACCTGCTTCACCCAGGAAACAAGCCAGCTGATGCCTAAGTCCCCGTGAGCCCCATGGGGGGTGATCTGAGCACGGAGACTATTCTGTCGTCCTAGTTACCTTGACTTCTCTGATGCGATGGAAAAGAAGGTTTATTTTGAGTTTTGGAGAATGAAGTTGTTGATCTGGGGGAATTATTTGTAGCTTTATTTTTCAGACAGAGGTAAATTTGCATCAGCAGTGAACGCTAGCATGTGTTGGGGAGAAAAAGTATTCTATAAAACTGTGGCCCTGCAGAGAACAAAACCTCTAACTCTATTACCAAGCTGAGGACTACATGTTTAAATAGTTTCACTGAGAATTTAATTATTTATATTTATCTAAACATTTGCTATTTCACAGGTTTTTTTTTTTACACAAGTCACCTTACAGAAAAGCAAGTATTATAAATACCTTATCAGATTGTGACTCATAGTGTATTATCTTTATGTTGGCCTAGAGTGTAGTAAGTATCAATCATATTTGGGAGAGTTAGAATGTGGAGTTTTTGTACTATATTTTCCCCTCAAAATTGACTTAATGATTTAGTAAAATGTTCAATAACATACGAGGAGATTTATTATGGATGTGTCAAAAGTAAATTTGTGTATTTGTAATTTATTAGATCAATTATAATTTGAAGTACATTGTTTTCCATTTTCAAATGAGTATAATTTAGTTTTTTAAAATATATTTTACTGATTTTAGAGAAAGAGGAAGAAAGGGGGGGGGGAGAGAGAAACATTGATGTGAGAGAGAAATGTAAATTAGCTGCCTCCTGCACGCCCCCTTACAGGGATCGAGCCTGTAACCTGGGCATGTGTCCTGACCAGGAACCGAACTAGCAACCTCATTTAAATCATTCCTGTTTTCCCTGCCAGCATGGCATAGGATAACACCCAATCAATTGAGCCACACTGGCCAGGGAAACAGGGATGATTTTAAATGTTTTCAGGGTTTTAACATGATCAACACCATGTTTCTATCCTTCTGCACAATCATAATCTGCCCTCTAAGTCTGCTCAGACTCCCTTTTAATTCCCTGGGCACAACTGCAGCTTAGACATGTGTTGTTGGGACACTTTAGGTTTGGTGTCCTATTGTTTTGATCTTCTGTAAAATATTTGACATGTGCAATACATTATCATCCTTCTGGCAGATACTCTTTTCTTAATAGAATGTAATATTCAACCTCTGAAGCAATAACTTTGTAATAATAGGTCAAAGTGAATAATATATGATTTCATTCACCCTCTTACAACAGGTTGACAGTGTTCTTATAAAAAGACATGATAAGCCCTAGCTGGTTTGGCTGAATGGATAGAACGTCAGCCTATGGACTGAAGAGTCCCAGGTTCGATTCCAGCCAAGAGCACAGGCCCAGGTTGTGGGCTCCATCACCAGTGTGGGGCGTGCAGGAGGCAGCTGAGCAGTGATTCTTTCTTATCATTGATGTTTATATCTCTCTCTTCCTCTTCCTTCCTCTCTGAAATCAATTAAAAAAACAGATATGATAAAAATAAGACACTTCCAATCACTATGTGCTAAGAACTATTCTGAGTGGTTGTAAATAAATCCTTTGGCGATTATTAAATATAGAAAATTATCAATAATAGGAGTCCAGTGAAAGTTCTGGAAATCAAATATATATATCTTAAAAGGATGGAAAGTTTTAACTAAGAAAATAAAACTAAAACAAAAAAACAAACAAACAAAAAACACCCCACAGGACAATCGAGTAGTGTTTAATTATTTATACTCCTGCTATTTTGATATTTCTTTCATAGTTAATGTGTCAGATTACAGTTTCCCAATATGACCACAGAGTATTTCTTTTCTTACATGCTCTTCCAGAACTTTGCCACTCCCCCATCAAGAAGTCGAGTCAATTTCCCATCCCCTTGAAATTATACTGGGCTGTGGCTGCCTGGACAAGGAGAATATGACAGAATTGGTGTCTCAGAAATTCTGAGGCTAGATCACAGTATGTTCCGTCACTTCCTTCTGGATCCTCCCAATCTCTGACCCTGTTCCATGGACGCAGACACAGTGATGTGAAGAAGTCTAGGCCACATGGTGAGGCTTATTACAGGAGGTCTGATTGACAGTACCAGCTAAGGTCCGGCCAACCGGGGCGGCATCAGCTGCAGGCTGTGTGTGTTAATGAGCCCTCAGATGGCCTGTTTTCCTGCTTCCGAGTCTTCCAGCTGAGGCCCCAGACCTCATGGAGCAGAGGCAAGCCATCTCCATGGTGTCCTGACTGAATGTCTTACAACCACATTTGTGAGCATAATACATGGTTGATTGAGCCTAAATTTACAACCCTAATAACTGGAACAGCTAGTGAGGTCTGCATATCTAGTTTTATATTATGGCATAATAATAATAGACATTTGTTACCAATTTCATATACTCTTTTATGCAACTTCTCTTAGAATGTGCCAAGGAGCTTGTGAAGATTATAATTTCAAGTATGTAATAGATGTTTTAGCTACCTGGAGAAATATATACTTAAGTTACTATCCGTATTAGCCAAATCTGGGAAGACATGATTTAAATTTACTACTATCTTGATAAATAGTGGCTTATTATACTTTCTGAACAATAACTTCAGGCTCACAATATCAGAACTAACACTAGGTGGAATAAATTATTTCACATTATTGCCTCCATATGTGCAAATACATACTCTCTTTTTCTTTTTTTCCTTAAAAGAATGACAGATTTGATGATAAGTAACCACTTATTAAAAACAAAGCTTCCTTGTTACTCACTGTGTCCTCAAGCCCTAATACAAACTGGAGAAAAACAATTTTTTAAAGCACATTTGCGGAGACCTAACACTTAGAAGAAAATTTTTTCTAAATCAAGTAAAGCTCTTCTGGAATAATCAAAGGAAAGTAACAGGGCCATGAGAGCCTTGGGGTATGTGAGTGTCCATTTTCATTATTTAATCAACCTTGTTAAGCAGTTATGAAATGTACTAACATATGCATTTACATCATTAATGATGCTACAGCTGAATTTTATCAAGTTCAGTGAGTATCAAGATCATTATAGTGTACAGATGTGTCTTACATTCTATAGTGTTTACCATCTTCTTCTGCATTAGGATACTACCTGACATAGTTCAGGCAGCCCCCCTAACCCCAGATTTATAATGATGAAATAATAATTCCAATAAAAGGAACCAATGATTGGCTATGCTGAAAGAGCTGGAAGCAACAGATTAGAAAGGAAAATGGCATCTGAAGTATTTTGCTAGCTATGTATGGCAGGTGTTTGACCTGAGTCGCTTTCGTCTCCTTCCACAAAAAGAAATGTCCTCATCCAGTAAGCTGAATGCACCTTGGGTGAGCTTTCCCCTCAGTACACCGTGGAGGAGAAGAGAAACAGCAAATGCCTGCAGAAGCCGCACCGGACCCTCATTCATCTCGTGGGCATTTCCTAGTTATTAAGTGACTTGCCTGCTCCCACAGGAGATGGCATGTACATAAAGATGTACACAAAGGACCAAAGGGCGGAGTGATCAGAGTAATGTCAATGAAAAGGCAGCCTTCCGATTCCCTGCGTATCTCTGCTTGTGGTCCTGATGAGTTGCCTGGAACAGTCCATGAAAGGCAGAGCCATTTGTTTCCGTACCCACGTGTGGCCTGAAGGTGCCAACACGAGTGCTGTGCTCCGAAAGACCCCCTCAGAGCAGCAGCGGCAGGCAATACAGTCTGAAAAGCAATGTTATTTTGCAGCTGTCACACAGGACAAAACATTCGAGGTAAACTTTTCAAACATAAAGACACAATGTCCTATCTGTCAGAATATGCATGGGTAACTTTCCTTTTTATGATATTAGACAAAAGAGGCTATAAATAATGACACTTATTAGGAGATCAGTATTATTTACCGAGGAAGATTATCTGTCAACTCTCTCTTTTATCTATCAATTTATTCCAGGAATACCTCAAGAATACATTTGAGGTCGCTTGCAATAAGAACACAAAATAAAATGTCATGCATAATAAGAGACAAAACAATAGAAAATGAATGAAGCAAATCATCAAGAAGCAGCCTCACCGAGAAAAACCTATCAAAAGAGATGCTATAAAGTCTATTTGTGTACTTTTAATAGATTTTATAGCATCTCTTTTTTTGGGGGGTACCACATTTTAAGAAGCAAGCTACTGTCAACAAAAAGGAAACCAGCAAAAGAAATTTGAAAATCCTTTGGGTCATTTAGTCTGCTAATTTTCCAGAAAGGTATCTCTATACTTCAACACCTGTCTAATACATCATTTTATTATATTGGAGTAAAAAAAATATTCTATTACTCTACTGAATGGAGAGTAGTCTGAATAAAAATGACCATCATGTAGGCACATCATTATTTTATTCCAAAACTCCTACAGTAAAAAGATTATAACATTTTCCAAGACAAAAAAGAAACATATTACACAAAAAGACCTAAATTTAGACCAACAGACTTCTTCTCTTTAGCACTATGAGAATCAGAATAAAATGGAGCAATGTTGTCAGCATTCTGAGGAAAAATTATATTCCATCTAGATTTTGATAATTAGCTAAATTGCCAATCAAATGATGAATACAGAATAAAGGTATTTTAAACAAGTGAGGAATCAGACAAAATAGTAATACCCTCTTATTGGTTTATTGTTTGATGGTATAGCAAAATGAGGGATTCAATCAAGAAAGATGAAGATATGAGCTCTAAAATTAGGAGAGCAATAAATTTAGTCACTGATGAATAGTGATTAAACCGAGTAGGAAGCAGCCAGCACAGATTAGAGAAACAGAATGGAGGGATTTAGAGGGAAAACACTAGATTCCATACAAATAGAGAATAATGTGACCATTGGCCAAACCTGGCCCATCATCATTTTTTATAGTTTTATTGAAACAAAGCCACACCCAGTAATTTACATATTGCCTATGGCTGCTTTTGTCCGATAGTGGCCAAGTTGAGTAGTTGCAACAGACTGAATGGCTTACAAAATCAAAAATCATTTACTCTTTGCCCTACTTATAGAAAAAAAAAATTGCTCTCCTCTGATGTATACAATTAAAAAACTTGAGGATATAAGAAGTATTCTAATAAATTGGAAATTATTTACTTGGAGATGTTGATGTGGGTTCAAATTTGGAGAACCTTATATGTAAAGGGTTTACATAGATTTCTTTAGGCTTCAATAAAGCCTTCTTCCACATCCCACCTCTCGTGGGAATCTTGGAAAATTCATTTTCTAAAGATACCTCAAGAACCTCATTCCCACTCGTGTCTGGGAAATCTTGCCCATTAATTCCTCCAGCATAGTGGTATTTGGGACCTCACAGAACCCAAGATTTTATATTCTTTTGCTTTTATCTAGCTGCAAAAGTTATGTCACTAAAATAGGAACCAAACATTGGGTGAAAGTTAATAAGGTAAATAAAGGCAAAATAATTTAATGTATTTACCTATTTTTCCTGTTCTTTGACTATTACTATTAGCTTCAATGTTGTGTTTAATGGGTGACTATATAGATAGAGGAGGTAATTTTTCTTAATACCAAATATAATCATATAATCATACAAATTGTCCTTTAAAAATAGCATTACTGGGTGCAGTACTTATGATAGAATATTTGTGATAGGTTCCTGTAAGTTCTCTCTAAACATTGAGTTCACATACCTTAAGCGAGTTTGGGCCTAGCCTGTTCAAGGAATTTGATCAGTGACTCATGACAAATGTGTGAAGGACATGTTTCTGGTAACAAGCTTTGAAGCTGGAGAAAAGTGACATGAAATGTTGAAAATTATCTCTCTCTGGAAATAGGATTTGGGAAGCAGTTATCTTTTCTAGAGGAGAAACTTTATTTTTTTCTTTGTATGTATAATTTTACTTTTTTATTATTTATTTTTTATTTTTAAAAATATTTTTTATTAAATTATTATTTGTGTACATATTTTAACATTCCCCCCATACATACCCTCCCTCCCCAGAGTTTTGTGTCCATTGGTTGTACTTATATGCATGTATACGAGTCCTTCGGTTGATCTATTATCTCCCCCAGATCTCCCTACCCTCCCTGCTGTAATTTGACAGTCTGCTTGTTGCTTTACTGTCTCTATATCTATCTTTTGGTTTATCAGTTTATAATGTTCTTTATTATCCATAAATGAGTGAGGTCATGTGGTGTTTTTCTTTCATTGACTGGCTTATTTCACTCAGCATGATGTTCTCCAATTCCATCCAGGTTGCTGCAAATGATGAGAATTTCTTCTTTTTTATGGAAGCATAGTATTCCATTGTGTAGATGTACCATCGTTTTTGGATCCAATCATCTGCTGACGGGCACCTAGGCTGTTTCCAAATTCTAGCTATTGTAGATCGTGCTGCTATGAACAAAGGGGTGCATATATCCTTTCTGATTGGTGTTTCTAGTTTCTTGGGATATATTCCTAGGAGTGGGATTACTGGGTCAGATGGGAGTTCCATTTTCAGTTTTTTAAGGAAACTCCACACTGTTCTCCACAGTGGTTGCACCAGTTTGAATTCCCACCAGCAGTGCACGACAACACTTGTCGTTTGTTGATTTGTTGGTGTTGGCCATTCTGACATGTGTGAGATGGTACCGCATTGTTGTTTTGATTTGCATCTCTCGAGATACTTGATTTTGAATGGACAAATTTATGGAGACTGAGGGGCTCAAAGAGCACGGGAATGGCATCTATGCATTACTAATGCATTCAGGAAGGAGTATGCTGTGTGCCGACTCAGCAGTCAACTGGCAGAGGGGTAATGAAATCATAGGAAACAGGCGACAACTATTTCATCCACTTCTCAATATGTCAAGGAGTGAACCAAAGTCTTTAAGAAATGTTCTAGAGTAGGGGTGTCGAACTCAATCAGAGAAGGGGCCAAAATCTAAAATCCAGCCTAAATCGCGGGCCGAATGGTTTACTGAACAGTCATAAACTGACAATGTCATAAACTGACAGCGGAGTGCAGTGATGACAGCGCGGTGCGGGCCACATTGCAAGGCCTGGCGGGCTGGATTTGGCCCGCTGGCCTTGTGTTTGACACATGTGTTCTAGAGCCTGCAAGAATAGCAAGATTATGGATAAGAAAAGACTTAACACTTTAATTTTTCCACCTATGTTCATCTCTAATGATGCTAACAAAAAAGTATAGGCTATGTTATTATCTCTATTGGATCTCTGGGAAACAAGAACAACCAGCTAATTAGTAACAGAGCTAAGAATAGAAATTTCCTCTTTGGATTCTATTTTATTTCTATCATCACCTGAAATCAGGCAGAAAAAGCCCTTGTTTGATGAAAGTGAATTCCAAAATAAACTTTGTCAGTAGACGTAGAAATAACACAGAAAAACAAAATGAAGCTTTTCTTCATTCGATCCTCTCCACTTCCCCATCAATTAGCACCTCTGTAGGGCAGTGCAAATCTTCCTGTTGTTCAGAAGAGCAATATGGCCCTTTTTAGAAACTTACTACATGTGTGAGCTTGGTCAAGTAACAACCCCTGAGCTGTAGTTCCTTTGTCAAATATGCATAATGGTAATCCTTGTCTTGCAGGTCATTATTAGCAATTTTTTTTTTTTGCCTAATTTCACTTATATTTATTATATAGGATATATTATATAGGATAGAATCCTATATAATAAATGTCTAATAGGCTCTGTCCAGTTGACTGATCGGCCATTCAATCAATCAAAGCATAATATGCTGATGATATGCTAAGGCCACTCAACTGCTCATTATGATGTGCACTGACCACTAGGGGGCAAATGCTCTGACCAGTAGGTTAGCTTGCTGCTGGGGTCTGGCCAATGGGGACTGAGCGAGACAGGCCAGATAGGCCCTGGAGCCCTTTCCTGGCCCCTCCCGGGCTGGCCAACATCCTGCATTCCTCCCCTGCCCGGATTGTGCACTGGTGGGGTCCCTCAGCCTGGCCTGTGCCCTCTCACAATCCGGGACCCCCTTAGGGGATGTTGGAGAGCCTCTTTCAGCCCGATCCTGCAGGTCAGGCCAAGGGACCCACTGGAGCACGAATTCATGCACTGGGCCTCTAGTAGATAATAAGTTTCAATGGCTTGAAAATGGCACTTTTGAGTACCCACCTATGTAAAAGAAGCATGTATCTATCATTTTACTTTTTATCCAATCCCAGAGGTCCTCTCCATTTGCTTTCTCCCACCTCCCTAATCTATCATCATGTAACCCACTTACGTCTCCTCTTTGGATTGTAATTTATAAAACAAGGTGAAAAACTGCGATACTTCAAAGCATTATCTTAATCTGTTGAGATTCTGTTTCCCAGTAATTGTCAACAGTTTGTCTCACATACACTCACAGAAAATCTTTACAGGTTTGAATGTTTCTTACGTTACCAAAGTCCTTGCCTTTTGCTTAGAGAAAATTGCTTTTCTGCCAATAATGAAGAGAATCACTTCAGTAATATGTCCAGTGATTTTTAATGATCAATAGAATGCTTAGCACTTAGGTAGTCCTTTTTATCTTCAAACCACTTTACTGGCACTAAACAAATTTAGATGCTGTTATCTTCTCACAAGAAAATCCATGGGATGAAAAGTTATCATTCCAGATTCCAGAATGTCAATGGATGAGGCGTGTATTTCACACAAATCACGTGATGATGGATCGTTTTAGGCAGCTAATGGCAATTATATTGATTGTAAACTTTATTGTTTGTATAAAAGTAGCGGATGTTTTTACTGTAAAAAATGTGAGAATACAAAGAGGTGTCAAGAAGAAAGTAAAACTCACATAAACTACTTGCAACTCCATTTTACAGAGAGATGATTATTATGGCAATACAAATTCATCCCATATTTAAGTGGACATGTATCACATGTTTATGGCATGTAAGTTTGTGGCATGTAGTCTGTATATTCTTTGTAAATATGATCACAATACGAATCTGGTTGTTGCCTTGTTTTTTCACTAATAGGCATGAACATTGAAAAAGACATTTTCAGCCCAGCTGGCATGGCACAGTGGTCGAGCGTTGTCCTATGAACCAGGAGGTCACGGTTAGATTCCCAGTCAGGGCACAAATCTGGGTTGTGGACTCAATCCCCAAGTGGGGCATGCAGGAGGCAGCCAATCAATGATTCTCCCTAATTACTGAAGTATCTATCTCATTCTCTTTCTCTCTGAAGTTAATAAAAGTTTTATTGGGGGGGAAAAAAAAACTTTTCAGAGAGCTGGTTGACAGCTGTGGGAAGGGGTTGGATAGAAGTGGGAGGGATTAAACAAAAAAGGGGGAAAAAAGAGAAAAAAACTCATGAACACTGACAACAGTGTGGTGATTGTTGGAGGTGATGGGGGGAGATGGAGGAAGGTATAGGAGGGATAAATGGTGATGGATAGAGACCTGACTTGCGATAGTGAACACAATACAGTATACAGATGATGTGTTGTAGAATTGTACATCTGAAACCTGTATAATTTTGTTAACCAGTGTCACCCTAATAAATTCAGTAAAAAGAAAATACAAAAAATAGCGTACTGTATAATCCAGCCCAGATCTTAATGATCACTCCTTCTTATATCCCTATCAGAGTAGAGATAAACACATATGTGGTCTTCTTTTTACAAAGCCGAATACCTGGATACTTCCCTGGAGAAAGTCTGAAGAACTTCTTACCCCCTTAGGAATTGTAAGGAAGGCCACCAATGTTACTCTCCTGCACTATAATTCTTTCTTTAAAAATATGGGTTATTTTTGTTTTCAGAGAGGAAGGGAGAGGGAGGGAGAGAGAGAGACAGAAACATCAATGATGAGAGAGAATCATTGATTGGCTGCCTGCTGCATGCCCCACACTGGAAATTGAGCCCTGCAACCAGGCATGTTACCTGACCAGGAATTGAACCATGATCTCCTGGTTCATAGGTTGATGCTCAACTACTGAGCCACACTGGCTGGGCATGCACTACACTCATTTTGAGACTCGCAGAAAATACTATAGTTTTCGTTTTTGAAATTAAAAAAAAAACAAAAAACTTTTTCAGAAAATGATTCTTAATGCCCACATGCACTAAGGTTGTATAAGAATATTAAAACTTACTGTGCCATTTTCACTTAAACATCTAAGTAGTTACCTTATTTATAATAGTAATGAATATCTTTATAATTTTCTGCCTTATTTATTGATAATTTATGAATATCAATATATCCGTTAGGCCATCATTTCTCCTGCTCCCTACAACACTCTCCCCACCCTGATTTGTGTCCAGTATTAGGAACTGCTGGATCATGAGTTTGCAGTTTAAAAAAAACATTGGTACCAACATCTGATTCTGGAAAGATAGTTTGGTGGCTGACTGGAGAGTACTATGGAAAATGTGAGAGTTACTGTGCTAGGGAAGAAATTACTAAAGGCACTTAAATAGGTGATGTTACAATCACAATTGTGCTTTTAAAAAAGTTACTCTTACAGTAGTTTTGAGGGTTTTGTTTAGATGGAGAAGGGTTTGCATTGAAAACAGGGAAATGGTGGTGTCTATTATGATACCTTCAGAGAAGAGGAGAAAATGACTGAACATTTTCTTTTTTACCCAAAAAAATTTTATTGATTTTTTACAGAGAGGAAGGGAGAGGGATAGAGAGTTAGAAACATGGATCAGCTGCCTCCCTCACACCCTCCACTGGGGATGTGCCTGCAACCAAGGTACATGCCCTTGACAGGAATCGAACCTGGGACCTTTCAGTCCACAGGCTGACGCTTTATCCACTGAGCCACATGAGTTTCGGCTCATTGTTTAAGGACAATGAAAGCCTCATGTGGATGGTCCACATGTCCATTATCCGCTTTGATAATGCCTCAAAGCTAGTTGTTTTGAGCTTCCTCATCCTACTCAGTACTAGCCCAACTTCTCCCCTACTTCCAATATGTTCATAGGACAGTAAAATTCATTTCAATCGTTTGGTTGAATAGAAATATAAATAGAAAAATGTAAATAACTATTCACCAATGAACATGAAAGATCATATCAAGAAACTTAATACATAGATTTGGGATTTAGAATTTAGGTTTATTCACAATTTAATGTTATTTTAACCAAGCTGCATATTAAAGGTCTTCACACCCTTGTCAAATATAATTTTTAATAATAACAACATAAAAAGAATGTAAAAAAAATTTAAAAATACATCTTTATATATTGTGTACCCATTAACATAAAGTTATAAATATTGCTTTCTACAGTTATTTTTTAACTCAAATAGGAAAATAAAGAATTTACAAACAAAAACATAAATTAATACTGTACTTTATATTTATCAGTGACCTTTATTGGAGTTCTTTATTACTTTGCATAGTTTGCATTGTTGTGTTGTGAACTTTCATGTTAGCCTAAAGGGATCTATTTAGCATTTCTTGTAGAGCAGATCTGCTAACAAATAATTCTTTGTTCCTTTTTATGTAAAAATGTCTGAATTTTTCCTTCATCTTTAAAGGATACTTTTGCAGTATATAGAATTCTTTATTGGCATTTCTCCCCTAGCACTATGAATATGTCATCTTACTACCATCTGGCTTCCATCATTTATGATAAAATATCAACTGTTAATCTTATTGAGCATCCTTTGGCTATGATGAGTTGCTTTTCTTTTTCTGCTTTCAAGATTCGTTTTTTCTTCTCAGCTTTTATATTTTAACTATTGGCCTGGAGCACAAATTTGTGCACATTGAAATGAAATTAATTAGAAGAAATATTTTAATATCGCTATTCACCCTTTCTCTATAATAGAAGTGTCAACCAAATTCACGATCAACAATGACAGATCAAAACCCCATGTGAGCAACTGGTGCCAGCAAGAGCTTTATATATATCAGGCATGAGCAAGTCAACTTAGCCTTTTTTATATATATATAGAATAAACATGCTTAATTAAACCTGCTTTCTGATTTAGCTAAAAATTTTCCAACCCAGTGAAGCACCCCAACTTCTCTTTCAGGTAATTGTCAGCAACACAGCAGTAAATGTCAACATGGAGCAGATTATTATTGTAGATCACACAGAGAGAGCAAGGGGTAAAATATTTAACTGCAGCAGTGTTTGACTATATTCTGTGCAGTGAGAAAACCTGAAGTCATTTTCAAAGTCCACCATTTCTTTCTTCTTTTCAGTCAGGTCAAATTTATAAGCTTTCAAAGTCTCCATTTTTTTGGCTAACAAAAAGAAAATAGAATTCCACTGAGTCTCCTATCTACCTACTCCAGGACATCTGTGAGGATCAAGTGAGATGAGACACAGGAAAACACTTCACAAATATTTGGTTAAAGTGTAAAATGTTTCCATCTGGCTATAAAGCAAGTCATGTTCCTGGGATGAAGAAACTACCAAGTAGGCTAGTTGCTAGGGAGAGGAAGATGGTTGTTGGTACATGTTGTCATTAACTGGCACCCCCAGCCACCATTTCTGGGCTTGGCTGTGGGCCACATTTTGTGTTATGGGGTCTTGGCAGCGTTAGCTGTGATTTGGTGGAGTGTCGCTCCAGGGTGGTGGCAGGGCCTGTGTCCCACTTGGAAGAAGCCAAGTGTTGCATTGTGGGTGCCAGGTCCGTGGTGTTGTTTCTCTGTAAATGGCCAGTATGTGTCATAGCAGCTCCTGCATTAAGTGCCTGCCCCCTGGTGATCAGTGCACATCATAGTGACTGGTCAGACAATTGGACACTTAGCATGTTAGCCTTTTATATACAGTCATTAGGTTAAGTCAGACTTGATGTACATGGTTTTATGGTTACATTGCCATTTCCAATTATTTATTTAAAAAATTATGTTATTTTGACATATTTACATATGAGCTTTATGTTTTTTTATTATTTATTTACCACAAACAAAGGTCAGGAATTATTATCTTAAAAAAATTTTTTTTTTACTCTTTCACTTCATTAGTGCTGTGTTTGTGCTCCATGTGAGTGATGTAGTTGCTTATGTTGGTGGGTTAGCGCTGTAGGAACGGGTCTCTGATGTAACCAGAGAACCTACTATATATAGATTATTATGTGTCTTGGTGTATATTTTTGAATTTATCCTACTCAGACTTCATTAAACTTTTTTGACGTATATATTAAATTTGATAAATTTTCAGCCATTATTTCTTCAAATAGTCTTTCACTCCTTTCTCTGTCATCTCCTTCTGGAACACCCATTATGCTTATGTTGGTCTAATAGATGGTGTCCCAAAGATCCCTTATGCTTTGTTGATTTTTTAAAAAATTCTCTTTTACTTCTATTCGTCAGATTAGGTCGTTTTAATTGACCTGTTTTTATGTTCACTAATTCTTTGTTAAGCCAGTTCCAATCTGTTATTGAATTCCTCCAGTGAATTTCTACTTAGAAAGCCACATCCATAAATCCCAAATTCACAGAATATGCCTAAACTTCAGACAAAGCCACAAAACCAAAGAACCCTCACCCTGCCCCTACTATGACCCCAGAATCAAATAATAAGAATCAAGTAATAAGTAGCAGCTGAGTACTTCCAGAGTCACAGCAAGAGCATGGGAAGAACCCCCTGTAGCACGTTATTAAAGACCTGCTGAAAACTGAGGTAAAAGTAGAAACAATAATAAATGCCTTCAAGCACTCCAAGACACACACTAAGCCTAAAATACAAATGGAAAAGTTTAAGCTTGTGAAGGTAACAATAGCAACAAAAAACTGAAACACAGATCAACTTCTATGAGAATGACTCCATTTCTTACACTAATGCCCTAGAGTAAGAAAAGGAATGCCCAGTTTCAGGTGTAAGCATAATTTACCAAAGTCTCTATTGTTCGTTTACACATTATGTCTATAATTCAATAAAAATCAGAAGACTCTCAAAATGCAAAGAAAATCACATGCTGCCAAGAGATAAGCAATCAAGACAATCAGACTCAGATATACACCAGCTGTTTTAATTATCAGGTGGAATTTAAAATAAATACTATGTGTATATATATAGTATTATTGAGAGCTCAATCATGCAAGGAGGTATAAATGAAAATAAAGGTGTTTTTCAAATTTTAATATGTATAGAAATCACCTGGGATCCTATATATACATATTATAACACACACACACACACACACACACACACACACACACACACATATATATGCCTAGTAGATCTAGTGCAGTGTTTTTCAACCTTTTTTGGGCAAAGGCACACTTGTTTCATGAAAAAAATCATGAGGCACACCACCATTAGAAAATGTTAAAAAATTTAACTCTGTGCCTATATTGACTATATATAAAGTAATTCTCTTGAATAGGAATCAAATAAACACAAAGAAAGTATTTTATAATTACTTTATTATGAAATATTAAGTAAACAAAATAGTGAAAAATTATAAAATTCTTGTCTTGTCTGCACCTACGGCACACCAGGCAACATCTCGCGGCACACTAGTGTGCCGCGGAACAGCGGTTGAAAAACGCTGATCTAGTGAATGGACCGATGATTTTTACAGAGATGAAAATACTAGAAAGACCTACCTTAGTTCCTTTAACCATGTGCTGCCATAGCTCTGTTGTTCCCTTGATAGAATACTTTTTTTTAATTTTTTTTACAATATGATATTTTTACTAAATAATTAAATTGTTTGGCTCAGGGGCCATTTTAAATTGTTGTGAGAAAAGAAATAATTTTATTCATACTTATATTTCCACATGTATTTTTGTAGTTCCTAATATGAAGCTTGGCTCACAGTAAGTGACTTATAAATATTTGTGAGAATAAATGACAGAATATCAAAGTAATAAATATAATATTATTTCTTTCATATTACATTTCATTGGTTTAGTTTAGATTCAAATAGGTATTTCATATAAAATCTGGCTTATGCTTATAATAACTGTAACTTGTGTAAGTTATGTAAAGGCAAATGACAACTTTTAATTTTTTGGAAGAATGATTTGGGGCATAAGTAAAAACAAAACAAAAGGCACATTACAGAATTATGAGATTATAACACAATTATGTAATTCCATAAAACCTTATAGTTTAACCTAGATTATCATATTTTTTTCCACTGGGATTTAGAGCATGCAGATACTATAATAATCTTTCTGCAACAGTGCCACCATTATCTCTACATCTGCAAGATCTGCTGCAGGTAGACAAATGCTATATATATCAAGAGCTAGATGGCAGCCATACCAGATGTCCAGGATGACACATCAATCCTGATTTTTCACTAACAAGTTTGTCTTTAAAGCCAAGAAAGTGGTTCTTACCTGAAAAGGTTCCAGGAGAGATCATTCAGTAATTGACAAAGCACAGGAAGGCATTATTCCTCTGGGCCACTGGTTCCAAACAGCATTGCTACTCTAATTGCAGGTTGTAACCCAGCAACGTAAGCATCACCTGGGAGCTTGTTAGAACTGAAAATTTTGGACTCTGTCTCAGACTTATTGAATAAGAACTGGCATTTTTACTTGATCCCAGGTGATTTCTATACATATTAAAATTTGAAAAAACACCTTTATTTTCATTTCATATCACATTGTAAGGCAATTAACGAAGCAACTCCTGACTTACTCTGCAATCTGAAGCCCGATAGAGCTGAGGCCACCACAGGATTTTGTTTGCTGGTAATTGGAGAAGCAATTTTATTTCAGTTTAGATAATCATTGAGCTAGTGCTCAGGGGCCATTTTAAATAACCCTATATATATACATATATTAGAGGCCTGATGCATAAAATTAACGCAAGGGGCTTGGTCCTCACAGCCCCGGCTTCTTCCAAAAGGTCATTCAACTGTCTGGTCTAATTAGCATATTACGCTTTAAACATATATATGTATCTATATCTATATATCTATATCTAAATCTATATCTGTCTCTATGTCTCTATGTCTCTATCATCTATCTATCATCTATCTATCTATCTATCTATCTATCTATCTATCTACCTATCTATCTGTTTTTATGGATTTCAGAGAGAATAAGGAAGAGGGAGAGGGATAGAAAGATCAATGATGAGAGAGAATCATTGAGCAGGTGCTTCCTTGCATGCTCCCTACTGGGGATTGAGCCCCCAATCTGGCATGTGTCCTGAATGGGAATTGAACCATGGTGTCCTGGTTCATAGGTCAACCCTCAAACACTGAGCCACACCAGCCAGGCATCTTCATATATTTAAAAACAGAAACATTAGAATGTTTTAGTCATTAAGGCCAAAGGACACAGCCTTGAGTTTCTCCTCATGATTAGAGGTCCAGACTGTTTTCCCTCTTGACTATATATAAGCTACATCCATAACTGGGAATGAGTGAGCAGGAATTGGTAAAAAGGCTCTGATAGTCCACTAAAGCACCCAAAGTTGAAACATTATTTTTACTAAATGTGAATGATATTCTTCTTTGAACAAATATTCTTTTCATTTAATTGGAATTTTGCTTTTGAGAAACTCATGAAGGAGAAATGTGTCTGTATTCATATATATATATATATATATATATATATATATATATATATATATATACACACACACACACACACACACACTAGTGGCCTGGTGCATAAAATTTATATTTACATACATACACATCCTATATAATAAAACTGTAGCATGAAAATTGTCCCCTTAACTGGAGTTTCTCCAGGAGTTCGACCAGGGGGTGGGCTGGCTGGGGGAAGAGAGGGAGGCCCCAGCCAGGAGCTGTCAGCTGCTAGGGAACCTACCAGTGCATGAATTTTATGCACTGGGCCTCTAGTAATATACATTTGATATACAGGGTATCCCCCAAAATATATACACACTTTTACAGTTGATAGATCAATTTTGAAAATGAAATGTATTTTAATAAACACTGCCTTTATTGTTATTCCAAGTATGTGTACACATTTTTGGGGATAACCTATATATTATATGACCTATATGCTAGAAAGATGGGATTGATTAATCCTTTAAGAACTGATCAGATGATAGAAATGAAACATTTATAACAGAGCTCTCTCTAGGGGCAGAGATTAAAACACCATGCTATTAACGTTTAAAAATCCAGGCATCCAAATAGCTCAGGTAAAGTGAAGATCCCTAGGGACACTAGAAAGTCACTCAAAATGTATTTGTTTGTAGCAATTGCTAGTGACATTTTTGGCCACAGCTGTAACTCATTAACAACCTCACTCACGTCTGCCTTCCTCAAGTGAGTCCAATTCAGCTTTAGACCTAGGACACCAACAATGACAAAAGGGTTGTCTCGATGTAGGCTCAGCTGCCCCAGGTCTCTACAAACCCACTTCCTCCCTGGCATCACACACCAGATAATACAATATTCATTGTTCCCATAAAACCATATGCTGCATTGGCACAAATCCCATTATTCAATATTTACAGCTGCACTGGCTCCTGCACAGAATTCTGGAGATGGAATGCTAAGTAGCCCTCAACATCTGAATTGCTATTTTCCTCTTTTATTGTTTCCTAACATGCTTTAAACTTACACTTAAATGGAATGAAAATGGCAAATATTTCCCTGCAATCCACAGCTCAGAGAAGTCTGGTCTCTGATGGCAACAGACTTGGGGTTATGTAACTAGATGAAAAACACAAGTAGTGAACTCGCATGGGTTTGCAGCTCAAGGCAAGCCAGGCATGAGGATGGGAAAGCAGTTTAGAGAGCCCAACCCTACCTGCTTCCCTTGCTGTTCCTGAGTGCAGGCAGGAGTTCAACTTATGCCTCCAAAAAGCAACACGGACTTTGCTTTTTGGAGGCAGCCCATGTTCTGTGCCAGCCTCTTCCAGCCCACCTCTGTTCAGATGCAATGGCCAGGAAAAGCTGGGATGGAGAGTGGACTGAGAGGAATTTATTGAATTTTATTTGTACGTTATAAGGCCTTGCAACTAATTTATTAATGGGAGAGGTATGGCCAAGGCAAGTCTGAAAGCAATGCATATTGAGGTATTTATTTTCCACACACTATCCAAATGCTAGATGACCAGGTAGTGGGTTTATATTAGAGATCTGCAGAATATGGCTGATGAGCCAAATGCAATTCACTGACTGTTTTATAAATATCGTTTTCTTTGAGCACAGCTTTGCCCATTCACTTACATGCTGTCTGTAGCTGCTTTGAGCTATGATTGAGCTAAGATGCAGAGTTGAGTCCTTGTAAGAGACTCATGTATATGCAAATAGAGCACAATGAACAGCACCTAAAGATACTGATTGAGCACATTGATTCATCTAGATTCCTGCTTGAAACTCCACTAAAATAAAAGTATTGTAGGGATTAATAAAGGCATAAATTAATCAGAACAAAGAAAATATAAGTGAAAAAGAAAATATAAGTGGAATACCCAAACTTCATGATCTGGAGAGCAGAAGGACAAGCAGGAACTTATATAATGGGCCCAAGAAAACTGGAATGAAAGCAGTCGGTGGAGAAAGACACCAGTAACTTGGTTTGCATTACAAAACCCTGGGAAGAGTATCTCTGGGGAAGTGGGGTGTGGTGGAGCACCAGGATGGTTGTAAAGATCATTGGAGAGTCTTCTGACATCACCCAAAGTTCTCAAAGATTTGAAGCAAAGGGACATTTATTTACTGTTAATGGAAGGGTACATTCATAGCACTACTGTGGAGAACAATTGGTCAACCCCCTATTAATGGTGAAGATGCATATACTTTTCGACCCAGAAGTTTTAAACTTAGGTATATAATGCAGAAGCATGGTAAAACAGACACACCTGAAGGCATAATCAGGAATATTTACAGAGGTGCTGTTTGTAAAGAAAAAACAAACACACAACTGAAATGCCTATCAAGAGCAAAGTGGGTAAATGCATGGGATGTTACACAAAAGGATAATGTGAATTAACCAGAGGAAGAAGAGTGAACTAAAATGAAATCCAGAAATAGAAGGAAATAAAGATTGGAGAATAAACAAAATAAGAACAGAAAATTAATTACTCTAAAAAAATAATGTTGATTAAAGAGTTCCATGTTTAAGCAAGAAGCAGGCATTTTTGTGTGGCTTAGACACACAGGTGCAGGAAAATACGAAGTGCCATTATGTAGAGTTGCCACTGTGCAGGTAAACACACGTAAAAGTCAGAAATGTCCTAAGTTGTTTCTCATGGAAATCGAGAATTAGGAGTGCATGTGGGCAGGAGACTGCTTTTTGTCACAGCTTTGTTCAAGTGGTCATTTCTAAGGTACATAAATTAAATTCTTTGCTAAAAATGTTAGAAATTAATAAAATGCCACAAACTCCTCAAGAGGATATTATGGCTCCTCTCAAGACAATCCTGATTCAATATTCATAAACAGGAAATGCAGCAATTCAGCGATCTTGAGTTTCTTTATTTTGAGTGTGGTTGACTGACTACACAGCACACACGGGAATGAATGCAATCTCCTGGGAGAAGTGGGAGGAAGGACATTTGCCCAGACCCTTCGTGTCATTCAGTCAGAAGTCACTCCTGCTTTTCATCAGCGGTGCAGCATGTGTCTCAGATCTTGGGGGTTTTCAGCCAGTCTATGACAGATGGCCAGTTTCACATTGCAGGGACCTGAAATCAATCACTACCCTTGTTCCCTGCCAGTTTTACAGTTCACCCTTTCAGCGGTGCAAGGTATATCTATTCCAACACTAAAATCTTGGCTTCCTTGCTTTGATTCCAAATCAAGTATCTAATATTTATATTGTACAGTTCCTGCAAATTTCCTCTTGTTTATTCAATTAGTCAAACAAGCCATACATCTTCATAATGCCATTTTGTCGAATGCTACTGCTCATTTTCCTCCCTGCCTAAAAGGAGTTGCTGATCAGTTAGGATACTTCAAAAGCCACTGTGAGAATAACACGTATTTAAAGTCAGAGAGTGCAGTTATTGTGTAGAGTTTAAAAACAGGAGCACTAGAAGCCATATCAATCTTGCTCACTTCTTCAACCAAACATTTATTAAATACTTCATTTGCCTCTGGGGAGGGTGATTAAAAATCCCCATTTTAGCCCTGACAGGTTTGGTTCAGTGGATAGAGCATCTGCCTGTGGTCTGAAAGGTCCCAGGTTCGATTCCAGTCAAGGGCATGTACCTGGGTTGCAAGCACATTTCCAGTGGGAGGTGTGCAGGAGGCAGCTGATCGATGTTTCTCTCTCATTGATGTTTCTAACTCTCTATCCCTTTCACTTCCTTTTTGTAAAATATCAATAAAATATATTTTTTAAAATCCCCATTTTAGTGGAGATTATAGTAAGTGGGTAGTATTTCAGGTGAAATGAAGGGGTCAGGAAAGATAAGCTCGCTCTCCTCCCTCCCCCTGAAGGAGAGCAAGCTTATCTTTCCTGACCCCTTAAACCCATTTGAATAAACTCTTCTTTCCCCTCCTTCTTCTCCTTCTCCTTCTCTCTTGCTTATCCTTGGTTCAAATTCTAAAAACTGAAAAATGTAGAATTTCACCAGGGAACAAGAGTTGGTGTAGAAGAATCTTGATGGAAAGGAGAGAAATCATTAACTAGAGCTTGGATGCCCAGGGTTGAAATCATATTCCCAGTTATAAGTCATTTGAAATCAGCCAGTAGCAGAGAAACCCGGTGCTGAACAGAATTAATAGATCACATGGGTGTAGGAATGAGAGCCTGGTAGGTATCAGAATTTGGGCTGAATGTTTTTGTTTGCATTTCAGGTAACAAAGTTTCTTGAACCGAGGCCTGATGCTATCATAGCTAACATCAATTTAAAGAGAAAATGGGCAAGTTGCCTGATTGAAATTTAACTGCCTCCTTTGCTGAATGGACACAATTCCATTGACAAAAAGGAGAAGATAAAGGGGGAATAAAAAAGAAAGAAGTCTTGCCAGCGTGGGTCAGTGGTTGAGCATCAACCCATGAACCAGGAGGTCATACTTCAATTCCCAGCCAGGGCATGTGTCCGGGTTGCAGGTTCCATCCCCAGTGTGGGGCGTGCAGGAGGCAGCCGATCAATTATTCTCTCTCATCATTGATGTTTGTCTCTCACTCTCCCTTCCTCTCTCAAATACATAAAAATATACAAAAAAGAAAAAAAAAAGAAGTGGGAAATGTTTCCAGAGAGTTTGAGAAATTGTTCTGGAGAGATCTTTATGGCCACAAAAGCTTTTTTGAATACATGTTTTCCAGGCCTCCCTAGACGAACTGGTTCCCACAGCTTCTTAGATGTCGAAACACTGGGGAGAAAATCCAGAGCAAAGACCTCTTACTGTTTTACTATTGCTACACATAATTAAAATAGCACACAGTCAAAGCAAATATTACTCTGTAAGTTCTCTTTGCTAGGTTCCCACTCTCAAAAAATTGAGATAGCTGTTTGAAAGAAGGAACTATGCATAACTCCCAACTTTAAGTCAGTGACTAGCAGGCCTCTGGCACACAGTATCTAATAAATGTTGTTGGAAGTTGTACCCCTGCTATATTCTAAAACTAAGACAGAAAGCAGTGGGGGTATGCTGCCCCCCTCTACTTGGGCTAATGGCCTGTTATCATGACAGCATGTCAGGTCTAATTTTTGAAGATAATAAAACCAAAATTTTAGCTTTAAATGAGTCTCATCTTTAGAAATCACTAGGTTTTTTTTTTTCTTTCTCCTATTGTATAAACTAGTTTCATGAACTTTCATCCTTGCACAAGAACACTTCAATATTAAAAAATGGTAGGGATACCACATGTACTTCAAGACTATGGATTCAACTCAGTGCTTATCTGTCCGTGCAATCAATTTTGAATGCAACAGAGGAATCAGTGCCTATCTGAATACTGAGAATGACCTCATGAAGGGGTCCCATTCACTACCTTATATATAAAAGCTACTCAGCAGCAAAGTATGCACACAAATGAAATAGAAACCTTCGTGTGTATGTATGAATGCATAGAGCTGTTCCGCCTTCCTTAGTTTGGCAAGTAGGTGCTTATTAACTCTTCCTTTGGAAGCATCTATGTTATTTTTAGACAATAATAAAACCCATGAAGAGAGAAAACCAATTGGGATATTATTTAAAATCTTCCATGAAGAAAAGGGCCCTATTCCAGTTCGGATTTCTATTTGGAAAGGAGACATGGATGATTGGCAGTTACAATTTGACGTTTTAAAAAGGTAGAGAATTCCTTCCATCAAAAGTCATTAAGTAAGGAGTGTTCTGAGTAAAGAATGCCCTTTGAGGTCAAGGCTTTCCATTCCCATACAGTGCAAATGCGACTCATTGATGGCTTCATAATTTGTAACCTCATATCCTGCTCTATTAATTGTGACATATTCATCACCTGTAAGATGTATTTTATTTCTAATACCCTTTAGAGGCTTCAAGCTGTGAAAGCTTAATACCTAGTAGAGCAAACTCAAGATTGTATCTACCATAATTTCACTGTTTATCACTTGTGTTTCTATGAAATCTTTCGAGTTGTAAACGAGATGGTGTGTACAACTGTAGGGGTTGACAACAGCCCCCAAAAGGCAGTGTTAAAATAATGTTAAAATAATCTTACATGAATATTGTTATAGTGAAAACGTTGGAAACTGAGATAACTTACAAAAGATTGATTTACTCAAAGGATCTTAAAATTGGTTAGTCATTCAGTTTAAATTGAATGACAAACAAGATTAAATTATTAATAGATAAGACATGGGCTGAAAAAATAATTCAGACAAAAAAGCTTTTGCAATGCCTCACATGCCAAATGGCCATAGGAACACTCAAATTTTAAAAGCTTGCGATATAAATAACTCTAACTCCAGAGCCTTTTGCTCTCTTGAGAGGAGCAAGAAACTGGTGTACAATGCAGAAGGGACATTGATGCCTGCCCACGGATCGCCTTCACAGGCTTACCAGGGACAAGGGCTCTGATGAAATCCTGTCCTCTAGTTATAAAACTGCCTCTTTTACTGCCCCCTCCTCTACTTTCTTCTACTCCTCAATTATTTTGTAATTTCAATTTTTGAAAGGTTATAATTCAACATTAAGTATGCCTCCTTGAATAAGCATTTGGCAAAAAAAATGTAATCAGCTCTAATTAGGAGGTTCTGTGGCAGGATTTGTGGTACACAACTCCCATTAAAGCTAATCTGAGTACAGTTGATGGCTCATGAATGGAATAATAAAGTTGTTGCTGATTTTTAAAAATGCATGTGAATTTATTTAGCCCTTACTGGTTGATTCCCCCTTTCAACCTCCCAAGAGGAGCTCTGCAAAGGAGAAGGTGACAGCACAATAAATGATTATGTGTGGGTTCTTTTTAATAGACCCTTCAGTCAGAGTTCCTCCTGAAGTGCAATTAATACATCTTTAATATGACCATATATGTCACCGAATGAGAGCAGCTGTTAAACCCAAGTAAATTGCTCTTGAGGCCTGTATTCATTCTCAAAATGTCAAGATGTACTCAGTTGTGAGCACATCAAATGAGTTAGAGTGCTTCTGAGAATAAAGAGTTTAAATTAAAAAAAAAAAAGTTTAAATATCACAGTTGTCCCGATTAAAACCTTTGCAAAGAAAAAAAATATTTCAAACTCAAAAAATTCTGGATAACTATATAAAGTTATTAACTGAAGAGTGACATTAAAATTATTAATGTAATGGGATAAAGTTGGTGAATTGAAGGTGAATCATATTTTTCTTTTATTCCTGTTTGATCATCAATACAGATTTAGTTATCATTGACAATTTCTCTTTGGGAATGTTCAATTTGTTAAACTAATCTCTAAATGAATCAAATAATTAATTCACAGTTAGACCAAGTGATAGCATCTATATAGCATTCATATATATATATATATATATATATATATATATATATATAAGCATAAGCAACCATTATGCTCTAACTACCTGAATGACTGAAACAACCATTCAACCAGTAACTATGACACACAATGGCCACCAGGGAGCAGATATTCAATGCAGAAGCTATGCCCTGGTGGTCAGTGTGCTCCCACAGCCAACCTCCTGTAGCCTCTTTCCCCTGATAGGCCCAGATTGCCAGCCAGACTGAGGTACCCCACCCATGCACCAATTTGTGCATCAGGCCTCTAGTAATAGAAAACCTTGGAGATGACACTGAAAATATTTAAGAATCAGAAAATAAAGCATGTTTGCCTTTTATAAACAAAATAGCATAGTCACAATGTAGCATCAAATCTTAATTGTCCTTAAGTCATTCTGTGGTGAAAGTAAATTGACTAGAATTTTATTAGGATGAATGCAGAATGAGAAATTTAATGCTTTTCCTTTGTTTTCTAAAATCATTTTTCTTTATTGATTAAGGTATTACATATGCGTCCTTATCTCTCCTTTGTTCCCATACCCCAACCCCACTCATGCCTTCACCCCCCCTAGTGTCTGTGTCCATTGATTAGGCTTATATGCATGCATACAAATCCTTTGGTTGATCTCTCCACCTTCCCCTGAGGTTTGATGGTCTGATTGATACTTCTCTGTCTCTGAATCTGATTTTGTTCATCTGTTTATGTAGTTCATTATATACCACAAATGAGTGATATCATGTAATATTTATCTTTCTCTGACTTACTTATTTCACTTAACATAATGCTCTTCAGATCCATTCATGCTGTTGCAAATGATAAAAGTTCCTTCCTTTTTATAGCAGCATAGTATTCCATTGTGTAGACGTACCATAGTTTTTTAATCCACTCATCTGCTGATGGGCCTTTAGGCTGTTCCCAAATCTTAGCTATGGTAAATTGTGCTGTTCTGAACATAGGGGTGCATATATTCTTTCTAATTGGTATTTCTAGTTTCTTGGGATATATTCTTAGAAGTGGGATCATTGGGTCAACTAGAAGTTTCATTTTTAGTTTTTTGAGGAAACTCCATACTGTTCACAGTGGCTGCAGCAGTCTGCGTTCCTACCAGCAGTTGCACAGAGGTTCCTTTTTCTCTGCATCCTCACCAGCACTTGTCATTTGTTGTTGATAACCATTTTTTTTTGTGTGTGTGTGTATATGCCTAGTACTATCAAAGAATACTGGGTATTTTCAATATTGGTAATATAAGATGTCTTAATATGTTATACCAAGTTTCAAAAAAAATCTGTGAACTTAAACGTTTAAAATAAACCTGAAGGCTCTATCATCACTCTTAATTATCAAAACTATATGCAAGATTTTGCTCAGACAGCAGCTGGGAAAGTATGCAGCCACCAGCTTCATTGAGTTAGAAATCACAGATCACATAATTCACCCATTTGAAGTATACAGTTTAATGGTTTTTAGTATATGCAGAGTTATACAACAATCACCAGTCAATTTTACATTTTTATCCTCCATAAAAAATCCATATATCTTAGTTTTATCCTCCTATCTTTCCATTTTCCCCATACCTAAAGAACCACGAATCTACTTTTTGTCTGTATATCAATAGATTTGCATGGTCTGAACAGTTCAGTTAGTAAATCACAGAAACTTACATTTTGTGATGAGCTTCTTTTACCAAGCACATAACTTTTAAATGTTATATTTTTGTGATAGCTTATGTTTCCATAAGCAAATAATGCTCTATTGTATGAATATACAGATACCATTGTAATTAGGTAGTTAATAATAATAACAGGAAAGGAGCAAAGGAGGAGGCCAGACATTATCTGCATGTCATTTGGGGGAAGCTGCAACTCTGCACTCCCCAGGTTACCACAGGCCCATCGCCTGCAGATTACTGGGGGAAGGGACTAAACAAAAGGGAGGATGGGCACATATGCAATGAGTCCGGGTAACCTAGCGAAGGTACTTGTCAATCACGCCTGGGAACAGAAACCATTGGCTAGAAGAGGGATAGCTGCTGAAACCCAGGAAAATTTGGGGATATATAACCTCCAAACAAAGGAGTTCACTCTCTTGGCTTGAGGCTCTCTAGGCTCTCTGGTTCCTCTTTGGAGCTCTTTGTTCCTGCCTGTGTTCCCTCCACAGCTGCGTGGCCATGTGGCCACGCACACCCTACATGCAATGGACAGATAGACTGTAGCAGGAAATACAAATTAACCTAGCCTAATGCTGGATTGGACTATCCCCTACCATGGAATGAAGACTCTGGACACTGGCTTTTTGGTTCTGATGAAGCCACAGCTACATTTCTGTTTTGGCGGGACAAAGGGAAATATGACCATGGAGCCTCAGGGGTGTAGTATCAGAGAAATAAGGCTTTCTATAATATTTCATCCTCCTGTGCGAGTCTCAGAAAATTCTTTTTCTAAGGGATATCACAAGAATTCCACTCTCATAAGCAACAGGTGGGAACGTGGACCCCTCCCCACTGGCAACAATACCATTTTTTGTTTACCCATTCATCAGTTGATAGACATTTGGATTGGTTCACCTTTTGGCTATCATGAAAAATACTGCTATAAATACTCACACACGTTTTTGTGTGGGCATATGTTTTCATTGCTCTTAAATGTATTCCTAGGGGTGAAATTGTTGGGTCATATTTCATTCTATGTTTGCAATTTGAAAACTACTAGACTGTTTTTCAAGGTGGCTCTACTATTTTACATTCTGACCAGTATGTACAGTTCTATTTTCTTCACATTCTCAGAAAAACTTGCAATGACCATTTTTTAAAGTATTATAGCCACCCTGCTATTTGGAATCCTTGATCTCATTGTAATTGTGACTTGCATTTTTATTTGTAAGAGTTTTTTAAATATTCAAGATACAAATCCTTCACCAGCTATGTGATTTGCAAGTCCTTTGTCCTATGTTATTGGTTGGCATTTCATTTTCTTGTTTGTGTCCTTTGAAGCACAAAAGTTATAA
Source organism: Pipistrellus hanaki (assembly GCF_964339955.1). Taxonomy (NCBI): domain Eukaryota; kingdom Metazoa; phylum Chordata; class Mammalia; order Chiroptera; family Vespertilionidae; genus Pipistrellus; species Pipistrellus hanaki. The sequence continues at coordinate 21,370,580 of NC_140519.1, read as the reverse complement.
ATTTTGATTGGTGGCATATCTGAGTCTCTATTGCCAAATCTGAAATCATGAAGATTTAATCCTATGCTTTCTTCTAAGAGTCTGGTAGTTTTATCTGTTACATTTAGGTATTTAATCTATTTTAAATTAATTTTTTTTTGTGTGTGGTGAGACAAGGGTCCAACATCATTATTTCATATGTGGATATTCACTTGTTTCAGGACCATTTGTAGAAAAAGGCAGAAATTCTTATTATATGTAATAATAAATAGGTATGATCTGCTAATATTTTGTTATAGAATTTTGCATCTATGTTCTTGAGAAATACTGTAATTTTATTTACTTAAAACTTCCTAATCAAAGAGCATTAAAATGTATATCTTTCTAATATTCTTTTAAGTTGTTGAATTTAATGAAATAGAATATAGTTCTTAGTATTTCTTTATTATCCTTTTGAATTTTGGGATGTGTAGTGATATCCTCTCTTTCCTGGTATTAATAAATTTTATTTTATTTAATATATTTTATTGATTTTTTACAGAGAGGAAGAGAGAAGGATAGTTAGAAACATCGATGAGAGAGAATCATCGATCAGCTGCTTCTTTCACACCCACCCCCCACCCCACTGGGGATATGCCCGCATCCAAGGTACATGCCTTTGACCAGAATTGAACCTGGGACCCTTCAGTCCGCAGGCCCACGCTCTATCCACCAAGCCAAACAGGTTTCCACAATAAATTTTATTTTCTTTCCAGGTGACCGAATTTTAATAGGACCTGTATGAGGAGCAGTGACTTCATGACCAATGCAGATTTAAAAGTTTTTGTTTTATTTTACTATTTATTTATACTTATGTGTGCCACATGGAGACCTCAGATTATGGTTAGTAACTAGGGCAGTCATTTATGTTTGCTCTTACTGAGGTCCAAAATTAAAATCTCTTTTCTGATGGAACTTTAACAAAAGTACAACCCTAGTGATCTCCTATTCATAACTGGGTCTGTATATAGCACAATCTCAGAGCTCTAAGAAGCACCTCTGCCAGCACAATGCGTCCTACATCTACACGTTTAGCTCTGAAATGAGACATGCTAGCATCTGTTAGATTGTGAGAACTGGGGAGGGAAGATGTGTAATGAGTTAGATCACTGGCCAATGGATATATGAAAAGATGCTCAACTTCACTAACAGCTAGGGAAATGCAACTCAAAACTACAATGAAATACCACCTCCAGTGCATTACAATAGCTATTCTCAGTAAGAGAAGTAATAAGTATTGGAGAGGTTGTAGAAGAAAAGGAATACTCATTCTCTGCTGGTGGGGATGTAAATTGGTACAGCCACTATGGAAAACAGTATGGAGGCTTTCAAAAAATTAAGAATAGAGTTGCCATATGACCCAGCAATGCTACTTCTGGGTATCTACCTGAAAAATTAGAATAATCTATTATTGAGACTACTTTCACTCATTAACTTGTTAAATTTCACTTTTCTCTCAAAGCTATGTCATTAGATATCTGCATTGTGTGTGTGTGTGTGTGTGTGTGTGTGTATTTTAAAATAGAATTATATATGTTAATAGAATAATGTTTTTATTTACTTATTTGTTTTATGCTAATTATTTATTTCAATTCCAAGGCATCTCTCACAATTAAGGGGATGATTTTATTTAGGCTCATGCAGTAGGAAAAATATTCATTAATGCAGAATGCATCAATGAAAAAGAAGAAAACTTGGGTCTTATGGAGACAACTAAATAATGCAATCATGAAGAAGGGTGAGCGATGGGTCTTATGGGAGTCACCAGGTGGGGTGCAGGTGGGTCGTTTCTCTGAATAAAGAGGGCAAGATGGTCGTTTGTAGTTGGTTGTTTCCAGGAACATAAAGTGATAGAAAAATTTCTTAACCATTCCTGGGACACAGAGCTCAGTCCAATATGTCATACGCAAGATGCTATATTTCAGCGAACAGGGATTGCAGCATTGTCAATAACTCATTAGCAGAGAGTGGAAAACAATCCAATTGATTACTATGTTAGAGGAAAAGAAACACAAGTGACATCAGTTAATGCTGCCAGACCTTCTAACTCTATTTTACCTCAATTTACTCAATAAAAATATTTAAGCACAATTAAAAAGCAGCATAATTGTTGTTCACAATGGATTAAAATATAGCAGTCAATCAATACTGTCCATTTTTATTAATTAAATTTTTATTAAATTCTTATTTGGAGCCTAGTCATGGAAGATACTCAGATATTTCTCCTCCTGTGAGATCACATTTTAATGGACATACTTTTCAAATCATTTAATCTGCCATTGCAGGTGGATCTCTAAGACAGAATGCGATATACATTATTAGCCTAATTGAATAGACCTGGCTCTAACTTCTCAAAATAAAAATAAATTACTTGAGAGATATCTAGAAAGCTATGTGTACTCTTAGCTATGTTCTAAAAGAGAAAAAGGAGTATGTTAAAAACACAGAAAAGAGAAATTCAAGTGGATGTACAGCCACAAGTGCACTAAAGATAATTCACTTTATATGTAAATATACTCATTTCCTCCTTCTGGTAAGTTTGATGCTATCTGAGCTGATGTGAGAGAATGGAATTTTGGAGATGTGCAAAAGAAATCTGTATTACAATTGGTTGTAACAAATTGCTTAGTATTTTTTATCTTAGGATGGTGTGAGGCTTCTATTTATCGTAATGCATTGTAGTTATTTATACAGGGATAAACGGTAATGCTCTTATCCATGCGTACCAATACTTTGACAAGAAAAGATTATTCCTCCTTGCCCCCCATTAACTGTGTTGGAAAGGAGATATGTTATCTAAATCAATTTAATTTAACATTTTGTATTTTTCCCTAATGGCTTTTATGGTGTCAATGGGAACTAATGGTGTGATAAAGTCATTTTCATAATGATATTTTATACACCATGCTGCCACAGTTTTAAAAAAATTTACTTATTTCTATAATTGCTGATAATGTATTAAGTGTTCAGAGAAAGTAAAACTAAACATGATGATAAATAAAAGTTTTTGATGAGAACAAGAAAGTCAGGATAAGGTTACACAAATAGATTCTGCAGGTGAGAGCCATATTTGGAATTGAATCAGTAGCTCAAATACAAAAATTAGGACTGCATGCACAGGCTGTTCACTGCAAAGTAAAGACTTTTTTTTTTTTTTTTTAGAAACAACTCTGGCATACTCTTGCAGTTTAGGATCTAAGCCCATAGTTTTACTGAAAAATGCCTCCATGCTTCGGTAGTATTTTGATGGTCAATTCATTTTGTTCATTATATTCCACAGGTTAATAAGATCATGAGATATTTGTCTTTCTCAGATTGGCTTGTTTCTCTTAGCATAATATTTTCCATTTTTGTTTATGACAGCAATTCTAAGTATTTGGAGATAAACTTTCATGTAGCTAGCCTGCATTGGGTGCTAAGTATTTGGAGATAGCACCCAATGCAGGCTAGCTACATGAAAAGACATACATTGTCGCATCCCTTGTGGTAGATTGAATTATTGGGCCGCAGTCTTCTCACTTTGCCTTGTAACTTGGCAGTCTGCCCATGTATATCTTCAACTTGGACTAGGCCGTGTGACTTAGTTTGGACAATGTGTTATTTGCAGTTGTGATACAAGCAGAAGCTGGAAAATGAGCTTGCACAGTATACTTCCTAGTACATTTTTTGCTTAATGAGAAAATATGCTAGATAGTCTGATGGTGCCAGGGCCAGGATGAGAGATGGTGAAAATGACCAATACTATTGATTGTAGCCTGAAGTTCATTCCTGGCAATCCACTGCATCAGGCAGGAAAAACAAATGCTTACTATTGTATTCTGGAAGTTTTGAGCTTGTTATGTAGTAGTACCTGAGATTCCATACACGATAAAAGATAGGTTGACTTTGACAAATACTGACATATTTAGGAGAAGGAATATAATGAAGTCAAAGAACTTTCATATTGTGTGTGTGTGTGTGTGTGTGTGTGTGTGTGTGTATGTGTGTGTGTTGGAGAGTTCAGGATGAGGCAAAGACAGAGCAATTGAGAAGATCAAGTGGAAAAATTTATATTTCATGGGGGATCTGTAGGGGAAAAAGAATAAAATGATAGAAATACTCCATTTAAAACAGAGTTGAATAACATGAGGTCAGAAACCAGAGGCTGCAAAAATAAAATATTTAAAAAGAATACTGTGATGCTCAAGAAAAATAATTATAGTTCCATTTATTTTGAAAAACACAAGAATCTTACATTATGACATGAACTCCATGTATGATTCCACAGATGACCTTGACTAAATGTTACTCTCATTCAGGTGAATCCCAAAGCTCAATAACTATCTAACATCCCTTAATAATGATGGTAGTTACAATCATCATCCATACACTGTATTTATTAAATTGAGTGTCTGGCACCATTGAGTGTCTGGCACCATTTTAAAAACTACATAAAAGTAACCCAGCAACAATACAGCATTTAAATAGACGGTGCCAAGTAGAAGGCTTTATCTGTTTATCATGTTAATCACAGGACCACTTCAGGCAGTTTGCGTCAAGAATTACCAAGGTTAATATTAAACCTTTTGTTGGTAATCAGCCCAAGCTTATTGAAAACCTTGGCAGAACAGAAGTCCAAGGATGCCAGCGTGAAGTCCTGAGTCCACGGTGGAGGACAGCTAGACTTAACTCAAATGCAAATTCATCTCCCAGAGTATCTTGATAGGAGTGATATTTTCCTGGGCTGTATGTTTAGGTTACCCACAAATTAGAAAAGGTCTCTTATGGATAGGAAGACAATTCCTGAAGATAGGACCTGCCACTGGACGTGTGCTTTGATGTAGGAAGTGACTGTAGGATTAGCAGACAGTGAGAGTCTGTTCTAATCTGCGATCACTGGGGGGTGCTTGAAAAGAAATTCAGAGTAATCTCATGGTAACTGCCCGAGTACCATGCTTTCCACTGAGCATCATTTGGGAAAGATTGATTCCATACTCTTTAATTCTCAAACAGGAAATAAACAATGTTTTTTCACTATTACTGATATGCCAGTCTACATTGAAAAGAGAATTCATATGTGTGTTATATTGGTTCAGACTTTAAAAGCTGTGACTTTTTCTTCCTCAAATTACATGTTATTAATAGTTTAAAATTATATAATCGATATGTACCTATACCTACAGCCTAGTGGATATAGGTGCTATCCTATATAATAAAAGGCTAATATGCAAATTGTCCCCTCGATCAGGAGTTCAACTAGGAAGTGAGGCCGGCCCACCAACCACTCACGGCCTCTCCCCTCGGTGGTCTCTGCTCCTGATTGGCCCCGCCAACCCCCATCAGAGGCAGGGATGGCCAGCCAACTGCCCGCAGCCCCTCCCCTGGCTGTGCATAAATTCATACACCAGGCCTCTAATATTATACAATATACTATAGTATAGTAGATACATATATATTATCTTATGACTGACATAGTAATATGTAACTTGGTTAACAATCATCACACATACTATTATAGATGTATATATATACTAGAGGCCTGGTGCACGACATTTGTCCCTGAGCCTGGCCTGCACCCTCTCGTGGAATGTCCACCAGTAGGGAATGGGCCTAAGCCAGCAGGCAGACATCTCCCAAGGGGTTCTTAGAGTTGCCGCAGGGGCGGGAGAGGCTCCTGCCACTGCCGCTGTGCTCGCCAGCCATGAGCCCAGCTTCTGGCTGAGTGGCACTACCTCTGTGGGAGTACACTAACCACCAGGGGGCAGCTCCTGCATTGAGCTGTTTGGTTGTTCAGTTGGTTTGCATATTAGCCTTTTATTAAATAGGATATGTCTAAATATAAATATAGTTTACTATATCTGTATCATGTATATTATGCTATACCATATTTAGTACTTTATATAAATAGATATGCACATACACATTCATATATTCACATACACAGTTTTCTGTGATATTAGTCAAACAACATTTCATGTTTTGAATTATCTCAAGGTCAAGAAGAAATAGGAATAAATTAAGGCCTAAATTAGAAGAAAAAAACCATTTGGATTACTAATTCAGATGGCAATATTATGATTAGAACAATGTCTTAAAAAAAAAAAAAAGACTTGGAACTTCATTGCTTTCTTAACTGTGAAATTTGCTGTGTTTGGAAATGACATTGTCTAAAGCTCATGCACAATAAGCAGAGTATAGACATTGCCCTGTCCTTGTTAAGATACCGGGAAATTCTATCCTGGAAACAAGGCAGGAAACGAGAGACTATTGAACAGAAATAAAGCATTTCTGGCCAGGAAACTAATTACCTAAGATAATGTAGAAAATGAGGCTTCTGCCTCCAGAAAGAGGAGGAGCTAATTAGTCTAACCTACTCTAACTATGTTTACTCACCATATTTTAAATCTGCTTCATTGAAAGGGCATTGTTTTAAAATTTATTTTTAATTACAGTTGACATAATATTATATGGGTTTCAGGGGCACACCATAGTGAGTCAACATTTAAACATCTTACAAAGTGGTCACTACAATAAGTCCAGTGACCATACGTCATTGTACATGGTTACTATGATACTATTGACTCTACATTACAGCCCCGTGACTAATTTTTATAGCTAGAAGTTTGGACTTCTTAATTCCCCTCCTCCTTATCAACCCCATCCCCACCCCATTCTCCTCTAGCAAGTATCAGGTTGAATTCCCATTCTGTTTTGTTGGCTCATTGTTTTCTTTTGTAGATCCCTCATGTAAGTGAAATCATACAGTATTAGTAATCTTCCAGAACTGCTTCCATATTTCAGGCCACAATCTCAACCTACCAATCAAATGGGCTTAATCATGTTAAAGTGATAAATAGTTCTAACTTCGAATGTGAAACAGTAGAGAGGCCTACTGCTGGGACTAATTGCAGACATGTTATGCATTAACCAGAATCAGTGGGTGAGATGACAGCGAATGGCACTCCTTCCCATGCAGTTCTGGCTCTTTTTGTGAGAGCCTCGTCAGTCTCTCTTGACCTCATAAGGATACTCTGTCCATGACTTAACACTCAGTGCTCTCAACATGATTTAGATAGGCACATAGAGGAGTTATTAATTATGATATATCCTGTCCCCAGCCCCACCTCAACCAGGTTATGCTACATTAGGAATGTCAGTTGTTTTTCATTCTGATTAGAATGCAATTTAGTAGTATAGCTTAAAATAGCTTATTTCATTAGCTACAGTTTCATGATTTTCTGTCATTTCATTTAGGTTTACATTTGTAAACAGCATATTATTAAAGCTGTTAAATTAATAGGGCATGGTAATCTTATTAAAAGCATACAATCGTATAATCATACATTACAATCTACACATCAGGGACACCTAACCCTCTTTGCCCAATTCCTGAGCTCCAAATTTCCTGTTTATTTTAGTTAGTTTCAAAGGTCCAGGCACTGGCTGCCAGTGCTGTAGTGTGAGCATTAATAAGAACCAATAAAGTTGGGCTTCATTGCTGAATAAAAGCACTGCTTTGTGACCTTGGCCAAGTTACTTAACCTCGTTGAATTTCAGTAATCTGATCCATAAATTGGGACATGTATTTAATAGAATTATTGAGATCATTAAATAAAATAAGGTACAGAAATACTTTAAGATAACAGAATATGTGACTAATAGATGCTTTTAAATAGTATGGATTAGTTGAATTTCTCCATAGTTCAATCTTTTTATTTATAAAATGAACAAGTGAGACTGAAAAATAAATTTAATTCCTTCTAATCATACACGTCTACAAATTGGATATACCTCCTACTAGATTGTACACCAAGAGTAGAAAAAATTACTTCTGTACTTTTATCAGGGATGGTATTGACTGAATGAATTTTATTATAAAGAAAAAGTATAAAAACAAATGTCAATTGTTCACTGTCCAGAATATGTGCCTGAGTGACTCTCTAAATCCTCATAACCAAATCACATAAATCCCAAGACAGTGGTATTTCGGATATGCAGCTCATAGTATGTTGTCCCTCCGCATTCTAAATCTCAGAATGCATTTCCTCTTATTTTCATGGAATCATGTCCACGTGACTATTGTATATAGTAAGCAGTCTCTTGTGCTCATGTAATAGTAATTGCCTTTCATAACTTAATTTATTTTCAATGTTTAATTCAACAAACATTTCATGAAAATCCAAATAACTTAGATATAAGTGGGCACAGGAGAGTTAAGAAGCAAAATTCCAGTGTAGCATCAACCAGACAATTTCAGCTATAGATGCTATAGCTGGAGGGCATTTTATATCAAGAGAAACATAAAATGAGAAAGAGGAAAGGGTTTCTGAGTAGTGGAGAAAAGATGTTTTTCTCTTCCTTCCAAAATACCTACTAAAAAAAAGTCAATGAAAGTATTTTCTGGCATTAAGTACAATTTCAAAAGGCATAATTGCAAAGTAGTAGAATATTCTATTTAGGACATTTTCACGGAACTGTGAAATAACAAATCAGAATGCTTGAACACTTAGAGCAAAATAATTAGAGTTGGTGTATATTTATTTATTTAGCCACATGGTCCAGCTTTGCTAGCACCACTGCTGCAGAAATGGGCTGTCCAGTTGAGCCCTGATCAAACTGCCACTTTATGGAATCATATTATCTTGAGGGACCTGAAATTAAGCAGCCACCTTGGGAGCATGGGAAGAGGTGGCTACAGACGATGAGTCTTCTGAATATAGAGATACAACAAAGATTCTAGGTCCTTAGTGACATAATTGAGCCACTGGATTACGGAACCTGGGCAATCAGATGCATTGGCTTCAATATGTGTTTTCCCCACACTGGCATTATTTTATCCATGTTCCACAATCACAGGAGACAGTGTCCAACTGGTTTGCTTCAGGCCACATGTTCATGACTAGGAAGAAAGCAGGGCATCGCAACACTAACACCACTCTGTGCCATATTTTTCCTCTTTACAAAGATTAATTCCTCAAAAAGAAAATGATAATAAAGATGCTGTAGCACAAGACAGGAAGGAGTACAGATGTTTAGTAGTCACAAAATGAAGTGCTTGTTATATGAAGAGGCAAATCTAGTTTTTCCCTATGTATTTTGCAATAACCTTCAAAATTTCATTTTAAATTAAATCAAAGTTACGTTTTATGCAAGGATTTCAGGTATGCAAATAGCATACCCCAAAAGTACATAGGTTCTATCTAGATTTCATAATTGAATTGATTGGGGTGTCATTGCTTAATAAAATATATAAGTTTCAGGTGTACAATCCTATAATATCAACTGTACATTGTATTGTGTGTTCATCATTCCAAGTCAAGTCTAATTCTATCACCATTTATACTCCCATACCCTCTTCTTTTTCAACATACATTATTATTTTCATGCAAATCTCAACTTCAAAATATGAGTTTAGTTTTCACAAGTTACATAAAATACAATCAGTAAAACTCTTCTATCCTGTTAAGGGGTGATGTTTTGGAATGGTATTCCTAATATTGTCAAAAATATATTCCAATTAAAGTAAGCCCACAATGTACTCTACTAAGAACATATAAAAGCAAAGTTTTCAGATTTAAAGTCACTAGTTTGAGAGAAAGGAGGGTGTAGAGCTTCCTTTCTTCTATTATTTCCAATAAGTTTTTCTAACAATAGAGAGTAGCTGGAAAGTGTGAAAGATACAAGCAATAATGATCAAGTCTAGATGGTCAGGGAATAGGTCGGTAGACTTATAATACTATTCTACCAATTTGAGAAACTTATTCTGTAATACTATTAGACATTTAACATATCTCCTTTTTTCGTGTGTGGCAAAGTAGGCAGAGAATAGGTGACTGAAAAGAACAGAAAATGACAAGCTCTACTAAAGAAGCTTGGTGATCTTCCTTGTAAGGATAATAAGGATATAATCAATGAGGAAAGGACAGTGCACTAAAAATGCCCAGTTTTAAGGGATGAACAATTAGCTATAGAGAGCTCACTGCAGGTTAAGTTCTCTACATGCTTATCTCCTGTGATTCTCACAACTTCCCATAAGATAAGTATTATTACCCCCAAGTTACTTAAAAAGATGTTAACACTTGCAAAAACAGACAGCTAATAGCAATTCACTGGAGCAGGATTCCTCCCTAGGCCCGCCTGCCTTCAAGCCCCGTTCTTTCCGTGACAATGTGCGCCTCTACCCTGCCACCAGCGCTGTGATTTGACTGGCAGATGGACCCTCCCTTCCGCTTCTAGGATCATCTCATAAACATTTATGAATGTCTGCTCTTTGGTGATTAGCCCAGCACTACACAACTAAACTGCTGACTGTTACTTATTTTTATTATCTTCCCTTTCAATCTCTCGTACTTGAAGTTCTCAGGGAGGTTTCCATTAGTAACCCTTTATCTCATGGTGGTGTCTGGATTTTCCATTATTACGTTCTCTACAAAGAAGACAGATGTACAAAATTCTATTATTATCATTATCCTTAAAACAACTTGGAGGTAATAGAAATAAGGTTGATTAACCCCAATTAATGATGATCTGATGATGTAGATATCTAGTCATCAAGTTAGAGAACAGCGGAGTTAGTACTTGATCTCATATCTGCTTTTGCTGCCACCTCATGATGGAGGTCACCGCTTTAATTATCCACTCAAGGTGCTATTCATAAAGGGGTAATGCTAAAGCTCCATTTGGTAGTTTGTCTCAGACCATAATTTTGGGCCTATTTTAAATTCAGAGAGTTCTATCCATTGTTTATTGATTTTTTTTTCTCTCCTGTGTGAAACGAACAGAATTGAAACTTGATACCACCTTGCAACACTTTAAAGACTAAGTACTTCATATTATTCTTCCTACTTGATATTCCTTATAATCTATCTGTCAAATGGACTAAGTACCCCCAAATTAGAAGGTTGGTATTAAAAAAGGAGCAAATGACACTCAGAGTTTAAAACGTAGCTTTGCTTGTACATGGCAAAGCCACAGTTTAAGGAAAGCATTGCATTGAGTAAAAGGCCAATGTTCTTAGCCTTACTGGCCAGACTACCTCTCTGATTAATGCTAACTTACATACCCCTCTAAAAACTTGAGTACTACAAAGATTTCATCTTGCTTAATAGTAACCTGCTGTTCTTGCATCTGCTGGTAGTAGTCTTTCCAGCTATTCTTGTATCTTTTATCTGTTCCATTCCTCCATGTTAAGATAGGTCTATATTCTAAGAACTTTCCCCAAAGGCTTTCTATGAAATTTCAAAAAGAACATGACTCCCAATAAATAGCATTCTTAAATCATCAACTCACTCATTTATTCATTTATAACAAACATTATTGGCTTAATGTGCCACACTCAGATAAGCACTGGCAAGACAAAGATGAGCCAAAAAGAATCTACTCTCAAAGAACTTGATGTCTGCTGAGTGTGTGCTGGGTAGTAGGCAATTATGCGCAATGATTATCAAGTGTTATCATAAACACACACATTATAGGAGATTGGAGGCAGGTGCTAGAAAATAATAATGAGGGAATCTACAAAGGCTTATTTTCTGGGAAGGTATCATTTGAGCTTATTTTTTCTCGTTTCATTTGGCAATGACTTTTTACTTATTAATTTTATTTAAAAAATTTAAGTTACAGTTGGCATTGGATGTTATATTAGTTTCAGAAGCACAGCATAGTGCTTAGACATTTTTTTAACTTAAAAGGAGAGCCCCCTGATAAGTCTAGTACCCGACTGACACCACACATAGTTATTACAATAGTATTGACTATATTCCCTATGCTACATTTAAGTTTATACTTGAAGGGTAGAATAGAATTAGACAGGATAGTGAAGGAATAACTTGAAAGCACATAAAAGAGGATGTATTCTCAACAGTAGATGCTATCTGTATATGAATGAAAGAGAACAGCACACAACGAGGTTTGGGATGACTTAGACATGATGTATTTGGACACTGGAGAGGTTGGGCTTACATATGGCTGGGTTGTTGCCAAATAATGACATCACTGTATTCTATTCCAGTGACAATGAATTAAGTTTTATAAAGTTCCAATTTAAAGATGCAATAGTCATAAAAATAAATGAAAATTATCATGAAACATTGCCAAGAATGAAATGGACCAATATATATGTATCCTTCAGTTGTCTTCCTAGAACTTTAATAAATTATAGAAGTGAAATTCTCACATTTATTAATATTGCCAAGACCCTTCAAGAAATGTTTCTGTTATTATTTGTTTGTTTCCTTGCTTGTTGTTTTGTCATTCTCCTGTTTACCCCCCAACTCTATCTCTTAGGTAGTCTGTGGCTGGTGATCAAGAATTGTATATGAATTACATGCACATTTTACTGAGAGTTATGTGCTACATATTATCAAGAGAATGTGATGGGTTCATATGGTAATAATAAGTCAGAATGGTACACATATTAATAGCTTGAGAATAAACCACATCTCTCTAGCTTTTTGTAAATTAGTGCATTATAAATATATTTATTGGTCATCACATTTGAAAAGGCATATATTCAATCTTTTGGGGGAAAAGTCAACTTTAATGAGGCTGGTAGCAAAATAATAAAGTGATAATATAGTCACTGAGTCACATGGAAATTTTACCTTGATTCCTTGTATTTGTAACAGGTTTTTAATATTTTAATTGCTTTTTTTTTTTTAGAGAAGGAGGGAGAAAGAGAGAGAAAGAGAAAGAGAGAGAGAGAGAGAGAGAGAGAGAGAGAGAGAGAGAGAGAGAGAAAGAGAATGTTGATTTGTGGGTATTTATGCCTTTATGTGTTGATTCTTATATGTGCCTGACCAGAGATCAAAGCTGCAGCCTTGGCATATTGGAACAATGCACTCTAATCAACTGTGCCATAACTACATAGTAAATACCATCTTGAAAGTAGTTTTTAAAAGATTATTTAGCTAATATAAATGCCCCTTAAAGAAAGTAATAGAACCATTGTACATCACATATGTTGCCTCAATGTGTAACACCTCATCCAGTCTTTTCCCACCTTGTCATCCCTAATGGCCCACTGCTGTTCTTTGTCTCCTGGAGTGACTCCATAGCATTGTGCTGTTTTTTGTTGTTGTTGTTGTTGTTGTTTGTTTGTTTGTTTAAAGCATAGGCCTTTTCAATGCCTTAGCACATTCTGTGTCAGCTTGGTAACTAAATGTATATGTCAGAAATTTACCTCTCCAATCTCAGGCTCATCAAATGCTATACAACCCTGCCCCAGTTACACCATCCATCGCCAAGTACTTGCCTGAAATGTGAGTCCTCAGTGCAATGAGGATAATTACTACCTTTTATAATGTTTTAAATGGTTAGGCTCTTATTATAATTAATTACAGAGAATTCTCTTATCTGGCAGGGCCAGGGAGAGGGGTAATCTGGATAATGGTTCAACTGAAAGGAAGAGACTATAAAAGACGTGAGTGCTCCCGAGATTCAGCCTGGATTGAATAAGATGATTGGCTTTGACCAGAGTGCTCTCCCTCATTTGGCCGACCATTACATTGCATCAGCAGACATCTAAATAGCAGCAGAGCATTTTCACAACTGTCATCAGCCCTGGCTTAAACGCTCCTCCACATTCTTTCCCTCTTCCAATTTACAGCCTTTCCTCAGAGAAAGGGTGTGGAAATGAACTTGTGGCAGTCGCTGTTTACTGAGCCTCCAGACAAGGTGAATCAGTAATGGGAATAGCAGTGGAACTACCCCGGGAAGATTAACAATGTCTTTCTCACTTCCCCAGCCATGCGGTCTAGGAAGTTTTCTCCTTGTGTAGTTGTCAAGCTGTAATAAACAACATTGCTTTCTTTCATTGCTTTAGGTCAGTATTCTACGTCAAAAATCAAATATAAGTGATCAAGATGCCCCATTCTGGTTAGTAGTGTAAGAGGTAAAACTTGCTCCAGAGTTTAATTTGAACATTATTTCAAGTTTCCCTGGTACCCTGTTCCATATACGTAATATATTTTTTGAGCATCATTTCTTTCTTTAAAAAAAAAATATATTTTATTGATTTTTCACAGAGAGGAATTGAGAGGGACAGAGAGTTAGAAACGTTGATGAGAGAGAAACATAGACCAGCTGCCTCTTGCACACCCCCTACTGGGGATGTGCCTGCAACTAAGGTACATGCCCTTGACCGGAATCGAACCCGGGACCTTTCAGTCCGCAGGCTGACACTTTATCCACTGAGCCAAACCAGTCCCAGAGAGCATCATTTCTTTTTAGATTTTTTAAAATGTCATTTAAAAAGCACTGAGACCCTGAGCTAAGAGCACAATGAATCGCCTCCTTTACATGACTGTGTCATTGAGCAAGGTACCAGCTCAGGGAAGCATACTAGTACTTTCCTCTTGACTCTGCTGTCCATCTCCATTTCTTGAAACTCCTCGTGTAACTCAACTACACCAATCTCACCTACTTGTCGCCTGTCTGGCTTTCTCAACCTTCTTTGCTTGCTCATTTTCGTCATCTTGCCTCTTAAATATTATTATGTAGGACTTTGTCTTCAGCTCTTACTTATTTATATTCCGCTGTCTACTTGAGTGACATATCCCTTTCATACAGCTTCAATTATACACTAAAGAGTTCTCACATCTAATTTGATCTCCCTTTCTGACCTCTCTCCTTAGCAAAAGCCTCAAATGTAAATACACACTTTACCATAAATGTGAGGTTACTGTCACCCCTCTACCCTGTTCCTCTAATTTCATAAATCAATTAATGCATTATAATCACCAGTTCATTCAAGTTAGAAACATCCCTAATATACTTTAAAACTGATTTGTTACTAAATCTTGTCAGAGCATCCTCCAAATTTATTTTTAACTCATTTCCTCTCTTACTTTCCAGTGATCATGGCCCTAGCTTGAGTTTTGGTTTCTTCACCAAGAGTTTTTGCTAATTCTAAAAGCAAAAACATGAACTGATCTCCTTGATTCCTATCTGCTCTCTGATTCCTACCCACCCTAAATGCTGCTTCTGGAATAATCTTTTTGATACATCATGTATCTGTCCCCTGAGATAATGGTTCTCCATTATCACAGAATAAGTCCAATTTTTTTGTACAATATGAAAAGTCCTTAAAAATCTGAGCCTAACCTTTGTCTCTTCTATGGTAAAAATAATTACAAGAACTTAACCCGTCTATAATAATAAAACCATAATATGCTAATTAGACCAGACATCCTTCTGGACGACCTTCCAGACGAAGCCAGGGCTTTGAGGAAAGCCCAGGTCCCAGGTACCTGTAGCAGCCAGAGGGAAGCCTGGGTCCCAGGTGCCTGAGGGTAGCTGGTACCAGCAGTCAGGAGAAGGAAAGCCTACTCTGCGAGTGTACCCCCCACATCCTGCATGGTTCAGGGTTCAGGTTTAGGGTAGAGGCTCTAGAGGAGGCCACATGCAAATGAAAGAGACTAGACAAGAAAATAATTTGGAAATTGGGGGCCAGGCGGAAACCCAAGAGAGGACTCTGCTTTGCTCTGGCCTTGTGATCCCTTTTACTCAGGTT
This sequence comes from Pipistrellus hanaki, assembly GCF_964339955.1. Classification (NCBI taxonomy): domain Eukaryota; kingdom Metazoa; phylum Chordata; class Mammalia; order Chiroptera; family Vespertilionidae; genus Pipistrellus; species Pipistrellus hanaki. Next base: position 21,355,072 of record NC_140519.1, on the reverse strand, counting down.
TGGGATCCACCTATAGCACTTAGGCAGGCAATTTCCAGTAATAGGCAAACTATCAGCAAGGATTTACATGAGACTAAAAAAGGTGGAAGCTGCTTCAGCTACCTTTCTCTCAACTAGACAGTGGGTGTATGGCTCTGACCCTTGCCAGAGCCTCTAGGTTGACCAGCCTTCCAGGTTCCTTGTCCTCCTATTCTTGCACAAATTTCACATATTGGACCTCTAGTTTGTTAATAAGTCATATCTATTGATTATGCAGCTTCTCAAAGTCTTCTAAAAAATAAACTTTAAGAGATTGTGGCTTAGAGTTAATTCTTGAATCCTCACTACCAATAGCTCTCTCCATGGGTTTTGTCTATCACTCTAAACATGTGATCACAGAACAAGCAACAAAGAGGTACCTGGGTTGCCCACAATCCACGACAAATTATTCAACCCAGGAATAGTCATAACTTTTTGCCTATTCAGTAAAAATATCTTTTAAAGTTGGTGGTGAAATAAAGCCATTCTCAGATAGACAAACACTGAGATGATTGATAGCCCATAGATTGCCAAGAAATGTTAAAAGAATATCCTTTGGTTGAAGATAAATGATGTCGTACGGAACCCTGTATTTATAGGAAGGAATAAGGAACAGAAGAAAGGGGACAAATTAAATAAATATAAGAGGCCTCTTTGTAATTCCCTGATTTTCTTCATTTTCTATAATTACTTGAAAGATTCATCCTCCTGCTCCCAAATCACCACTTTACCAACCACCCACAGATGAAAACAGCTTTATGAGAACTGAGGGATTCCAATGAGAGATTACAACACACTAGTGGAGCACAGAAAAGAGAAAAGATAAATTGAGATAGGTAAGAAGAACAGTTTCACTCTACTCACATCATCATCCAACACAGTGCTGAGCTGAATTGTATCATATGGGCAGAGAGTTCTCCCATGCGATGGGAAGAGAGCTCCTTTTTATTGATGGGTGGAATTCAATGGTTTGAATGTATCACTGTTTTTTTTTTAAACATTTACCCTCCGAAGGACATCAGGGTTCTTTCTGGTTTGGGGCTATTATGAAGGAAGCTGCTATGAATGTTTGCAAACAGGTATTTGTGTGAACACAAGTTTTCAATTCTGTGAAATAAATGCCCAAGAATGCCTCTTATAGATCATATGGTAGTTGTATGTTAATCTAATCTATATTAATAAAAGAGAAAGATGTAAATTGACCATATCTCTGTGACACCCACCAGCCAATCAGGAGTATGCAAATTAACCTAACAAAGATGGTGGATTAATTTGCATATGCAGGTGCAGAGTAAAGATTGAAGGCTCTGGCTTTAGCAAAGACTGAAGACTGAAGAAGCGTGGCTTCTCCACTGTGTCAGGAGTGGAGAAGCCAAGCTTTGTTGCAGCCAGAGCAAAGGCCTGGGTCCCTGATGCACCCAGGGGAAAACTTGTGCTGGTAGCCAGGGGAAGAAGGCCTATTGCACAAATCTTCATGCAATGGGCCTCTCGTCTTATAAGAAAGAGCAAAGCCACAAACAGGAATGTCCCAGTTCCTGATCGGGCAAAGCAAAACACAGTGCTCAGGGCACATCCACCAGAGCCTAATTGATGGGAACTGTGAAAATAACAGCCTGGCTGCTCTTTCCCTCAATTACCTCTGCAGTGGCTTGGACAGAGACAACCCACAGCTCCCCATTCATCCATTCACCAGGTTAACCTTGTCACTGCGAGGGGAGCATGGATATGCTGGGGATGTTGTCCTTGTGGGAATGTCTGTGTGTGTGTGAAAATCTCCATCCATCCTTACTCTCATTCAAGTCCTGACAGGGAGCCTGTCCTCTTACCTGGCTCAGCATCCTCTATTTCTCCCCATGATTGATACCCTAACATTTTAACCAGCTGTTTCCTCTGCAGGAACATTTCTTCTACTGAGTTTTCCTCTGCCCAGGAGACCTGTAACAGCTTCCTCTGATTGTTCTTGAACCTTTCTTATGTTTCACCTCAGTCAAAGCTGCCTCTGCATTTGCAGTTCAACCACATATCTTTCCGTCCTCAAGTCACAGTGTATTCCCTGGCCTCTCATTTCCTCCTTTACGGCCGTATCAATTTAGTTTAAAGTCCCCATGACCCCTTTAGAATGTCAGAGAGGAGCTACATATTATTTATGAAAGAGGTGAAAGGAGACAGGGACAAAGAGAGGAAACTAACATATAAATGATCTAAAAGAAAAAAGTAGGGAAATGTTTTATGTATTTTTAGAGCTCCTGGAGAAACATACACTCACTATACAATGTGCACACTCATAGCCTTGTTTGAACAATACAAGTGCAGGAGTTGCTCACTTTTCCCACCACCTGAGCCTTCAAATGTGCAGACTGAGTTCTATATTCCACCTGTAAGAAAAACTATGTTAATTTCTTTATACTTCCTTATATTTTCATGAATCCATTTCTTCATGGCCCAACATTCATGGGAAAGAAGTGTCATTGTACTGGTTCTAAACATGTAAGCCTTCTCATTTGATCCTGGGCCAGAGCAGCAAGCTTCAAGTTGGTGCTAGAAGATGTCTAATGGGCAGATTCATAACTGTAAGCTACAGTGATAATAATAACAATGCCTGCAGGGTGCTTACCCTGTGCCAGGAATACTTCTAAGCACATTACTTGTTTTGCTTCATTCAGGTCTCTTTCAGCTTTGTGAATATGTATTGTTAGAGTTGAGTGAATTGAGGCACAGAGAGTTTGAGTAATTTGTCTAAGTCTTGCAATAAAACACAGGTAAATACCATGAGTTACCTGCCAGGAATCAAACCACAGAGCTATTGCACTTGACCACACCTTTATGCAAACCTTAATAAGCTACACTATCTTTGATATTCTTTACCATGACATTTATATTGGAATCAACCAGAGCTTACTCAGAACAAATATATTGTACAACACAAGGGGGCACCACACACATCAACCCAATGCAAATTGTGCACCTAGAAGGTAGATGGCAATAAGGCACAGGTGCAGCACAAGAATTGTTTTCTTAACTTCACACCGGAAAACGTGCTTAGAGAGAGTAAAGGAGAAAGAGAAAGAAACATAGATGGTTGCCTTCCATGTTGAAAGGGTAAAAGAGAACAAAATGGGGCAGAGGAAATTTATTGTGCTTAGCAGATTACCTTGCAAAAGGCTTGCAGCCTTGAGCTTGGCATCACCTAAATAACCACTAGACATCTGGCACTGGGGAGAACCAAGGACAGACTGGACAAGTCAAGCTCTGTTCATCAGCAGAACTGTTTGCAGCCAGCAGAAGTTAATAATAGTTTGCCTCCTGTTTCAGTCACTGCTGATTCCTTTTTCAGACTCAGCCCACCTGCACCCAGCTGCCTGAAATAAAAGTTCTTTTGATACATTATGGCCTGTGTCATAGGTGTGTGCCCTGGGCCCACTCCAAACCATATATGCCTTGACTGGGGATAGAACCTGTAACCCAGGTGTGTGCCCTGACCCAGAATTGAACTGGAAACCTTTAGTGCACAGGATGATGCTCAATAAGGGAGCCACTTCAGTAGGCCACAGAATTTTTAGTCGGGTGCACTGACCTCTTTTCCCTTAGACCAGAGTTCGGCAAACTCATTAGTCAACAGAGCCAAATATCAACAGTACAAAGATAGAAATTTCTTTTGAGAGCCAATTTTTTAAAACTTAAACTTCTTCTAAAGACACTTCTTCAAAATAGACTCACCCAGGCCGTGGTATTTTGTGGAAGAGCCACACTCAAGGGGCCAAAGAGCCTTAGACTGTCAAATAAAATGATGGCAACAGCCAACACAATAGCTGTTCAATGTGAATGAATCGAAATTATGCCATTTTGTGTGTGTGTGTGTGTGTGTCAAGTTGCAAAAAAAAATTTTTTTTTTGGTGTGCTGCAGAATTTTAGTAATTAGTTTCTGTGTGCCATGAGATGCAAAAGGTTGAAAATCGCTGCAATAGGGTCTTCGGTGTGCCAGGAAACTCCCATGGAAATTGTTCTCTTCATCACAAGACACCTGAGCTTCTGACGTCCAGTAAACAGGTAAAGGGAAATTGAATTTTTGTTCGATGACAAGAGCTGATGCAGTGCTTCTCCAACTCTAGTCCAACATCCAGCTTTCTGGGCCCCGCTCCCAGCGTTCAATGACAGTGTGGAGGTTAACAAGGATTTATAATACTATTGGCACAGGCAGTCCCCTGAATGAATAAGAAACACTGTGGTTTGTGGGGGAGCGGACAAGAGAGGAGAGCCGTTAGCAGGGGTGGTATTGTCATTTCTAGTATCATTTCCCCCTTCCCTGTCAACTCCATCATTCTGAAGCTAAATTAACCCTTGCTCTCCCGAGGTCACTTACTGCTGTAGTCTGGGCAGAAAGCAAATCAATAAATTTAACCCCATCAACTTAACCAGCTTCATGTTTGGCCGCTCAGGTGGGCTCCGGGTTTACTGTTTCCTTAATGTTTCAGGGTGGGTCCATGCCACAGGACTGGGCCATGGCATTCATTTCCTCCTAGCCAGCGTGCTTTTATTCTACCCCCACTGCTCCGGGTCATGTTAGTTTCCAGCCTACATGGAAGGCTGACCAGTGGCTGACAGCGATGTGCTTGTTTCCTGCCATCTTCTCCCTATCTATTGCAGGGGGAATTCCTGACCAAGACAGTTCCTGGTGATTCTCTTGCGTCTGTGCTTTGCCCAATATATCAGCTCTCCTTTCTAGATACCAGCTCTCCCCTTAGTGCCCTGCCTGGTTTTTCTACAAGGTGGGCAGAGTTAGTATCTCTACCAACCAGTGTGCCAGGAAAAGACAACACAGAGAAGTAAAATATAATTTTACTTTAGATTCCAATTTGCCATGTTTTCTATGGACAGATGCAGATTCCAAGAATATATTGAAGGACTTTGGGAAAAAAACATTTTAAAGACACTGTCCTTCAGACAATGTTGACTGACTTTAGAGGAAAGATGATTTTTAGGGGGAAAAAATGTTTTCTTACTCACCTATGAAGAATAAAACAGTATATCTCAAAAAGAAGACAAAAGTCATAATTTCTGTTCTCAATAAGCTGGTAAGACTGATTGTAGCTGTAATACCAAACTTCTTGAAAATAAGAGGTGACAAGTACAGATGCTACGCATCACAGAATTTCAAAGGATCTCGGAGAAACAAAACATTGGGAAGTCCCAAAAGGGTTCAGAAAGGAGACAAAAAATGGAGTTGAGTGCTGAAGGATGAAAATAATTTGGGAAAAGAATCCCAAGATACTCTATTTCATTGTCATCTAATGAATACATAGAAAAGTAGAAAACATGATCAGAAAAATCTACCTGCCAAGTTAAAAAAAAACTAACAAGGTCCTTAAATGCCAGTATAAATATAATAAACTTTATTTTACTGTCAAAGGGCAATAAGAAGGCTTAAAAAAAAAAGCAAACCCTTCAAATTTGACCCCTTTGAAGACTTCAGTAGCAGTAAGAATAAATTTATGCCATAGACTTCCTTAGAGAAGTCCTTTTCAGATTCTATAGAGCTGTTTTCTTTTGTCATATTCAATTTTTATTTTCCTTTTATGCAGATAAAAAATCAATGGTGTTGCCTCCATCAGGAATATGAAACAAAGTTTTCTGTTTACTATCAGATAACTGAATATCTACCTGGTGTAAGAAGTGTAATTGTGATGGAAAGATGGTTAAGCATCTGTACTTCAGTAGCAATTAGAAATGATTCTCATATTCAGACCTTCCAGGAGCTAATTAACTGCTTGGGAAGTGGGGAGATGTGGTAACATCACCACAGTTTCTGAATGGCTGCAAGGTATTTTTGTTGAACAATAGAAGAATTAAATGGCAGCCCTTAGCAAGAGTATCAGCAGATAGAGTGTGCTGCCTAAAAGGTTCTTATTCAATTTCAAAATGAATTGCCTGAAGATTTATGTTGAGTTTTTTTTTTTTGTTTTGTTTTTTTAATTAAAAGAACCTTACATTGCAAATACAAGCAAGGGAAGCCACCGCTCTATAATTCTGCATTGGAAAAGCTAATAGTGTTTCTGGTCAGTAGCAACCCAAGAATGGGGATACGTGATTTATGGTAACAAGGTAAGAACAGCCTGGCTGTGCTAAATCTATGCAAGAAATGAAATACCTGCCCATCTACAAACAATTACCTTTAAAAATTGAAGACTCTATTCAGAATCTATTAACAGGCACTACAGAAGACTTTTCATTGCCTCTTCCTGCTTTCTGGTGTTCGCTAGCAATCCCAACTGGCCTTCCTAGACTACAGCTGGCACCACTTCAATCTCTGCCTCTTATCTTCATGGTGTGTGTGTGTGTGTGTGTGTGTGTGTGTGTGTGTGTGTGTGTTTCCTCCTCATTTAAGGACACCAGTCATTGGATTTAGGATCCATTCTAATCCAGTATGACCTTGGCTGAATTTAACTAATTATATCTACAAAGATCCTTTTTCTAAATAAGGTCCCATTCTGAAGTTCTAGGTTGATATACATTTGGAAGAACACTCTTCAATTCAATACAGAATTAAACAGTTTCTTAACTATGTGGATCTTACTATTAGGCCATTTTATTCATGGCTTTTTTTTTTTAAACCTTATAGAGAAGTTCTTTCAATTGAGGCCATTAGATATGTGATGTAATAGATCCCCTACCTTTTTTTTTCTGTGACTACAATGCACTTAGAACATATACAACTAAATAGACATTATCACTTTTTCTTTTTTTAATAAGTTTTAAAAAAGAAAAGGTAAAGATACTGCTAAGCCTGGCCTCTCACCCTTTTAACTTCCTTCCCTTCCCAAAGGGAACTGTTAGGGAGGATAGATAACTGATAGAGCAGAAGAAAGGGAAGGGAGGGATGGTGAGAAAGGGAGTTTATTTCACCCACTAAACAAAGAAATCAGCAATCTTGGGACCTGCCAAGATAAAATAACCAGGAATGCTCATAAATTTCAGGAAAAGCCACAATAATGTGAAAGGGGGACCTTGAAATCTGGTCTGTAGCCCAAGATATCTTTCAGGGAAACTTGAAACCTATAGGGGAAAAAGTATAAAACCCCTGAACCCCCACCAGATGGGGCACTCAGACTAGTTGAGTTGTCCGGTTGTGCTTTATGCTTGTGCTTTATGCCATGTGTATTCTTAATAAACTAGAAGCCTGGGTTACAAAATTTGTGCATGGTAAGGGGGGAGGTGTCCCTCAGCCAGCCTACACCCTTTGTAATCCAGGAACCCTCAGGGATGTCCGACTGCTGGTTTAGGCCTGATCCCATAGTCTGATTTCCCTCTCGCAATCTGGGAACACTGGCTCCTAACTGCTCACCCCTGCTTGATCGCCCCTAACTACTCTCTCTGCCTTCCTGATTGCCCCTAACCACCTCTGCCTGCCAGCCTGATTGTCTTCAACTGCCCTCCCCTGTCAGTCTGATCACCCCTAACTGCCTCTGCCTTGGCCTTGCCACCATGGCTTTGTCTGGAAGGATATCTGGAAGGTGTCTGGAAGGTATCCTGGTCTAATTAGCATATTACTCTTTTATTAATATAGATTCATTTGCTTTGCTTCAATACCACTTTCTGTCACTGGTCTTGTAAGCATGACAAGAACTGAGGCTGGGAGAGCCCTCTCCAACTAGGGTGGCTCTCCAGTAACAGAACTACCATCCTGAAGCTAGAATAAATAATTCCTATGCAATTTTGTGCCTCTCTTTAATAAAAATTATATTTATAAAAAATTTAGTTATAAATATTTATATCAATTGTGCTCTACCAAGCCCATTCTTCTGCATATATTTTTCCCCCTGATTTTTCCTTTCTGTTTACTCTAGAGAATCTAGTTGTGTACAATACCTATATACAAATTTTTACTACAGCACTTTATGTACTAGTAATAGTGGAAAATTTGTAAACAAGCTAAATATCCCACATTATGGTTAATATAAATAAAAATGATTTATCAATCAAACTGAATACTATCCAGAATTTATAATAATTAGATAAGAGAATAGAATTTACAATTTAAAAAAATAAAAGAGAGGTGCATGTGAAATGATTTCTTAAATTTTTTCTATTTTTTAAATATACTACTTTCTTGATAGTATAAAATATTTCATAACTTTATTTTGAAATTCTTGGTGCTATCACTATTTTCTCCATTTAAATCCTTCAGGATTCAGTTGAATCTTGTATTAAAATCAGGTGAAGGATGCAGGGTTTCAATATTGCAATATGTCAACTGTTAGCAAAACCTCCCTCATCCAGCCCTTATCATTGACTCTACCAAGAAAAGTAAAGATAAAAGAGCCTTTGTTTGTGATTTTCAAGAACTCTTTCCATATGCTATAGCTTCAAATAATAATCAGATCAGTGATGCTCTTTAGAAGCTTGGTCTTTTTCAGCATCTTGTTTGATATGTCAACTTAGTTCTGCAGAAGCTTTAGATAACTTATTGTACACATTTCCAAATTGTCATCTCTAACTATTACAGCTTCTAAACTGCCACACAGAAGCCACAGTGCATTATATTCTCCATTATCTCCAGATTATTTTCAGACTAGTAATGCCATAGTGGTATGAGAATAATGCATGTGTGCATATTGCTACTCTCAGTAGGTCTGCAATCAATCAAATAGCATTGCTTCAATACGGCAGAGACTTGATATGGTAATGGTAGCTTGAAACATGTTAATGAATAAATATGCAGTAAACTTGACATGTGGAAGCAAGTACCTGTGAGTCAGAGAATAAGTAGTGTGGCCTCCAACGTAGGGGCTGCGGCACTGCAGCATCCTCAGACCCGCCAGCACAGCCAGGTCTGCCTCACAGTACACTGTGCTCCCCCTTGACAGAGCTCATCACAGAGCGATTACATAGTTAGTTGTGTGATTACTTTGATTAAAGTTTTCTTGCCTACCGGTCACTCAGCTGGATGAGGTCAGGGCCCATGCTCAGGATTTCCCAAATGTCAGATAAGGGAAGCAAGGGGAATTATTTACTAAAATAATTCAAATCAGCCCTGATAGAGCATAGCCCTGCAGACTGAAAGGTCCCAGGTTTGATTCCAGTCAAGGACAAGTGCAGGAGGCAGCTGGTCGAAGTTTCTCTCTGATCCATGTTTCTAACTCTCTATCCCTCTCCCTTCCTCTCTGAAAAGAAAAAAAAATCAATAAAATATATTAAAAAGTATTCAAATCAGTGGTGTCCATGAATATGCATAACAAATCAGATTTTTTTTGTTATTTGCAAAGATAAAATGGGATATTATGCAGAAAGAGTGAAGATACTTGCATCGCTGATAACCATACTCTTGTCCAGAAATGGCCAATGCCTGGCACATGTACTGCCACTGTCCAGTGCTGCGACTCTGGCAGACCTACCTGAGTGATCTGGGTATTCTGTCTGGGCGAGCCCAGCAGCCGCCTCAGCACAGTGCAGCAGCCCCTCCCAACCAAGGCTGGGCACCCATTCTCCCCCGCCCCATACCCCCCTTCCAGTCTAATCAACCACTCGTGTTTGAATGACAAAAGCAAGACAAACCTCTTTTCCCTAAAATCTCAGAGCCAGCTCTCCCACCTCTCTCAGTAAAGACATCTTCCTTCTCTTTTTTTGTGTCCCCCAAGTCCAGCTCTGTGTTTATTTGGTGAACTTGATTGTTAGAAGCTATCTCAAATGTCTGTAGGAAAAAATGTCAGTGCATAACAATGGATAAATATAACAGTTCTCCTAAAGTCACCTAACTAGTTGTTGGTAAGTCAAGACTAGTCAAACTTTAAGTAGCTGTTCTTGTGATTTTGAATAAATTAACTGTGAAAGCAAGTCTAACATGGAATATGTTGGGTTAGTTTATTTTTAAACACTTTTAAATTGGAGAAACATGACATTTGAGAATTTTAACTATCCCTTATTGAGGCCAAGAAAGTTACCAAACAGAAAGACCTAAGTACAAGCTACCATCGGCAGCTTTTAAGAGAGATCTGGACATTCCAAATCTTTTTTTTTTTTTTCCAAACTCTTGTAAATATGAAGCAAAAATAATTAATAGGTAATCAAAGTTAAATGCTGAGCTTAGCTTCCTGGTTGAATTTGGATGAAATTTATTACAGAGAAACTTATAGTTTTAATCTGGCCTGAATAAACTAAAAGGATGAGTAAAAAGAATTCTTTCTCTCTGTTACACTGTCTTTGGTGTGGGACATTGATTTTTCTCCTGCCTTTGGACTTGAACTAGGACCAAAACCTAGTGGCTCTCTCAGTTCTAGATCTTCAGGAATTCTACTAGTGGCTGTTTTGGGTGTGGAATTAGCCTTCATAATCACATTGGCAGTTCCATATTTTTATACACGCACATATATTACCCCCCCCCCCCCAACACACACACACACCCTATTTGTGCTGTTACTCTGGAGAACCCTAATACACTACTTATAACAGAATTTGACCAAGAGTGAACATTCATCGAATGTATGAAAGAATGAATAATGAATTCAGTACTAAATAAATAAGTGAATATGAGAACAGAAGTATTAATTTGATAGGTCTAAAAACACATATTGGTCCAATTCTGGCTACCCCTAACATCTAAATGGGAAGGAATAGGTCTTTATATTGATAGGCATTTATGATTTTTTGCAAAAGATATAATTAGTACCTGAAATTATTTTTCTCAAGAAGTTTGTTTATTTTCTATTTCTTGTATTAATTGTCTTGTCATATTTAAGTAATCTCTTGATAATTAGCATGAATGTAAATAGCCAGGATAATTTGTTAAATTACACCTGTATAGAGAGGTTAAATTATTCTAATTACATATTTATCACATACAATTATAAAATAAATGTTTATGTTATACAAGTAAAAAAAAAGGATAGTGGTAACTTAATAAGGTGTTATAAACTTGGACTAAAAATATTGACTTGAGCTCAACTATTTTCAAAAATAAAATATGCAGAGTAAAAACTTATTTAGTTCTTCAAATACACTGTATTTTACCCTCCTAAATGTTTTTTAAAAGGGTAACAATGTAATTTAAGTAATTAAAGAAAACCCCAAATTTTCTTTAAGTGATGAAATCAGTATGTTAAAATATTCTCATTGCATTTCCAAATGTAAATGTTGGCCTCAGGTACTTTTGCAAATTTTGACTTTCACTGTTCAATAGTGTTATGAGAAGTAACTCTCAAATGTATCTCTGTCCATGTGGCCATAAGTGACTTGTGTAGTTAGACATGGAAACTGTAGCTGAGTGCATTTTCCAACGGTGGATGCACCCCATGTGCTCTTCTGCATGTGGCCCGTCCATGCCCTGTCAGGAGGTAGACTCTGTTCTCCCCTCCCCTTCACTGCTTAGACCAGTAGAGTATGAAGGATGCGTGCTGTGCATCAGGAAAGGGCACTGACCTTCCCCAGCCTGGTAACTTCTGCTTCCTGCTTCTCAGAATGCTCAGCCTTGGAATCTATTCTCTTATTCTGAGTTATTTCCTCCTTAGCATGTATGATTGCCTTACAGATTGCATATGTAAGCAATCATATATTTATTTAATGTTTGGTTCCCTCCGAAGGAATGTACTCTGCTTTTCACTGGGACATGGCAGGTACCAATAAATATTTGTTGAATCAATAAAGTAATGCCTGGAAAGGGAGAGTCTACCTAGGATTTCATGAAATTCCAAGTCTACCTAGTCAGAAGGACTAGAATCAGTTCAGGCATCAGGCCCCTGTTAAACCACTGGTTTCCTGCAGCATGACCCCCTGATAATAGAGGAGATTAAGGATTTCAGAGATTAACTAACTTTCCAAAGATGGAGCCAGCTAGATTCAACTTCTTTCCATTTTACATTCAATAGAGGGAAAGAGCTGAGCCCCAGAAATAAGAATCTCTTCTGCTTGATATGCATGACAGATACGAGTGATGTAACATTAATTAGAGGAAGGAGTTGTCAGTTTCTACAAAAATGCCAACTTACCTACACAGTTAACTTGACTATAAGTTCACCGCCATTAAGATAACAAAATCTACTCTTTAACAGGGGATACACTATTAAAACATGTTGTATATATCAATACAACATAGGAGTCAACTTGCATTTTGGCCAGGATGGAGCAACTGGGATCAGACTTACCTTCCCACTGTAAGCAACTATCAAATGCTACTAAATATATGACGAATCTAGGCTCAGCATGGGACCACAGGCAATGTGAGTGTGTGAGAGAAGGGAACTCATCAGGGACGTGTTCTATTTGCTGCAGCTTTCTGCCTGGAAGTGCTGTGTAGACACCTGGGTTGAAAAATGGAATCTATTGAGGGGGGAAATGGTCCCACTGAACTGATGCAGCAGAGATTCAAGTTTAGGGGTGCCCAGGAGGGTGTGATGTGGGCATTAAGTCTGGGGAAGAGAGAGTTGTAGCCCATTTATGACCTAGCCTGGGAGTCACTCTTCGTGTCATTTCTGTGATAGTCAGAGGCCCACAAGATCTTAGGGAAGGGAACCTGTGGGGTGAGGGAGCTTGGTGTAGCCTTATGGAAAACACATTTCTCCATAATATTAAAAATTAGTTTACATGAGCATGGACTAAGCATTTTGTCTTAGGTCTGGTTCCCCAGGAAATTCTGCATAAAAATCAAAGAACAGTTAATAGACATTTGCTGTGTGTAGGACATTAATCTCATCCTTAGAGTTCCCAGAGTTATTGAGAAAGGCAGAAAGTAATAGAAAACAATGGGAGTTCCCTTCCACAGTCCTGGGTGCCCTTTGCGAGCAGGGTCAACAGTACATAATATATGGGAGAAGCCCCAGGTCTTCATCTAAATGGAAAATGTTGGCTTTTGCTCTCCTCATATTCCAGCGACCACATGAATTATACTCCTGTGTTTAAAGTGGGACTCTGAGAAGCCCATATTGTTGCTAACCCTCATTGAAAAAAATCTTAGCTGGCAATTTCTAATTTTATCATCATTCATTACCATGACATTCATTTCTTTTTTAAAAAAATATATTTTTATTGATTTCAGAGAGGAAGGGAGGGGAAGAAAGAAATAGAAACATCAAGGATGAGAGAGAAACATTGATTGGCTGCCTCCTGCACACCCTACACTGGGGATCAAGCCCTCGCATGTACCCTGACCGTGACCTGAAAGGCAAGATTCTTTACTTGCATTAGGCTTGTCATCTATTCTATTCAGTCACTACACCTAACCTTCAATGACAGGGCTCTTTAAGAATTACATTTAATCTTCAGACAGTTGTATTTTCCATGTTCTTGGAGAAAAGCCATGAGAAAGGGAAAGTGCCAGCATTACTTTGAGTCATAAAGAGCTTTGTTAATTAATTTGTGCACACCTTCCATATCATTTACATTCCCTGAATATTTAACTATAAAGGTTTGGAAGTACAGATACTGTAAATATCATAAGGCTGATAGTTTAATATTTAAATAGTAATATTATATACAAAGAGGACAAGAGCAGAGGACATACTGTTTGACTTCAACTTTACACTTAGTAGTGATGAGACTCTGGCAAGGTCACACCCTCTCCCTGAGCTGACAGCTACTTATACATAATACCCCTTTGTCTGAACAGATAATCTGTAATGTCTGCATTTCTAATGACAAGCTGCAGAATACCTTAATCCTTCTAATGATATCTTTAGTTTGAATTTTATGGGACTTCAAATACTTTAAAAAATACATATAAGTTTTTTTTTTCAGTTTACAAACAGATTCTTCAATTTATTTGATTTTTCCATAAAAATCTAACTTTTGCCTAGCTGGTGTGGCTCAATGGTTGAGCATCGACCCATGAACCACAAGGTCACGATTCAATGCCAGTCAGGGCACATGCCCTGGTTACAGGCTCATTCCAAGTGGAGGGCATGTAGAAGGCAGCCAATCAGTAATTCTCTCTTACCATTGGTGTTTCTATCTCTCTCTCCTTTCCTCTCTGAAATCAGTAAAAATGTATTTTTAAAAAATAAATAACTTTTGTTCTGATTGGCACAACTTTGATTTAATTGTACTTTAAAGGGATATATTAATATACAAAGGAGTGATCTATAAGCCAAATCCATTGGCTTCCTGTTTTTGTCAATAAAGTTTTGTTGGCACACAGTCACACTCATTTGTTTATGTACTATCTGTAGCTGCTTTTGCACTACAATGGCAAGGATGAGTGGTTGAGATAGAAACTGTATGCTATAAAGTCTAAATGATTTTCTTTCTAGCCCTTTAAGTTTGTAAGTCTCTGCTCTAGGACAAAAAGTTATACATAAAAATCAAAGTCAAAATCTTCAGACATTCTTAGCCTTAGTTTGAAATATCTCTGGTTGAATCTGGGAATCAAAGGCGGTTCCCTAAATTCTTAAGCAGTTTAAAAAAATTACTTTAAATTTACATTAATATATATTTTAAAAATATGTCCTGGTAATGGGAATGAGTATGGAGCCTTGGGATACAGAGAGTCCCTAACTTACAATGGCACTTTCTGGTGACTTACCGAGGTTACCCAGACATTCTGTCTTTATCATATCACTTTTCTTATGCCCCTGCTAATCTATACACTCCTTTTTCATACCGGGTAGAAACTAGCCAGGGCTTTCAATGCCCAACGATTCCGTCATTAGCTCACCTTAATCACTATAACAAAAAAACAAAAACAAAAAACAAAACAAAAAAAGAACTCTTCAAAGGGAGGACAGTAACGCTGTGTTACATAACTTCTCTGGTTACTTTGACTCATTAACAAAGTGACTTTACAGATTTAATAAAAATTTTGCAGTACAAATGACTACCTTATTATAATATCATTTCATAGCTTTCATCTTTTATTTGAAAAATGTTCTGTACGAATTACCAAATTGTATAGGGGCAGGGTCTGGGGATGGGGGAAAGGGTGAGACACAACTATATAAATGAAGGACTGAAAAAAATATAGATACCCATGGTAGGATATATTGCTACATAAAATACCCCATAGACTTAAGAACTCACCAGGAATCTAAATGCAAAGAACATTGAAATTAAAATTATGTTAATTAGGATGTCCCAGAGACCCTGTGTTAAAACACGCTGATACCCATTAATTTCCTTTTTCAGAGGTACCCAGCCGGAGTCATGTGAGAGCGTATTGACAGATGGCGGTCTCAGCATGGGAGGACCACATGGGCAGTGTTGATAGCTTGGCTCCTGATCCATGAAGAAAATGAGTCACCGTAAATGTGGCTCATTAGAAGTTCAAATAAACAGAAGTCGAGTTCATCCTCACAACACAGCAAGGCACAACATCAGCAGAAACTAAATGGGCTTGGAGGTGGGGGTAATGGGAGGGTAAATTTTTAACTTCAACTACACATGTCTTTTTTTTAGGTGTTTTTAATACTTCAGCATCACTCAGCACACTAACAGCCACTATAAATCACTGCACATGACCTGAAAGATGGAAAGTAAAACGAACTTGAATATGTATCAAAGTTTATTGTTACTTTTCTTGTACACCTGCCTGAGAAAGCAGCACTGTGGCTACAGCTACCTAAATGGGCAATCCTGCCCTAAAAGCCATCGCATGGGGCTGTGCGTGTGAATAGATCATTCTGAGAGTTCTAAGTGCTCCATGGCATCAAGTACTGTACGCCTGCCCCATTTGTTAATCTCACCAGTCAGGCTCAGACAGCAATGGGAGCACGGCGGGTGGACCCCAGCGATGCCTCAGGCACTGGGGCATGAAGCTAATGGGCTGCAGATAAAGCAGACTTGGTTTCTAAGCTGGCTTTCATTCACCTATTTCTCAAATATATTCTTTTTTGGACACTTTTCATAGTTTTATTGTTTTGTTCTGAATCTATCTTCATTATAGGAATTCAAACATGACAGGGAAATATAAAATATATAAAGTAGAAAGGGTAAGATATCCCATTGATTACCCACCCCTTACTCCCAGCCAGAAAAAACAACTGGTAACAATTTGATATATACTAATTTCTTTAGGCATATACTAATATAAATATATATAAGTATATATACTTATATATTTCTATGCATAGCCTAGTGAGTGAAGACCTGGGGGAAGGGGTTGAGCAGGGGCTGAGGGCTAAGGGCAGGGGGAGTGGGAGACATCTGTAATATTATCATCTATCTATCTATCTATCTATCTATCTTTAAAAAATTAAATATGTACACATATGTAAATAAATGTGAATGTATGCATATATGCGGTTTGTTTAATAATAGACTATTTTTAGAGTAGTTTCAGGTTCACAGCAAAGTTGAGTGGAAGGTGCAGAATTCCCATGTACCCGTTAGTCCCTACTCCTGCACATGCATAGCTTCTCCCATTATCAACATCCCCCACCAGAGTGTTAGGTACATTTGCTATGATTGATTATCACCTAGAGCTCATACATCACATTAGGGTTCACTCATGGTGTCCTACAGTCTAAGGATTTATATAAATGTACAATATAATGACACATCTCCACCATACCAGTACGTACCCAACAGTTTCATTGCCCTAGAAATCCCCCACTTTCTGCCTCTCTACCCCTCCCTCCCTCCTAGTCCCTGGCAACCACTGATGTGCTTAGTCCCCACAGTTTTGCCTTTTCCAGAATGCCATGTAATTGGAATTATATAATATCTAGCATTTTCAGATCAGCTTCTTTCATTTAGCAACATGCATGCATTTAAGTTTCTTCTGAATCTTTTCATGGGCTTGATAGCTCATTTCTTTTCAACACTGAATAATCAATTGTTCAGAGGTACCATGGCAATGTGTGTGTGTGTGTGTGTGTGTGTGTGTGTGTATGTGTGTGTGTGTGTGTGTGTTTAAAGTAATCGTATTATAAATTCTACTTTGGGAATTGTTTGGCTTTCATTTAATTATCTTTTTTATTTAATTTATTATATAGCTTTCTATGTTAGGGCCAACAGATCTGTCACTCAGATTTTCAGATTTTCTTTTGAAATAGTTGACTTACATCAAAATAGCAAAATAGCACAGAAAGTCCATGTATACCCTTTATCCAGTTTCCTCTCATCTTATCTACTTACACAGTCAGAGTCCAATTACCAAAGCTAAGGAATTAATGTTGGCACAATATTATTAACTATGCTAAGCTATAGGCAGTTTACATTTACCATATTTTCCGGCGTATAAGACGACCCCCTAATTTTACAGTTAAAACATAGGTTTAGGCCTATATTTGCTGTATAAGACTACCCCCCACTTCCGAGGCAACACCAGTTCTTTTTTTAATAGACCGCCTCTCTGACTCTGGCCAATCTGAGCAGGCTTTTTACTAGAACACAGTGTATGGCTGTCTATTAAAAAAAGAACTGGTGTTGCCTCGGAAGTGGGGGTAGTCTTATACAGCAAATATAGGCCTAAACCTATGTTTTAACTGTAAAATTACGGGGTCGTTTTATACGCCGGAAAATATGGTAATTCATTTCCCTCCCTAATAACCCTGAGTCCAATCCAGGATTTCAGAATGGATTAAATTGTTATGTCTCTTCCAATCTGTTATAGTTCCTCATACTTTCCTTGCCTTTTATGACCTTGACACTTTTAATGTTACTGTTTATATATTTTATATAATTTTCCACAGTTTAGATTTCTTTCATTCCATTCATGTATTTCAGAATATAATCTGGATGCTACATTGCATTTAATCATCATATCTCCTTAGTTTACTCCTGACTATGCCAATTTCTCCATTTTTTGTCATTATACCTTCTATTACTTTTAAAAAATATACCTTTGCTTCTTACAAAATATCAATAATAGATGCTTTGAAGTCTTTGTCTACTAAATCCAACATCTGAGATCTCTTACATTTTCTACTTACTGTTTCTCTCTCAGCCATACTTCCTTTTTTTTGTATATCTCATTAATTTTTTGTTGAGAATCGGACATAGAATTTATATAATGTATTGGGGCAACACTGGGTTCTTCTGAGCCCACTACTGCAACTTTATTTGTGTTGACTTTATTCGTTACCCTTTGTTTAAAAACTTGCCTGGATTAGAGTCTGTCTCTCTAGTCATGTCTCTACTAAGTTATTTTTTGTTTTGTTCCTATTTTTAAACCTAGATAGCTACATATTACCCTTAGGGCTAATAGGGCTTAGTGATTAGCCAATGGCTGATCAGCGTTTTCACCTAAATGCCTTGAATCAGTAAGAAGTCCACTCTTTGCTTGTGGCTTTGGATTAGAGAACACACTGGAAGTCTGGGCAGTTGACAGGTCTGCTCCAACTTCTGTGTGCTGCTGCTGCTTCTTCTTTTTTGTTTTTTTATATTTTATTTTTTACAGAGAGGAAGAGAGAGGGATAAAGAGTTAGAAACATCAATGAGAGAGAATCATCCATCAGCTGCCCCTTGCACACCCCCTACTGGGGATGTGCTCGCAATGTACATGCCCTCGATGGGAATCGAACCTGGGACCCTTTAGTCCGCAGGCCGATGCTCTAGCCCACATGTGTCAAACACAAGGCCCGCGGGCCAAATCCAGCCCGCCAGGCCTTGCAATGTGGCCCACACCGCACTGTCATCACTGCACTCCGCTGTCAGTTTATGACATTGTCAGTTTATGACTGTTCAGTAAACCATTCGGCCTGCGATTTAGGCTGGATTTTAGATTTTGGCCCCTTCTCTGATTGAGTTTGACACCCCTACTAGCCAAATCGGTTTTGGCTTCTGGATGCTTCTTATGCAAGGCTCCGGTTCCTGGTGAGTAGAGAGCGGGGTTCTTCTCTGGACTCTCCTGACATGCACACAGCATTCCTAACCATCAGCAACACCCTGTCACTGACCCAGTCTCCCTGCAGCTGTCTTATTCCTGCATTTTTCTATTACATTTTTGACTGATGTGTTCCTGGCCTTAACCAATATTGAAGCTTCTTCCAGCAGCGGTCATGTTGGCCTTCCTCAGTTGTTGCCATGAAAATTGTGATTGTTTTTGGCAACATGGCTGCTGCTTACGCAGCTTTCCTCACTCCTCTTCCATTAAGTCGACCCCTTCCGCGACAGAACTGCCCTTTCTCACAGCGTTTTCTGCTCCAGAGCTCAGGAGGAGGGAGCAGGCCCAGGGCAGTCCACCTCGGATCTTGTTAGTCATGCAGTTTAGTTTTTCTTGTGTAAACAAGCCTCAAACTGTTCTTCGGCCTTTTGCAAGGCCCCAGAATGGTTGATTTTGACTAAAAAAAAATTTTTTTTCTTTATTATTGCTTTTTTGGGGGAGAGAATTTTCAAAGCTCCACACTCTGAAACTCCAGAAGTCCTGCTTCTGTGGGTTCTTAAAAAACATCTCATAGCTTTGGTTCTTTACAGCTTGATTTGTTAAGGTGTTTTGAATCTTCTTCGTTAAAAAATAGTAGGCAGGGAATCAATGATCCTTCCTTCCAGAGCAGATCTGAGCTAAGCTCTTATTGAAGTAGACTTGTTATGGGTTGGAGCTTTTGTTCACATGAGTTTGCTCCTGGCTCCAAATACTTATTTTGGGGATAGGATCAGGACTGTGTGTTTCAGGACTTGGGCTCTAAGGATTGTGAGACTCTCAAGAACATTTTTATGCTTTGCAGGCAGATTTGGGGCTTCTGGGGGGTTCTCCAGCCTTACCCTGTGCTGCAGGATGCCCTCAGGAGATGGCACCCTGGCTTCTTGCTTTAGTCCCAGCGTTTAATATGTTTCCGTATATGTGGAGCTGGTAGGAAAGACTTTTTGGGTGGCTGAAGAAATACTTTACTGCTGGAACTTTTTGGAATTTAATCTTTCTTGCCATCCCACGGGTTCTATTGGGAATGTGGGTGGTTTCTTCTTACCTGTGGGACATCCTATAGAAGAAAGTTTTATCTCCTGTCTGCTCTTTCCCCAGCCATAAAAGTAACCAAGAACTTGTTTTTTTTCCTAAGAAGTACTCATTTCTCTCTGGAGTTTAATTCTTTCAGAATTCTGTGCATCTTCAGATTTCTAATGGCTTAAAAAAAAAACACACTATGACTTTTTAAAAAATTTATCCAAATATGTATTTTTCCTTATTATAGTAAGAGTTAAAGCTTCTTGTAACCCTTTAAATACTAACCAAAAGTAGAAGTTTGAAACCAGCTCTCTGGATGGGAAAGGTTAGAGAGGAATTGGTGGCATCAAGGGGGGAAACATGTGTATATATACTTAATCTGATAAACTGAAAAGTAGGGATATATTAAAGCACATATGTATACAATTATATACTTTATGTATATACTAGAGGTCAGGTGCACAAATTCATGCACAGGTGGGAACCCTCAACCTGGCTGGCAATCAGGGACATCTCTCCCAGTCCTAATCGGGGCCAATTGGGGCCGGCTAGCCAGGGGGAGGGACCATGGGAGGTTGGCTGGCTGTGGGAGGTTGCTGTAAGAGTGCACTAACCACCAGGGAATAGCTCCTGTGTTGAGTGTCTGTACCTTGGTGGTCAGTGTGCATCACAGAGACCGGTTGAGCAGTCGAGCGGTCAAAATAGTCGCTTAGGCTTTTATATACATAGATAGACTAGAGGCCCAATGCACAAAATTTGTGCAAGAGTAGGCCTTCCTTCCCCCTGTCTGCCAGCACTGGCTTCCCTCTGGCACCCGGGATTCGGGCTTCCCTTGCAGCCCTAGCTTTGTCCAGAAGGTCATTCAGAAGGATATCCGGTCTAATTAGACTATTATAGTTTAATTATTATAGATAATATATACTTTTAATTTGATATGCACATACATCATATGAAAGGTAAAAATGTTGGAACAGAAGTGTTTTTAGTGCAGTAAAGGAAATATCCTTACGCAGTACAGGTATATTCCCAGATGTCAATGACAAACACTAATTGTTTCTCTGTTGATTGCACCTCATTCCAGAGGCAATGGTTGTTCTATGCAAATTTACTGAGAACGTGGTGATAAGAAAATGTTTGATAACATCTGTCTGAAAATGTTAGGAGCATTCAACACTTGAATCGCTGTGGGGAAGAACAAGTGTGAAGATCTGAGTTACACTGATGGAGCATGGAGCCTGCCATATCTGACGTGGTGGGTGTAATGTGAGGGAGAAACAATCTGAGTATGGAATATTTCCCTCCAGGATGAATACAGCATGCAAAGACCTTTGTGAGAAAGGTTTGTTAGCTGTGCAGTGGTGCTTGTGCTTTGATGTGGACTTTTTATTTTATGTAGAAACACTATTAAGTTTGGTCTTTCTATGACCTGGAGAAAAGGGCTGAGTTGGAGTCAAAATAATATTAACAGAGGAGTTGCAGCTGCTTATTAATTGCCTGAACAATCTTTCAAAATGCAACACTTGTGTTATGACTAGGTTTATGAATAGTACGCTGTACCTATGTGAGTCTTTTCTGTGGGAAGAGAATATATTTTAGAAAACAGTGGGCCTTGAAAAACACGCCTGTATATCCTCTGCCAGCTAGGAGAGTTGGCTATATGCACAGTTGAAGGTATTTTAAACTTAAAACCAGTCTAGAACCTCCCAGTGAGTTTCTTAACATGTTCTACAAGATGGTGTCCCTCTCCAGTCTGATTTGGGCTATTCAGCAGTTTAATTTTTATAGCACAGCTATATCACTCTTCTTTCAATTCCCCAAACTGATAGGGGCGGACATAGAATGTTGGGGAACCAGCTAAAATTTGTAAGAAATATTAGTCATGCTCTGTTAGCCACGATTGTTTTATTCTAATTAACGTGGGCACATTCTACCCTAGCTGGATGTTACACAGGGGACCTGGGAGCTCACCAGGTCATGCAGTTCATTTCCTCATCAGGGAGCTGCCTATTACCATGGAAAGAGGAACAACATTGCTGCAGAATCCAGAATCGCCAGCTCTTTGAAGTTCCCAGCCCTTGCATATCATTAAGCCCTTTGAAGGTACACACTCCTCTGCTCATCTGTTAACTGCCCACTTGGCATGCCCTCTGGCCATTTCCCCAGGTAACCTTTGTCCGTTTACCCAATATAAGCAGCTGGCTTGTGGTGGGGAATAGAGCAGATTTTTGTGGGTGACCCTCTGTCCTCCCATTTTGCCAGCAGTATTGAAATAAATGCTCATAATGATTCTCTGCTTAATTGGCTGGAATAGTGACAAGCAGCATGGACCCACTGAATGTCCGGTTACAATTCTATCCAATATAACTCTAATGCTAATACCTGATAGAGACATTCTAAGAAAGAAAACCTTCAGAATCAATATCTCTCATGGATATAGATGTAAAAGTCCTCAACAAAACATTAGTATATGAAAATAATTACACATTATAACCCACTGGGATTTATTCCAGTGATGTGAGACTGATTCAACATTTGAAAATGAATCTATGGAATCCACGTATTAACACATTCAAAAGAAAAATCATCTGACCATATATTTGATATAGGAAGAGATATGACAAAATTTAACAACCTTCGGATATAAAAGGTCTGAGGATTAGAGGGGAACTTCCTCAACTTGGTACAGAGTATCTGTACAATAACCCACAGCTCACATCATACCTAACAGTGGGAGATTGAACATTTGATGCACAAAATGAAGACGTTCTCTCTCTCCCCTCCTAGTCAACATTGCCCTGAAGTACAAGCTACTTCAATAGGACAAGACAAGAAAAGTACTTACAATGGGAAAAAGAAGTAACACTGTCTTTATCCATTGATGACATGATTCTTAAAATCTCAACAAAAGGGGAGAAATCAGCCAAAGGACTTGTATGCATACAAGCATAATCAATGGACACAGAGACTAGGGGGGTGAGGGCATGAGTAGAGGGGTAGGGGGGTATGGATGGCGGGGAATAAAGACATATATGCAATAAAAAAATAAAGAGAAAAAAAATCCCAACAAATGGACTAACATAAATAAACAAACCATTCCTGGCTCAAATAATAAGCATAGCAATATTATTTCTCCAAATATATTTTGGCTTTCTTCTATTTTGGAAACTCTAATTAAACATATGTTAGGCTGCTTTATATTTCCCACAGGTTATGGAGTGCTTTAATTTTTAATGTCTTTCTCTCTGTGCTTATCGGTCCATTGCCTTTTTGCCTTGGCTTCAAGTCTACTGAATATTTTTATAAATATCTTCTTACATCTGTAAAGGATTTTTTAAATTCTCATATTTCATTTTTCTTGTCTAGAATAAACATTTGGTTCATTTTTATAAATTCTACTTCTCTTGCCTTTAGGTTTCCTTTTGCTTTACACTCTTTGTAGTTGTGTTCAAGTTCTGTTCTAACAACTCCATCAGCTCTGTCACATTTGGTTGTTCCTACTGTAATATTTTTCTTATGATGCTGGGTAAGATTTTCCTGCTCTTTCATAAAATTCTAGTAAATTTTAATCGGGTGCTGGACATTGTACTTGTTGTATCTGGAGTGTTTTGTCTTCCTTTAAACATGCTGAAGTCTGTTTCAATAGTGAAGCCATTTGGGGAGCAGCTGAATCCTTTGAGGCTTCTTTTTGAAAGCTTTCCCAGGTGGGTCTGGACGAGGTGTGCTGTAGGAGTAGATGGACCTTATTGCTGAGACAGCATCCTCCTGGCTCCCTGCTGAACACCTGGTTGTTCAGTGAGGCATCTATGGCAGGTTGTAACTGGAGCATCTTGCAGCACTGGGTGCTCTCTGGGGCTTGTTTATCTTACAATAGAGAGCATGTCTTTGCCTGGCTTCAGGCTGTTTATGCTACACACAAACAATTTAAAGCTCAGAACAAACTCCAGTTTATGCAGATTCCTGGAGCTTTTCCTCTGCGTGGGATGCTAGGGCCTCATCAAAATGCAACTCCTGTCTCTTCAATTCAGCAAAATCCTCAGAGTCTGTTCCTGAACTCAGACTCTGAAAGTGCCTCCATGAAAAACCCCAGGTGACTGACTGATCAGCTTCTTTATTTTCATTTTCTCAGGGATCACAATTTGTACTGCCTGTTGTCCAACGGATAAAACAAACCATTTTTAGATAATGCACCCAGTTGCTTTTCTAGTTGTTTATACCAGGAGGCAAACGTCAATACCGGATACCCCAAGGTGGCTTACGGTGGTTTTACATCTTTTTTTGGCGTATATTCATTGTTCCAATCAGAAAAGTAGTCTTCTGAGTCCCTTTGCCTTCTAGCTAGCTGTAGAAGTTAGGACTACAGCATCTGTATACTCTTGCAGATATGAAAGGTTTGGGGAGATCATAAATTAAGTACTTTTCCACTTGGGCCTCTGCCACTCTGCTGGAAGGGTGGTGAGTGGTCTCTTGCATGTCTCTGGGTGAGACTTAATACTCCAGCTCAACACGTACCACGTCATCTCATGAGTCTTAAGGCATAGCATGTACTGAGCAAATGTGTAACCCAGAGGAGAAGGAGTACCATGGAAGTCTATAACGCACTGCAGTCTCCTAGATAACAATGTTAAAGGGATTTGACACTTATTATTTCTTAGAATCATTGCTGCATGCTGTCACTGAGACACCATCTAATCCTTGGGGATGATATAAAAAAAACACACATTCAAATCACAACAGCATGCTAATGTATGAATCTTTCCCACTTCACTCTAAAGCAAACACCCTTAATTCGCATCAGTGTCACAGATAGCATTTTGGGTGGTAACCTTTTCTTGTTACATAGCCATTCATTCTCTAAAATAATTCTATGGAAATGAGTAACTAAAAATATACTCCCCAATTTTTCGTTTAAGGATTTAAAAATGATTTAAAAACGACACACCAAAATCCTTGGCTGAGTTTTCCTCTACTAAGTAGACTGAACTGGAAAATGAAATAAAATGGCTAGAGGGCTACATATCCAGTAGTTGGTGATGATTTCAGTCTTGCAAGTAACCATCCTAATGATCCTGTGTCCCCCAAGCACCTCTGGCCTTTTCTGTGCATCACTATGGCCTATTGCGGGCCATTTGGGTATTAAGGTGATATAACTTAATGGGAAAATAAAGAGGAATTATCAAATTAGAGAACGTACTTTTAAGGGAACCAGGTAAAGTAACATAAATGGTTTTAAAATGTTTTGGATTGCTTATTTCTTTCTCGTGCATAAATTGCATGTTATATATCAAACAACCTATGGTGAGTTAGCAATATTTTATTTGTACTTTAATTGCCGTATTTTCCAGCGTATAAGACGACCCCTTAATTTTACAGTTAAAACCTAGGTTTAGGCCTATATTCGCTGTATAAGACTACCCCCACTTCAAAGAAAAGACTTACTTTGCCGTCAAGATCTGCAGGTAGTTTTTGTGCAATTTTGGTCTTTTGCCCCTGATTTTCGGTTGACTTTTTTTTCGTTTCAAAAGTCGTCTTATACGCCGGAAAATACGGTGGTTGGGTATAGTCCTTGGGACAAGTTAATTAACTTTCCTTTTTTTTTTTTATTATAAGCCTCTTTTCATTTGTTCTCAGAGGATCTCAGAAAGATAATTAAGGATTCTCTAAGGCATTTTCACAGTCTTTATTACCATTGATTGCTAATAAGATAGCAGAAAGTAATTCACTTTCTTTTCAGGTTAATAAAATATTTTTTGAAAAGTCTTTGTTATTTTGGGGTATGATAAAATCAATTACTACATCAATAACCCTTTCAGACTCCAGCTGGAGTTAGAGCAAACACAGAGAAGTCATTTGTTCCCTTTTGTTACATGTGAACGTACCTGTCAACAGGCTTACATACACAGGGTGTGGCAAATGTAGGTTTATAGCTGTGAGCATGCAAAGCACAGAGTTTATTCTTGTATTCTTGTTTATCAATTATTGTATTCAAAAGTGAATACAACTGTAAACCTGCTTTTGTCCCACCCTGTATATGAAACCAAGAGGGTTTCTCCACCACCTTTCACATTTCAGATCTCACTACATCAAATATAATACTACTTACTGTAAGCTTATGTCTCAATAAATTCAGCCCAAATCAGTTCAGCTTGAGCTCCAAGCATATAAAAGAATATAGTTGTCATAGAAAAAATGGTGTTATTAATATTTTTATTTTGAGTTATATATAATATAAGCTACATTTAACTGCCAGAGTGGACTATTCGATTCATGATCCTGTTTTGAATAAGCATCCTAGCTGATCGACTAAAAATGTCAGCATATTTAAAAGAAAGTTTTATAATCAGGAACCACAAAGACATTTAAAGTAGGAAACGCCCTTCAGCTATTTCCGAACCAAATCAAGAAAAGCCTATAAATTCCCCATTTTTTTTTCTTACTTAACCTGGCAATTCCCATTATTTAACAGATTCTTGTCTAAGTAATTTGTTCCTCCCAGGAATTTGCACTTTTAGAAATATGTCTTGATAAAATCACCAATCATGTAGGCAACTATATATGAAAGCATACTAGAGCTTTATTTGTATAAAGAAGTAACACTATACAATGTCAAACAATAAGGTCAATATGTAAATTTTCTAACAAGAGGGATAGTTTATTTCCATCAAAAAGAACATTACATAATCAATAAAATCATAAAAATAACAAAGATGTTTATGAAGTATTATGGTATAGTCATATTTATATTTATTTTGTATACATAAAAAAAGAATTACACATTTATCTGTTTACCTAGATCATACATTTATACACACACACACACACACACACACACACACACACTTCCAAGGGGTTTGGATAAATCTATACTGAACACGATTATTGATAATAGTTATCAGAGATATTCATTATGTTTATCTATATTTTCTAAATTTTCTATAATGAATTTCTATGACTTAGTGAGAAAAAACAGTTGAGTAACACCTGTGCTTTTGTTTTTCCCCAGTAATGCCATGTAAATCAGGATCCTAATACTTTTAGAGAAGCACACCCCATTTACTCCTCAATCCTCATTAAGGGACTCATCCTGGCTTTGCTAGGAAGGGGATTTAATTTTTTAATGAGATTTCCTTTTGTATAAGTCCTTTGTGAAACAGGAGTCAAAGATTCAGAGGGAGTTAGCCTTATAAGATTCAGCCACCTCTCCTCTTATAAGTACTGACCTGGCTAAATGGATGCCAGCTGAGTGCATATAGGCACAAACTTGACAATGCCTGCTGGAATCAGGGAGCTGAGAGAAAAGGTTCATTTTGAAGGAGAGATGACTCTTGGCTATCTGGTTGTTCTGTGTTTGACCTCTATCACTCAGTGGTAAGTTTGTTAGGCATGTATACAGGAAGGATACCTAAACATGCTAACTGGAGCATTTGCCATGTTTTGTGCCTACAGTCAGAAGTGAATTATTATTTTTTAAATATATTTTATTGATTTTTTACAGAGAGAAAGGGAGAGGGATAGAGAGTTAGAAACATCAATGAGAGAAAAACATCTATCAGCTGCCTTCTGCACACTCCCTACTGGGTATGTGCCTGCAACCAAGGTGCATGCCCTTCACTGAAATCGAACCTTGGGACCCTTGAGAGACACTCTATCCACTGAGCCAAACCAGTTAGGGCAGAAGTGAATTATTTTAAAAGTTTTTTAACTCTGAGCATAGAACAGAGAATATCAGCATTTTTCTGCATAGGATAATAGGAAAACTTTCTACTCTAAAAAGTCTCACATCTATAAAACTCTATAGATAAATAAGACACAACATATTCACCTGATGAAATAATAAATCTGCCCTTTGATTTTTATGCTATAGTCTCCAATCTCTGTGGAAACAAAAGAAAAGGTCACTGTACAAAATAATGTCATAGCAGATTTTTATTAAAAACTTCACTGTAAATTATATCAATTACAATGTAAAACTATTAATGATGAATATCAGATTAACAATCATTTATTGCTTAGCTACTTGTGTCAGATACTTTATGTGATATCCATTGATTTATCCTACTTGTATATTTTGAGCATCTACTGAGGTGATGCCATTAACATGGAAATGACCCCTGCTCTTATAAGCAGATTAATAAGGGAAAGAAACATTAGATAAGAATTAATTAATTTCCATTGTGGTCAGAACTGTAAAGAATAAGTTCAGGTGATCAGGGAATACTTTGTTGAAGAAGTGTGAAGAAGTGATATTAAAACTATAAACTATTAGATACCAGGAGAAAGATAGAGAGATATCCCAGATAAACAATATGGCACGTGGTACATTACCTATACTTTTGCATTCCATTTTCTCCATTAAGTCAGACAAGTCATTGAATCTCAGCATCTTTAAAGGTAGACCATCTCTGAGTCCAAGTTTTAGTTATACAATCATGTATACTGTTAAGTGCATTAATACATTAAATCCAAAATTGCTAGTAAGTGCACCCATATCAATTTGTTCTGATTCACTATCCTTTGCCTAATACCCCCAAATCAATTTCTAGGCATATTTTCCTATGTTTTTTGTAATGCTTTTGTTGGATTATCCACTTTCTCCTGATTTAGACTTTGTACTCAATCTTCTAGGGCATGCTGACATAGTCACCATCACTAGCCCAGCATGATCCCCTCTTTAGTCATAAGAATAAAAAACCTCTTCTTTGAGCTCAGAAACACCAGAATCAGTTGAACAGAATCAACATCCCTCTCAGAGGTCTGAGTTTCAGCTTGGTGGGGTTAATTTCCCAAGCGTCTATGATTTAATGATAATAACTTTCCTTTGATTTACCATTTCCTATAATAGTAGATACCTCCTGTTATATATAGGACTAGATATATAATATACCTAATATAATACTTTAATTTTCTTTGCATTTTGTTACCTATTTAAATGTATTCTAACTAACAATTCTTCATAGTAAATTTTCTGTTAAAAGAATTATTGTAATTTCTGTTTCCTGAATAGACACTACTGCTATAGAAGTTTATATCAGGCGTAGTCCTAAGAAATGGTGCCCCAATGATGGGGTTTGGGCCTTGGGTTGCTCATTCTAAGAGCTTGAGCACAATCCCAGATTCCTTTCCAGTGGAATATGGGATGCTAGTTAGTTAAGAATACTGTAGAATTATGAGTAACCACTGATGGTTAATTTTGATCAGGTGCCTTTTTAAGCAAGTGTTCTGGGGATCATAAGTTTCTGCATTCAATCTTATAGTAATACTAGGAGCCCAGTGCACAAAATTCATGCACTGGGAGGGCGGGGGGTGTCCCTCAGATCAGCCTGCACCCTCTCACAGTCCAGGAGCCCTTGGGGGATGTCCGGACCATCAGTTGGACATTCTTAGCACTGCCGCGGAGGTGGGAGAGGCTCCTGCCACCTCACTGTGGTCACCAGCCCTGATCTCGGCTTCTGGCTGAGCAGCGACCACCAGGGCAGCTCCTGCATTGAGTGTCTACTCCCTGGTGGTCAGTGTGCATCATATTATAGTGACCGGTCATTCTACCATTTGGTCAATTTTCACATTAGCCTTTTATTATGTGTGACTAATTACAAACAGTGACAAGGAACTAGTGTTGGGTTGTCAAATGTTTAACAAGTAATTCTCAAAAAATCTTATTTGTAAATCATGGCCAATTTCCTTGGTGTAAAAATCCCTACCGTGGCCAATATCAAACTATCAACATGGTGTCACTGAATATGGAGCTGAGAAGAGATGCACACATCTTCTGCTAGCTGATATGAACCGGTTTCAACACATGACTGCATAGGATGGCTTTTTCTGGGGTTCTTACAAAAACAATAGCAAACTCAAGTCTGTAAACTCTCAGACCAAGTTATAATCAGAGAATCAAAGAACTTCTAAAGTAACTCTAGAAGAATTTCCTATTTATAAAGCAATAGGGAAATTAAAAAAACAAAAAAACAAAAAACAAGCACAAAACTTCAGTTGTGAAGGTTGCAGAACTACAACATAAGTTGAACTCACAGTCTTGTCAAGTTTTTCATGTACAAGTGAGGGTTATCATTGGGAAAGTTTGGGACCTTGAGACATGCCACAGGGTAATCTGGGTTAAAACCTAGAAGCTGAGGCCCACTGGTCACTTTAATACTCCCTTGCCAGCGAGAACAACCTGCCCTCTTACTTCTGAGAAAATGAATCTCTCCTGATTTGAATATCTTGTCTTAATAAAATAATCATGAGTATTATCTCCTTTGACTATTCTGTCTTCCTTCATTATGCTTCTTGAAACATGGTGGTGGTGTAACTGAAGTAGCTGGTTCTTCTCCTTAGGAAAAAGAATACTTTCCACAGTGATCCTCAAAATATGTTTGTAGGAATAACAGTATTGCATCACCTAAATACCTGTTTGCAATTAAAATTATTAGGTCCCAATCTAGGTCTACTGAATCAGAAACTCTAGGGGTGGGTTTAGCAATTGTTTTAACCTCTCTAGGAGATTCTGATTCATGTCAAAATTTAAAAACCGCTGCTTAAATTCTGCCTGAACAACTTACATTTTTTATTTTCCTAGATTAGAAAAAAAGATTTTCACTTCAATTAAATGTTATGTTTTTTTAAAATTATATAATATATGAACACATACACTATTCATATATTACAGTCAACTGTGATCTTTAGTGAGTATTATTCTCTTTTGTTATTAAAATGCATAATAAAATTATTTATATATTTACCATATTATGTCAACAAGTATTATTGGATACTTAGTATGAATCCACTCAACTGACAGGCACTAGGAAGCATAACATAACTTTTCTAAGAAAGACATCAAAATGATATTTCATTTACCATTCATGATGATTAAGATAAATCATTTTAGCAAGCTCTGTTGATTGATTTAATATCTTACAATCTTATTGAGGAAATGAGGCATATAAAGTAGAAATAATTAGTAATTCATACAAAATAATTTTTAGTCAAGTGACATCTTGTATAGTATAAATTATCAATGCTTCATTTATTAGAATAGAGGAATTATTATGAATTAAAAGAGTAAGAAGGCTTTATTGGAAACACTTGAAATGAGACTTAAACATGAACAATGGCATGAAGGTGCAGATGAGCAAGGCAACAAGATGGATCTTTAGTTGAAGAAATACTGAGTTAAAATAGTTTAATTATTTTAAATATTAATATAATTTAGATACTTATATTAGCAATTTAATTGCATTAACATTCTATAGCCCATAAATCATGAAGGATTTGCAAAGGTGATCTGAAATGATGGAACATATTCTAATTATTCTGAGGCCAGTGAGGAGTAGTTGAGACTGACCAGGAAATTGGAACAAAACAAAGGAAAATCTTGTGGTCATAGTACACAAATGTATTATTTGACCCTTGATTTGGCCCACAAGAAGTAAATCTAAACCATCAGAATAGCTTTAGAAAAGAAGAAAGCAGTGTGGCAAAATCACATACTCTGTGACCAGAAAATATATATCAAATTATCATCACCCCATACTTTTTTTTTTTTGCCACCTGACAATCAAGAGTAGGCTAGCCTTCCCTGCCTGGTTTTCTTTTTCACTTTACCTATCATATTCATCCTTTTGAATGCTATGATGTAGATTGAAGGTGAGATGTGGGTAGTAGGAGATAAATGGTAAGATTGAACTGAGGAACAAATTTGGAGGCAATAAGTCATACTATACAAGAAAAGACTAATATGGAAATTGTTCCCTCACCTGGGAGTTCGACCAGGGGGTGGGGCCAGCTGGCCAACCTCCAGCATCCTCCCTACCCCCCAGACTGGCCAGACCCCAACAGTGCATGAATTCGTGCACCGGGCCTCTAGTGAGGCATAAGAGATTTATATGAATAAGAAAAGGAAGAAAGCTAAGAATTGTCATAGACCATGTATACCCAGCCAGCAAATGGCATTAGGTACGTTATACCAAATGGCTCTCTACAACAGATTTCTTGCTTTAAATATTAAAATAAATATTAACTGATGAACAATGCATCTTAACATATTCTCAGACACTGCTGGTTGTCAAAATCAAGAATTGCTATTGATATCTAATGGATTGGAGTCAGAGATGTTGCTAAACAGCTACAAAGCATTAGACGGTCCCCCACAACAAGGAATTATCCAGATTAAATGTCCATGGTGCTGAGAGTAAAAAACCATGATGTAATCTAAAGCTGTTCCCTTCTCATTATTCTTGTAATTAAGTGATGGAATTAGTTTCATTGATTATTTACCAATTTCTCATTCCCTTTCTGCATTTAAACTATCTGAGGGCTCAGGACTCTGCTTCTCAAATTAGATGCCGAATCTTACCAATTATCCCTCTAAACATTGGGTCAAGCCATCAACATTTTTGCTTCCATTCTCACTCTTCCTACATTTCATTAGCTGCAGTGCAATTTTTCTAAAGCCTAAATACGAACATTGCCCTCCTCTGCTCCAAATCCTCCTGTGGCTCCCTTTAGGATTTTAAATCAAATCCAAACTTCAAACTATTTACCTGCAACATGCTGCAGAATCTGCTCCACCCTCACCACCCTTGATGCTTTATTTTTCACGCTTTTCCGGGTTCACTCAGCCTTACATTGTCTCATGGGCATGCCAAGCTCATACTCAGCCCACGGCTCTGCACTTGAATTCCCTGACTAGAATGCTCTTTCTCCTCAGTTTGGCCTGGCTTCTCTTTTTTTCATTCTTTAGGACCCAGCTCCAAGAAGCCTTATTTCTGACCAATGATTGACTTTACTGATAGGATTTATCACTTTCTGAAATAATTTTGCATCTTTATGTCTCAATTGTCCATATTAATTACAAGAGAGCAAGCCTAGGAGGTAGGGACTTTGTCTTACATTGGTATTGCACACACCCCCGCCCCCAATGTCTAGAACAATGCCTGACATGGAATAGATCATCAATCAATATTTGTTGAATCATAAGCGAAAACTGAAAGAACAAATGAAGTCTAAAGATTAGGAATTTGCTTAATGCCATGGATTCTCTAAGTGTACATCCTCCAATCTTAAGATCTGGTCACTTTCTCCTCAAGGAACTAAAGTGTAAAATGACACTCAGCTCAGCTGACATGGCTAAGTGGTTGAGTGTAGACCTATGAACCAGGAGGTAACAGTTCAATTTCCAATCAGGTCACATGCCCAAGTTTAGGGCTTGATTCCCAGTCGGGGGCATGCAGGAGGCAGCCAATCAATGATTTTCTCCAATCACTGATGTTTCTCTCTCTCGCTACCTTATCCTTCCTCTCTGAAATAAAGAGCATATACATATATTTAAAATTATACTCAAAGAAGAAATCATCCAGGTGGGGAGTGAGAAAGAGCTTTCCATATTGATGCACTGCAAACCACTGAGTTAAGAGGAGCTGAAGTTGTTGCAGGCACTGAAAAAGGAGCAGCAGGGCTGTTCTGAAGATAGGCAGGGAGGGTCCAGAACTGGGACCAGAACTGAGACCAGAGGGGGAACAGCAGAACACAAGGGCCATAAAGAATTTGTTAAGAGCATAGAGTTTATCATGGGAGACTGGAGGGTGCTAGAAGGGTTTTAAATCAATAGGTAATTTGATCACATTACATACTGTTCAACCCATGGAACCTGAATTAATCAAGACTGTAACTAAGCCACGTTTGCATAATTTGGGTAAATAGAAGAGTTGGTGGTGAATGGAAGGCTCCTGCTAATGTTTATGATCCAACATTCAGGCCTCACACTGGGTGAATGACAAATGGCTGTGTGCCAGGCAGAGAAGAGAATCCTGGGTTGAATGACAGTCTCTTCTGCAATGTAGTGAACATTTCACTAATTGCAAAAGACATTTTTTGACTAGTGCGATTACTTCAGTTGTGAACTCTTCCAGAGTTTTTTCATTTTAAATAAATGGATTTAATTTTTCCTCCTCTATTCATGTGCAGAAATGCTAAATTATGTTTCACACAAAGAAAAATGATCAGATTCAATCAGACCATTCATTCTTACATGCCAGGGCTCTCAGTAATTACTTTTTACCTGAGATCATTTTAATTTGCCTTCCATTTACAAAATGAAATCATTTTGTACCACTTTACCAAGCTCTCAGGAGGAATATTTTACAATTCAATGTTCAGTATTCATCAATTGTTTATTTCATTTGTGTGACAGTATGTGCCTATATTCTACTATGTGCACGGTACTGTTGCTATAAGGCACATAAGCAGAAAGATCATAATTGTAAAACAAACTAAACAGTGATTCTGAACAAATAGTACAGATACTTCAGGGACAATGTAAATGTTTTGGGAATGTGTAAAAAAGCAGGTTTGACCACCTCCAGAATAATCATTTTATTCTCATAATTTGTAGGCCAAAATTAATGATAAATTATTTGTATATGAATGTGGTTTTAAAAGTGATTTAAACTTAGTACATGCATTCCTTTAGCTATAATTATTTTATAATCAGAATTTGAATCTTATCTTTATTTTTTCTGTATCTAGCACAGTGCTGGGAACAGAGTAGATGCAAAATATTTTTTGAATGGAATTGTTTTTTACTGCAAGTCATTTTTCCTTAATTTTTTTTTATGATTGAGCTATTTATTTAAATGTCTATAAGATCTCATATTGAAAACTGACTTCATTTTAATTATGTCTTCATGCCAGTTAGCAACACGTGGTACTTACAAAGCCAAATGCACTGTCATTTTTCCCATTGCCCATGTGCCCATGTGCCCCATTCAGTCATTTTCCTTCCTAAAGACTATCTTTTGCTTTGTTTGCTTTGTTTGCACATGTGTAATCATATGCTCACATCTTGTTCCATCTCTCAAGTTTACTGACATTGAAATGTGGACAATTTAAGGCATATCAGTATTCATATTAAAATAATGTGAAGCTAAGATGAAAGTTTATTTTGCATTAGTGAACCCCTTCTGCAAGCTATTTTTCCATTGCCGAATTAGTAATGCAGGAATATAAATATTGTTCTACAAGGATTCATGAACTTGAGCATATGGTAATGTCAGCCTTTGGTAGCTGATAGACTTTTGCTGAAAGTATATACTTAACAAATTTTTAAACACTTATGTAAGATTTACATTTTAAATTAAGCAGATGTGAGAAATAAATCAGTCAGGTTGAAAGAGAAAAAAATAAAATGGAATCTTCCAAAATTTCAAACTCAGTAAAATGCTTATCTATTTTCTTCATTTCTTTCTCAAAATAATTGAATAAGAAATAATTTGCTGGAAGCTGTATTTGAAGAATTATAGATATATAAAATTACATTCTAATTGCCAAGAATTAAAGCAGGAGAAAGTCTCCTATTTCATAAAAGAAACAATAGGATCTAGGATCTGGAATCCATAGAAATGAATAAAAATAAGAAAAAAAGTTAAAAAGATTATTTGACATTTGAGATTCAAATTTTGAGGGGTCTTTAGAAGGAAAGGAAGGATAGTTTGAAAATAGCAAGAGAGAACAAATCCACCATTTGCCTCTCTTTCCAGCACAACAACGTGAAAGAAACACAGCTAGCATGTGAGACGGTTCAGAGGAAGTACAGTCCTCAAATGTGAGTCAGGTCTGGTTACACCAAGAACATAAAAGGAGCATTGGATGGTTTTCAGAAGTTGGAATGAGGTGGAAGATGGGGAAAGGAAAAGGACGGAGACCTTTTGTGATAAGACATTGGAGGGTGACTGATGTCCTAGGTTTCTTGTGACTGAAGACAGAAGAATCAAGTTTTAACTAAGTTAGTTTCTATTGGTGGAAAGACTGAGAGTGTTAGGGCATAGAGAGGTGTGGCTTCCTGGGTCTCCTCTTCAACTCTAATGTGAGTACAGAAGCTTTAAGGCAGTGGTCAGCAAACTCATTAGTCAACAGAGCCAAGTATTAACAGTACAACAATTGAAATTTCTTTGGAGAGCCACATTCTTTTAAACTTAAACTTCTAACACAACTTCTTCAAAATAGATTCACCCAGGGATTGGTATTTTTGTGGAAGAGCCACACCCAAGGGGCCAAAGAGCTGCGTGTGGCTCTGGAGCTGCAGTTTGCCAACCAAGACTCTAAGGCATCACATTGCTAATCCCACCATCCAACTGACGTGTGACTGTTGGGGGAAAAGAAAATGCCTTTGGAGCATCTGTGCCATTGCTACATTCTCATTTATGAAACTGAGACTTTTAGAGAAACCTGGTGTTATACCAATTTTGAGTAGGCTCAACTTTTACTTCTGATGATGAAGGCCTAAGGAGGCATGACCTCAGTCTCAGAGTCCTGGTCCACTCCAAATACACTGACACTATTCAGTCCTGCCTCAGTCCCCCAGAATACGAAGAATTCCTCAAGTTCTTCAATGGCCTATACCTCAAACACAGTATTTGAAGTATAAGAAACCTAATAAATATTCAAATCCAATCCTCTTCATTTTACAAAGAGAAAATTTAAATTGAAACAAATTAGTAACCTTGGGTTAGCACCTTGCTGAAAGTTAATGGATGAATCAGGATGATCACTCAGAAATCTTAATTCGGAATCTTTCACTTTTAATTTTGAAGAGCCCTCTCTTGACTTCTACATTATTCTAGCTTTAATGACTTTAAAAATATTTTTAGGTAAGAAACTATATAGATTATTTAATTTTGAACTAAAATTTTACAAGTGGTAGTGTTTTTATATTGGGAATATAGAATATACCCATATTTCAAGTACCTTTCATAAAGTTCTTATTGCTATTGCATGAACAATATTAATGTGTGGACGAGATGATGTTTTGGAGGATGTAAAGGCTGAATAAGAAGTATAAAATTGGGATTACTATAGGAACTGTTTATGAAGAAAGTTTCCTGAATTCTCTCTTTCAATCTCCTGCCAGTTTGCAACACACTAGAGAATCATCATCCTGCACTGGAGATTGCATCTCTTTCGTAGAGAGGTTTTGAAATTCCTTTATAAAATATTTTTCTCAGGATGACATTGAGCACTAGCACATATTTTTAAATGATCAACATAAAGTCCTTGGCTGCTATTTATCATACACCTGGGGCAGCGAGGTGACTGCATTATTAAAGTTCACCATTTGTTGTGGTTTCCTGGTGGCACAAATTCCAACTCACAATTCTCCTGTATCTGTGGAGAACATCTCACCTGAAATCAGGGACAAAAGTTAATCCCCGTTGAATAATTTCATATGGTGAGACATTGTTCAAAGCTTCAGAGGGCTTCTGCCAGAGAAAAGAGGGAAACACTTGAGTTGAAGTATAAGGGAAACACTTGAGTTGAACTATATTTAGAAAATTACTAAGATTGTTTCTGTTGACTGGAGAGTCAGACAACCCTAAACTCAGACTGGATTCATAAAGAATACATTCGCTCTCTGGCCCTTCCTGCTGTGCTTTTTGAGTAATGTGAATTTGCCCACCAACTTCAGAGCAGGCCGGGCATTTCAGCGATGGCTGTGCTTAGGGAGTGGTGATGACAGGCATTAAAAGCCAGAGACTGTCTTCCCATAGTTGTAAAATAGACTTGTGGCCAGTGGAGTGGATGTGAAGATTGAAACTGAGCTCCATAAATGAATTCAGACTAATTCTGTGTCCTGAAAGCAGGCTGGCTCAGGTGTCCCTTCTACCAAGTGAAGGTGTTGGTCTCTGAGCCCGGCTGGACCGATGCTTCTGAGCTCAGAATTCACTCATTAAGGATGACATATCTTCTATTAAAAAATAACTGTCATGTATTTCTTTTTAAACCATTTATTTTTGTTCAATATTGTCAGACTCCACACTTATTTGCTGCTAACACTAGGGGTCAGGCTAAGAATAGTCCTGTTTTCTATGCTATTATGAGCCCTTCAGGTATTCTAGGTACCTTAGCTATTTAGATTTTTAAAATTACGTCTTCTGAATTTCCATTATACTCTGTTTATAGATTACTCATTCACATTTTTCAACAATAAAAATAATAAAGAAAGCAAATAAGAGATTTTCCCCACAGACAAAAATATTAAGGAACTAAAAAATACATCAAATGTTTCTAATGACTATATTATTACAAGTTGAAATCTAACAGGTGTTTTGAAAGTAACCAACCCAATCATAATAGTTAAAAAATACAGTTACCTAACTTTACCATTGTTATGTGCATTTCCCAACCTTCCTACTTCTTTTTCCTTTTCCTTTTTCTCCCCTGTGGAATTACAAGTACTGTCTCACAAATACAACTATTTGCCATAAACTTTAAAGAATTTTGAAAATCAAACAAACGCAAGGATAAAGATGGGAAATTAACACTTATACACAACCAGTGCAACAAGTTTGTACAGAAATAGACTCTGTATGATTTTACATAAAATTAGTAAGTTATTTCATCTTATCCCAGTAATCCAAAATAGAGCAGGGAAAGGTGTAAAGATGTGGTTAAAGCTCAAAAGAGCAGGTCAGAAATCATTAAGCTAGGGCTTCATGTGCTATAAAAAATAGAACCGGTCCCTAAGGAAATGTAAACAGGTAAATTGTATTCATGAATAGAACCTCTAGACTACAGGGGGAAAGGCATTCTGTGTGTATGTGTGTGTGTGTGTATGTGTGTGTGTCCCATTCATTCATTTATTTAGCTCATATGTACCTACAACATAGCAACTATCTTTTTATGTTTTCCAGTGTAAGATCCTGCCTGTGGATTTGTAAGACTTTTGTTAGAAAGAAGAGGTCCTTCAATAAATTATTCTCTTTTCAAAAAGTCAAGGCAATCAACTGCCTCCATGTGACAGTTCTCACCTGAAGAGGGACTTGGTAAAACGTCAAGACACTGTGTAGAGGACAGGGAAGCTGGGGAAGACCTTCCGCAGTGAGGTTCTTGTGTCTGAGGCGAATACACTGAGCTCGAGGCGGATGGACCGTTTCCCTGTCAGTCATTTCAAGTGTGTCCTGACCAGAGTGCTTTGTAATGGCCTCTGCCTTCCTCCAACGTTCAGGGCTGGAAGCTCTGGCTGCCAGATTGTTTGGATCAATAGACCTTTTTTTTTTTTTTTTTTTATTGTTTCAGCTGTCCTTTAAATCCCCCATCAATGATTTGTTGTCTCCAAATCATATTTTTTCAGACCTAGGTAGGAAGGCTGCTCCTCCTCTACAGAAAACGATGCCTCCTCACAGCTGGGGGGAGAAGGGCTAAGAACAGAGCACTATTTCCTCTCTTTCTGGTGCTGCCTCTAGAACAGGGAGAACCTTTACATTCATCCTCAAGGCACCTTACCATAGTTAACATTAAAGAGGACATATGGGATCCCTGTAATTCACTTTGGCACTTTTCTTAAATTATTTTAAAATAAGTAGTTAAAAATAACATATGCAGCAGCTCAGCCAGTGTTGCTCAGTGGTTGAGCTTCAACCTATGAACCAGGAGGTCATGGTTTGATTTCCAATCAGTGCACATGCTCAAGTTGTGTGCTCAGCCTCCAGTGGAGGATGTGCAGGAAGCAGCCAATCAATGGTTACCTCTCATCGTTGATATTTCAATCTCTCTCTCCCTCTCCTTCCTCTCTGAAATCAATAAAAATATATTTTACAAAATCCAAAATCCAGTTAAAATGTCTGATTCTTGCTCTGTTTGCCCTTGCAATCATGGTGTAGACTGTACAGGGAGATAACTTATATCGATGCAATTTGTGGACAGTGAGGTGGGTTACAGTTGCCTATTTCAAGAATAAGAAATTCTTGCTTTGTTTGGTTTGTTTATTTGTTTACTGTGAGGGAATCTTGCATGCCCCTTGTTTCATATTTTATTCTATTATTTTCTGGTAGGAACATAATTTTAACCCTTGCGCTTCTTTCCCTCTTCACTACCCATCCCAAAAGGATGAAACTCTTTTCTGTGCCCTTATCCTTCAGAAACATCACTTCTCAGTCTTGTCACTGTGAATCCCACACTGCTATGTCCCTTCTCTGCTCTGATTGATCTGAAGCAGTTTTCAGTATTTCCATAATTACAGTGGACATTTTAACTGGTGTGACAGTGGCCTTTGTCTATCTGGGAGGACTTTATTAGTAGATCACCATGGCCCCCCTTTTTTTAAAAAAATTCTTTATTGATTAAATTATTACATATATGTTCTTATCCCCTCCATTATCCCCCCACCCCGACTCATGCCCTTACCCCTGTTGTCTGTGTCCATTGGTAAGGCTTATGTGACACAATGGATTACTATGCTGCAGTAATAAGGAATTCTTACCATTTTCAACAGCATGGACGGAACTGGAGAGCATTATGCTAAGTGAAATAAGCCAGGCAGAGAAAGATAAATATCACACGATCTCACTCATTTATGGAATGTAATGAACAACATAAACTGATGAACAAAACCATGGACCTTTTTGGGACCAGTTTTGCTCAGTGGATAGAGCGTCGGCCTGCAGACTGAAAGGTCCCGGGTTCAATTCCGGTCAAGGGCATGTACCTTGGTTGCGGGCACATCCCCAGTGTTTCTCTCTCATCGACGTTTCTAACTCTCAGTCCCTCTCAATTCCTCTCTGTGTAAAATCAATAAAATATATTAAAAAAACAAACAAACAAACAAAACCATGGACCTTTTTTTGCTTCTATTTCCTCCTCATCAGCAGTTTTTCCAAGCTCTCTCTACTCACCACAGCTCTCTCTACAAAGTCCAGACAAGACTCTGCTGAATGTTGGTGTTTACTTTTGCACTTGCAGGGCATTTGAAGTTTATAGTGTTCTGTGAATTCTAGTTATGTATGTCATCCTCCTGGTTTTATTTGTTACATTAAGTGAGAGATATTTAAAAAGGAGTGGCCAGGAGGGAGGACATAGTGACACAAAACCAAAGGATAAACATTTTTTAGGAAAATGGAGTTATCAAAGTGGCAGGTGTTGCTGGGAATTGAGTAAGGGATGAAGACTGAAAACCACCCATCGGTTTAGGGTCACTGGTGGCTTTGAAGAGTCTTGGTATTAAGCAGTGAGTACAAAGACCAATTGAAATGGATTCTACAAAGAAAACAGAATGAGGAAGTGAGTACAATAAATGCAGCAAGTATAAAACACTTACTGAGAAGGCTTATTGTAAAAGATATTCCTACAAGTGTGTGGTAGTTGAGGGCAAGATGGGGTCAAGTTTGGTTTTTATTAACTTTTAATGTAAATATATACTACAAAAAGAACACATATATTAAATAAAGTCTACTCAGCAGCCTTCGTGATCAAAGAACAGAATATAATCACCTTCCTAGAAGTCTCCAGCTCTCCAGTCACTATCCCCAAAAGGGCAATCCCTGGACCAATGTCCCACACTGCAGTGCTGGCTACTTTATTGTGGCTGGCTTCCATTGTTGTGCATTATGTTTCTGAGAATTATTCACCTTGTCCATTGGGTTTTCATTTTCATTGCTGTTTCATTCCTATTATCTGATTATACTATAACTTATTTACTACAGTGTTGAAGGGGATTTGGATAGTTTACCATTTTAGAATTTTATAAATATTACTGCTGTGTACTAGTCTTAATCTTCTAGTTTCTAGTTATGTATTT
Source organism: Pipistrellus hanaki (assembly GCF_964339955.1). NCBI lineage: Eukaryota > Metazoa > Chordata > Mammalia > Chiroptera > Vespertilionidae > Pipistrellus > Pipistrellus hanaki. The sequence continues at coordinate 21,313,697 of NC_140519.1, read as the reverse complement.
TCTAGTAATGACTCTTGGTGCATATATGTATAAATTTACCTAGGAATGTAATTGCTGAATCATATAAAACACTTATATTAAGTAATAATAGCCAAAACAGTTCAACAGAGTGGTTTTCCTTAAAGCAGCATATAGTAGTTCCAGTTGCTGATTAATTTTGCCAGGACTTGCATTTTTGAAAAAGTTAATTTTGTTAATCATAATATGGTTTTTAATTTGCATTTCACTGAAGATCAATGTTTGGACATTGCCTTTGAGAAGGGTCAGTACAAGAACTTTGCCCATTTTTCTGTTTGACTAGCTCCTTTTTCCTCATTGATTTGTAGGCATTTTTATACTTTGGATATCAGTGTTATATTTACTGACTGAAGGCTATTTTTAGATATGGAAAATATTAAAGTATGTTTGTATATGACAAAAATTAATTTAGTGAATCCAAGTACAAAATAAAAATTGTAAGAGGAGTAGAAAGTCAAATTCATTTAGTAGAAGTTGGCTTATTGTGGCTGTATATGCTCAACTTAAACTTTGTTTATAGTTAAATGTTTCTGATGTTTTACTATTGTAAATGTGATGACTATTTTAATTAAAGAAAATTGCCTCCATATATTTGATAATTTTTTACTTATTAAAAATAGAACATCTTAATAAAAAAATAAGAAAACAAAGGTCTTTGCATATACCGCATTTTTCGGACCATAAGACGCACTTTTCCCCCCCCAGAAGTGGGGGGAAAAAGTCCCTGCGTCTTATGGTCCAAATATAGCCTACACATATACTTTAAAAAAAAAGTTTTTTTACTTGCCCGGCTCTGTGGTCTCTGTGTGCTTGCCCGGCTCTGTGTGCTTGCTGCAGCCACTGTCCATTCCTCCGTGCCCAGAGTGTCTGCCCCGCTCTGTAAACCCCGAGTGGTAGAGGAGTTCCCATGTATGGTAGTCAGCCTCCATGCCCTCGCTGAAGCCATATCTCCATGTCAGCCCAGGTGCGGTGTACGGTAACTGCGTAATCCAAACCGTAATCATCGCCTGTACCCCTTGCTGGCCCGTACTCCGTGCCCGGAAGAATGCCGCGTCTATTCCCCCAATCATTCCTCTCCGCCCTCTGTTGCCGTGCTTGACTACTGGGTAGGCGTACTGTAGATCTCAGCAGAACCTTTACCATAAATCTTCAACTTTATTCTAATTTATTACTGAAGTCTCTCGTTATTGTGTTTTACAGTACATTTTGTCTTTTGCTGACTGTATTTGTTAATAATGGTTCTAAATGGTTCTAAATGCTGCTGTTTACTTTACAGGGTTGATTACATGTGTTTATGACTGTGATGTTGGGTTTTAATGCACATAAAATATTTTAGGACACTATTTGTTTCAGAATCTTTTTTTCTTCATTTCCCTTCTCTAAAAACTGGTGCGTCTTATGGTCCGGTGCGTCTTATGGTCCGAAAAATACGTGTGTGTGTGTGTGTGTGTGTGTGTGTGTGTGTGTGTGTATATATATATATATATATATATATATATATATATATATGAATGAAAAGATTTTGTGCTTTGTGCTCATTGGCTTTCTGTTATGAGGACATGTGCCACGGTGCTCTGGCACTAAATCTTAGAATATTATTATTCAACCTTTCCATTTTACTCTATTTGCTTTTGTTCTTGAATCTAATCCTTTTGAGTAATATTCATTTTACATTATTTTAAATTATATTGCCTCTTTTTAAACTGTCAGTACTTTAATTTTTTTCTAATGTATATTATCAACAACTCATTTGAAATTGTAATTGTCTTGGGGGTTTTTTGTTTGTTTTTTACATTTCATTTCTTGTGTTTATTTTTGAAAGGTTTAAGTTCTTTTGAATTTTTAAATGTCTCACCTTTTTTATTTTAATTATTGTCTTTAATTTCTTTCCTATTTTTATTTATGCTATATTTATTTTTAACTTTCCTTAATTTCATTAGTAGAAAATGTATTAGGGGTGGGTATTTTAACAATTCATGCCTTAGCTTGAACATTAGTATTCCTTCATTTGGGTTTAATGGATTTTTGGCCCTTTATAATGCTTTTTCAAGCAAAATACAGAATCAAAAATCCATGGTCTTTGCTTATGCAATTGTGAGTCATAGGACAAGCCATTTAATGTGTGACTGTTTAACACAAGAGAGAGGTCTAAAAAGGTGCCCCCCTCTTCCATTAATTTAATCAAATAAGTGTTCATGAGATTCCGCAATTTCTTTGACACTAAGGAGCGGTCGGCTAGGGTCAAGATTTCTCATTATATAATTTTTGAATAAAGATCATTTCTTCTTTGTGAGAGCACCTAATACCAGCCTTTCCCACTCCCCTACCATCCCCCTCCCTGCCCCCCTCCCCCCCCGCAAAACACACACAACATGCAGCATGAGCTTGTCCAATATTTCAGAGCAAAAGGAATCCTGGGCTTATCTCTTCAACAGCTGTCCTAAAAGAAGGGTAGATGTCTTCAGAGTTACACTTGTGACTTTAGAAAAAAATAACACAACTGTTTTTTTTTATTTTTTATTATTAGACTTTTATCTTTTGCAAAGTCAGCCAAATGGCATGCAGGAGGTAGGTGTCTGTGACTGGCATTGATAACATATTATCATCTCAGTCTGGGTCCTGCTTTAAGGGAAATCTCTTTCCCTTGGTCAGTTCTGCGAGCATTCTCCCTCATTGCAGGATATTTTCCACTCAGGATATGTCTCACAGCATAATTTCCCCTCTAAATACCCCTACCCCCTTTCAGGATTATAAACTCTTAGTTATCGGCATTGTTCATTATCAGTCACCCGACTATGAAAGCCGTATATGATACTTCTCAATTTGCCATGCACCTCCACATAAAACCGAGTCTAGAGGCTAGGATCTTTTCCACCCAAAAGAACTGGTCAAGCATGAGATATTTTAACTTGCATTAGGCCTGCCGTACTCAGTGAGCAGTGATGTCTGTCAGCCAGCAATCTTAAACTTAATTGCAGGTGTATATGTGGGGGGGAGGGTGACGGTGCAGATTCTCATTGACTTCATGAGCTCAAGTGAACATTTACACCCCTCCCCCGTTAGATTCTGACCATCTACTGTGAGAGAGCATGCCTTTTCATTTATAGCACTCCTGCCCCAGTTGTCCAGTATCTGGCTTTCACATGGAAAGCGCTGTCCATGGTATCGTCTATATCCTAACAAGTGGCATAAGCATTTCCCAAGATCAGAGCCCCAGACTTGGTAAAGGCATATGGTAAAGGTAAAGGTAAAGGTAAAGGTAAAGGTAAAGGTAAAGCCTTATGATTGGTCAGTTTATACCTGAAAGGTTATTTCCCATGGGCTTCTCTCTTTCTGATAGTTTGATAGCTTGTGACTCCAGGGGAAACACACCTGACCAAATAGAGCCATGGAGTTTAATAAACAATGTCAAAGAAAAAAGTCGTTACTCAAAATCTAAGACAGAAAAGTAAACTTGTTGCTTTTAAAACAATGAAAAATAGTGCTTGCAGGATGCAATCACTAAACTACTGCTCTTATATAGGATTTGGAGAATTCTGGAGTTCAGGATTGGTGACATACAGAAGCAAGACATTTTAGGGACTCATTGATGTTTAACTGTGGAGGTTTGGTTATTGGAGTGTAAGAGTATTAGGCTGTCACAGAATGCCTGTCATTTGGAAGTGTGATTACTATTTAAAATTTTCATTGATCCATTGGGATTGTTTAATACCAGATATGAGAGTTAGTTGTTTCTATGACCAAAAACCAATCAGACTTTTTCTATGGAAATTAAAATGTTTTTGAATTCATAGAATATTGTTACATATTGCTTTGTACTAGAGTTTATGTCCTGGTGTTTTATCTAATAGACCATATTTTAGCTGATTGAGGGACCTTGTCTTTTAAAATTATTTCTCCATTCCTCATAGCAAACTGCTTAATAACTTACAATTGCAAGTCCTCAGTGGATTGAGAGATGCTGCAGGGCCAACCAACCTCTTCAGGAACTTAGCAGTAGTGCTATCAGAGTCAATTATTTCAAAGAAATATGAATGAGGAAATAAACAAAATTCTGACAGAGTTTTCTATAGTCACACCAGACAATAAATTCCCTAGTAAATAGAAAGAAAAAGAACTGGGATGAAGTCAAAAGCAGAATCAAAGACACACTTTTCCAGGCTCTTTCATGCCTCTCTGGCTTATCAAACCTTCCTCCCCTGTGATCTCACCTGCAAGTCCAGGTCTGGCCCAGCTCCTCAGCCAATACTAATCCTCCTCACTTTTCACTGACTCCACTTCCTCCCAGTTCAGCAGTGATTCAACATAATGAAGGCCTAAAACCTAGATGAAAGTGCCAAATCCCCACCACTATACAACCAGGAACAAAACCTAATTAAGAGGTAATATTTTCTAGAACACAGGGCCCTCTGTTCCTCTCCACCCATCACATAGGGTTGAGCACTGTGATCTCACACTTGTTGCTCTTGAGTCAAGCACACCTTGTCTGCCCACTGATGCTACTTTAAAAGATTAGGTATCTGCCAGGGCTCCAGGCTAACTTCAGGGGCCAGAGACTCATCTTAAGATTCTAGACTCTTGGTCTAGAGCAGTGGTTCTCAACCTTTCTAATGCCGTGACCCTTTAATACAGTTCCTCATGTTGTGGTGACCCCCAACCATAAAATTATTTTCGTTGCTACTTCATAACTGTAATTTTGCTACTGTTATGAATCATAATGTAAATATTTGTGTTTTCCAATGGTCTTAGGTGACCTTGCTAGCGGGTCTTAGGTGATCCTGCTAACAGTTCTCAACCTGTGGGTCATAACCCACAGGTTGAGAACCGCTGCTGTAGAACCTAAGACCATTGGAAAACACAGATACTTACATTACGATTCATAACAGTAGCAAAATTAGTTATGAAGTAGCAACGAAAATAATTTTATGGTTGGGGGTCACCACAACATGAGGAACTGTATTAAAGGGTCATGGCATTAGAAAGGTTGAGAACCATTGGTAGAGGCTCAGCTTAAGCTCCAGAAATAAGGCAGGAGTTGTGGAGGCCTCATTACTACCTGATAATGCCCAGTTGTCTGCTCTGAGGCCAGCCAGAAAAACCAAATCAGCTCTCCTCCGATCTTCAACTCTAGGAAGATCTCTTAGGGGTCCCAGGGTTTTTTTATTCACACTGACTTTATTTCTGAGCATCCTTTTTACCTCCAACTCAAGCACTCACAAGATAACTATACAACTAAACTTTAAATATGAAAACGGTGGACTGGTGAGAAAAGGATATAAAAGCAGTTTTGGGTGTAAGGGCTTGCTATGACAACACAGCTTGTAGTGCTATATAACCACATGAGCATTGCTATTGAGAACATGTTATCAACTGAACAATGGATAAGTTTTGAAAATTAACACAATCATTGGTTAATGTTAAAATGAAAACAAATGAAAAGAAGTAGATACTGACAAATATTTATATTTCATATGAAATATATACAAATGGTGACATTCATAGCATGGTTTTGGACTAGACTCTAAAAGGAGGCATAAATTTTCCTCAGGGTTCACTCACATCTGATGAGTAAAGAAAAACAAAAAACACCAAGGTGGATGGGAACAATAACACATCACCACTTACACACTAACAACCCCTGGGATCCCTCAGCAATTTCAAGCAGTAGGAACACAACAGAGAGACAGGATGCCAGCAACTTTCTAGGGTTTACTACAATGAAAATCTCTTTTTTTTGGATAAACAAAAGAATGACTGAAATATATTCTAAGACATGTTTCTTTGTGACAGTGAAAGAAGAAAATGGCAAGCTGTTGTCATGATGCAGAACAGGTTAATACCAGGGAAGTTTTCCAAGTGGAAGAGAAATTAATAGGAAAAGTTTACTTTGTTTGTTTTTGTTTTTTATTGGGGTGACATTGGTTAATAGGATTATATATGTTTCAAGTGTACATTTCTATGATACATCATCTGTATATTGTATTTGGTGCCCACCACCCAAAGCCAAGCTATCTTCTGTCACCATATCTTTGGCAGGGAGCAGAGAGAGATGTGATCAAAACAATGATTTCTGCATATAAGCATGTTTCTAAAATCCAGATTTCTGGGGTTTACTTTTACCAATATCTCCACTTGTATAACGGTCATTTATTAAGCCATACCTTTATACTAGCTTTGTATGGCAGCACCTCACTCCTGGAAACAAATTACTGTTCCCGTTACCTATTGCTCTGTGACAAAGTACACAAAATTGATGGCTTGAAACATCCTTCATAATTTTCTGGATCAGAGATGTGGACAGGGCTCAACTGGGTGATTCTTCCACTCTATGGGCATCAGCTGGGACCACTCAGTGGTATTTAACTAGAGGGGAGGCTTACCTGGAGGGTCCAAGTCAGCTTCACTTACATACCAAGCACCTTGGAGGGGATATTGGGAACATTGGGCTCACTTGGTCCCCTCTTCCTCTTCTTTAGCCTCAGAGCCTCCCACACATTCTTTTTTTATATTAAGGTAGCTAGATTTCTTAATATGATGGTTTAGGAATTTAAAGCAAAAGGCATACATGACCAGTTTTCTTAAAGCATTACATCAAACTGTCATAGCATCATTTCTACTTTATTTGATTGGTCAAATAGTCACAGGTCAGCCCAGATTCAAAAAGGAAGGAAATAGAGCTGATGGGAGGAGTGTGAATGATTTTACAGCCCCTGATTTTATTCTTCTTGCAATGTTTATTTGCATAATCTGATGTCATGCTGTGAGTCAGGTCTATGAATGTCCAAAAGGCTTGCACCTCAAGGTCCTGGCAGCCTCAATTTTAGAAATATGAACATCCAGTATTTTTACATGTAGTAGTAATAAATGTTATACTGTCTCATGCTATTCTCTCTCCCATCGTCAGTTCATCTTTTTTTTTTTCATTTATAACTCATTTCCTTCTTTTCCTCTTCCCATTTTCCCCAATTTAAGAAAATCTATCTAACTGTCTCTTCCTCTCTTGCTCCCTTTTCTTCCTTCCCCTTTTATTTATATGATGAATAAAATACCCTGCTAAATACTCTTCAATGTGTCCTCACTGCTTCTAGTGCTTGGACTCCATCCCTATCCCACGCAACTTCCTTTTTGCTCTCTGAATTCCTGTCACACCTTTTTGCACTTCAAAGGCTTTTCCTGCCTCACATATGTGTGCATATTTGAAACTGTCGGTTATGACTAACTTGTCACCATGTCTTTTCTACATTGTAAGATCCATGAAGATGAGGACCTCATCATTATAAACCTGCAGCCAGCACAGTGCCTGATACATATTTGCTTAATAAATAAATGGAAATATGAATGCCACCAAAATTAAGTAAAAAATTGACAATAATTATATACTTATCAGATTGGAAAATAAGACAAAGTGTTAATGAATTACAAATGGTACTCAATGTCATACCCACTACTAACACCTATAAAAATGCACAGACATTCTTTCTACATAAATACCCCCCTAGCTCCTCCAATTCCAATAATCAAGATGAAGAAATTGAACACAAGACACCTATTTCCAATTCATTCATTTTTTATTGTTAAGACTAAAGCAGTATTACTTTTATTCATTGGGCTAAATAACCCTTTGTAAGCTAAACAGACAGATAAATCAATGTTGTTCATCAACAAAAATGCATTCTTATTTCCCAAAGCACAAATATTTGAGGCACATCCACACTAAATGGAACTCTGTCTAAATAATCTATGAGTATGGAAAAATAAATAGTTTAAATGCCATTTAAAACTAGCATTGTACAATCTTTGAGAGCTATTTATGTCTTCAGTGTGTTTTATAATATGAATATAGAAACAGCATTTTGGAAGGTTTCAAACCCCATTTCTGTTAACTGAATGTAGACAGAAAATGAATGTATTTCTGTTTGTGTTTTTACTGCATGAATTTTAAGTGTTTCATTAAAAAACTGTAGCCTTCCTCCCCCAAGATTGGAGTATGACTGCCATGTCTACAATCAATGAAACTTGATATATCTCTTCTAAGCCTCCAGTTTTGGTTTAGTACACTATAAAAAGGCATATGAGTGCCTCTAGAATGGTTTATATCTGCTTTCCTTACATACTGATATAACTTTTCTCAACAAAGATAGTTGATTTTAAAGCATGAATTATAGAATGCCAGGCCTTTAAAGGACTTTGAGAAATCATCTATTCCATATCTTCACCTTCATGTAAGTTCACTCTAGCCCACACTGGATAATGTTCATTGATCCCATGTTTAAAGACCTTTTCAGGCCGAAACCGGTTTGGCTCAGTGGATAGAGTGTCGGCTTGGGGACTGAGGGTTCCTGGGTTCGATTCTGGTCAAGGGCATGTACCTTGGTTGCGGGCATATCCCCAGTAGGGGGTGTGCAAGAGGCAGCTGATCGATAACTCTCCCTCATCGATGTTTCTAACTCTCTCTCTCTCCCTCCCTTCCTCTCTGTACAAAATCAATAAAATATATTTAAAAAAAATAAATAAATAAAGACCTTTTCAGGAAAAGGGTTCTTCAATTGTCTTCTGTAGCACATGTCAGTGTTTAATGACGCATAAGGCTCTCAGGAAATTCCTTCTTATATCCATCCTAAATAACCAATGGCACATGGATTTAGAACTCAATCTTAAATAACTGCAATGAATTACCTATGCTATGGAAGCAGACGTCCAGTCTCAGGTTGAAAAAGTATTGTCTGTATGAAATAAACTGAAAACATTACCTCTCAGGGATGGACTAAGTAATTATCAATCAAATGTCCCCCAACTCCACAAAATACTTATTCTGCAGTAAGCTGGGTGATTGTCATCAAATGGTTTTGGCAAAGTCCCGAGGGATACTTTGAGCCTTATGAGCAGCAAAGCCAAAACTGAGATCAAAAGATGAATCATGACAAGGGGTCAAATTGTGGTTAAGCTGGACAGGAGATGGGTTATGCTTATAGACAAGCATTCCAGGCTGATCTCAGCAGACAAACTAGGTCTGAGCAGGCAAGGACTAACTGAGCCAAGGTTCCTGTGCAAGTTGGCGTTTTGTGAGCCAAGGGGACTTCATCAACAGAGACTGTCTTTCCAGGAGTTTGATATTTTTCTCATAATAACACAGTATTCTTTGTGATTGCCCAACCTAAGTATTCCCAGGTGGTCTTCCCTTTTTTGCTTGACCTCTAAATTCGTTTTGCTTAATGTTTGACCTTGGTATTTCTCAAAAGTTCTGATGCTGGAAGGTCAAGAGTTTATGTGAACAGGAAGCATATTTAATGGACTGAAGACAATGGTGGGTAAAACAATTAACTACTAGAGCTGGCTAGTTATAGGTCAGAGTCATTATTAGTTGTGTAACTTTAAGTAAATTATTTAAACTTTTGAAAGCTTAGTTTCTTCAATAAGTTTTGTATCTACAAGTTTGCGTGAGGATTAAGTGACATAAATTATGAGAAAAACTGATTACTTTTAGCTTTTATCTCTGTTAATTATTGTATGTAAGCATGAATAGGTTAACGTTAAAGTAACTTCATTTGTTTTTAATTCATTAATCATTTACCTGTCATTTACATAAGTACAAGACCCCTTGATGGAATCAAGAATAAATTAGAGTAAATTCTTAATTTCAATTGTTTTAAGAAGAGATGCAAGACCTATTGAGTACAATGTAGGTGTTCAATAAACAAATCAATATTTATCTCAAAAATAAAATAAAAATAATTAATTATAATGCAATATATAGAGAGATTGGTACTAAGAAAAAGGATCATGTAGTTCTTGGGGAAGCAGAAAATTTCCAGATGTGTAGATCACAAAGGTATGATGAAAGTGAACATTGAAAATTTATGTGCTCAACCCTTGAAAAAAGCTTAATTTTTGGTAGGCATTATAGTAGGAGTTATGCATTCATTAAATCATTTAATATTTCTAACAATATAATGAGATAGATGCAATTATTCTTATTTTACCAATGAGGAAATTGAAGAACAAAAAGATTAAGTAACTTGCTCAGGCTAGTAGGTACAAGAACTGAGATTTTTATTTTTATTTTTTTTATTATTTTTTTTTAGTATTGTAATATATTTTTTTAAAATTTCAACATAAGTACGATTTACAAATATAAATTTTAAAAAATATGTTTAGTATCTTATTCTTTTTTTTATTATTATTTTTTTAAATATATTTTATTGATTTTTTTTTTGCCCCCCTCCCTCCCTCCCACACATCCCCTCCCTCCCCAGAGTTTTGTGTCCATTGGTTGTACTTATATGCATGTATAAAAGTCCTTCGGTTGATCTATTATCTCCCCCAGATCTTCCTCCCCTCCCTGCTGTAATTTGACAGTCTACTTGTTGATATACTGTCTCTATATCTATCTTTTGGTTCATCAGTTTATAATGCTCTTTATTATCCACAAATGAGTGAGGTCATGTGGTGTTTCTTTTTCATTGATTGGCTTATTTCACTCAGCATGATGTTCTCCAATTCCATCCAGGTTGCTGCAAATGATGAGAATTCCTTCTTTTTTATGGCAGCATAGTACTCCATTGTGTAGATGTACAAGGTAATCATGTTCCAGAATGCATGCTCTCAATCACTATGTTACACTGCCTGTCATGCTAAATTAGAGTAGGAAATACTTTTAATAAAAATCTTAAATAGTATCAGCTCAAGTCATGGATCTCTGACCAACTGGGTAGGTTGGGAACCGATCAATGCATTCTCATTTATAGTTATAGCCTATAGATCAGTGCTGATCAAACTCAGTAAAACAAACAAATAAATATTAAAGCAGGACTCTTAAAGACACATTTTCAATCTGATTAAAAATTGGTAATGTAATTGTTTAGCAATATATGCCATCACACTTAATTTCACAAACATCCTAGCTTCAAACAGGAATTATTATACCCATTCTACAGATGAAAAACAAAAAGCACATTTCAGCAAAGTTACAATTTACACAGGAAGATTATTTCTAGAAAGCAAAGGAGAGGATCTCAACAATAGGTCTTTCATCAAGTCTTGTTCTCTTTCAATGAATCATGTTGAAAATTAAGATTTGTTGTAAAAATATTAATGAACCTACATGGAATTTTCCATATCTGAGTTAATGTAATGACTATAACTATGAAAGCCATTGATAATAAGAAATCATGAAGTTGACTCCTTCCCAGAGTTGTTTCTTCCTACTTGCTCTCCTGGGACTGGTTTTCCCTGTGGAGCAGTAGAGACTTAGCATTATTGGTAACATAATTTAATTAGCTTTCTGATTTCTTAACTTTCTGGTCCATAAAAGTTAAAAGTAAAAGAAAGTGGGACTCCTGAGTTTTCCCAAATCTCTTCTTTTTCTATCAAAATCCTTTGGTTATTTTGGAAAATATTTATTATCCTGTGATTTTGGAAGTGATATTTAACATTTTAAATAAGAAGTATGGCTCTGATACCCATACAGGCTTGTTATTGGGTTGTGGTTGGAAACGTAGGTTAAATGGGTTGGAGAGGAGAGTCCTTGAATAGCTTTGGACTTTGGATGCTTAATTCTTGGGGAAATTTTTCAATGTTTTAATACCAGTATGGGTCTACTGGTATGAATTAGCTGGCTACTAACACTTAATGGATTCCTGGAGAAAGAAACTCTGTTCCATTTTTTATTAAATACCACGGGTCCATGAGCCTCCATTTATAATTCTGAAATCCAAAAAGCTGTAAAACATAAAAATTGTCTCTGCAATTCATTTGGCTGAAAAACCTTGTCCCATCTTGATGTAAAGCTTATAAACTTCATTATTCCTAAGTAAATAGTCATGTTTTCACTTCTTACACATTAATGTGCTTGATTATAGGAAATTGCTGGGGGTTCCCCTGGGAGCATTTTTTTAATACAATAGAAAATGCATGCACTGTTTCACTTTCCTGAAATTTGAAAACTTCTGCATTTGGAAGCACATTTGGTCCTAAGGGTTTGAATAAGGGCTGTGCACAGATACTATCTAGCATGACATATGCTCGGGGATAGAGCGGCATTTAATAAGTTCTACATTACTGAATAAATACGTCTATGTGGCTTTCACAATCTCACTTTGATGAAGAAAAAATGGTAAAGGGAGTAGAAAAGCCAGTTTCCTTTCAGAATTAGTTTGTACACCTCATTTACCTAAAGGCGAAGCCAAATATATCAATGGTTTTTTAGAGAGGAAGGGAGAGGGATAGAGAGTCAGACACATGGATGGGAGAGAAACATCGATCAGCTGCCTCTGCACACCTCCTACTGGGGATGTGCCCGCAACCAAGATACATGCCCTTGACCGGAATCAAACCTGGGACCTTTCTATCCACTGAGCCAAACCAGTTAGGGCTCAATTTTTTTTTTATTATTTTTATTTTTTATATCACCCACTGTTTTCTCCACAAGGGCAGGACTAATCATTTACAGATGGACCATTTCCAAATGTAGATCCTAAACAACAGGTCAACATGACTGTCTACACTTATATAACTTCCCATATTCATATGTAGAATCTTACCTATAGAAGGTATTCATAATACTTACATTAGCAATAATTTAAAAGGGAACATCAATGTCAATTTATGGGGACTATACATTTCACTTTGCCTAGAAATGTTTCGTTTCAAAATACTCTGACAGTACATTGTGAATAGTTTAATTGCCTTTTATATACTTAAAGTGATTAAAAATATATAACATGTTAGCCTTTAAAAGTACCAGAAATGGTCTCATGGAAATAGTGTGAAAGAAATATCATCCACAATTTAAGACAGAAATAAGAGAAATTCTAGTATTTTAAAACAAATAGACATGAGTATTTCTGCCAGAATCCACTGAAACTTATGTTTTATAAATGAAGGGTTCTCATCAAACCACAATAACTTAGACAGGAAACAAGATAAAATGCAGAAGAGTGGGGATGACGGAAAAGACAAAGGAAGCCAAACCAGATGGCCTTGAAATCTAAAGAGCCTGAGGGCACAATAAGGGGCTGAGGATATTCTTTATAAATTGGGGGAGGATTCACAGGGGGGTAGAATAGGTCAACAACCCAAAAGGTCTGGAAACCCTGGGCAGTGAGAGAGCAGAGTGCAGGCCTGAAGTACTCTCTGGAACACGTGAAGAAGGGATTCAGAGATAAGGCAGGCACATCAGCTGGAAGACCATCGCAGTAAATCATCAGGTCAGGCAAGATAAGAAACTGAAACTGAGCAAGATAGCGAGGATGAAAAAAGTATAAAAAGGAAATATAGAATAGATTCAATTTCTCACATTGCCCTTTCTACTTAGATGTTAGAATTGCGCTAATGGGCTAATAACTCTGGGCTGATGGGCTGGAGGCTGGTAGGCCTCACCTCTTTCCGCTTATCTCTACATTTTTACAAAGAGGAAAAACTGAAGATCAATGAGTATTCACACAGCAATGGTTAGAAACGTGAATGTTTCATGAGGAACTGAAGACATATAGCAGTCCTTGCACAATTGTCATAATCTGATGTATTCTACCATTGCTCTCTGTCATGTTTATGGGGACAAAGGTAAAAGAAAGATGTGCAGGCCTGCTCTTGGTGAGATCTGACTACAGTAGGCAATATTCTTTTTTTAATCAAAGCATCATTTTTCTTCATGATACACTCAGAGAGTAATGGAAACTATATTGAGGAAGGGAGAGGACCATTCTATGACTCACTTTTTGCTGTGCTGAAACAAGTGAAAGATAAGGTTTCATAGAAACCACTTGCACTGTACCATAAGCCATTAGGTTATTAAACATTTCTTTGAGGATGAAATTCTAAGGGTATTAATTTATAGAAGACCAATTTCTTCAGCCTTGAGGAAAGCTGAAAAAATTTCCCAAGGGATTTTTTTACACTTGTCTTAAGCCTGAAGAAAAGAAGCAATTCAGATTTCTGTCAATCAACTTTTAACTAAGATACTGAGCATTTTTTAAAAATGAAATGCTAGCTCACTGGGTCACTCCAAAGCATCAGCCCACCTCCCAACACTTGGTGTGTGGCCCCAGGGTAGCACTGGAGCTCACCCCAAAACAGCAACCTGCTAGGGGAAGCCAGTCCCACAAACCTGCCCACTCACAGTAGTCACTGCTGGGCCTCAGAACCAGCCAGGCTGGGAGCCAGCCCATCCCCCCAGCACGCCCTCCATGGCTGTGGCCCAACGACAACAGAAGGTAGCATACAGCCCACAAAGGGACACCCCTGGTGCACCTGCGTGGGTGCACCAGCGTGGATTCTACCCCTGGGCTCCACAAGGCCACTCTTTCAACACTTCAGCCTTACTTACAATAGTCACGTTATAGAAACAACCTAAATGTCCACTGATAGACAAATGGATAAAGAAGTGGATTATATACAATGGAATATTACTCAGCCATAAACAAAAATGAAATCTTGTCATTTGTTACAATATTGATTAACCTAGAAGGTATGATGCTAGGTTTTAATATGTCAGTCATAGAAAGACAAATACCAAATAGTTTCACTTATAAGTTGAATCTAAAAAACAAGGCAAGTGAATAAAGAAACAAAACAGAAACAGACTCCTAGATAGAGAGAACAAGCTGATGGTTGCCAAAGCAAAGGAAGATGAGGTGTGGTCAAAAAAAGGTGAAGTGGAATAAGAGGCACAAACATCCACTTATTAAAAAAATAAGTCATGGGGATATAAAGCTCAGCCCGGGGAACATGGTCATTAATAATGCAATAACTTACAGTGACAGATGGTTACTAGATTTGTCATCGTGACCACTTTGTAATGCATACAAATATCGAATAACTATGTTGTACATCTGAAACTAATATAATATTGCATATAAACTATATTTTAATACAAAAAATAAATTTAAAGATACAAAATAGTTTCTCACATGCACACACTCAGATACATACACACACACACACACAATAAATAAATGAAACGTCCCTTTATGCTATTTCTTCTGGGGAGTCCTTATTAGAGTTGTTGTCACTTGAATAATTTAATGAAATATCAAGAACTGAATAAGTAGCTGTCCACCTAGCCACCTAAAATTCCAATTATTATTTAGTATAAAGTATTAATATTGAGGTATTGCTCCATTATATTCTATAATGAGTCTTAATTACCTTAATATAGCTAAGTTGCTTACTATTATTAATGATGTAAAAATAAAAATCATTATTTTTTGACACACACTTTGTGAAAAATGAGTTTTCATATCTGAATACTGGATGCATTTATTGCTTGGAGTGGTATGGGAGCAGCTTGTTCTGTGACTTTGGGCAATCCTCTTTATATCTAGGTCTCAATTTTTTTATTTGAGTAAAGTTAAAAACAAATAGCAGCAATTCTGCAATCAAGGTATATAACGTGTATTCTTGGAAAATGAATTTTTTTCCACCATAACTAAAATATCAATAATAAAGCCTATTGTCAGGAATACTGAGGCATCCATCTATGATATATTGTAGACAATTCATTCATATGTTTTAAAGAGTATTCTTTTATAAACTTTTCTGGGGTTTATTCACTATAAACTGCCTATGTGCTATTACTTAGCTGCTCTTGGACAAGGACAATGGACACCACCAAAGGAAAAAAGCATCAATACAATGATTTCGTCTACAGTTGAGAAATCCAGCAATGTAGACAGGTTTTTGTTCGGTTTCTATCAGAGTTTCTATTAGCAATTCATTTGAGCCTCTGGTTCAGTGATGAAAATGCAAATTCAAGATTTCACTGTCAACATAGACTCGAAATTCTGAAGACTGGGCTGCTTCTGGAGAAGCTTACCCATGGGAGAACTAGTTCAGCAATACACTGGAGAAGATTATCTTCCCGTTTCCTTTGTTACAGTGACTTTACTCATTTGAAGGTGATGGAATATAAATATGCCATTGAAATGCTTCCTTAATATCTGCCCTTAATCTTTTGAGGTGAAAGACACTTATGACGTATGTAAGTGTGAACAGACCCACTGCCCTCAGTTTTAAGTTAGAGAAATCACATACTGAGCTTTCTCTGATATGTCTCTTCTTAACTCTAATCTTCATCACTACTGGGATTCTTGAAAAATACAGAATATTGCCTCCCAGGCAGCCTATTCATTCTCATCTCTTTAGAATTTGTTGAGCTGTTACTGTCTTGTCCTATAAGCTACCCCAATCGAACGTCATTTATTAACCCTTACATATTTGAGGATCCTACTTCCTATTTCCTGAAGCATATAGGACTTTTCAGAACTTAAAACATATTTTTGAGGTCCCTGAGTCTTATAACATTTTGGCTTTTCAATCAATAATATTCTAGCTTAAATGCAGGACTACTTTATCCCAGGTTAATGCCAATTCAATTCAATGTTTATTTAGTGGGAATCTTCTCTAAATCCAGTATCGTGTTAGGTTCTTGGATGAGAAAAAAAAAAAAAAAAAAAGAAGAAGTAAAAATTTGGGCCTCATCACAAGTCTTAGTCTGGTTATATTCCTTCTGCCCACCTGAGTTTAAAGAAGTCCTCCATCTGCATCTTCTCTCCAGCCCTGATTCCCAAGTCACATTTGCAGCAAAAGTACCAATAACTGCACATGGAACCTATGCTTACTATTAAACTGTAATCCTCAAAGGTCAGATTCAGTAGTCTAATCCCAATGGGGTCAGTAGTCACATTCAGTAGCCTGTTCCCTCCTGCACTGAACCAAATACATGTTACTACTAATCAGAGGCAAGAACTGGAGAAATGGTACTGTGTGTAGTGTTTGAATCCAAACACCAGCTCCTTTCCAGGCTGGCCAATTACACCTGGTAAACTACTACATAAATTGTCCAGTACAATGAGTCCTCTTGCCTTTACTGTGTGTGTGTGTGTGTGTGTGTGTGTGTGTGTGTGTGTGTATGTTTGTGTAAGATCCTGTCAGATAAGCTCTCATGGGTCTTCCATTTGGTTTGTCGAGTTTCAATTTTCCCAGTAACATTCCTCCGATTCCAGCCACCAACCTCTGACCAGTTGTGCTGAGTTAAGCCATAGAAATTATTATTTTATCTTATTCCTGGGACTGGAACTTCTCTCCCAAACGATCCCTGGAACCAGGCTCTTTGAATACCATACATTGAGCCATCTGCTGGCTCTTTGTGGAGATTTATGACTTTAGGTCTTTCTGTACCAATAGAAAAATTATTTCCCAAACTGGTCCAGGGCTTATAAAAGAAGAAAAACTTCCAAATTAACTTCATGAAGAGAATATAACAGTGAACCCCAATGACTGTACCAATTGCAACCACACAGAGGACCAAAGCACAGACTAATCTCACAGATATTGATGAAAAGTTATAAATAAATAATTAGCTAATAAAACCCAACAATACCATAAAAAAGATGAGTCATGACTAAGTGGCATTTATTCCAGGAAAATAAAGACAAATCAACAACATCATTTTAATTAACAAGGCAACATCTTTCCCACTCTCACTAAAATCATGAACAAATCACGAATTACTATAATATCCATTACTACCTATTATTATTAGACAATCCTTCAGACAAGATCAGTAATTTGAGGCATAACAATTAAAAAAAGAAAGAAAAATTATTTTTATTTATATACCTTGCAAGCCAAAGGCAATCAGGGAAAAAAAAATTAATATAAGCAAGAAGAGATTCAGTAATTTATCAAGCTATAAAGTTAAAATGCAAAAATCAATAGCTTTTTATAGGCCAAAAATAACAAGGTATAAAATATGTTGGAAGAGAAAACCACCACTCATTATAGTAACAACAATAGCAACAAATATCTAGAAATACTTTTAGCAAGACACATGCAAAATCTAAATGAAGAAAAATCTAAAATACCACTAAAAAGCTGAGAAACTAGGCTCAAATGGGCAGATTTTCTATGATTTTGAAAAGCACAATCTTAAAATATATCAGTACTTCCCACGTTAATGTATAAGTTTAAAATGATAACACAGACCAACAAATTTAATTTTATTTCTCAGACTGGAGCTGTCCAAGTTGATTGTAAAATTAAAAAATAAGAAAATAAAAACTGTCCCGAAAATCCTAAAATATAGACAATGATTGAGTTGCAAAAAGCAAACCATTTAAAGACATAATATAAAGTTGCTATAATTAAGAGTATAGTAGTAGCTCATAAATAGATTGATATACCAATAAAACAGAATGGAGTCTGAAAACAACTAAAATATAATTTGTGGGAAACTTTTAAGTTGATAACAGTGCAAACTCAAGTACCTGACAAGAAGATGTAATTTTTAATCATTACTTTGGAACACCTAAATAGCCACTTAGAACAAGGTACTTTAGAAATTACACTTCACACAAACCACTTTACTAAATTAAAACATGATTTGAGATCTAAATAAAAAAAAACAACAAATTACACAAGTACTAGGGAGAAAAAGTGAATTATTTTATAACATGGGAGTGAATAATGCTTTCCCAACTAAGACTCAAAATCCAATAAGGGCGATGTAAGTAAGCTACATGCCATTGTATTTTAAAATTTCATGCCAAAACACCGCAAGCAATGTAAAAAGACAGATGACAAACTGGGAGAAAATACGTGCACCTAATACCGCAGATAGAAATATCAATTCTATAATCTGCTAGCAGGACTAAGACATCCAGAAAAGCTATACCTTCCAGCAGGCAGTGTGAGGAGCTCCACAGACCCGTTCTCTAGCACAGCGTTTTTCAACCGCTGTTCCGCGGCACACTAGTGTGCCGCGAGATGTTGCCTGGTGTGCCGTAGGTGCAGACAAGACAAGAATTTTATAATTTTTCACTATTTTGTTTACTTAATATTTCATAATAAAGTAATTATAAAATACTTTGTGTTTATTTGATTCCTATTCAAGAGAATTACTTTATATATAGTCAATATAGGCACAGAGTTAAATTTTTTAACATTTTCTAATGGTGGTGTGCCTCGTGATTTTTTTCATGAAACAAGTGTGCCTTTGCCCAAAAAAGGTTGAAAAACACTGCTCTAGCAACCCAACCATAACTGGAGAATATTAAATACGTTTTTTAAAAGTCAAGCCTCCAGAAATTGTGCTAAGGGTATACAGAAAATAAACTCCACCCCCCCCCCCCTTCAAAACAAAACAACAACAAAAACCCACAAAACCTTCTCATCTTGGTTAGAACAGTCTGTCACTTGACCACAACCTGCTCCTCCCCCACCCTACTCCACTGGTGGGAAGCCCCACTCCTCAGGTGGATGTAGTTAAGAAAAAAGGGCTCTCACAGCCCCTAGTCAAAAGCCTGTTATATTTTCAGAAGGAACAGGCCACTACGATCTCTTATTGTCTCCCAGCTCCAAGTTGCGGAGGCTGAATTCCAAGTGAGCCTAAGATGTTGGGGCTCTTCCTCCCACAGCCCCACTTAACAGGGCAGAGTGTCTACACTGGGTAATGCGGGTCCTAATCTTCTCTCCCCTAGTTCCATGGTCAGCAAACTGCAGCTCTCGAGCCACATGCAGCTCTTTGGCCCCTTGAGTGTGGCTCTTCCACAAAATACCACTGCATGGGCGAGTCTATTTTGAAGAAGTTGTGTTAGAAGAAGTTTAAGTTTAAAAAATTTGGCTCTCAAAAGAAATTTCAAATGTTGTACTGTTGATATTTGGCTCTGTTGTCTAATGAGTTTGCCGACCACTGCCCTAGATCACTTGTACACGGAGGTTCAAAGCTGTAGGTATATTCAAGCCCATGTTCTTGAAAAGCCGTCAAGAGGAGGTTGATGGCTCCATGAGGACAACTAGCTAAATGGAAGGCTTGCTACTTTGACAGAGACAACCAAAGAGAGGAAGAAAGAAAAAGAAAGAAAGGCTTCCGACCAGAACAAGACTCATACACTCACCTCACCCCTCGGGATTCCAGGCCTTTGAGAAATGGATGTCCCAGTGCAAAACAACAGAGCAATCAGGTAGCTATTAGAGCCACCTGAGAGCTACAGATGACCCGGAGGCAGCCTAACAGAGAAATCAGAGGAGACACAGCCAAAGAGAGCCCTGCTAATGTAACTGTCATCCCTGGATGACATGTGCGTGTGCCAGGCTGCTCCCTCTGAGGAGTAGTGACACGTGGCCTTTAAATGTGAGCGGGCCAATATTTCCTTGTGTCAGGTGACAGTCCTGAGGAAGGGGCCAAGGGGGCCTGCAGACGCTGGCCTTGGCATCACAGGGCTTTTGGAGCAAAGCCTGCAGGCGCCTGCATGCAGAGTTCTTGATAAGTGAGGAAAACAAAGCCCGACTTGATTGCCTGTTAGAATCAGCCTGCGGGCAGCTTGCTGCTGTCCAAACAATGGAGATCAGGAATGCAAGGCATAGTGTTGTTTCTAGAAACTTCCTAGGACTTAGTTGGTAAGTCAGGTGCTGTTTGAGGGAAAGAGGGGGTTAAATTTGTTTAAAGTATAAACTACCCAGCCCTGGCCATAAGGGCTCAGTTGGTTGGAGCATTGTCCCCTACACCAAAAGGTTGTGAGTTTGATTCCCCGTCGGGGTACATGCCTAGGTTGTGGGTTCAGTGTTGCATCCTCTATCTCTAAAATCAATAAGCATATCCTCTGATTGGCTCGTGTTGCTCAGTGGTTGAATTTCTGCCTATAAACTAGGAGGCCATGGTTAGATTTCCAGTCAGGGCACATGCCTGGGTTGCAGGCTTCATCCTCAGTAGGGGGCGTGCAGGAGGCAGCGATCAATGATTCTCTCTCATTGTTGATGTTTCTCAATCTCCCTATTCCTTTCTCTCTGTATAAAAATCAATAAACTATTCTTTCAAAAAATAAAAATTATGCTTATTAAAAAATGAATTTCTTGTACTCAAATCCTGCAATGAGTATCCTGAATGAAAAGCTATGCAACTCAGTAGCATAATAAAGGAACGGTACCTTAAATTTGGATTACTAGTGGACATACAATAAGATGTCAATTCCACCCACTATCTGTCAGTCATTCCTGGTTTGTACATCCTATTGTGTCTATTCAAAATAAGTAAGGATCACTAAATATTCTTTTACTTCTTCAATACTGTTTTTAGAGTTCTTTGTTACCTCTAGTGAGTGCAACAAACATCCTTTACTCTCCAGAGCTAGAAACCCAAGATGTCCTTTACTTCCATAACACAGCTAGGAATAACACCCAGAAAAAAAAGTTAGCTTGTTGGATGGCACACCAGTGCATTTTGAATTCTTCACACTTAAACAGCCACATAAAATATTCCTGAACTCAGGAACTACTGAGTTCCAATTTTTTATTTTTGACCGCTCCATTATTAAATAAGCCACTTTTAATCTATTTTTTTTTCTGTTTAGAAAAAACGAGGGCAATATCACATATTTCAAAGACACGGCTACGGAATAGATAAGATTTCAATAAGTGACTTGGGACTGGAGACGGCTAAGAGCTAAGTGTTATTTTAACTGCTGTGCCTCGGAGAGCATCCGTCAGCATCCCCCAGGCTTGCACTTTGGGATCCGGGAGTTCGGTGAAGGCTAGTCATCCCATTTCGCTTCTTCATGACTCATTGATCTAAGCGTTTAGACACTGCTTGAACTTCATGTTTCTTGGAAAGTGGTTAGAGCTAGTAGCAGACTGCTCTCTGGGGACAATTCGGAATGCCCCAAAGCAATATTAATGATAGCTTGAACTGGATATGTAAGGGAATCTGAAAGGTGAAAAATTATAGGCCTATAAGGTATACTTCCTCCAATGCTTCCAATTTTGCTCTGGGGTGGATTTTCTCTAAAATATGTTATGTGAGTCACTTAAAAATTCCGGCAGCAATAACTCATCTGGCTGTGACTGTGGGTTTCCAGCATCTGCACTAAGTTTTATGGTGAAAATTCTGCAAGGCATTGGAAATGTGCAATCTGGCACTTGCCCCATACTCATCCTGCTTTTGGGCTCTAAATAATAAATATCTCATATCCAATATTCAGTCCAAGCACCCCGGCAAGAGAGAGCCTAATCTTTCACAAAGCAGAAGACGTGAAGTTTTGGAGACATTGTATGTGTTTTAGTTTGGTTTCTTCTGAAAGCAGAGCTGGAGAAGGGGCTTCAGGGCAGGTGATTTGTCTGAGAAATGAGCTCAGAAAGCAGAAATGAGGGAGGGAAGGAGACAGAAGGACAAAGAAAGAGAAGTCCATGTGAGTGAGCATTATTATATCCAGGTGCTGCAGGCATGTTGTGGGAAGTGATTGGGAGCCAGGCAATTCTACTTATACCTTTGTTTGACACAGACATCTCACAGTCCCATCCCAGGCCTCAAGGTGCCATTATTTCCTAGGAGGTCCCTTAATTTAGCAGAAGGTGCCTTTCAAGGTTATACATGCAGCCTCTGTTGAGCTTTTGTCCTTAAAGTTTAATTCTGGGTTGCATTTTTAGCACACTGGGAGATATTTAACTGTTGCCATGAATCCTTCTGGTTGTCACAGCATGCCCTGGGTTGATAGTTGACGAATTCCCTAGATTCTCTTTCAAGGCTCCTAAGGCAGTTAGCAAAAATCAGCCAACTCCGTATCCTTTGTATTTACCACTGCCCAGACTGTTCAAGGGCAGAACTACAGCATAATCCAAGGCCTACCCTTCCCTCCTATTCTTCATCCCAGTCATCATGAATGATTTAATTGTTGCAATGTTAGGCACACAAGGGATCATTGCCCCTCTCTAATCATCAGAAATGGGGTGATGATCTCTCATAGGCCCAATTCCAGAATCCCATCCTGAGTACTTTATTTAAAAAAAAAAATGTTTTTATTGATTTCAGTGAATGGAAGGGAAAGGGAGAGAGAGTTAGAAACATCAGTGATAAAGGAAAATCATTGTTTGGCTGCTTCCTGCATTGTGCCCTGACCAAGAATTGAACCGTGACCTCCTGGTTTGTGGGTCAGTGTTCAACCACTGAGCCACACCGGCTAGGCCTGAGTACTTTCTATAATCACTTCCTGTACCAACTGCCTTAGTTTAAGTTCCCCTATCAGAGAACCTGTGACAAAAATTGGAATGCAGTTATTTTATTTTAATTTTTTTGAAAGGTGATCACAAGGGAATGAGGAAACAGGAAAACTGAGACGAGGAAAGATGAAAAGTTAATAGCAGGACACACTATCGAGGATGCCACTCTAATCAACAGTAGCTCCATTCTGCGGTGACTGCTAAGAATCCTCCCAGAATTATCCAATGACTTCCTTTCCTTACTGGACCTGCTAAATTTTCTACACTTCTAGGTTGCATATGAGCATCGGCTGAAATGAGACCCCACTAAGTTGAATAAGGTCTTAATGAGAGAATGGCAAAAGATGCAAGATACTCAATTAGTTGGGATGCTAGCAGCAAAAAAGGAGGCTGAGTTTCTTTGGGACTGCCCACTCTAGTTAAAACTGAAATCAGAGGTGGGCCAGGGTTGTGAAAGGAGCATGTGATGCATCTACTATGATGTGGCATTATGAGCAAAGAGTAATCTCGTCACCTGACTTAACCTACACCCACCCCAGGCTGAACCTTGTCCTGCTGGCCACTGGCCAAATGCCACCCCATCAACGAGGTGTCTGTTAGTGCTGGAGAGCAGCCAGAGACCCACAGCATATTCTTCTGCACTCTTAAGAACCACCCTGCAGATGACACTGGCTGAACATAAGATCTCAGAGGAAAGGAGATGAGGGGACAGGAAGAGGTTAACAAAAGAACTTATATACATCAGGAAGCAGATACTCAACGCAGGAGTATTTTCATGCACCGGGCCTCGAGTAAAAAAAAAAAATAAAAAATAAAGGCCTGCAGGTCTTTTGTGAAAGTGACCTTGCATTTTATAATACAGACCCTTGTCTCCCACCAGTCCTCAGTGGTATCAAAGTCTGGCTACATTGAATTCGAAATTCTTCCCTAAGGCAGGGGTCAGGGGGCTGGGGTTAGCACAGGGCTTGAGGGCTTAGATCCTGGCCCTTAAGCAAGGATGCATTCTTCGTTAAGTTTTGGCTTTCTCACCCTCAACAAGGGGAGATCACCCCTTTCACAGGCTTATCTGAAGGATTGCATTGTGGTTTCATGTGCTTATGCACATGTGGTATGCCATGTGCTTCATACATCACCTGGTACACAGTAATGCTCTGGAGGTATCCTAGTGGGTGGTAGCATTTAGACCCCTGGGTCTCTGCCCAATCTTCCCTACCTTCCCTCTGAAGTGTTCTTTGATGGACTTAGTCAGAGTTAGTCACGGTAGTGCACTGTAAAATTCATAGAACAAATGCAGCCCTATGTGAGATATTGTCAGATGCCTCCTAAAAGTACAAATGTCTTTGGCACTCCTCTCCTACCCTGTATCACTCCAGCTGCCCTATTGAAAGAAAAATCACTTGAATACTGCATGACTTATAGTTGGAAAACCCATGTTATGCTTTTGTAACTCTGAACACACATTTTGATAAATCCCTCGAGTCTCTTTCACAAATTCCTCTAGAAAATGAGTTTTATTTAATTTATTGATTTATCCTCACTGAGGATATGTTTTTCATTGATTCTGGAGAAAAAGGAAGGGGAGGGAGAATGAGAGAGGGAAAAACATCCATGTGAGAGAGAAAGAAACATTGATCAGTATGCACCCCTACTGGGGATGAAATCTCCAATCTGGGTGTGTGCCCTGACAGTAAATCAAACCCATGACCCTTCGGTGCATGGGATAACAGCACTAACCAACTGAGCCACACTGGGCAGAGCTAGAATCAGTTGTTTTTAGAACCAAAGGCTGGCCGAAACCAGTTGGCTCAGTGGATAGAGCGTGGGTCTGCGGACTGAAAGGTCCCAGGTTCGATTTTGGTCAAGGGCATGTACATTGGTTGCGGGCACATCCCCAGTAGGGGGTGTGCAAGAGGCAGCTGGTCGATGTTTCTCATCAACATTTCTATCCCTCTATCCCTCTCTCCTCCTTTCTGTAAAAAATCAATAAAATATATTTTTAAAAAAAAAGAGAGAGAGAGAGAGAGAGCCAAAGGCTGGCCATCTATAGTGTATAGATATAAGCTTTGCAGGTTAAAGTAGCAGTTACCCAGGCAGGGTTAGCCACACAGGCGATTTATTAAGGAAAATGCCGGGAAGGATAAAGAGGGAGAGAAGAGGAACAGGAGAAAGGAGCCTTCAGACTGTCGGGCAGGGCTGGCACCTGGGAGAGAAGCAGGGAATTAAAGGGTTGGGTAGGGAGGGCCTTCGGCCACTGTGCAGTCCTGAGATAGTGTCACCAAGCTGTCAGGACATCCCCACGCAATGCTCACCCATTAGAGGAGACCCACATCAGGCACCTGTGGTCTGCTCTGCAGGTCCCGCTGTGCGCCGTCAATGCTGGGAGCAGCAGGGGAGGCGGGGACTCTGCACGTGTACCTGTGCTCTCAGAGGGCAGAGCCAGAGGCTGCTAATCCTCTCTGTGGTGGTTACAAACCTCTCCTTTTTCAAAGCAGCACCATCCCATTTTGAATTTCCCAGTATGTAAGATTTCTGACCCAAATTCTCTCAACAGCTTGGACTAAAATGTGTCAAGACCAGCAGACTGACTTACGTCGAGCGAAGCGTTTTAACTAACGCGTCTAGATCGCAGGCGAAGTCTCAAATGCTCAGAACAAGGCTTCGTCTGCAAGGACCTGGGCAGTCAGGCAGGAAGGGGTGGTTGTTCCGATGCTCAGCGCTCATGATCTTGCCCACGAATGTCATTTGGCTCAGCCGTTCAGTCTTGCCCCAGATGTGCTGGATTTTAAATGAGTCGTTAACTAAGTTTTGGGTGTGCTCAGTGTTAATCTCTTCTGAGCAGTTGATTGTAAAATTTTTTTTGCTGCATCGTTGGGCTTTGGCATCTACCCAACTCTAGGCTTTTCAGGCAATGCCTTTGACTGATCTGGAGCTTTCTGCCTCGTTCAGCGCGTGGCTTCTTCATTTTCCCAGCCCCTGCACATCTCCTGTGAAGAGATGTTCACGCTGGCTGCAGTTGGCAGGTTGAGTGGAGAGCCCCACACTGCTCTTCTGACAAAGAGCTTTGTCTCTGTCCCGTGGTTTATCAAACAGCTTCGCTGGCACCGTAATGAGTTTGCCAAGCTCATCTTTTGTCTCTATTGATGAGCGTTCGGCTGCAATTTTTTTTTTTCCTCCAGGAGGAAGTCTTTTTCCGTCTACAGATCAATTTGGATTTGACGTTTAAAGCTAAGACTTAAGATTTTTTTTCCCCCTCTCTTATTTCTGAGCGGTGTTGTTGATACCACTTTCTACACTCTGTCAGTTCCAATGCTGTATCTTTCTAATTTAGCATTAAGAGCACTGCAGGAAATCTAAACAAACCTGGCCCTTCGGAGACTTCTGAGGCGCCAGTGCTAGTCAGTTGCTGTTTATCTGTTTGTCCTTTTCGATAACCAAGGAGCCAGACAGGTGTTTATCTCTCCAACATCCTAGTCCATGACAAATGCCATGAGTTTTCTCTTCCCGGTGGATGACATAGTTAACTAATTTTCAATTTTTGGCATGAGGAAGCACAAATGACCATAAATTCTATCTCCCAAGGGTCAGTGGAGGGTGGCAGTTTTGCTCTGATAGAGAGCCAGGCACTCAGTGCTGAGAGATTCTGTAGGTAACTCTGCCTCCCAAGAGATGCATCGCAGTCCAGGCCGCTGAAGCCTCAGAGAGGATGTCACTGGATAAAACCTGTGCCGCTCTGAACGGAATTCTTCCCTCATTGACCTCATCTGCCTTCTTATTACAGCCTTTATTTAGGGATTTAAGTGCTTCCCAAACAGCAGTTCATTCTTTGGCAAGTCCATTTGTGGGGCAGAAAGGGAAATGGAAGCTTACAGGCAGAGTCTCCACAAGGTCTGAGATGGCGATTTAAAGCAATCCTTGGCGCCCTTCGACTTCCACCAAGTAGTCTGATCATTCCACTTTACATCTGTCTTCCCCTTTCTTCTTATAAACGCTCTTATTTTGAATTAGGTGCCAATTGTCTGGCACACAGAATCAAAGAGGAGTGTTTCACTGACAAAAATAGGCGGATGATGCGTCACCCGTTACAGAATGCTTTCCATTGTGTGTGCACGTTTCTTCTGCTGGCGATTTTAGTCTCTCCATGACCAGAGAAAGGAGCTTTCTTGCCTGCCCTTTGGATACATTTTATATTTGTTCTAGGGCATGTCTGCCTGCTTTTTCCTGGGATGTCTGCTGTTTTATTTCTTTGTTTCTTGCCGTCCATGGGGGTGGCCACTCAGCACACTGCCACGTTTTAAGACTTTTCAAGACGGAAGGTACCACAAAGGCAGTCTTTCTCCTGCCTTGGCCTTGAGACCTGGTTTGTAAGGAAGCTTCTTGTGTTGCGTCTTCGCATGACAAGGAAAATGCTATGAATGCCTCAGAACCACTTTCAGTGCAATTCCATTAAGTAAGAATTTATGGAAAGTAGTTCCATGGAGTTACTAGTCCAGGGGCACACTTTGATGATGATGATGATTGATTGCATTAGGTTGCAGTTCCATTCTAAACCTGGCATCCAAGCCAGGGTCCCTGGTGAGGAAGGAGCAGGCACCTGTGACCTTGGACTGGGCTATTTGTTTCCTTATCATTTGTCCTTGAAGTGAGAGCTGAGGGAAGTCGATCCTAACTATTTTTCATACCCTGCAGTGAATTTTAACTTTCTTGGTAGTTTTGCTTCCTAAAATTATATATAAATATATATATATATATATATATATATATATATATATATATATATATTTAATCTCCTTTAGATTATTGCCTCCATGCATTAGAGTTTGAACTGAGAGCAGGTTTGAAAGGCATTCACCAAATTCTGATATTACAAGTACTGGCTCAGACAAAGAGTTTCAGAGAAAGGATGTTCAGGCTCAAGGCTTTTATAAAAATATCCCAGAAGAAGAGAAGAAATAATCAGAATTTATTTATGGGCATTTATTTTTATTCCCTTTTCCAGTTTGACATAAAATACTGATTGTTAGATTTAAAAAAAAAACACACACAAAGATTGCAATAATGATGTGGGGAAGGGAAACTCTTGCAATCGAATAAAACACTGAATGGGAATAATAAACAAATAATAGCTGATGTCTCACAATATCCCCAAAGAGGAAAATTAGTGTGACTATTCGTTAATGGACACATTACACTAATGAGAATACCTGTGGGCCAGGGCCACGCAGGCTGTCAGCAGTAGTTTCAAGCAGTGGGAGGCAGGAGAGGGTAGCAACAGCACGGCAGGAAATAAACCCGGGAGGGCAGTGCCACTCCACGAAACAGGTCATCTGGGTCTCCACCTTCTTGGGAGGCAGTTGACAGAGCTGATGGATATATGCAGGAGCAGGTCCCTTGCACCAGGTGACCTGGACAGAGCAGAAAACCCTAGGGTGCAAAAGAGCATCTTGGCTGGGCTGCTGAGGTTCATTTTCATAGAAACGGAGAAATCACCTCCACTGGCTCCATTGTCCTTGTTGCTAGTGGTCTGGGACCAGAGACCCCACTGTGATTCCAGGACAGAGGCAGCCCAATTTGCCAGAATGCTTATGTTACTTGGTTTGCAGGTGGCACTGGGTAAAAGGAGCTGGGAACTCCACAAGGTGAAGGGAGAGCATCACACCCCCACTCCCCCTGTTTGGACCCCATAGTGCACCTGCACCGAATCTGGTAGGCCTTCTCCACTTCTGCGTCTGTGCACCACTCAGCCTGCTCTTCCCAACCATCTCGAAACCACCTCACCTGGAGGGAGGGAGTAAGTGAGAGGACGCCAGGTTTCCTCCTCAAGGAAAGGAGAGAGGCATAGGGGTGCAGAGAAGTGGCCATGACTCCAAAAGTAATGACAGACCACTGTTTTCCCTGCTCTTGACTTGCAGGAGCCTCTCCATGAGAATGTATGTATTTTTTTATTTTATAATGTTTGAGCATCTTAAAACCTTTCTGTCTGGGGAGAGACTGCCCCTCCTGCTATGCAAAGAAACCAACCCTGAGCCTGACCTCCCCTGTCTAGCTGTGAACCACAAGGGCCTATACACTTCTGCCTTCATGTTCCAAAGCCTGGTACCAGGCAACTAGGGGCCACCCCTGTAGCTAGCAGCAGTCTGAAATTATTCTACTTAGCCAATCCTCACCTGCCTACTTCACCCTGCCTTGCCTTTCCTGGAACCCCCAACAGAGGGTCTAGCCTCAGCTTTCCTCTTGCCCCTGCTTTATGCCTTCTCACCACCTGAGTCTTCCCCAGATCTCCCCCGCCCCCTGCCCTTTTCCCCCTGCTCCCATATGCCAGGACCTGTGAGTATAATAAACTTTGTTTTTCCCAATCTCTCTTGTGTCCGCTTTTGTGGTGGCTACACTTGACTGACTTTCACACAAAAGCACATCAGAGTATGAAATGTTCGAAATGTGCTCTGGACTGTTCAGAAATCTCTAGAGATTCAGTGACGAGGGATACAAAAGGGGGTTTTCTTTTAATGTAAAGATTTTTGAACACTACTTTCCATTTTATTGACTCAGATATCAGGCACTGTGCTTGGTCCTGGAGATCTAGGGGAAGACAGGTCATGGCTTCATTTCTCTAAGAGGCACAGTCAATGGATCAGATACATACTAGAAACAAAGAAAGGGGATTCAAGAAGGGAGGGGTTGTGTCCCCTTGAATATCAAAGAAAGTTGTCAGGAAGAAGGGATCCTTGTTTTCTCACCAAATACTCCCCCTCTCCTTAAAACAACACACACACACACACACACACACACACACACAAACAAACAAAAAACAAAACAAAAGAAACTCATTGTATAGATGTATTGAGGGAGGTCCAAGATAAGAGATTATATGTATGAGTTTCCAGGAAAACTCAAGCATTTTGAAGAAATTTCTTGAAGAAACAATTTTTTTAAAGCTAAGACTGATGGTACTTGAATAGTAAACCTGGGTGCTAAATAAAAGCCTTAAAAACCCCATATACTCATTAAATATAAAGCTTAAAGAATTCCAGATGTTTAATTACAGATCATTTCTTTAAGCTTTACTCTATTCCTATAGAAAACATTCAACTTAATGAAGGAAATTATCCTCATGTTTACATAAGAATTTCATTCAATTTATATTATAAATTCTGCTTAACATTTGTTTGGTCAAAAATGAGACAGAGGAAGAGAAAGTAAGAACCAGGAATTGTTACCCATATTATAATGAAACATTTTAGCACATACCCTTTTGATCATGGAGTCCATAGAAGTGTCAAGGCATTATTGATCTTGTAATTTTTAGAACATGTAATAGATGCAGCATCTGAGACCATTTTTTATTACGTGATTCATGAAAATTAAGCTCGTAGCCTCATCATCCACTGGCATACACGAAGAATAAGGTGATGAGTCCTTTCTAACTCCATCACCTAACGAAGAGCTTTTGAATGGCATGGACCTAAACTCTGCTGCAAGAACACGGAATCTGTGTGTCATCTGGGTAGAGAGATGGGGCACAGCCTGGCTAAGCATCGCCTCCAGTTCATTTTCTTCCCTTTTCATCCGTCTGCAACATAATAAAGGAAATTAAAATCAGTGATCGATTGTGTTTCAGTACATTATCATCAAGGCTGAATTCACAAACAATGCACCCAATGAGAAGCTATTTAATTACATTCTCTCTCTCTCTCTCTCTCTCTCTCTCTCTCTCTCTCTCTAGCTTGGTATAGCATGGACCAAATAACTGGCATTTATTTTATCCAAAAGAGAAAAAGGAATTCATTTATTCCATTTGAGTGTTTGTCCTATGTTAATAAAACATTATATTTTCCTTGACAAATTTGTTTTTAGGAAAATATACAAAAATCTCCATTAAATGGAAATCATCATTTTATAACCCCTTTGATAGCATGACCATTACTGTTTTTCTCCCTTAATTCTTTGTTATTAATTTATTTTAGTTCATAAAAATCTTGGGTATGAATTCTGACATTATAAACATGCCAGGTAATTAATTTTCTTCATTAGCAAGGGCAAAGGGGTGCTTTCCTTTTATTGAATCAGATTAAGCTAGTGCCTTTATTGCAGGAATTTGTTTGATACTCCTAAAATAGAAAAAAGTGATCTCTGCATGTGCATTATATGCATATACTTTTTACATACATGCACATATATCTTATACATTTTCAAGTTTACCAACTATTGCCAAGTTCTCTCTAATGTACTGATTTAAATTCCTATCAGTAAATGAGTTCTTGCCATAGTTTTGTAGTTGTAAAATGGTAAAAATTACAAACTTATTAAATTGTATCTTGCTGTTTTAAATTGTATTTTCATAAACATTCTTTGTTCATTTTTATCATCTTTTGGGGAAATATTCTCTCAATCTTTAACCATTTTTTTTCTATTGAATTATTTATGTTATCTCATTTACTTAGGGATCCTCTATATATAATGGATCACATATTTTTTAGTTGTCAATTTTGTAAATATTTTATTCAGTTTTCTGCCTTGCATTTAATCTTAATTTGGGGTACCTGGAAATTTTATTTTTCATCTAGTCCAATTTATCATTCTTTTCCTTTGTATTTCATGTTTTGTGTATTTGATCACTAAAACCTTCCTTACACAAAATCATTACTTTCATGTATGTACTTTTAAATAGCTTGAAGATTTGCTATTCACATAAAAGTATTTAATCCAACTAGATTTTTTGTGATATGGTATCAGATACAGATTTTATTCATATATGGATTGCCAATTATCTCATAATCACTAATTAAATAACATGATTTTTCCACTGATTTGTCATTTCACATGTCTCAACTTGTCTAAATATTCAACATATCCATGAATCTAGTTCTTAAAAATTTTTTAATTTATTGGTATGACATTGGTTATTAAAATTATATAATTTTCAAGTGTATAATTCTAAAATACATCATCTGTATATTGTATTATGTTCACCACCCCAAGTTAAGTCTTCTTCCATCTCCATTTATACCCCCTTTACCCTCTTCTACCTGCCCTCATGCTCCTTTTCTTCTGGTAATCATCATACTGTTGTGTGTGTCTATGAGGGGTTTTTCTTAATTCCATTACCTTTTTACTCAGTTCCCCAATATCCGTCCCCTATGACATCTATCAATCTGTTTTCTGTATTTATGAGTCTATTTCAATTTTGTTTGTTTGTTTATTTTGTTTGTTAGATTCCACATATTAGTGAAATTGTATAGTATTTGCCTTTCTCTGACTGGCTTATTTCACTTAGCATAATACTCACCAGGTCCATCAATGCTATTGCAAAAAGGTAAGGCTTCCTTCTTTAACAGTCAAGTAGTATTTCATTTTATAAATGTACTATCACTTTTTCATCCACTCATCTACTGATAGGCACTTGGGCTGCTTCTAAATCTCAGCTATCTATACTAATAAAAGAGAAATATGGAAATTGACCATACTTCTGTGATGCCCACCAGCCAATCAGGAGTGAGTATGCAAATTAACCCAACAAAGATGGCAAGGGGCAAGCAGTTCCCCGGAATGAGTGAACCGACAACAGGGCCCTGCTTGCCCCTGGCCCTGGCCGCTAAGGGCAAACAGGCCCCCACAGAGACCAGACACCAGGGCCTATGATGGCAGCAAGCAGGCAGGTCTGCAGAGAGCAGAGAACCATAGGAAGCAGGCCTAAGCCATCAGTAGAACATCCCCAAAGGGCTCCCAGATTGGAGAAGGTACAGGTCGAGCTGAGGAACCCCCCCCCCACACACACACACCACTGTGCATGAATTTCGTGCACCGGGCCCCTAGTTGTAAATAATGCTGCAATGAACACAAGGGAGCATATGTTCTTTTAATTTAGTGTTTCAGATTTCTTATGATATAAGCAGTTCCATTTTTAATTTTTTGAGGAAACTCCATACAGTTTTCCTCAGTGGCTGCATTAAATCTACATTCCCACCAACAGTGCACAAGGGTTCCCTTTTCTCCACATCCTCATCAATACTTGTTTGTTGATTTATTGATGGTAGCCATTTTGGCAGGTATGAGGTAATATTTCACTATGGTTTTTATTTGCATTTCTATGATGATTGGCGATGTTTAACATCTTTGCATATGTCTATTGGCCATCTGTATATCTCCTTTGAAGAAGTGTCTATTCATATAACTTGCCCATTTTTAAAAAATGGATTATTATTATTATATTTTTGGTGTTGCATTGCATGAGTTGTTTATAAATTTTGCATATTAACCCCTCATTAGATGTATTATTTCCGATTATATTCTTCCATTCAGTGGGTGTTGCCTTTTCATTTTGTTGATGGTTTAATTTGCTGTGCAAAAACTTTTTAGTTTGATGTAGTCCATTTGTTTATTTTTTATTTTGTTTCCCTTGCCCAAGGAGATATATTAGAAAAAATATTGCTATGAGAAATATCCAATATATTATTGCCTATGCTTTTGTCAAGAATTTTTATTATTTTGAGGCCCCATTTAAGTCTTTAATCCATTTTGAGTTTATTCTTGTGCGTGGTATAAGAAGATGGTCTTGTGCCATTTTTTTTTTTGCATGTATCTGTCCAGTGTTTCCAACACCATGTATTGAATAGATTGTCTCTACCCCATTGTATATTCTTGCCTTGTTTGTGAAATATTAATTGACTATAAGGCATGGGTTTATTTCTGGGCTATCTCTTCTGCTCCATTGATCAATAAGTCTATTTTTATGCCAATACAATGCTGTTTTGATTGCTATGTCCTTGAGGTATAGTAGTTGATATCAGGCAGCATGATTTCTCCAACTTTGTTCTTTTTGAAGACTACTGTGGCTATTTGGGGTCTTTCGTGGTTCCATAACATTTTTGATGTTTTTTTTTTTTCTTCTAGTTCTGTAAAATATGCCATTAGTATCTTCATAGGAGCTTTTTTTTTTTCTTTTTGTTTTTAGCTGTCATATAAAACATGACATTATGTGTGCTAGATTCTCAACTCTTTGTAGTCCTGGATTTTTTTTTTCTTCCAAGCATATGAATTTTTGAAGTTAACCAGGGCTGACTGCAGAGGACCCTTTGTGCAATCCAATCATGCTAATTTCAATTTTAAGTACAGGAGACCCACATGCTTTTCATCACCTCCTTTGTGAAGTTATGATGGATTGGCTAGTGTTGAGTTAGTAAGATTTCCAGGAAATGACAGTGCAAATGCTGCCCTAAGCAGCCTGTTAATAAATAGACCATAAGTCTTAAAATCTTCCACTTGCTATTTTATTTTAAGAGTGGAGTAAAGCTCCATTATAGTACAGAATATATTTCCCATTGCATTTTCATCTGAGAAGCTACCAGTATTTACATTCCCACATGATTCTAGTAAGAGGTATAGGTAAGCAATCCCTGTGAACTGGCAAGGAAAAGAAACAGAGTTTCGTGCTATTTTAAATATACTGTCCAAACACATTCTTATTTTGCCTTAACCATTTAAAAATACTTTCTAGAAATATCTTTCTCAATAATAAGGGATAGGACATAATGAGATAAGTTATTAAATAACGAATTAAAATTATGTTTAAATGATTACCATGTATGTTTGTGTGTGAGTTCTTAAGTATAAAAAAAAATCACATCATGATTTGAAAAGCATGAGGTGTAAGAAGCTTAGGGAAAATTAAAGTGTTTCCTAATAGTTTTCTTTAATTTACTTTTTATTGCTTGAATTCTCCCAAAAGAAAATCAAAAGTATAAAATAATGAACAAAAGCAAAGGAAAGCTAACACTGAGTGTGCAACCAAATTTCACAACAATTTTCAATTAAAATCACGAGAATTTTAAACATTGTACTAATCAAACTAATACCAAGCTATTACTGAGCATTCACCATAAGTCTGGGCAGTGCCAATAGCTTTGTATTAATTTACTCATTTAATTCCTCTAACATTTCAGTGTTAATACCTTTATCATGCTCCTCATTTGACGGAGAAGAAAATGGAAGTTTCTCAGTGCTATGGAGCTAATCCCTGGCAGAGGAGGATTGGCACAAAGGCTGTCCAGGACTGGAGATTCAGCCCAATACATTGCTGGCTCTAATTTGCCAGATACATATGCTTACATGTTGATTTACAATCAAACTTGGTTAATGCTTTCTCCACTAAATGTGTGCATTGGACATGTCTTGAGGGGTCTCAGGACATGCCAGCTATATTTAATTCCATTGGATTCTGCCCCTCCAGGTCTTCTTCAGTTTGATGGAAGTACTCTGGGAACTTCTGACCTGAAGGAGGAGCTTAGTGAAGTTTGGAGAGAGAAAGAGCAGTGAGTAAGACTTCATGAGGCAGTGAACATTTGAATTAATGCTTGAATTTGATTACAAATTCTCCAGGCAGAGAGGGAGAGGGCATGTGCATTGTGCCCATGTGGGGTTTAGTTGTGGAGGGGTGGAATGTTGTTGGACATTTAGTCATGCCAGGAAGAAACGTAAGATGAATATGGATAATAAAGAGCTTTGCAAACCATCATGAGCACCTTACCCCACAGCCATGCTGGAACCAGATCTTTTCACATGGTATTGGACACTTAGGGAAATCCTGCTTAGACCAGTCTCTGATAACAGCTGAGACATGCAGCCAATTCTAGCAATAAGATAATTTTAATAGCAAATTTAGGAAATTTCTCTGGCTGGTAAATCCTTCCATTCTTCTCATCTTGGCAATCATTGGGCCCAAACCAAAAGTCAGGCCTCTCTGTTCTTTATCGTAATTTATATATATATAATTGATATTTTTTACAGAGAGGAAGGGAGAGAGATAGAGAGCCAGAAACGTCAATGAGAGAGAAACATCGACAGGCTGCCTTCTGCACACCCCCTACCGGGCATGTGCCCATAACCAATGTACATGCCCTTGACCGGAATTGAACCTGGGACCCTTCAGTTTGCAGGCTAACGCTCTACCACTGAGCCAAACCAGCTTCGGCTTTATTGTAATTCTTACTCCAACATTAATGTGAACAAGTCCTATATTTTCATCATCTTCCTAGTATTCTCCTATCATACTCTTGTACTTTTCTACGTCTAGGAAGAATTTTAGTGCTTGGTTCATTGATACCCCTCCTCCCTATCCCAATTCCTGCCATTTTCAAGGAAGCAGAGTTCTTTGACCACTTGATGTCTATTTCACTTTTAATCAACATTTTTCTGTTCTCACGATTGTGAACTGGATCTTTACATCAGTCAGCATTTCTTCATCTTTGATATCTCAAACTCCTACAGGCCACCCTCTTAAGCTATAGAAAAAGATCCTGTTAAGGATGCTCTATGGTCTGCTTCAGAATGAAATATTGGTCGTTCCATCTCATTTTGCCACCATATCCCTCATTTCTGAAAGTCTCCTTCTGGGAGCTCTCCAGCTCCATTTCTTGATGATTGCAGTTTTGTTTTCTGTGGAGACTCCAGCAGGCAGCCTGGGGTTTCATAGAGCAATACTAATAGAAATTGCACACTAGAGGATAAATACCTAATAAAATTGCCAATAGGGTAACGGCGTAAGATAGTGACTTTGTAAAACACGTATTATGGAAGTAACAGCTGGTGGAATTCCAGGGTCCTGCTCTGGTTAGCCTATGTTTAATTTTTAAATTCAAAGATATGTTTATTTCAACTGAACAAAAAAAAATTTGAATTGTCTACAAACTCACTATAATCTATTCTGTGCTTAGCTGATAAAAATTTTACTGACAAAACAAGGTTTTGTTTTATGTGTGTGTGTTTTTAAAGACACTTTATTGAACATATATTGTTGATTCATTAACCACAGTCAACAGCACTATAACTCATG
Organism: Pipistrellus hanaki; assembly: GCF_964339955.1. NCBI lineage: Eukaryota > Metazoa > Chordata > Mammalia > Chiroptera > Vespertilionidae > Pipistrellus > Pipistrellus hanaki. The sequence goes on along the minus strand of NC_140519.1, from coordinate 21,276,868 downwards.
TCTGAACAAAATGTATTATACACACACATGCTTTCTCCATAAGGCTCATCGTAGCCCTCTGTGCTTAGGAACACCAGACAGAACTTTAGCACTGTGCTTGTGGGTATTTAAAACAGAAAAATCACCAAGATAAATTGTAAAAAAATGTGGAAAATATGGCATGAAATAATCTGCAAAAAGAATACTTGTTTACAGTAAGAGAACCTGGTTTGACATCAGTGGGGAACCTGACCTTCAGGCACTTAAATTTTCTACCTCCTCTGCACTTGTCCCCAAATGACTCCAAAAGTGCTGTGAGTATTGATTTGGATGTTACAAATGAATTTTATCCAATAGGTGAATTTACAAATGCAGATTCTGTGAATAATGAGGACTGAATGTCTATGTTGTGTGTGTATGTATATTCATTGGTATACTCTCTCTCTCTCTCTTTTTTTTTAATTATTGATAATGTTACCTAACAAAACAAGTTTAGATAGAACTGACCTGTAGAGTAAAGCTTAAACTATTCATGGAAGCTCATTCCAGAGCTTTTATAATCTAGCCTGTAATTGTTTCTTACTGCTAGTCATCTACTGCTACTATTGTACTATGTTGTGAGGTTTGCAATTATTTCTTTGTAACCTTATTTCTCCCTCTTTAAGGGCAGGGACAAGGGTTTTATCCCCAACACTTCCTAGAGTGCTTGGGTCATTATAAAGTCTCTATAAGTATTATACCTACTATTGTTTTAATTACATGGTTTTTTATTGTGACCACATTGTATCACATGAGAAAATAATGTTCTGACAGGTAGGAGAAGAAACCAGTGGAGAGTATGGTCAGCAGTGGATTCAGAAAAAAACAGGAACTAAGGAAAAGCAATAGGATTTAAAAGCAAATGGCTATAGCTATCCTTCAGGGGACGTCTCACAGCCATTCAGATGTGTCTGAAAAACTCATGGTCTTTCCCCTTCAGTCATATCATCTCCATTTCAGAAGGAGGCATGGAAGGAGAGGAAGCCTGATTTGCGGTAGCTTTGGGTGTTTTATATTAGGAAGGAGTGATAGTTCTGCTTGGATAAGTGTCCTGAAAGGCCTTGGATCTCAAAGGAGATCCCTAAGATAATACTGTGTCTAATTTCCTAGAGGGAAGGCAATATTCAGCCAGGCCTTCTCTAGTGAAAATTGCATCCCAGGGGTTGAGAACTCTATGGCCACTTTGGACCAGTGAATAAAATCCTGGTTCTCTTTAGCCAAATGCTTTAGAAATAGACCATCTCCTGGGAAGAGATGCTCGACAGCATTAGTCAGGCTTTTGCTCTAGGTATTAATATCCCGGTTTAGAGCACCCAGAGTTTTCCTTTCTCATTTAAGATCAAAATTGGTATCACTATGTGCGTTCGAATAAGTTTTCCTTTCTCATTTAAGATCAAAATTGGTATTACTATGTGCGTTCGAATATGAAGACTAAGCCATATGCACTTCCTTTTAATGATCACCTATTGGTGTTTATGATTAAAATGATTGTGATGTGCTATAGAATAGTTGCCATATTTACTTTTATCCTTATCTTGTGACTTAGACTCAGGGAGAGGAAATTTTTCATGAATTCCTGTGCCTAACACCAAGTAAAAAAGAGATAAAATATTGCCTGTCTGTTTTGGGTTAAGTTCAGAGGATTCACTTCTTTTTTTTTTTTTTCCCCTTGTAGAATAAGTTAAATTTACACAGATTAATAGCAAGGTAATATGTTGGTTCTGATAAGAAGACTGTGCTTTCTTCCACACTATCCCTTTGCAGAGCATTTAGATAAAATTCTTTCTCTTAGTTTGCTTATAAATACTTGTAGTCACTTAGTCACTTGACATAAACTGCTTCAATTTCAATGAAGAATGCTATTTCCTGGCATGAGATATATGAATTTAAAATTAACTCATCTTTATGTCTGTCTTTTCAAGGATATACTGAAAATAGAATTTGCTAAAAATATCCATGATACTATAAAATATTCAATGGCATCCATACAAAAGAAAACAGTAGATGAATTCTTCTGAAGCACTAGTATCAGAAACATGGTCAGCCAGCATTTGGAAGTGACAGGTTGACCTCAGAGGCTTATCACACCAGCATTTCAACAAGCTCCAGGCAGTCAGATGGAGCATGAAACTCTCCTTGGACAGGGACACAGGGAAAAAAGTTCTGGAAGCAAGTGTTTGTTTAACCACATGCATAGCTTTTTGGATTAGCCTTCTCAGTGATTCCCATTTTTGCTCAGCACATCTCCTCTTCCCATCACTACCCATCTGCCCATCCATTTATTTATCAAGCATGTGTAAAAGAGCAGAGCAAGCAGGAGCAGAGCAAGCTCACAGAATGGCCAGGACTGCTGCCATGACAAACTCGGAAGGCCTCCTGAAAGATTCTGACATAAAAGGCCTGTCCTTGGGGATTATAATTCTGTATTTGAAATGAATACTGTAAACAATTTTAAAAAGTATTTTAATCTCCCTATTGAATGTGATTCATGGGTGTGACAAATTTCCTAGAGTTCTTGTGAGTAGCCCCTCTTCCTTTTCTACAAGAATAGAAGGAAACAAGACATGGTATTTATAGAGTTAAATAATATATTTCTTCTCACAGCTTCAAAGAAATAGCAAAAGTTAAATTCTTTGTTATATATCCTATACAATAAAAGACTAATATGCAAATAGACCAAACAGGGGAACAAATGAACAACCACACAACTAGTCGCTATGACATACGCTGACGACCAGGAGCGGGACATGGTGGCATCAGCAGCAGGTGGCAGAGGACAAAACATGGTGGGTGTTGGCCATGGTGGGATGGTGGAGCAGGTGAGCAGGGGCGCCAGACCAAAGTGAGGCGCTGCTAGCTGTCATCAGGCGCAAGCCTCTGGTGGTTACTAAAAATTCTTTGCTCCTACACGCCATGATCCCACCTGGCACTTGCATCACTGCTGGTACCTGGCATGAGCCCTGATTGCTTGGTGTTGTCAGCAGGTGTGAATGGTAGCTGCCAGTCCCAATCATCCCTCAGGGCTTCTCCACCTCCCCCTGCTCCTGAGCGGCAATTAGGGCAGCAGCTGCCACTCATACCTGCTGCTAGTGCTGGCCTCAATTGCTCCTCTCTGTCAGACAGTGCGAGCAGGGCTGGCACTGTCAGTGTGTGGGAGCAGTTGTGGGAGTGGGGCTGCCAGGAGACAGGGGACCAGGGGCTGCAGCAGGAGGGGCCGGGCAGGGGCATGGAAGATGTGCCGAGACCTTCCCCTGAGCCCACCACAGCCTCTTGGCCCAAAGTTCTTTTCAAAATGCATGAATCTGTGCACTGGGCCCCTAGTTAAGCCACAGTATGTAAGAACAGCTATCATGAAGTCAGGTTCTTTTATGCCTATTGAAAATCTCAATTCATAAGCAGAGAACTTATGTCACTAGAGAAATAGTATATAGTGATTTAGTAGGGCTAAAAAAAAAAGAGGTATAAAAAGCACTTCAAAGTCTTTAAAAAAAATAGCCAACAATAGCATGTATATGCCAGACATGTAGGGAAAAAAAAAAACCCTCTTAAACATAAGAAATAGTAATTATACCATTCAAAGTTAACCTTGGCTCTCATTGCTATAGACTATATGCAGAATATAATTATTTTAGCTTTAAATTATATTAGCTAATGATTAGAGAGAATAAACTGGTCATATAATACTTGGTAATCTGGCCCATTTTAATTTAATAATGTGATGAAACAATGAATTCTGGTTGAAAGGAAAAATAATCGAGCAATCTGCCTCCTACACAGACTCCTACAGCCTACATTGATGTTGGAAGAGTACCGAGTATTCATGGTCCAGCATTGCCTGCCAATGCCCCCTGCACCAAGGCTCATGTTCATCTGTCCCTGGAGAGATGCTGGGAATCTATATAAATTCATATCTCTTGTAACGTGATAGGGGAAATGACTGATTTGTTCCATGCACTTGATCATTAGGTTTTCCTCTCTTGAGTAGAGGACTAGTATGCACCATTGTTTCCTTTGGAACATCCAAAACATACAGATGTCTAGGCACTAAAAGAATCAGGGTGGGAGGGTTTTGTTTCCCTAATGCTGCGTAACAAACACTACTGAAAGGCTCAGTGGCTTACAAATATTTATTTATTGCTTACAAGTGTACAAGCTGGTGGTGGCTCAGCTGGGCTGGGCTGGGTTGGGCTTAGGTTCAGATGTGCTCCTCAAGTCTCTCATTCTAGGACACAGGATGAAGGGACAGCAGCCACCTGGGGCCTCCTCTTTTCATGGCAAAAGGTAGAAGCGTAAGGTGAACAAAAACAAGCAATGCCCCTGAAAGCTTCTGTATCAAACCAACCCACCCTCACTTCTGCCCACATCCCATTGATCAAAGCATGTCACATGACAGAAGGCATGGTCAGTGAGGTTCTGATGTATGCTCTGCCTCAGGAAACAGGATCACTTGGGGGTTGGTGCTGAGGTTGGCAAACTGCGGCTCGCGAGCCACATGCAGCTCTTTGGCTGCTCTTCCACAAAATACCACGGCCTGGGTGAGTCTATTTTGAAGAAGTGGCATTCGAAGAAGTTTAAGTTTAAAAATTTTGGTTCTCAAAAGAAATTTCAATCATTGTACTGTTGATATTTATCTCTGTTGACTAATGAGTTTGCCGACCACTGGATTAGACTAAGTGTAGCAAACTCTACAGGTGGTTCTCATGAAGTCAGTCCTTCACCTGTTGGAGGACTGCCATTTTGGTGCCACTAGAAAACATAGAGGAAGGTGGGCTCCATTCTTTTGGTAGCTCCACAAATATGTTCTGTCACTACTATACACTGTCCAAAGATGGGAAACGTTAGTAGAGCTCCCATAATTCAATAACAGACGGAAAGTAAGAGTGGAGGGAAATAAGGAAAGGGGCATCTTTATGCAAATTGAGGATGAACACACCAGGAGGCAACATCTGAGCTCAGTTGCCATGATGGGTGGATGTTTTCCAGAGAATAGAATGCATGGAGGAGAGGAAGTATGCTAGGTGGAAAAGATTATAGGACAAAACAAGGTGTTTAGATGCAGCATATTTTATTTGACAGAGTGTTGCCCAAATCCTCTTCTTTTTCCTCTTGGTCCTAGAGCTAGATCACTTTTTCTTGCACTTGGGTGTGGTCAAGTGGCAGAGTAGGGGACAAATAGTAAGCCAGAATGATGCCATCTTTTCAGGTCTGGCTCTTCAAAACCTCCCTCAGGCACACCTAAATTCTCTCATCCTTTCCTCTTCAATCCACCAAATGTGAGGAGGGGAGGAGCTAAATCACTGGATGATCACGTGGCATCTTTCTCCATCATAGGAATGTTTGTGTGAGGGAGACATAAAGTTTTATTGCATAAAGCCACTGAGATTTAGGATTTGTTTGTTATAGCAGCTAATGTAATTACTTGCTTTAACGAATATAGTTTACATGTGTTTTGCCAATGATAAACAATGGCAATGAGGCAGAACCAGAGACAACAGTCCCTGACAGGCTGATCGAGTCACGTATTCCAGACACCTCTGTGGTTATACCGAGAACCAAGTGAATTAAAAGATATTCTTGCAAATTAGAACTATAAATCTGGGCCAAACATGAATGCTAAGGTGTGGTGTATGCAGCAAAGCCTGCCTGCCAAGCAGTCAGGGACAGCAGGAATTAATGGCACAAGAACCGTGACAGCATTGTTCTTCTGGCAGCTTCTCTTTTTGTTTCTAATGTGCTTTGACATGTGCTCCCAAAGGTTCAAGTTTAACTGGAGCTGGGACGGGCCTCTCTCCCCGTCTTTCAACCTTGGAAGTGTCTGTCATCCAAGGAGAGTTAAGGAAGAAAACCCAGCTCATTAATCAGCGTGTCATCACATGACTGGAATTAGCAGTAAAGCAGTCAGATCTCTGGGTTGACTGGATAGCAAGTATCACAGGTGTCGGTTTCTGCTTCCAGTTCAAAGTAAGACACCATCTGGAAGCTGTTCCTCCTGCCAAAGGGAGTAGAGACCTGACGGCTCCCCTTTCCTTTTCAAAAGGAGGACCCAGACAGAGCACCGAACTCTGTAAATAGGCTTTCATTGGTCACAGGAGGGGGTGGTGAGAGGCAAACTGGAGATAACCCTTATCAGGAGCAACTTTTTCTGAACAATGGAATGATAACTTGGTACTGAAAATAGATTTTGAGCTACATACAAGTAGACAATGAGAATGGTTGGCATATGAGTAGAGCAAGAGTCTTGACTCATGCTGGAAGAGAATGACAGATGCCACCAAAACAGAGCTAATGCTTCTTCCAGTCACCTCCTGCTAGGAGTTCTCCTCATCCTTAGTGAGCTCAAAATGGGAAATGCATGCCAGCCCTCCTACTGTATAAAATCTCTCCTATGTAGCGTGACACTTGGGTTATTGATCATGAGTTACTACCCGGTTTCCCCAAAAATAAGACAGTGTCTTATATTAATTTTTGCTCCCAAAGATGCGCTAGGTCTTATTTTCAGGGGATGTTTTATTTTTTCCATGAAGAAGAATATGGTACACATTTATTGTTAAGTGAAAATAAAGGAAATTTATTACCTGTATACGGTACAGTAGTACGATAGTTGTCAACACAAACCAGACAAACTGTGAATCCTACAATATCAAGAATTTATTCATTTATTCAATGACAATCATGTCATCATCTTCTGGAACATCATTATAACAATCCAATTTCCTAATTTCCTGGTGAATTTCTTGTGACTCCATTTCTTTCAGAATCAGTGGACCAAATCTCTCATGTTTAGCCTGGGGGGGCCTTATTTTCTGGAGGATGCTTTATATTTCACTCAGAAGGAAACCTGTAAATAGGTCTTATTTTCGGGGAAACATGGTAGTATATGCGGTTTTGATCCTATGTTGTGAGCTAAGTCACATTCTCCTTCAAGTTGTTTTCGGGCATAAAAAAAGGGATGAAATCCTATTGATTTTTCTTCAAGATGCTGGGGCCAAGAATAGAAGACTGGGAGAATGACCATGTCTTAGACTTTTACGGATGCAGATCCTGAAGCAAGAATTTAATTGAGCAGTTTGTTTGGGCAGTGATCCCTGGAAACCACCATAAAGGAGTATGGACATGTAATCGGGAAGAGGGATGGCCAATAAAAGGTGGATTCTGGGACAAATGACCCTGGTGAGCCACCAAAGATGGGGAACTCCAACTCCGGAAGTGGTAGGTTATATGCACGTCTAACTCATCTTCCCCAGGATCCAGGCAGCTGGGGCACTTATAATATACCAACTCCTCTCAGTGGGGATTCCAAAAGGTCCTCCTGGGAAGTGGCTAATTCTCCAGAACATCAGCCTGACCTGCATGTGAAACACAGGAGCTGCCAGGAGGAAGCTGGCCACAGGCACTGAAATGATTCAGGCAAAGGGATGGAATGGGATAGCCAGAGCGGTGACTACAACCCCCTGTCTTAACAAGGCTTCTTCTAGACTGGAGGTGCTGCTTGGGAAACCACTGTCCCACTCTGATTACACACACAAGGGCCTGTTTGCAGGTACCAGGGTAGTGCATAACCCAAATTGCCTTTTACTTGTGATTTTAATCAATTTATTTATTTGTTAGTATTTTTTCATCTTTTATTGATTTTTTTGGGGGGGGTTACACTGGTTAACAAAATTATCCAGGTTTCAGGTGCACATTATCTGTACACTGTATTTTATGTTCACCATCCCTTGTTAAGTTTTTCATCACCATTCATCCCTCCTTTATCTCTCTCCTCTACTTCCTCCCAACCACCTTCCCGCAGCAATCACTGCCCTGTTGTCCCTGTCCATAGTTTCTTTCTTTCTTTTTTGCTCAATCCCTCCACCCCATCCCCAACCTGGCCCCTTAACCTCCCTCCTCACCTCTGCCTAGTGGCTTAGCTAGACCTCTAACAATTGGCAGCAGCCAGTGAAGAAAGAAAGTAAAAGCAGCTCTCAACCTGCTCTCTATGGGTCTGTCTCCGCTTTGCTTGTTAAATATGACATACGAAAAACTGAGCTATATTTACAACTGTATTCCAAGTCTGTCAGCTCCGTACCATTGTTCAGCACATTCACTCTATGGAGGTAATACAGGCAACCTAAGAGGAAAGGACACTGCCGAATGCCATGTGCTCTTGTCCTGTGGTGAGCTGCCTCTTTCTCAGGCGATTCCGTGGCCTTTCTGAGGGCACATTTGGGATCTAGTAAATGCAAAGGGAATCGATGGCTTTTGGCCTCCAGTGCCGCTTCTAATTTTCAAGACTGTCTCAGAATATCAGTGATGTTTACAAATGACTACTCATCTTCCCTCACTAGCAATTCATTTCCTTTTTTCCCATTCAGAAATATAAAAGGAAATGATGTAGTTAATGGTTGTTTAAACTTCTCTAGATTTCTGGAATGCATGGGGAAAGGGAGAGAATGACATTGTGAAATGTAAGCTTGTGTCACTGGTTTTGAAAAGAAAACAAGTGTATATTTCTGTGCCTTGGTATAATTTGGGCGGATTTTCTATGCATATTAAGATAACACTGATGAATTAAAAAATCTATCATGCATATATGAAAAGAAATAGTTTGCTCCATATCATCCTGAGCTAATGTACTCTGTTAGATTTTATGTTTCCTACGGCGAAGGGAATGCCAGCGATATGCTAGGGAGGAAAGGTTACCCTGGGGCAGGGTCCTTATTTCTCCAGTTGTGCCTGTTGGTAGGCCCCCAGGGCCTCTGCTCTGGTCCTCGCTCTGCTCAAGTCTGTCTCGAACTGCCTACCACACAACCATCCATCAGATGGTCTGTTCTACTTAGATTATTATTTCCTCCTTAATCAACTTTTCCAAACCCTCCCCTGCGCCCATTCTTTCCATTGCTCTGTCATTTTCTACTCTTTCTCCCCAAAAGACAGGCAATCCTCCTTTATACATTCCCTTCCGCTCACAGGAAGATAAATCAGTGACCGCACTTGGTGCCAACCCCTTTCAGAGTGGGTTCTACTCCATTGGTGCCTCTGCTCTCCCTTCCCACCTCCAAGCCCTGGAAGTGAGGGAAGGAAGTAATTAATTTACTTTCAAACCTGGGAACCAGCTCAGCCCTTACCATAACAAAGAAACGAAGCAACTAAGAGCCTTTTGAGGGCAAGATGGACAAAGGAAGGAAACAAAGAAGGAAGGGGTGAAGATCTTTAGTTCAGGATGCAGTTTGATTTAGAAAATGAGACTAAGAGATTGCAGAGACAAAAAAAAAAAAGGTGGCTTCCTACAATGTTCAGGCTTGCTACTAGTAGTGTGTTATCCTTGCTTCTCCCCTCTTCCTCTTTTTGAAAGCCAAATGCATTTTCAACTGACAAATTATACAAGGAAGAAGCTGCAAACTGGGTCTCTCAGTAGAGGGGCAGCGGGAAAGGGACAGGTGCAGGAGAACCTTCCGCTGTCCCGGAAATCACAACGCGGACTCTGGAGGAGGGATGGAGGCAGATTACTACCCACTTCCCGTGGAGCAGTTGGGCGGGAGTGTCCTGACCTGCAGAGGCAGCTGGGTGCATGCAGCAAGGAGCTCTGGAGCCAGGTTACCTGCCTTTGCATTCCTCTCGGTGTCCCTGTTCCCATTGCCACATCTTTTGGCTGGGGATGCTCACAGCACCCAGTTTATAGGCTGTTGTGAGGATTAAATAAAGTGAATACGCATGAATCAGGTAGACTGGTTTCTGGCAAGGACTCAATGCATGTTAGCTGCAAAACTTGGTCCTTCTTAAATAAATAAATTAATTACATGATGAAATAAATGTATATTGGGGTAAATATATATATATATAAGGCTCGGTGCATGAATTCCTGCATGGGTGGGGTCCAGGGGGAGGGGATAAGGCAGTTGGCTGGTCTGCCTGCTGGTCTAACTCCTGGTGGAGGGGACAATTTGCATATTAGCCTTTTATTATATAGGATATACACTGAGTGGCCAGATTATTACGCATTCAGAGATCATAATAATCTGGCCACTCAGTGTATAATGTAGAGGAAAGGAAGGGTCATCATGTTTATTATCATAATAATTCAGCATCCCTGGAGATGAGGCTGCACTAATCTCTGGAAGTTGTACATAGCTTTATTCATGTCCTCTCCCTCTTCTGCTGTCAGAGGGGTCCAAGATCCCAAGCTTCCTGTTCTGTCCTTTTCTATGTACTCAATTATTTATTTGTCCGGGTCAGTGTTTTCTATTGTTTTCATCCATCATGAAGACTATGGTTATGCTCTTGTGTGGAAAAGAAGCATGGCCCCATAACCCTTGCTCACTGATTCCTGAAAGGCTGGTGGGGGGGAGGGGGGAGAGGAAGAGGCGGGGGTAGAGGGGGTGTCAGGAGCTTCTGACTGCATTTCTCCCCCTGTCCCAGGTCATGGGTAGAGGTGGAGCCTAACCACGGAACGTTCTTGACACAAATCCTGAGATTATTTGTGTCCTACCAGGATTTCAAAGAGATCATGCAAGGGTTTTTCTGAGACCTCTGTTTTAAGTTATAATAAATACTATATGTTCTGGGGAAAAACAAAAACAAACAAACAAACAAACAAACAAAACCACAGTTCAGAAAAAGCCAGCTAATTGCCAAACAAATAAAACCAGAACTCCCTTTCATGCTGGAAGGATGGCTGGAGCAGAGTTTGCATGTATGGAGGGCATGTTTTAAAAAACGCAAAGCTCTCTTGCCTTTTCTTACTAATCTACCACTAGGGCCCAGGAGGGCAGCAGTGGGTTAGAAACGGGGTTTCTGTGCTAAGTTCGGAGACGGCCAGAAGGCTTGTTGTCCCTGCTCCTGGCGTGCTGAGCTACCTGCTGAGTTCCACCCAGGACAACGCGTGGACCCAGGGAATCTGACATTGAGCCCTGATAAGATGCCACCATCTACACATCTCCTCCGCTCTGTCCTTCACTATCCGAGGCCAGGTCTTAGGTCCAAGCTCTTTCCAAACAATTAAATGCCCTCTAGGAAGAAGTCTTACTTATCCTCCTCCCGGAAACATTTTCCACTCGTTGAAAAAGCCAGGAATCCTCTTCTTTCTCTCCTGGTGGCAATTCCAAAGGGTCTTTAGCAGAGAAGCTGAGCCAGGTCCCGCCAGCATCCCAGTCCCCCCTGCGCTCACTCCCTCACTCGGAGCCGCCGCATCTTTGCCGCATCGCCGGTCTCCGAACCAAACTCTGTCCAACTTTCCCTCCCTGGCTGCAGCCGGGGCGCCTCCGGGAAACTGACCGGGGATGGGGTGACCCCGGCCCGGAGCCCCCAGAGCTGCGCGCCCGGCGCCCAGAGCAGCGGACTCGCCCGCCCCCCACTGCTCGCCTTGGGGTCCCCGTCCCCGGACACCAAGATCTCACCTCCCACCCTCTCTGCCGCTGGGGCAGCTCAGCAAAACCTCGCCTCCCCCTCCTTTGCGTGTTCCTCCGACCACCCTCCCAACACCCGGACCCCACCCCCACCCAGCGGGAAAGCCCAGCTCGGGGCTCCCCAGTTATGTCGGCGGCGGCGGCCGGAGGTCACCACCCTGCACCCTGCTTCCCTCCTTCCTATTCATTTTCTATTTTTAGTGAATTCATTGGGGGGTGACATTGGTTAATAAAATTATGTAGGCTGCAGGTGTAACAACCCTACAATAGATCATCTGTACATCGTATTGTGTGCTCAACACAAGTCTCCCTCCATCACCCTGTGTCCCCCGCCCCTCTTTACCCTCCTCCGCCCCCTCCCCTCCCGTCCCCTCCGGAATCACCATCCCGGTCCTCTGTCCCTGTCTCTGAGTTGCTTTTTCTTAATCCCTCCTTTCCCATTCATTCCCATTTTCTCTCTCTCTCTCTCTCTCTCTCTCTCTCTCTCTCTCTCTCTCTCTCTTTCTCTCTCTCTCTCTCTCTCTCTCTCCTGTCGTGTCTCTGAGTTGTTGTTTTTCTTAATCCCTTCATTCTCTCTCTCTCTCTCTCTCTCTCTCTCTCTCTCTCTCTCTCTCTCTCTCTCTCTCTCTCTCTCTCTCTCTCTCTCTCTCTCTCTCTCTTTCTCCTCCAAGACTCCTACCCAGACAGGCCGATCCTCCTCAGTGGCACTCCCTTTCATTCATACATACACACACACACACATACACACACGCACACACACGCGCGCGCACACACCCATACACACACACACACACACACACACACACACACACACACACATACACGCGCGCACTCACGCGCTCCCCAGCGCAGACAGCCCACTGCACTTTCCAGACGCCCCCTCCTCCGCACTCCCCTCCCCTGCACACACTTCCACCCACTCGCCATCTGCGCCCTCCCCCCGCCCCCTGCCCGGCCCCCCTCCCTGAGCCGCGGACCCGCACCGGGGCGCAGGGACCCCGCCAGACGCCCGGACCCCTGCCCGCCGCCGCCGGGACCGCGGGGGCTAACAAAGGGCCGCGGGGCCGCGGGGAGGCAGCTGCGCCCGGAGCCCCGCGGGGCCGCTCGGAAGGCGGCGGCGGCGCCGGAAGCCGCGGATCGGACCCCGGAGCGCGCCGCTCGGACGCCGGCCGCGGGCACCATGGGCTGCTGCTCCGGGCGCTGCTCGCTCATCGGCCTGTGCGCGCTGCAGCTGGTGAGTGCCCCCCGCGCCCGGCCCGCCCGGCCCGCCCCTCCTGCTGCCGGGACCCCCACCGCCCTCCTGCCCGCCGCTCGGCCGGACCCGCACTGCCCTGCCCCGCCGTCCGGGCACTCCGGGTGCCGCCGCCCCAGGGAGGAGGGCTCGGCTGTCCTTAGGTCCCGCGCGCTGGGCTGCGCCGCGCCCCCGCCGGGTGTCGCCACGAGACCCGGTGGCTCCTGTCGGGGCGCGGGGTGGGGTGGGGATGGGGGGTGAGCGGGTTCCCGCTCCCGGGTGGCACCACTGGCGTTTGCACCCGCAGCATCTCTGCTGAAGTTTCTCGGGGCTCTTTCTTTTGGGGTTCTTTGCAGCCCCGTTGTTTAATGGGAATGTCCGCCTTCTGAAGCTCGGACTCCTGGCTCAGAGCGAGGTGATTCTGATCTTCCTCCTCCAGCTGGGGAGGTGGTGCCCCAGGACTCGGGGGTCTCCAGGAAGGGGGGCCGGCTGTGTGTGTGTGTTTTAAACAAAGTATTGTAGCCCCATGCCCTTCCCGTTTAGGCTTCGATTTTGCTGAAATGCTGCGCATTTAGAAAGCAACAGACTGACAGCTGTCATTAGAGAGAGACCAGAGAGAGAAGAGGCTCTCTGGTGGCACAGTGGCGAGGGGAGAGGAAAAAGTGCTTTCATTGTGGGGCGAATGCTTTTCTTAACATGTGTCCTCCTGGGACCCAGGCTGGCCCTGCGGTCTGTTCCGTTTGTCACTTGAGGTCAAGGCCACAGACCTTTTTGTGTCAGACTTTGGTGTGTGAGAGATTAATAGACATTTCCCTTTCAGTAACCCTTAAGACAGGCTCTGCAGATGCCCTGCCAAGCTTTCTTCAAAGTGTCGCTTGTTTTTTTTAAAGTCACAGCATTTTATTTATTTATTTTTTTAAGAGCAAGAGGGAAACGCTTTTCAGGGAAGGATAATAAGTAATGCAAGACATAAACCAAGGCATAAGATGATCCTCTTCCTTTAGTAGTTAGTCCTTGATCCCATGGACGTTGTAAAAGGCTTCACTTTCCCTGGCCTCAGTGTTCTGCTCTCCCATAAAAGCCTCAAATGAGATGTGCTCTTCACAGTTTACTAAACATGTGCACAATTTGTGTATTTATAGATTTGAAATCTGTGGCTACTTTTCTTGAAATCTAAGGGATGGTTCCTTCTGTCCTGTTCAATGGGACATAGTCTATAGAGTTTTCTTGAAAAATAATTTTAAGTCTCACTTGACATAAATGTTTTTCTGTAAAAAGAAAAGGCCAGAGGATAATTTATATTTTGGCTATTAGAAATGGACATGGCTTATAAGTGGGGGAAAAAACTGAATAAATAGTCAACCTTTGACTATGCAAGATTGTAGATAGACATATTAGATTGTGTAATCTATAATGATATAATTTTTGCCATTTTATATTACTGGATAAGAGTTTTCAATACAGGGGATTTATCAGTCCAATTATGATGTCCTTAGTTGGTGTTGTAATGTTTGTGATGATAATGTGTTCGAGGTTTCATATCTTGGCTTGAAATGCTTCCAGTTTCCACATATACCTTCTTAGTTGCTACCAATGAGTCTTACTCTTTAAAGCTTGTCTCAGATTCCCACTTTCTCTATGAAATCTTTTGTGGTGCTCCAGGCAAAATCAATTACTTCTTTTTCTGAAATTGCACAGCGCTTTGCTTTTTCCTCTGTCAGAATACACTTCATCCCCTTAACTTATTTTATTATATACACGTGTCTCTCATCATTAGAATGTAAATAACCTGAGGCCAGGGATCAACCATTATTCATCTTTGCAAGCCCTGCAAGTCTTTAGGAGAACTCATCTTAGGAGGTGGGACATAGTGGCTGAATTTATTATAGCAATTAACATTTGCAACCCATATAAAGTTTTTGTGTAAACACGATTTTATTTTACTCCTAAAATTATCCTCTGAGGAAGGCCTCCTTCCCATACCCGGCAGATGAGGAAGGTGATACTCAGAATTAAAAACTTTTCCAAGTCAGTAGTTTTTGGTAAAGACAGTAATGTGATAGTAAACACTTAATAATTGGATATCAAACAAAACATGTATGCATATATTACATTATTATATAATACATCATATATATGATACATAGCACTCATGTGACAAATAATAATAATAAAACATGTAATGCTCTTAACTATAAATCCTATATAACCAGTTAATTCTGGCAGAATCCTTTTGTTGAATTTGATGAACTCCTTGGTTCTGTAGTTCTGACATGAATGCTGATTAATATGTTTATTTTCTATGAAGAGAAACAAGAACATTAAAAAGGGAAGCTAGCATTGGAACTTCACTCTATCAATGACATGATGATGGTTTGCAACCTTGGAACGTTCCCTGCTGAGATTGGAAACTGCCCCCCTTCATGGAGGGCCAGGTGAGACTGGAGAGAGAGGCAGGCCACTCAGACTGGCAGGGAGCAGGTTCAAGAAGCAAGGTGACTTCCATAGAAGCTGTTGTAAGATGAGTTGATTTCTGAACCCCTCCCCTTGCTAGAATCTTTAAAGTTTATTATATAGAGACCTGTATGGGGTTCAGTTACATGGACCATCCAGATGGTCTCAACAAGACATTGTTCTCTCCAGGCTTTGTCTTTGAAATGGCCCCTACGGTGAACACAGTGGGCAGAATGTATATTCCCAGGGAAGGACGGGGTGAGGAGCCTCTGGTTGTCCTGGTGCTGCTCCAGGGTCACCTGGAGGTCACGTCCTCTTGATGACCTTTTCCAATACCTGAACAGATTCTTTGCTGAATTGAATCAGTTTTCAAATACTGGAAAATCATTTAGTAATTTTTTGTGTGCTATTGCCAATAATGGCATGGCACATTTTAGGTTTAATATGCATTATTAGAGAGAAGCTCTCCATTGCTTTCTTAAGTCTAGACCAGTGGTCAGCAAACTCATTAGTCAACAGAGCCAAATATCAACAGTACAACGATTGAAATTTCTTTTGAGAGTCAAAATTTTTAAACTTAAACTTCTTCTAATGCCATTTCTTCAAAATAGACTCGCCCAGGCGGTGGTATTTTGTGGAAGAGCCACACTCAAGGGGCCAAAGAGCCGCATGTGGCTTGCAAGCTGCAGTTTGCTGATCACTAGTCTAGACAATCGACAAAACTGTTACACCCTGATTTTCAATATTTGCCAACTCTTTGGTGTAAATACTTCCATCTTACCAAGTCAAAGTACACCATTACACCACGGCCTAGTACACCATCACACAGATAAAATAGGCATAAAGTAACCTCAAAAGCATCAAGTAAAACACAATAAAATAATTAGGAAAGGAATATACACTGAGTGGCCAGATTATTATGATCTCTGATCGCATAATAATCTGGCCACTCAGTGTGTGTGTATCTGTATGTATATATATATTAGAGGCCCAGTGCATGAATTCGTGAATGGGTGGGTCTGGCCAGTCTGGCAAGGGGGAAGGGCTGTGGGTGGTTGGTTGGCCTGCCTACTGGTCGAACTCCTGGTTGAGGGGACAATTTGCATATTAGCCTTTTATTATATAGGATATACACTGAGTGGCCAGATTATGTGTTCAGAAAGCATAACAATCTGGCCACTCAGAGTGTATTTTAAATATTTAGTACATTTGTTTTAATATGATTTACTTGTTTAAGTTTATAATATTTCTTTTTAATGAATGGATGTGTTTATGAATTGGCTTACAAATTCTTAAAATTTTAACTGACTCCTGGAGCCAGGAGAGCCTGCTCTAGGTTACCACTGGGTAGGCTGGCAGATCTATGTTCTTTCCATTGCAGTCATCTGTCTTTTCCCCCATCTTTCATATTTTTTTTTTCCTGCTCCCATAAACTGTTGGAAGAAGGAGATTATGAAGGAGTAAATAAGTGTGGGTGTTGAGAGAGGAATGGTTCTCACAGAACACTTTCGCTGATGAGAGTACATGCTAATGATGCGGAATGACTGTGCAGGTCATTGAAAGATGGCACATCCACCTCTTCTCAGAAACAAAGGAAAAGTTCTTATGATCTCATTTACATTTCATCCAAACAACCCTCCAGGGTGAAGCATCTCATTGACAAATATCATTGGAGGGAAGTTATCCTTTTGGGGCTAGTGTATTTGGATGAGCAATGGTTTGCAATTTCAAGTCCTCTTCCGCATTCTTCAATCCCCTACTCTGGCCACCTCCCATCTCCATGCTTCTATCCCTGGGCAAATTAATGGGTTTTCCTCAGATTTTGCATTCACGTTCTTAATTCTGCTAGATGAGTTTAAAGAGAAAGAGAAAAGTGTGAATACACACTTATAGAGAACTGTGCAAAGGAAAGCCTTTGCAGTTCCGCACTGTGTAACAGATCCATCAAATCATCAAATCATCCAAGAACTTTTGAATTTATTTTTGTAGAGATACTTTAGTTTTTTTTAATAATGTGTAATTTTATTATCATATATGTGTGATCTAGAAATAAAAAGGAATACCTGATCATATGCTTTTTACTAAATTAGTTTTAGTGCCACATTTAAATGAGTCTCAATTGCATGTTTTTAAAGTCTGACATTGTGCCCCAATGTCCTTTCAGAGTCATTTTCTTACAGTGGTTTTGGTGAAGTGTTGAACTAAGGTTGTTAGGGATTATTCCCATAGCGTTTTAGACGTCTTCTTGACACCACAGAAGTCAGACTCTAAGAAGCATTCAACAAAACGTTGTCACAGTTTCCCAGGGAGCTTCATTTCATCGTGCATCACATTATGGAAAGGTGGCAGCCACGTTCCTATTAGAACTAATATTCAGTGCCACAAAGTAAAATACATCCACTTCACATTCTACAGGAACAGAAACCTTTAAAATATTTGTAGAAAGCCAGCTGCTTTTAACGCATTGAGGGGCTGTAAGTTTTATTTGAGAAAACATCTTCTCAAATTAAAGAAAATTAGTAATTGTTTTTTTCTCACAGTAAAAATCCTGGCGACTTATCTTTCTGTCCATACCACATTCAAACCATCTTGTGACCACCTGTGGCACTATAATGTTGAGATAAGGAGTTGGCAGGTGTGTGAATGATGGTGTTGTTGTTGTGGTAACATGTTTTTAAACTAAGTTTTGTGAAATGTTGTACCATTCACCTGTAATAGATAGTTGGCAGTGGGTACAGAAATACATTTCTTTTACTGTGTAGATGTGTATATTGATACTTTTGCTTTAACATGTTTTGAATTTCAATAGTTCTTACTTTTCTTCTATGCAATATATTTCTTAATATTTTATTTTCCATTTTTCTAGTATATTTAAATGTCCTGGTTCATCTCATAAGATGCAGAAAAAGTTAGGGAAATTAAAATTATGGATAATAATGAAACTTCAGTTATAGTGTGACTGGTGTTAGAATCCTTATAATATTCTACAAATACAGATCCATTTACAGCTGTCTTTTTACTTAAGTGTACATTCAGAGTATAGAATTTGCCTAGGAATTATTATATTCTCATGGTCTTGTTGCAGATTGAATTGTGTCCCCTTCACCCAGAAGTCCTTACTGGGGGTTAGGACTACTTATGTTGAAAGATGGGGGAAAAGACAGATGACTTTAATGGAAAGAACACTAGATCTGCCAGCCTACCCAGTGGTAACCTAGAGCAGGCTCTACTGGCTCCAAGAGTCAGTTAAAATTTGGTATCTTCTGTGTTTCAAGATACTCTCATTGCTGAGTAGAGAATGGATGAGAGGGAATAGAGGAAATGAGAGACATGATGCTCTTCTGTTGTTCTGAATAAGAGATTATATGAGCCAGGCACATATATAACAGCAGATAGGAGAAAGGATGAACATGACATATGATTTAGGAGCAGAAAGCCTAGGCTAGGACTGGCTGAGGGGTTGACCTACACATCTTGCATAACAGATTGCAATTGTGGTACTTTTTCCTGAGAGTTGGAAAATTGGATGTGGAGGTATAGCAGAAATGTTCCTTTGGAGATATAAAGGTTTAGTTTAATTATTATTATTTAAATATATATATATATATATATATATATATATATATATATATATATATATATAGTATATTAGTGGAAATAGAATTTTTAAAATATATTTTATTTATTTTTTACAGAGAGGAAGGGAGAGAGATAGAGAGTTAGAAACGTCCATGAGAGAGAAACATCGACCAGCTGCCTCTTGCACACCCCCTACTGGGGATGTGCCCGCAACCAATGTACATGCCCTTGACCGGAATCGAACCTGGGACCTTTCAGTCCGCAGACCGACGCTCTACCACTGAGCCAAACCGGCTTCAGCTTTAAAATATATTTTTAAAGATTTTAGAGAGGAAGGTAAAGGAAGAGAGAAATACAAACATCAATGATGAGAGAAAATCATTATCATTGATTGGCTACCTTCTGCACTACCCCCACTGGGGATTGAGCCCGCAGCCCAGGCATGTGCTAGAATTGAACCTGGGACCCTTCAGTCTGCAGGCCTATGCTCTATCCACTAAGCCAAACCAGGTAGGGCAAGGTTCTGTTTTAGACACTTTAAGATTTTGATACATGAAGTCAAGTAGCTGTCAGGTATATGAACTTGGAGCTCAGAGGACAAGATTGGATTGAATACTCAGAATCAGGAATCATGAGCAGTATTAGCATTTAAAGCCCTAGATGAGGTCATCTCAAGAGAGAGTGTAAAAGTAGATGAGAACAGGACTCAATGTTTTGAATGTGAGTTTTACGGAGGTTATTTGGCAAATACTTGGTAAAGTTGAAATGGACATGCTTTCTGAGGTGCATAAAAAAATTCATGCTTTTAACCCAATCAATACTAATTGGTTTTAATGTGTAAATTGTCATGAGTTTACAACAGAATATAACATCAGACTAACAGAAAACATTTTATCAAGGACTAATATTCAAAATGCCAATTAAATGGACGTGCAAGCTAATGACACATAGCACTGTGTCCAATGTACATTTTTTATATATTGTGCAAAGATACTAAAATAAAATGGGAGGTAGCCCTAAGTACTCTTAAAGGAACATTCTTATCTTTGGCCTACATAAAGTACTGGAGAACAGATATTTTAAGATGGGTATTGTAAAACAAAATTCTGATGAAAGCATTGAGTCTTACTCAATGACAGAAGTTTGGGAAGATGAGACACTTGAGCTAGTTGTTCGCTGTTCTCTTTGACTTGGTAAGAAGATCACCAGTTCTTTGGTTTGGAGGAGAAACATCTATTGGGAAAGGGAAATATGGGCGTAGGCTTGTGGACAGTAGGGATTGGAGGTACTGACCAGGGCTCTTCATACACGAATTAGATGGTCCATTGTAAGGGAAGCAGGGGCAAGATCATGGTCAGTTTTTCTAGTTTCTGTAGTCTTTTGTGCATAGAGAGCCACTCTTTAGAATGTTTTTTTTTTCTGATTAATTGTACTCCTAAATTATTAAGTAGAATTTAATGTTTGAATGTTTTTTCTCCACTCTCTCTGCAGGTACACTTGCATTATGAATGGTTTCATGCAGATGCCCAGTTTCTTTGTTAACAAGGGCATTGGAGTGTAATTTTAGCTATCACATTCTTATAAGAGCTATGAGCTCAGTGGATGTGATGATAAGGTGTAAATATATTTCTGACAGTTTCTCCCTATTCCGGTAATTAGAAACATGGCTATCCTTTGGTATTGATTAATATGTACTATAATATGTGCTTGCGTGTGGGAAGCCCCAGGCTGTAGAGGTGACTGGATAAATCAGTTAATTAAGTACAAAGAGGAATGCTCTACTCTCCAGTTATGTTTTCTGTACTGGTAACTATAATAGTTGTAACAGGTCATAATGAAGATCATGGGAAATATAAAATTCTCATTGATGACAATTCTTTCTCAATTTGTGTTTAAAATAGAAATCCTTGATGAGGGAGCACTTTCAAATTATAGTTTATGAAAGGTAGCATAGCTGAGATTTGATGGGGCCTCAACAAATTATCTAGATTCGTCTTTGGTGCTATGGCAGAACTTTATGAATCTCCAATACCAAAGACCCTTCCATTGATTCATAAAAATCTCCGAGAATGGAAATTTTTACTATATTTAAATAAAATTTTTGTGCTTCTATTTCTATCTTATTTTCTACACCTTTGTCTTTTACCTGGATGCTGAGTAACAGATGAAGGCAGCAATGTGTTTGAGTCAGCACCTACCATCTGGGCAGACTTCACTGATACAGTTACAGAAATTCTACAAGCCTGTATTAAAAATTAATTATGTAAATGTTAAATTACATTAAAGACAAAGGTAATAATGTCCCAAACTCAACCCTTCCTAATTACTTTTACTTCATTGTACTGTACTTCAACTATGCTCCAGGGGTTATTTGATAAGCATTGCATCGATATGGTAGAAAGTCTATATAACAGTGTGCTATTGAGCATCTCTTTCCAACTCTGCATCTGGTTACATCACGTTGGTAGCTAAGACTCGAATGTAGTGCTAGTATTTACATTAAGAAAATACACAAACACTGCTAATCAGGCCCTCCTAACACCCTCAGAACCAGTTATTAAACATTTACTGGCGTGACACTGGTTTTTATATTCAAAATTCCATCATTAATTCTTTTTACATAGTAGCTATAGGATCTCTCTAAACAGGGTAGTTGGTAACTGATTTGTGACTAAATGGTTCAGAAATGATAGTGGTTCATCAGTTTCACCTCTAGGTGACTTATGAGACTCTAGAATCCCTCACTATGAGGGAAGTCATTTCTGGCTAATGGGTGTTGATTGATTCCCATGAAGGAGAGAGGACTTCCTCCAATGCCCAGCTCCTCCACCTGTCTACATTATTGGTCCTAATTAGCTTTTTCCACAGGGATGTCAAATAATCAATGGTGAAGAGATCAAAACACCTTCTTATATCACAGTTGGCTCTTTCAGGCTTCCAAGCTTCAGTTTTCCATTGTACCCACATTGAAATGCTAAATATTTGATCTTGAAGGAAGCTACGAGAAGGTGATTTACTTGGGAACACATGAAAAGATATTTGGCTCATTAAATGTATTTTATGAATTTTAAAATGTAACCAGTGTTATAATGTGCAGTGAAATCTTATGGCACCTTGGTTCCCTTGTTTCATTCTTATAACATCTCTATGAAGCAGATATTAATATGCATATTCCTATTTACTAGTATAGGCGAGAAAACTGAAATGTGGAGAAATTAAGCAATATATTGAAATCATATGTTATGATATGACTTAAGCCCTCAGAAGCGGAGAAAAGTGGATAACAAAATGTTGTGTGTTATCTTATGACTAGAATAAAAGAGAGTTTTTTTTTCTCTCTGGCCTCATGCCAAACCAGTTGGAAAGAGTAATTATTTAAGCAAGCAGTTTCTCATAAAATGTAATTTTAAAATTATGATCCAGGTGATTTGAGTAATAAAAAGAGATAATAATGTAAGTCTTGAAACAGCTCTTTTTTTCTGTCCATTTCTGTTAAAAGATAGCTTTCCTCATGATTGATATCTAATTTTAGCGTCCCTCCGGAAGCACCCCAATTTACCCTGAAACAAAAGGATGAAATGCAAGCATACCTCAGACCAAGTATTCTGCACCTTTTACATGCTCTATTTTCTTCAACTGATGAACCACTTCTGACAATGCTTTTACCATCCAGAGGTAATCCTCTAATACCATCGGGACCTCTACTTACACGTATCCTCTCTCCCCATAAAAGTTTAAACCTCAAATTCTTTTTGCTCTCTAATGGGAAACTCTACCCTGGCCTTGGAGTATATAATTCTTAAAGAACTGAGTGTGGCAGCCACACAACTGACTGAGCATCCTAAATGCAGGGTCAATTAGAGGAAAGCATTAGATGAAGCCTCAGAATGTTAGAACATTAGGATGCCTGCAAAGACCCCCTGGAAGTATTTTCTTCTAAAAGAGGGTTGTGTTTGGAAATACAAAGTCAGAGTCATCCTCAGGGACCTGTCCTTCACACATAGAGTTCTCTTGAAGTATTTCGCAAGCAGGAGACAATGTTTTGTAACATTTCACAGACTACACCATACAGAGGAGCACTGGTCATGAATTGTTAATGCTTGTTTGACTAGTCCAAGATTGTCTTTATATATACTTTTTTTTTTTTTAACTCCTTCACTACTGATGATACTTGTATTGGCAAGCAGAAGTTTTGAGGATTTGACTTAAGATATGAGTAATGGCTTGATTTTTTTTTTCAAGAAAACACCAAAGCTAAACAGATAATTATATTTATAGACATATAAAGTTTATATTTCTTTTATTTTTAGTTATAAAATTTAATTTGATTTTGAAGTGTTGATTAATTGCCATTCTACCAATGAAAGGTTTAAAGTGCCCTCAGGAGAATGGTACTTAAATATTTATAAACTAGAGGCCCATTGCACAAAGATTTGTGCAATAGGTCTTCCTTCCCCTGGCTGCCAGCATCTGGGACCCAGGCCTTTGCTCTGGCTGCAGCGGAGAAGCAACGCCTCTTCAGTCTTCAGTCTTCAGTCATCTTTAGTCTTCAGTCTTCAGACTTCAGTCTTCACTGTGCATCTGTGTATGCAAATTAACCCACCATATTTTTGGGGTTAATTTGCATACTCATTCCTGATTGGCTGGTGGGCATCGCGGAGGTACAGGCAGTTTGCATATCTCTCTTTTATTAATGTAGATAGAAGCACACTTCGGTAGCTCATATGTGTCTTACTTTATATTTAATTGGGTAATCTGAAATTTAGATTTGGGTCAAGCATCACCTGCAATGGCTATGTGTTTTCCATGACCCAAAACGAAGGAAAAGTGATAGAGAACTGTTATTCCAGAGGCATGAGAATTATGCTGATGGATGGTTAGCTGCTGTGTAGCCACAATTTTTTCCAAAGTGAGTACTGGAGGCTGACTTCATGGGGGGACTGATGACTAGAAGGCACGATTAGTGCCATAAGGGCAGCATTTCATATGACAAAACTTAACCCAACATAGCAGCAGAAAGTCAGACATAGATTGTTTGGATTGAACTAAATGTATGTGACAAAGACAGTACAAGAAACCATATAAAATTTTATAGACTTCATTTATAAGCCTGAGGCATAAGATCATTGAACATTTCTGGGAGTTCCTGATATTTGAGTTATTTTCTTCTATTACATTCAAGTTGTAGGGGGAGCAATGTTTTTGGCAGGATTAAACTACAGATTCATGTATAAACTACCTTATGTGTAATGATAATTTGCAAAAAGTCCTAGGGATAAAGATTTGAACAGTAATAAACCACACACAAAAGATGAATCATCAATGTCATGTTCTTTAAGCAGTGAATATTGGAATGCATAAATATGATGTGTAGTAATTCACTCTTGTCAGTATTGATCTGATATATTTAAACAAAGGAATGTGACAGTTTCATCTTTTTCTTAGTGAAGTATTTTGTGAAATGTACACTCAAACTTAAAAGCAATTTTGAAATAGTTCAGACGGAGAAATGAAGGGATTCAGTTTATTTAGCATTAATGGTAGATGATTAGTATCACCGGAGTTGTCTCAGAATATTGAAAGGAAATATCCTCCCCTCCACCCCACCCTCCTTTTTAATTCCTGCCATCATTGCCTCACTCTGCACGTTCTGACTCACCCCAGTTCCTGAGCCGATACTAAGTCAGGAGAGTACATATATCAGTATCTTCAGCTCTTCAATTGTTACCACTCAAATTTTAGCTCACATACTTATGAAGAATGAAAGACAATATGTCAAAATGGCTTACTAGAGAAACTTGGGCACCTTGCACCAGAGGTCCCTTGTGCCTCCTTACCACTTGGTTCCCAAGCTTTCTTAGTGGTCCCCAAGGTCTGACAACCCCAAACTCATGATTCTACCCTATATTATTGGAGTGAGCCTCCCATATATTGAGATGCAATTGATGTCTACTTAGCGCTATGCTCAGCTACATCTGTTACTTGTGCTGCCCACATCAGCCTCTTCCTACTTGGAAAAGATATAGACTGATCTCAGCAGGCAGCACCCTCATCCTGCAAGGTCATGGTAATGATACAGTTGCAGCTCCACTTGGTTTGCTGCCCATGGTGACTGTAACATTCCAACATAGACGTGCCTGTGCTGATGTTCCTGTAACCACTGCCATCCACCTGCGTTACACCATGTATTCTCACCTCAGTTGTATTTTTGTGAGTATGACACTCTTATGGGGACTCTCAAGGGCCACCTGGAGCAGTATGTTTTATGATCTGGTCTTTCCCACCCAGATGGCTGCGAAAGGAGCCATGTGACATTCCCAACAGGGCCATTTCCTCCACATAAGAGAAAAGTGATGTCAGAATCCTGTGCCATGTGGCAGCACCCAGTGGATAAAACAGGTGCATAAAAGGTGTCATTACAGGAAATGTGTACGACGTTAATTTAGGTGTATCCATCATCCATTCTTAACTGTCGACTTCTCAGATTATTTTTGAAATTACTACCTGGAGCTTGAGAGTACATGCATGTTTCCTTCTACTACCTCAGTTGCTTTCTCTCCATAGTGAAGTCAGGTCAGCGACTGCTCTGTAATTATTTTCTTCGGCAAAATGGATGGTGTGATCAAATTCAGATACAGTTCAAATACTGTATCTGAACAGGATGTGTTATGAAGTTTATGGAGGAAGATTTTGGAAACTATATCTATGAAGATTTGAAGAAGAGACCAGATTAGGGCTTTTGTCTGAAAGGATAGATACAGCCTGTATTAGCTAGTGTTCTCCAGACAAACAGAATATATATCAGCAGACCATTATAGGAATTGGCTTACATGATAACGGAGGCTGAGAAGTCCTGCCATCTGCAGTCTACAAGCTGTAGAACCAGGAGCGCTGGTGGTGTAATGCAGTCTGCGTCTCAGGGCCTATGAACCAGGAGGGCTGATGGCCAAGGGCAGGAGAAGCCGGATGCCCCAGCCCAAACAGAGAGTGAATTCTCCCTTCCTTGGCTCTTTTGTTCTACTCGGGGCATCACCGGACGGATGGTGCCACCAGCATTCCTAAAAGTGATCAGTCTATGGACCCAAATGCCAATCTCTTCCCAGAATCACCCTCGCCAGCATATTGTAACATTAGAAATAATGTTTATCAACGAGGCATCTCTTGGCCCAGTCAAGTTGACACGCAAAAAAATTAACCATTGCACAGCATTATTGTAACCAGAGAAATAAACCATGCAGCTTTCAGTGAACATTTACAGACACACAATAGGTATATGCCACTTGCAAAGTAAACATTTTTGACACTTGTTTATTTTTTTTTTAAAATTGTGAATATGATTGTTTAGACATAGGTTCTCTCTACTATGCTACACAGGCTATTTTTGTTTGGTGCCCATTGGGTGGCCAGATGATATATATGATGTCAGAAACCTGGGAAGGTCAGACCCAGTGAGATTGACTTGAGTGATGTCCTCTTTTAAATAGTTAATGTGAAATATTTTAACATTTATAAATATAGTTATTGGACTTCTTGCACCTGTGTCTAAACTTTTTTTCTCATCTGGTCACTAAACATGAGCCCTCTTTGCTACTATCTGAAAGGCATGCCCTATACAACATTTTTCACTGTCATCACTGCCCCAGGGGTCAAAGGCCCTCTTTTCTTGTTATATGTACCTAATATGTAGACAAATGCTTTTTTTCCCTGTAATTATGCAATCTATAAGACTATTGCTCAATAAAACCCCTGTGTATGGTGGATAAGTATTGCTCAAAACTTTACTAAGCTTTTGTGGGCTTCCCCAAACCTTTTTGAAACTAAAAGAGTGGCGAGCAACCAACTTTCAGCAACAAAGCTATTTGATAAACTGAAAATTGCTCAGTTTATGGACTTCTCTCTTGGTTCTATAGCTTCTCATATTCTAATTCCCTAGAAAATTGCTTTGGAAAGAATTTAGATGATATACCTCTGAAGCAGTCCATCCCCCGCCCCCTCCCCCCCCCCCCCATTCTACTGCTGAGCTGGGCACACTCCTAATTATCTTATCTTTGATCATGTTCCTTTCTGCAGGTGATAGTCTGTTCTAGTTAACGTATGTAGCATAGCAAAGTTACAGGACTGTGAAAGTAAGCTTTGGGACCTTCAACTTTAATGCCCAAATAAGTAAATTATTGTCACAATTTGGAAATGTTAGCACTTATCAAGCTCTATGGGTCTACTTTAAGATATGCTTTTCCTACCACAGCCATATATTGTCAATTCTACTCAGTTGCAAGTTACTTAAGGTCAGCAACTTTGACCTGTGTGGCGTTTCACATGCTCATTAATGTTGCTGACATTGCCTTTAGATGGAACCTCCAGCATGTAAATTATGCATAATCATACATTCTCATCAGAGTCAGGATTTCATGAAAGGTCATAAAAACTTGGGTCAAAACAAGTTCATTTATCTTCTTAAAACTTCCATGTACTTTAGGCTAAGTAAAATAAAAGTAATACTTTATGATGAAGTATGAATACTGCAGAACAACTTATTCCTATTTTAGCTCATGTGGAGGTCTTCTTGGTTTTCCCCCCAATTGTTTGGTAATCCAAATGCTAGGTATTAAATTTTTACTGTAAGAACATTCTGCGGTATTGGCATTCCAATATTGATAGGTGGCTACATTGTAGTTTAGAGTGCTTTGTTAAATAATATATTCTTACTGTTCTTTTGAAAATTTGTGAAAAGATTAAAAATTGGCATTAAAACATAACTAATACTTTTAGGTGTCATTCATAAGAGCATACATATTCCTCCTATTTTCTTAGTGTCAAACATGAAACACATTCAGAGTATTCTCTCTGGATTTTTTTACCAAAGTATTTTTTAAAATTTTAATTATAATTGATACACTATTATAACTATTATATTAGTTTCAAGTGTACACCCAGTGACTAGACATTATATAACTTACTAAGTGATCATTCTAATAAATTTTGTATCCATCTGACACAATACATAAATATTTGAATATTATTGACTGTATTTCCTATTCTGTACTTTACATACCCATACCTATTTTGTAACTACCAATTTTTTCATTTTAATCTTTTCATCCTTTTCGCCCATTCCCTGGCTTCCACTCCCATCTGGCATCTAACACTAAGTTCTCTGTATTTATGAGTCTGTTTATGTTCTGTTTGTTTATTTTGTTTCTTGGATTCAATTGTTGATTTAGATACCTATTTATTCCCATTTTATTGTTTGTATATTTAATCTTTGTTTGTTTCTTCTTCATAAAGGAAAAACCTTTAAAATTTCATGTAATCCTGGTGGTGATGAACTCCTTCAGCTTTTTCTTCTCTTGAAAGCTCTTATATGTCCTTCCATTCTAAATGATAATTTGCTGGGTAGAGTACTCTTGGTTATAGGTCCTTGCATTTAATAACTTTGAATATTTCTTGTTACTCCCTATTGGCCTGCAAAATTTCTATTGAGAAATCAACTGAAAGTCTCATGAGTGCTCCTTTATAGGTAACTAACTGCTCTTCTCTTGATGCTTTTAAGATTCTTTGTCTTTATACTTTTGCATTTTAATTATGTTGTGTCTTACTGTAGCCTCTTTGGGTTAATCTTGTTTGGGACCCTCTGTGCTTCCTGTACTAGAATGTCTATTTCATTCACCAGGTTAGGGAAGCTATCTGTTATTTTTTCAAATAGGTTTTTTTTTCTTTCTTTTTTTTTTTCTTCTTATTATTTTAAAATATATTTTATCGATTTTTACAGAGAGGAAGAGAGAAGGATAGAGAGTTAGAAACACTGATGAGAGAGCGTCATCGATTAGCTGCCTCTTGCACACCCCCTACTGGGGATGTGCCCACAACCAAGGTATATGCCCTTGACTGGAATCGAACTCAGGACCTTTTAGTCCGCAGGCTGATGCTCTAGCCACTGAGCCAAACTGATTTCGGCAGTTTTTATTTCTTGATCTCTCTTTTCTCCTTCTGGCACCCTCATGATGTGAATGTTGGTATACTTGAAGTTGTCACAGAGGCTTTTTACACAATCCTCATTTAAAAAAAATCTTTTTTCTTTTTGGTGTTCTTAGAATATCTTTTGCTCTATTATATTCCAATATGCTGTTTTGATTCTCAGCTTTATCTACCCTACTGTTGATTCCCTGAAAATTGTTCTTTATTTCGGTTAGTGTATAATTTATTTCTAATTTGTTCTTTTTATGGTTTCCTTGTCCTTTTTTAGGCTGTCGAAGTTCCCTAAATTCATCTACTCTTTTTCTAAGTTCATTGAGCATGCTTATAATCAGTATTTGAACTCTGCATCTAATAGATTGCTTGTCTTCATTTTGTTTAGTTCTTTTTCTAGAGTTTTGTTCTGTCTTTTCATTTGAGACATGTTTCTTCTTCCCTCCCCTGACCCTTTGTTTGTTTATATGTATTAGGTAGCATTGCTGCATCTCCTGGACTTGGTAGAATGGCCTAATGTAGTAGGTGTAGTAAGGCCCAGTGGCACTGCCTCCTTGTGCACCTGAGCTGGGCACTCCAGTTGCACTCTCCTCCCCACCCCCCAGGTGAGCTGTGTGCATCTTCCTCTTATAGTTGAGCTTATATTGCTGTTGGCAAGTCATTCCAGGCATTCAGCCTTGAGCTGTTAGAAACTATGTTAGTGTTCAAGTCTTATAGACTGAGGTTGATGGGCCTATTCAAGAAGCAGTCTGAGGAGCAGGACGGAGTTTTCAAAGAGACTCTTTATAATTGCCCTTCACTAATCATTAGTGAGCTTGGGTGCTGTCTGTGATGTGATACCTGTGAGTCAGCTGTGAATTCTACAGGTGATAAAATTCAGTTGGATCTGAGATTTTCTCTGCCATTTTCCTCACGTTGTAAATCTATTATTGCTTCAATTTTTAAAAATTACATAAATCTTGCCTTTTTTATTTTAAGACCAGTTTGGATGAAGAACTAAGAGTAAATTTAAATTTTGTGAAACGTGGTCAAATATTAGTTATGTTTCAGGGGTAGGAGAATCTTTTGTAATTTATATTTTAAATATTATTTAGTCAATCACAATGTACATTTCAGTAATATACTTTTTCTTAATCCTCACCTGAGGATATGTTTTTATTTTATTTTATTTTATTTTATTTTATTTTATTTTATAGAGAGAATAAGAGTGGGTGAAGGGGAGAGAGAAGAGGAGAGAGAGAAAGAGAGAGAGAGAGAGAGAGAGAGAGAGAGAGAGAGAGAGAGAGAGAGAGAGAGAGACATTAATGAGAGAAACTTTGATTGGTTGTCTCTCATATGTGCCCCAAACGAAGACTAAGCCCACAACTTGGATATGTGCTCTGACCAGGAATCGTTCCTGCCAACTTTTGGTGCCCAGGACAATGCTCCAACCAACTGAGCTACACTGGCCAGGGCAATAATAATTCAATTTTGATAATATATTATCAGAAAGTTATTTCTATTAATATTACCTTAATGTGAGCCTTTTAACTATTTTAATGCTTAAATGAAGAAAATATATTGAACAATATTCATTCTTCTGTATTTGAAACTTACCATTTGTTTTCTTCTTAGAATTTTCCATGACTTTGTAGATGCTTAAGAAAGATAAATTTTTTGATGCTATATCTTAGCCTTGTAGAAACTAAGGGTGTCTTTTTTTTGGGCTTAAAGAAGCTCCAATAGGTTTGTAACATAGGAAAAATGATTCATACTTGAGAGCAAGGAGGTGACTAGTGTAGGTCTATTTTTCCAGTTCTGAGTATTATTTTTTTAAATTAGTAATTTGGAACAAATATTTTACAGTGGTGACAAGGTTCTGCATTACTAGGCAATATCACCAGACATAAGAAGAGAAATTAGAAAAAGAAACAATTATTGTACTTCTAATGACTTCAAGCTCTGTCCTAATGACCAGTTATAAAAATGAGAGATGATGTGCTATAAAATATGCATATGCTTCATATTAATTTGGATTTACCTACATCTTCAGTTTTGTCTATTAAAATCACTATTTTGGTATTAGGTTGGCCTTCCCAATTTATTAGTTTATCTGCTTCATTCAGGCTGTATTCAGTAGAGTGCTTAGAAAGGTTAAGATTAAAAGTCCAGGGATTTATAATTGCTAGCAGTCATGCTTAAATTAATGAGAATGGCAATTTTCAATTCTTTTTTTTTTCAGTTGAAGCATTTTTAATTTGTGTAAGTCAATCATCATGATAAAATAATTATTTTAAAATTTTTTATAATCCAACTAATATTTCTATGCTTTATTTTCAATGGTGAATAAAATGCATATTCTGATTTTTCTGAATTTTATTTTTCCTAGTATTCCATATTTTTGCCATATATGTTTCTATTCTTTTGATCTTTGAGTTATATACTTTTTTCTTTTGATATATGTAATTTAATTATTAATAATACTTAAATATTATTGATCACTAATTTAAATTTTAATTATTTGTATAATGCTCTTTTCAGAAAATGTTAAAAAAAAAAACTACTTTTAAAAGTCAGGCATAGATATTATTAAATATAATATAAGTTTGCTATTAAAGAACAAGTATATGTCCACTAAATTTTTAATAAACCTGTCAAAAGGTTTACTAGATAACAATTATAGAAACAAAATATCTTTCTCTTAGATTATTTTCTGAATCTGTGTAATTACTAGTTTGTAACTAAAGAGAAAGAAGTTTGCATTTTAGAGCATCTGGTTTTCCCAAAAGTAAACTTAGATCTAGGCAGTTTTTTTTGGGATGTGTAGGGATATAAGTAGACAGGATTTATTGATGACAGGGTTTATTGATGATTACTAATGTCAGTCACACAATCCTTACCCACCTGGATTCACAATCCTGACCAGTATTGCAAACTCTCCTTTGGACTGTGGGCTGTGGGTGGTAAAAGACCTCTCATATGAAAGGAAGATGAATCACTCTGTTTTAAACAAAGCTTGTGTGGTATTAAAATTTATCATCTTCTCTGAGATATAGTCATCTTTAAAGTTAAGATGAAATTTACTTATAAAAAGCTGTTTTTTTCCAATTAGAAATCCAAAACAAGGGGATTTAAAACTTTTGTTTTATGAAAAGGATTAAGATAAAATAAAATGGATTTAGAATATTCCTTGAATAAAGTTCACTTTAATTATATTTGAAATCCTCCTTTAATTACCTGTACACTTCTGCTTCTGACAGATGAAGTCACTGGTATTGAATTTATTCTTTTGCCATAAACAACTTGAATACTGAACAAAATAGATGATGCTTTTTCAGACAGTAGGCAACAGGTAGTAGAAGACTATAACCTTGAAAGAAGCCATTAAAAGATACTTTCTGAATGTGAAGCAGGTCTCTGGAGCCTACCCAGAAACCAGCAGTCTTACTAAAAAAAAGGAGGCAGGTATTGGAGGTCAGAACTGAAATTTGTTAAACAAGTTACTAAGAGGGAGTTGCACAAAGGAATAAGGAGTAAGTGTGGTTATATTTCAAGTGATATACTGTGAACTGGACCACGATGCTCTCAGTGAGACTCTGTGAAGCCCACACAGTGAGACTCTTGCAGGACTGAGAGGTGTACATGGAGATGGATGTCACGTAATCCTGGGAGCCACTGGATTTCTGGAGAAGCAGAAGTAAAAAGGCCTCACTGAGTACTCAGCTGTTGGTACCTCAAAAGCATGGTCAGGAGTAAGAGTCATTGTACCCTAAAGTAAGGGTCACATGCTAGAGTGAAGTAATAAAACAAAGTAGACCTACTATATAAAGCATAAAACCATGCCTGGCAGTGTATAGAGATCCTGCCATTAGTAGAACTGGCTGCTGGAACAAATACCAATGCCCTTTAAAGGAGGTTAACAGAATTCAGACTCCACATGATTAGATTGCATGATGTCCAGAATAAAATAAAAAAATTATTAGAGACGCAGAGAAACAATATGTCAAACAAACAAAAAAAAACATGGTCCTTAACTAAAGGAAATGTAGTCAACAGAAACAGACCACAAGATGATTGAGATATTGGGATGATCAGACAAGGATTAAAAACAAAAAACAGCCGAAACCTGTTTGGCTCAATGGATAGAGTGTCGGCTTGGGGACTGGAAGGTCCTGGGTTCGATTCCGGTCAAGGGCATGTACCTTGGTTGCGGGCATATCCCCAGTAGGGGGTGTGCAAGAGGCAGCTGATCAATGACTCTCTCTCATCGATTCTAACTCTCTATCTCTCTCCCTTCCTCTCTGTACAAAATCAATAAAATATATTTTTTAAAAAAACACTCTATTACTAGTATAAACATGTTCAGGGATTTAAAGAAAATATGTAAAGGACATATGGATAGGGAGGGAGATTCAGCAGATAAATTGAAAGTAAAAAAAGAACTAAACAGAAATTCTAAAACTTAAAAGTACTATACAGAAAATGAAAAATTATTACAGTGGGCTTGCCATCAGATTGAGCATTGAAGAAGAAAGAGCCAGTGAACCTGGAGACAAATCAAAAGTTAAGAAGAGAAAAAAAACATTTTCTTTCTTTCTTTCTTTCTTTCTTTCTTACTTTCTTCCTTTCTTTCTTCCTTTCTTTCTTTCTTTCTTTCTTTCTTTCTTTCTTTCTTTCTTTCTTTCTTTCTTTCTTTCATGAAGAGAGTCTCAGGGATCTATGGAACAATATGACATGGATAGAAAAAAGAGAATGGAACAGAAAAAATATTTGAAAATTTCACAATGTTTTAAAGAAAAATCACCTCCTAAATTCAATAAGTAACCCAAAGTATGGTAAATACAAAAAAACAAAAACCACACATATACTTAAACTGTTGATTATTTATGATAAAAGCTTTCGGTCAGTTAAAAATGACACATAGACATATTACATATAGGGAAACAACAATATGAATTAAGGCTAACATTTCATCAGTAACAATGGAGGCCAAAAATACTAGTACAATGGATGTCATCTTTAAATTTTTGAAAGGAAAAATAATGTCATGTGATAGTTTAGCATACTGTACCAATTTACAACTGTCCTTCAAAGCCCTTACTGGGTTGCTCAATTGATTGGTGTGTTCCCATACCACAAAAGGTTGCAAGTTTGTGCTCAGTCAGGGCACATACTTGGGTTGAGGGTTCTATAACCAGTTGAGGTGTATAAAGGAGATGACCAATCAAATATTTTTCTCACATCCATGTTTTTCTCTCTTTCTAATCAATAAACATATCATTTGATCAGGAAAAAAATGTCCTTCAAAAGTTATGATAAGATAAAAGCAATTTTCAGATAAAATCTGAAGGAATCTCTTGCTAGCAGAACTACGCCTCAGTAAATGCTAAAGGAAGCTCTTCAAGCTTGTAAGTATGATAACTGAGAAAAA
Source organism: Pipistrellus hanaki (assembly GCF_964339955.1). NCBI lineage: Eukaryota > Metazoa > Chordata > Mammalia > Chiroptera > Vespertilionidae > Pipistrellus > Pipistrellus hanaki. Next base: position 21,242,826 of record NC_140519.1, on the reverse strand, counting down.
AAATCAGATCTATAAATAGCAAAGAATAGTATCAGAAATTATATATTTTTTAATTCTTTGAAAGAATAAAAAAAATAATAGCATTATATTATGAAAATTATATCATATATATGTAAATTATATAAAAAAGGATGGCATGAATAAATATTGCTAGAAGATAATTATGTTTTACTTGAACTTGTACAATATTAATTTTTAAGTAGCTTGTGATAAGTAAAGTGTACATATTATAAGTGCCTACAGAAAACATTAAATACTTTAAAGAGGTATAGCTTTGAAGACAATGGAGAATATTAAAAAAATTATAATTAAAATGACTCCAAAGAAAATAGGAGAGTCAAGACAGTGATTTAAAAATCATAACTGACAAATTAGAAAATATACTATGATGCTATAGATAATCACAAACAAATCATTAAGTGTGTCAAATCTAAATTGATCACATACTCCAATTAAAATATATGTATTATCAGACTGGGAAAAAGTTAAAACTTTGATATATGCTATTAAAAATCAAAGATGAGGATAGATATACTATGCCAGCAATAAGCAAAAAAAGCTAGTGTGTTTATGAACAGTAGATGAAATGGAAATGAGAACAAGAGTATTGCCAGTTACCAAGAGGCAATTATTTTTATAATGATAAAAGGGTCAATTTAAAAAATCCTAACATGCCTGCAACTTTTAAAAGTTTCAAAATATACTAAGCTTTACTGACAGAACTAAAGGGAAAACACAGATGAATTCACAATCAGTAATTTTAACAGTTCAGTAGGAAAATCAGACAAAAAGAAAATATGTAAGGATGTAAGACTTAAACTACACTTTAACCCAACTAGATATAACTGATATTTATAAAACAGTACATTGGAGAACTGTAGGATATAGAATTAACACAATCCCAATAAAAAATCTAAAAGTGTGTTATTTATAATAATAAAAGCATAATATATTAACCAGACGAAGCTAGGGCTGTGAGGGAAGCTGGGGTTCTGGGTGCCTGCAGGTGGCTGGAAGGAAGCCCAGCTCCCAATTGCCAGAGGGAAGTCAGTGCTGGCAGCTGGGGGAAGGAAGGTGGAAAGGGGCGATAAGACAGGCAAGCGAGTGGTTAGGGGCAATGAGGCAGGTAGGCAGGTGAGTGGTTAGGAGCCAGTGGTCCTGGATTGCAAAAGGGATGTCCACTGCCAGTTTAGGCCCAATCCCACAGGGATCCCTGTTGGATTGTGCCTAAATGACAGTTGGACATCCCCTGAGGGGTCCCAGATTGGAAGAGGGTGAAGACCGGGGTGAGGGGACACTCACTGTGCACAAATTTTGTGCACTGAGCCTCTAGTAAAACTATAATAATCAAGATGATGTGGCTTGACATAAAGATAGACACTTGGATTAAAGAAACACAAAGAGGGCAGAAATAGACCCACATGTAGTTTGTCTATGAATGTTTGAAAAAGGCATCAAGACAGTTCCAGGGAGTAAGGAAAATATTTTCAACAGAATGTACTGGAACACTGGATAGACATTTGGGAAAAACATGAATTTTGACCAGTATTTCAGTCCATTCCCCAAAATTAATTTAAGATGGATCATAGACATAAATATAAAAGTTGGACTCATACCTTTTTAGAAGACAACCTGGGAGAACCGCATTTCAACCTTGGAACAGGCAAAGGCATTGTATAAAAGCATAATGATAAATGGTATTTCCTCCAATGAAAACCTTCTGTTCCTCAACAGACAGACTTAGCAAACGAAAAGACAACACACACACTGCAGAAAGTATTTGCATGATATTTTCCTGACCAGGGTATTGAGTTTAGAATGCTTAAAGAAATACAAATCAATGATTAATGGACACATAACCTGATTAAAATGGACAAAAGACTTGGAGACACTGACGTAAGAACACGTGTTGGGAAGCTGGATGGCTCAGTTGGTTAGAGTATCATCCTTATACACAAAGGTTGTGGGTTTCTCTATCTGTTCAGGGCACATATAAGAATCAACCAGTGAATATATAAATAAATGGAAGAGCAAATTGATGTTTCTCTCTCTCTCTCCCTCTCATTCTAAAAGCAATCATTAAAGAAACAAAGAAATAAAGATCAGGTATAAACAACAGTAAGCATATGAAAAATATTCTCACCATTATTGTTCATCAGGAAAATGTAAGTTGAAAACAGAAGGAAAATTTTTTCTTTCCCTTTAGAGTAGCTATCATTGAAGGCCTGACAACGCAGATAGTGGTGAAGACGAGAAGGGAGTGGAAGACACACATTGTTGGCACAATGTAAAATGAAACGAATATTTTGAGAAACTTTCTGGCAGTTTCTTAGAAATTTAAACATATCTTTAACCAATCAGAATTCCACTCCCAGGCATTTTCACAATAAAAATGAGAATATATATCAGAACAAAAATTTGTAGACATTTTTTATAGTATTGTAGTTTTATTCATAATATGCCCAATTTGAAAACAACTCAAAAGTCCACCAATAGAAGAATAAGTTAAAAAAAAAATGTGGTTTCTCTCACCAAGGAGAAAGAATGAACTACTACTGATACATGCAATAACATGAGTGTTATTATATTGACAGAAAAAAACCAACATAATTTTCTGCAAGAAAATAGGAAGGTTCTTGCTATAGAATATATTTATGTGATAGAAGCCAGAATGGTGGTTTCTTATGGGGGAGAAGAAAGCAAAGTGGACCGAAAGGTGGCAAGTGGGAACTTTCTGGAATGGTGGAAGTGTTCTTTATCTCCATGGGGTTGTTGGCTAGCAGAGTGCATGTACATTTGTCAAAACTCATTGAATTTTATAAATAGGATCTTGGCATTTTACTGTGTGCAAATGTTTCTTCAATCAAAAATATTTTAAAGTATTTAGCTGTAAATTCCCTTTCAATTCTCTAAAGTCTTAATTTTTTTTTTTGCATTTAATAAAAATGATTTTTCTCCAAAGGGAGGCATCTATAATACTTTCAACAATAAAGATAAATTTTTAAAAAATGAAAGAAAAATATTTTTAAGTGTTGCAGTTACCTGCTAGTTAGCTTTTCTAGTGTCTCATTTTGACGACTACACACATTAGTTATGCTGCCGGTAATCCTAAGTCGGCTCTGCATTTTGGCCTTGCACTAAAAAGCATTCTAGTGCAGAGACCATTTCTTCCATCTTGTTAACCACAAAGTCCATTCTCTGTAATGACCAATTGATTGTTAATAAATTTCTCACGGACTCCTGAAAAGCAGGTAATTAGACTTTTTTCCTCTCAAGGTCTGACTTTCCCCCCCCCCCCCCCCCCTTGAGGATCCTGCTCTGAGGATTTCTGGCTGCAGGAAACATACACATATAACCCCTATTAGAGTTTCAGATAATTTGTTTATTAGCCAATTTACTTAACAGAATAGTCCTGGGCACAGACTTGCTTAAGGACAATACCCGGGGATGCCTTAATGGCTCTGTAGATTGCAAGAAAGATAGGAGACTGGGGATGGAGTACAGACCAATGCTGCAGAAACCACACCGAATAGAAGCCCCACTGTTAAATACCTTCCTAAAACCAATGGTCTGTAATGCTTTTGTTTATTGAATGTTCAAATAAACCGACAATATTTGTGCTTAACACTTGCAAACTTGGTTATAAATTGGAAGGTACTTAATTTCAAACCATCACTTATAATAGTCATCATTTTAGGTGCTATCTGAACAAATACTTTATTTTAAAGCCTTTGTATTTTACATACTATAGAAATAAACATATCAAGCCTATGAAACTTTTTGATTTTTTTGGATATGTATTTCTTATAATGTGTTGATTTGATGAAAAAAAATCATATAACAGTGGTAAAAAGGAGATGCAACGTGAAAATGGTTAGGAAAGTGATTTGTAAAAATTAAAGTTTGAAAATACTGTTCCTGTACATAGAAAAACTGGAATGCCCACATACTGCTCACTACAAACTCCTTCTTCCAATCTCCTTCCTTAGACCTTGAGACCACACAGCCCAGAATGCCAGCCACCCTGACTGCTTGTTGCACAGAGAACAGGATGTGGGGTGGGGTGTGCTGAAGGTGCTTGCTGGCTCAGGAAGTTGTGTTTGTGGAACTCTGAGAAGATGTTTATTTTTGGTCCTCATAGCCCCTAGGACTAGGACTTCTGAGAGGACAGTGCTGGCCATTGTCTTCTTGCTTTGGTTTCGCTCTTTTGCTCTGATGAAGATGGGACTGTGGTGCTAGTTTCAGAGTGTAGCGCTCATTCAAGATCCAGCGGTAGTGAGCACAGTGGGTAGAATTTCAGCAGGAGGCAAGGGGTAAGACATGAGGGTGGTACAAAGGAGATGCAAAAATAAACTGTGGAAATGGAAAATCTCACACATGTAATTGCCTCAATGTGAGCCAATAAGAAATCCTAGTTACAGATGGCCTCAGTGACGTCTGAGTTAAGTGGCTTAGACTTCAAGCGTTTGTGAGCAAGCTGCAGGGGACAACCGGCCTTTTGGTGTTCAGATTCTTTTCATTGAAAAGTGTTATTTTATTTTAATTTAAATTTTTTTCTTTATTGATTAAGGTATTGCATATGTGTCCTTATCGCCCCATTGCCCCCCATTATTTTAAAGAATTGGACCAGGAATGCACTAAAATGACTATAATTTCAAGTACATTACAATTTCTGGAAAATAAAGAGCACCAGCCTAGGCGCTTCAGTACTCATCATAAAACCTCTCCTTTTTAAATATTCCCCCTGATGTATTCCAGGCTTCACAACCCCCCTCTAAAAAATAGTATTCGTTGGAGAAGAAAAATTACTGTAAATTTGAGAATGTTTGCCTTCCTTGCCATTGATCTGATGTTGCCAGCTGTACAATCTTAGCAAAATAATTCTTCTGTTGAGTTGTAGGTTTTATGATAGAAAAAAAGTTGAAAGTGTACACAAATGAATATTGTGTTCACCTACAGATACATCTGCACCTTTGGAAAACCTAGCATTGGTGTGTCTCATATCAGGAGCTATGATGTTCTTTTTAAAGTGTCCTTGGAATGAGAATTACAGTTAAGAGAATGACCCTAAAAGCAGCCAAGACCAGAGCAGGTTGTGTGGAGCAATTCATCAGAGATTCCCTGAGAGCTGTCCTGGGCTTCCCCGACTGCTCTGGTCTATTCTCACGGGTTCTTGACCTCCCTCTGCATTAGGATTTCGTGTTCTTCTCACAGTGATTCTCAGAGGTCTCTGTGTGGGCACAACTGTTACTGACCACCTTATCCATTCTTGATGCCACCTCCTGAATTTTGGATGAAATTTGACACCCAAGGACCTTCAGATTCAATATCTGTCTATGGCCTTTTTTTCTGGGTTTGACAGCCTAGGGCAGTGCTTGGCAAACTGTGGCTCGAGAGCTACATGTGGCTCTTTGGCCCCTTGAGTGTGGCTCTTCCACAAAATTGAAACTTTGTGGCCCATGCGTGCAGAAGTTGGTTTTCAGCTCTCAAAAGAAATTTCAATCGTTGTACTGTTGATATTTGGCTCTGTTGACTAATGAGTTTGCAGACCACTGGCCTAGGCTAATACACATTCTTATGGAAATACCTGGATCAGGAAGCCTTAAACACGTGTAGTGTTTCTTTAGGATTTTACTGATTCTTTACTTGCATATGAAAAAAAAAGGAAAGGCTAAATTAGATAAAACTTCTTTCCTAGAAAATTGAATCTGTGTATTCTGTATGTGGGCATTTTATTTGATGTACCGGTACATGCTTCCATTTATTGGACTTTCCCATATTTTTAAAGTGCAAGATAAGATACTTATATATGCATCCCAAATGTCTAGCCAAGTGCTTGGAATATTGTAGACACTCAATAAATGTTTGTTATATCCAATTGGATCTAAAATAGAGTAAAGATGGTTTACAGTAAGGAAGCTTTCATACTAGACATCTGAAAGCAACAGCATATTATCATCAGGCCATTAATTTGACTCTGAGTTTCCTGAATTTTGCACACTAGTCTCTTTGTAAAAAAATGTTTTTCAGGATCTAGTTTCTGACAAAACAGCAAATAAACCTTACCTTGAAAGTAAAAGAATTTAAAATTGATGCTAGAAGGCCTTACATAACGAGATGGTGAGTATCCTTGACTGTATTTTTTCATTTCTATGAAAGAAGATGCATACAAACAAATGAACAGATATCATATCCCTACTCTCAAAGGTAGATGGTATAAAATTATACCATCATTTCTATGATGGAATTTTCTATGGACCAGAGATAATGCTATCTAGGAATACTCTCTTTATATTCCAATTTAATAATACAACTTGTATAATTTGAATGAATGCATTCTATTTAACAGTTTCAAATACTAGCAATCCTAGCAGGTTCCCAGTACCAGTGAGTTTGTGTTTCTCTAACAAATAACTAAAGCCCAAGTTAGTCATTGTTTCTGACTAAAGAAACAATCAGTACTGAAGAGGTCAAGTTGGAGTTCATTGGTTCATGGGTTAGGAGCCTGAGTTTGTTCCAATCTGGACAGAAGGCAGTTTATTTCAGTTTAAGATTGACATGCAAGAGAGCTTTAGCAAATGAGCTAATTGAAATAGGACAATGACACTGTCCACACTTCGAAGTGGAATTGCTGGGTCATAAGGCAATTCCATTTTTAATTGTCTGAAGGAACCTCCATATTCTTTTCCACAGTGGCTGCACCAACCTGCCTCCTTCTGGTTTGCATTTTAATAGATCTTATCCACAGGGAGGGCAGACTAGAGTCCATCTATAGCTGTAATTGGTTAAGGAGGGGCAGTCACTCATGTTCACCGGGAGAGGAAGACGTTTGGTATTTTGTGGTTTGGACAATGTTCATATTTTTGCCTGAATTTGGACATAAGTATAGTGCGGTCTTGTTTTTGTCCAGGCCACCAAGTGGCCTTGTCTAATGTTGATGTGCCATGAGATGATTTCTGTTCAATGGGAGAATGCCAAGGCTGGGCGCTGCTGTCCTCTTTCTGTTCTCCCACCTCTACATCTCTATTTTCCTGTATTTGCTGATCTTTTAAATTGACTTAAGTCTTTTTCTCCGGTAAATAGCTTGGATGGTGCATTACTTGTACTTTTCATGTTCTCAAACATCTTCCTTTCATTCTGACAGATAAATGGTATAATATTTTGAGTTTTATTCTCTCCTCTCAGCAGATAGTAGATGGTATTCCACTGAGTTCAAGATTTTTAGTTGAAACTGAAGAAACTCTTGAGGGTCTTATTTTGCTGAAAACATACACAATAGAGAGTTATTTAAGGATTCCCCTTTTCTGCTTTTCTTTTAATTAAATGTAGTTTTATGTAAAATAGAATAGAGCACTAGAAATTAACCCAGAGAGCTAATATGCTTAGGCCAAGAGATCAGAAGTTGGTTTAATTGTGAAGCATAGGCTATTTTGGGGAAAAAGGTTTATAATATCCTGAAACATAATTGCATTATTTTTACTGCAAAATAGACAAGGAGAACCCTTTTGAAACAGATGTATAAGCAAAATTAAGTTATAGGAGAAACAACAAATGAAATGTTAATTCTACTGATATGTCACTTAACTCTATCTGGGGAACATAATTCGATAAAAGTGGGCATGGATCACAATAAGATTATCCATTCAAAAGGAAAAGCAAAGATAGACTTCAGTAAAATGTTTAATTTTTTATTATAAAAATCATGGTCAGTTTTAACCTAGTATTGGTTATCTTTAACATATATAGTTCTAGTAATTAAAAACAAATCAGTCATAAAATAATATTTTAGATGGGATAAGTAGAAGCAGAGGAACTTAAAAATCATCCTCTTATTCAATTAAAATAATTATTACAATTTCCCGAGTTTATCTGAAAGTTTAGTGTTTGATGTAAAATTGGAAAAATGCCAAAATACATTTTTAATATGAATAATTTTAAAGATTCAGAAAAGTCACTGCCAATTAGCAAGAAACATTTTTGGTGGAGCCGAGAGTGTGTAAAGGGGTCAGAAAGTACTAACATACTCCTTAAAAGTATATTTTCTTTTCTCCTCAGCCATAACTCCTTTAATGTAGGAATTACTATGAAGTATAAATTATGGTGGAAAAGTGAGCATATTATAAGGAAATAAAATATATATAATGATAGCAGTAAACTCAGCAGAAATTGTGTAGGCCTACAAACAGAAGACTGCCAAACATTATAAAGAATAAAGATTTAGCCCTGGCCCACTGGTGTGGCTCAGCTGGTTGTAGTGACAACCCTTACACAAAAAGGTGGCAGTTCAGTTCTCTGTCAGGGCAAATCCCCAAGACTCAGGTTCGATCTCTGATAGGGGGGCATGAAGGAAGCAAAATCTCTCTCTCTCTCTCTCTCTCTCTCTCTCTCTCTCTCTCAAAAACAATATAAAAATAATGATTTAGTACACGAAGAAGCTGAGCATTGGTTGAAGTAAACAGGAAATTCTGTAAATATAAATATTTTTTTCTGAAATTCACTTGAAGTAAACAGTAGTAAATAAAATAAAAATCTTTTTAAAGTGGGAAATCTCTATAGCTAGAATAGGCATATAAACAAGCAAATTAATTTAAAAACAGGGTTTTCTGGATTGGGCACAAAAATAAAACTGTAAAGCCCAATGGGTTTTCTAGAAATGTTTCTTCATATTTTGGAATTTAGTAAGTGTTGATGGAAACATTACAAAAGAGTGAAGAAAGGATTACTTAATAAGTGCAGTAACTGATTAAGATTTATGGAAAGATGAACATAAAATCTTACCTTAAGCTGTCAGTTTTTGCAGGAGGATAAGTCTCTATTTTTTAAGATTGGGAAATCATGAAAGAATATAGGATTACATAAAGAGTAAAAATTGTGTAGCAAAAGTCAAGGCAAGAAAAAGATTAAATAAATATTTGCAATAATATAATGAAGATATTTTTTATAATGAGTTCATACAATTAATATGAGAATTATTAAAAACCCAATAAGTTAACGCCAAAAGCTATTTATTGTTACATTCCTAAAAAATGGAAATAAGACAACTACTCTACAATAAGAGGGATACTCAAGTAAATTATAAAGTATCTTCTTTTTAAAAAAATATTTTTATTGAATTCAGAGATGAAGGGAAAGGGAGAGAGAAATATCAATGATGATGAGAGAGAATCATCGATTGGCTGCCTCCTTCATGGCCCATTCTGGGGATCAAGCCTGCAACCTGGGCATATGCCCTGACCAGGAATCGAACTGTGGCCCCCAGATTCAGAGGTCGATGCTTAACCACTGAGGTATGCTGGCCAGGCTAGAGTATCTTCTTGATAGAGAAATTATTTTAAAATAATGGTAAAGATAATATGATAGCCACAAAGAAAAATGCTTGAGGCACAATGACAAATGAAAATGCAAAATACAAATTGTATGCACTGTGGCTATAATGAGGTAAAAAAAAAGAAAGAAAGAAAAAAAAAAAAAAAAGGTCTTTTCCACCATGGCTTTAGCAATGGGGGAAAAGATTTCTTTATGTAATGATAATCTGGATCTTGTACTGCTTTCGGAGATGCATGCTGGAAATCTATATATGTTAATGATATAATTGTCATTATTTTATAAGAATGTTCAATGTACTAGAGTGTGTACATTTATATATACATGGATGCAAATAGACCTTTTCAATAGCTAACTTTCAAGGAGTCATGTTCCCTTCTCTTGGAATAGCCATTTTTCAGGAAAGAAGTGGTGTGTGTCAAGGTACTTTGCTTTAGCATATTTTGCAATGAGATATGCTGATCAAATAGCAAGGAGAACAGTGATTCATGGATATGGGGCCTCAGTTACATCTGTGCCCCATGACAGATTACCCAAAACAATACGGGTTGAAAGGGAAAATGGGAATTCACAGGCTGACACCGAAATACTAGTTTAAAGAGACAAACTGGTTGCTGAGATGGGAAAGAGCTTTGATGTTTCACATGAATTTGGCTTTTGAGTCTAAAGGAATATGAAATTAGGCTACTGCTCTTCATTTCTTTCTATCTTGTCCATTAATGCACTTGGGGAATCATTAAGAATTATCGCTTCTTAAATTGCTGCTCACTTCAATACTATCCTCTTTGTCCCACCATAGTTAGTTTGAGCTATCTGACTGCTCAGGATTTATGGTTGTGTGTTGTTTTTTTTTTTAACATGTTCACTGTAACTCTAGGGTCTAACGAACAATGATGATGGTGACAACATTAACTAGAGCCAACAATAACATTTCTGCAGGACTTATTTCTCCAGTAGGAGCATTTCAGCTTACGCCTTCCTGTCACTTTCCCACTGAGAGTGGAGGAGGACAGATGGCCTGAGGCGTGCTGCTTGGGAACACTGTGTAAATTGCAGGAGAAATGAGTTTGTATTGTTTGATGTATATTTGGTAAAATCAGAGCTTACCTACCATGTCTTCCAGGAAATGAAAGTCAGGATTATTCTTTAATGTGGAGATTATACTTTATGGGACTATTTTTAATGAGATATAAATTAGTAATAGCATAGTGCACATAGAACAAGAGCTTCTATGTGCTTTTGAATTCATCTTATTGAGGTGATTCTTACCAAGTCCTGTGGAGAAGATATGAAAGTGTCAAATCAATTGTTATAATTTAAGGCATGGGAACCAAAGGGTAGGGTGGCTACATAGCTTCCCTGGAGCAGGGAACTGGGCAAGAAGACCTTCATGGAGGGGGCCCCACGCTAGCATGTGTAAATCATATTGAACAAATAAAACAAAGCCAAACATAAAACAAAAAGAAAAAAAGCATAGTTGGTTTTCAAGTTACTTGATCAATTTCCTTTTGTTTCACTGAGTCTTTAATTCAGACTTAATATTTCAGAACTGGACTCAACAGAGCCAGAGATTATTCAATGAGAAGTTCGGGGCTGTGATGAGTGAAGAGTGCAGAGGCCTGTGATGACAGAGCCCCTGAGGTCCCTACAGGAGAACAAGTGCCAGGGCCATCAGGCTGGCTGTCCTAGTCCTCACCACAGTTCTCCTGGTTGGAAACCCTGGGAGGTTCAAGTTTCTATTTTATGAAGGAAGCCAAATATACCCATTCTCCAGGGACTAACTGCACTTTCGATGGTCATCTTGGCTCTTAACCCCATTCTGAATGTCATGGGGACCAACCTAACTCCCACCACCCCTGCTTCTTAACCTCATTGAGATATCTATGACATCCATGAGGTATTCCTTATCGCCTTCTTCTTCTGTCAATTTATTCACTTCTCTTGGAATATTTTCTTTTTTTACATTTCCTGTGAATCCACAGCTCAATTATTCTTTTTTTCAGTCATTTCAATGCCTTTGATCAGTCTGTTACAGCTCCCTACAAATTATTAACCCCTATTCAGTGTAGGTGTCTTTCCCTCGCCCCACCCATTCATCTAAAGCTGGTCTAGTGACAAATGCCATAGATACTTTTAGATTTATTTTTTTTCTCTTTTGTTCTGACTTAAACTTCCTGGAGCAGTTTACACTGATGTCTTTGTTCTATTTAACACTCTTTTGTGTCCACTGACTCTCATCTCATATTTACTGGACATTTATTGAACTGTGGTGCATGGAACTTAACCTCATGGAATTTCTGGTCAAGTGGTGAGGATTGATCCTGGAGAAGTGGAATGTGATTCAGATTGAAAAGTAAAATAAAAAAGAAAAGCTTTGTGGGAATAAGTAGGTCCCAGATTGGTTTGGAAGGTTTTAGGGGATGAAGAGGGCTTTTCTGTGGAAGTGATGCAAATGCTGAGCCCTGAAGGGATGACAGCATGGCCACAATCAATCTACCACACTTTATAAGACTACGGTTATAAATTATAAATATGTTTCCCTTTTGGTGATGGGAGCTCACTGAAGGTAAACTTGCTCATTCTTTTTTGTACTGCTCAACCCTAGGGCTATGGCTCACCAATTATGTAAGAGTAAAAATTGATGAATGACCAATTTAATGCATGAGCTGCTTATTTTTAATATTACCACATATATATATATATATATATATATATATATATGTATATGTATATGTATAATTCTTGCCTTTTGAGTAATGAACTACAAGAAATATCGGATGACCCTAATATTTACAGAATACTTTTGAAGGAGCACAAGCCTCGAAGGCTGCATTTCATTCATAAACACCACCCTCTCATACTTTGGGGAGATCCATTGCAATCTTTTTTGAATAGCACTTGGGTTAATCTTCTCCATGAAAAAGTAATTTAGTAGGTCACTGCCCTTTGGCTCTAGCGCCTGGCCATTTGGTCTGGGCCAGTAATCATCCCAAGGGAGTAACCTCATGCCGCTCACTGGACCATGGAGACTAGCAAACACATTTCCACTGACATATTTCTCCTCCATTGTCATCAAACATCTCATAAACAATATCATTTACACGTTAGGTGCCTTCTCTGTACCAGACACTCTACAAGGTGTTTTGTTAATGTTACCTATCCCAAAACCTCAAGTAATTCTATAAACAGGCATTTTATGAATTAATAAGATGAGACACAGAGAAGTTAAGTAAATAATATCAGATCACGTGGTTAGTGGTGGTGAGAAATTGGAGCTGCTGTGTTTCTGACTCTGCCGCCTTATCACTACACATCACTTTGCAAACTCTGCTCTGCTCTTTCCTTTACAATGAGCTCAGCCTGGCTTTCTAAGGTTTTGTTTGCTCTTTGGGAGACTAAATGTTCAGGAGGAGCTCAATATGATTTAATCTTTATTATTCATTCATTCATTCCACAAAGTAACTTGTGTATCATGCATGGCCATGTGTGCACATGTCATACCATGTATTGAGACTATATAAAGAACATGTGTCAAGCACAAGGCCCGCGGGCCAAATCCAGCCCGCCAGGCCTTGCAACGTGGCCCGCACCGCGCTGTCATCACTGCACTCCGCTGTCAGTTTATGACATTGTCAGTTTATGACTGTTCAGTAAACCATTCGGCCCACGATTTAGGCTGGATTTTAGATTTTGGCCCCTTCTCTGATTGAGTTCGACACCCCTAATATAAAGATAAATATCACACAGTCCTCTTCTTCAATAAACTCACAGATGACAGGAAAGAGACACCAACAATCAAGTTGTTGTGTTCAAGGAGATAAGGACCACCGCAAAGACATGTACAGGGTGAGGTGAAACACAGACGTGAGCAGGAATTCTCCTTGGGTCTGTAGGCCTTTGGTAGGTTCCTTTTAGGTCCATGGATATCTAATTAGAGCCCCCAACACGCTGGAGTATTCAACTGAACATGTCTGACCACAGGGCAGCTGGCTTAAGTGCCAAGGAGTTGTAACTTGTCCTGCAGTGGTTGAACTCTTAGGGCCTCACTATATAGACTCAAGTTTCTAGCTTCCCCCACTGGTAGGATGAGCAGGGTGGTCAACCTTTGTCTAGAAAGGACTGCTCTGCACACTGCTGTTTGTACTCCCTATCTCTGTTCTTTTCCCTAATGTTTGGGCACATGTCCAACAACCAGAGGGTGCTGTGTGTGTGGCATGAATGCTGCCCTCATGAGCGGTCACACCACCATCACCTGATGGCTCTGGGTACTTGTCCCAGGAAATGTAGGGCTCCATGTAATTAACAGCCTCTCAATAAGTTCCCAGGGAAAGAACAGAATCAGGATTAATCACCTCATTAGATTGAACCATGCCTCCTCTACACTTGAAATAGAAACAAAGCTGTTCAAGTCGGTCAGGGAAATGGAAACATACCCAGAATTTTCTATTCCTGATCAATTCTCCTCATCTTTCTCTCTCTCTCTCTCTCTCTCTCTCTCTCTCTCTCTCTCTCTCTCTCTCTCTCTCTCCCCCTCCCTCCCTCCCTCCCTCCCTCCCTCCCTCCCTCCCTCCCTCTCTCTCTCTCTCTCTCTCTCTCTCTCTCTCTTCTCTCTTCTCTCTCTCTCATTTAAGCACTGTGGATGCTAGTGGCCTCAATATGGCAAAAACCACACACACACACAAACACACACAAACACAACTTCAAAATTAGTTTCTAATTACTTTAGGGTAGTATAAAGCAGAATAATAGAAGTAAATGTGAGCGTTACCTTGCGCATAACCAAAGTTGAGATCCAACCAGGAGTGTCAATGTGGCCTTAAACTTTGGCTTTCGCCTTGGAAAGCCCAACTGAACCTTTGGGAAAATTCTAGGTTTTCCAGCATTTACCACCACAGGCTATCTTAAGAGCAGCCTGAGTGCCACTACTAAATCAATCTGAGTGTTCTCACTTCCCTAATTACCTTACAAGGCTCCCAAGATGAATGAAAACATGTTCCTCTAGAACTGCCCCCTTGACATGGTCAGAATGCTCAAATGAAGCTATTCATTGAGGCAGGACTTGGCAGTGTTTTCCAATTCAGGTTTGCCAAATGGGTAGACCAAGGGCATTCATGTAGGTTACCTATTCATTAGGAAGAAAGCACTTCCCTATTCTGGCTCATTAGTCTCTTCTACTTCCCCAACGCACTTGACTAAAAGGCATCTTTTCTTTTCTTTTCTTTCTTTCTTTCTTTCTTTCTTTCTTTCTTTCTTTCTTTCTTTCTTTCTTTCTTTCTTTTTTTTTTTTACCTCAGCTGGGTTCTCAACTTCTTTTGTAGTCCTATTTAATCAAAGGGAAATTTATAGTTCAGTATTTCAAAGAGTAGGCATTATTCCTAGGTGCTCTACAGAAAAAATAAAGTTTATTACTCAAAAGCTGTTTCTCTTTAGCTTCACTTCAGATGCTGTATCATTAACTAGGAAGCTGTAAACATTAGTTTAAAAATCCTTTCACTCACGCTATGCTTTGCTGAAGACTAGCCTGAGTTAGAGACAGTAGGAGTTGTCAATATGCCCATTGGAGGTTCAATAGGGATTTCTGGCTTTTGCTGTAATGCCAGGAACACAGAGGGTACTTAATGGATATCTTCTGCATAAAGATGTAAATCGTATCCTCTTTCAGAGGTGAGAAAAGCTAACCATAGATCTCCAGAGAACCTTACAGAGCCTATTTTCTTGGTAATTAAATGCATAAGGGAAAAATAATGATGGCAGAGTTTAATCTGATGACAATAAAATATTATTTAGGGCATTTATGTCACAAGATTCCCGTTTTGTGTGGCTCAACCCGGGGTTTCTTTTACAATGATGATACCGTATTACATAGGGGTTATGCAGTTATCTCCTCCCACTAGTGCCTCTTAAAAACACAGTGGCCTCTTGACAAGTTCACATTACAAATAACTTGAGCTGCATGCCTGAACTCTAAATGGGTGAAGTGAGTGTACAATAAAGAAATTTTGTTCCCTGGACATGGTATTGGACTCCTTGGGACTCTTAAAGAAAGAAAGAAAAAAAAAGGCATAGAATTCAAACAAAGCAAAAACCATTTGGGGAAATGCATTCTCCAAGGTTGATATGCTCTTTCTTTTTAAAACAGCTGTGCTCTGTGGTTACTTATTCTGTGACAATTAAAATGAAATGTGTGAATTGTTGGGTGATCCTTGGGTAAAGGCTAATAACCCTGGAGGTGCTCCACTGTGTTAGCAAAGCTCCCTGCTCTAATTTGCTGAACTTATCACAGGACTCTGCAAAAATAGCCAATGACTAGGGATCCAATTTCTAGCCCACTCATTTTTGACCTCATGCATTTTTGATAATATTTTCCCCTTTGAAAAAGGTGTTTGCTAACACCTAACTATACTTCACCTTTCCCAAGTGAGTTCTATCCAGACTAGATAATGCTAATTGAAGAATATATTGCCTTAAAATGAGGACCCTTTTAGAAATTGTAGCTTAATGTGGTGAAGGGATTTGAATACATAATTTGGAAGCTATGAGAAAATACAGTTGACTTACTAAAGAACAGCATTGACAGGCACACTTCTGCATTTTCTCAAATTGTACATAATACATCTTAAGTAGGAATCAATTATTTTTCAAAATTTTTAACTGAAAAGTGAAGTAACTTCAAACTCTAAATGTTTGGGATTGCAGAATATTTGAAAATACATATTGAAAATATTATCCAAATAATAAAAGAAATACAGTACCTAAAACTCAAAACTTCCTATCTTCATTTTAGTATTATCCTATCTAATAGAGAGGGAATATGCTAACTGACCATCACTCTATCACAAAGATGGCTGCACCCACAGCTGAGGCCAGGTTCCCTTAAGGAGCCTTAACGGGCAATCAGCAGGGACATGAGGCTATGCCCTCCCCCGTCTCCATGGGACTTGACAGGGGACTCAGGCCACGCCCCCCACCCAGCATGGCTTGACAGGGGCCCTCAAGGTGCATCCATAGTGCTGGGTCTGGGGAACTCAGGCCACGTCCTCTGCCCAGCAGGGCTTGATGGGGAAACTGAGGATGTATCCCCCTCCCAGTGCAGGGCTAGGGGACCTGAGGCTGTGTGTGTCCCCCCCCCACCTGGTGGAGCTTGATGGGGGACCTCAGGCCATGCTTCCCACCGAGCGAGGCTTGACAGGGGACTTCAAGGCATGCCTCCTGCCCCAGTCTGGGCTGGGGGACCTCAGGCCATGCCCCCAGTGGCACTTGACAGGGGATCTCAGGCCATTTCCCCCACCTGGTGGGGCTTAATGGAGGACCTCAAGGCATGCCCCCCCACCCCCTGATCTGGGCTGGGGACCTCAGGCCATGCCCCCCATCCTAGCATCAGGCCACGGGAACTGAGGCTATGCTCCCTGCCCAGCATGCTTGACAAGGGTGGGACTGACTGGGTCTGGAACTAGCCCAATGGGGATGGGTGTCGGTCGGATCTGGGTCTCACACAATTTTGAGGTACATGTGGGTGGGCGGGGACTTGACTCTGGGTCCTGTGGTGAGTGCCAGACTCTGACAGCAGGAAGGTTTTCATATACATTTTGCTAATTTTCTTTCATCTCTGACACTTCTATTATAGAGAAAGGGAAAATAGCAATATTAAATTATTTCCTCTAATTAATCCCCTTTTAATGTGCACGAATTTCATGCACCAGGTCACTAGTAGGATTATAAATGCATAGAATAAAAGTTACCAAGGTAATTTGCTAAAGTTGTTG
Organism: Pipistrellus hanaki; assembly: GCF_964339955.1. Classification (NCBI taxonomy): domain Eukaryota; kingdom Metazoa; phylum Chordata; class Mammalia; order Chiroptera; family Vespertilionidae; genus Pipistrellus; species Pipistrellus hanaki. The sequence goes on along the minus strand of NC_140519.1, from coordinate 21,225,739 downwards.
CAATTCTGTCAGTTTAATTTCCAAGGAAGTATTTAGTAACTTTCTATTTCTAATTCATATTTTTAAATAAAATATGATTATATTTTTAAAAAGTTACCAGGAGTAGGGAAGTAGAAAATGGAACAGATTTCCTCTGGTCCCTAACCAGCCATGGGACCCCGGTCAAGTCAATGTTTTGTTTATAATTAGAAGATTTAAGTCTAGTCATCTACCGGATGACTTTGCCTAAGAAGCTGTATTCTGATGAATACTTCAGTCTTCACAGCTGACTTACCTGGCATGGTTGGCACTTAACACAAATCTGCTGAAATGTAAATATAAATATAATGAAGAAGTAGCAAGGAATTATAAGCCAGCAGGTATAAGAGACTAGACTCACTCTGTTGTTAATTGACCTGTGTCCTGGGCTGGTTAGTTAAACACTTCAGGACTAACCTTCTAGGATTTAATTGTTTCATATATCAGGATTTTAAGCACCACTGGATGCCATAGAAAAGCTTTCCCTCTGTCATACTAGAGTGACAGCTTCCTGCTGTGATCATGTCCCTGGTATATTGATGTCCAGGGTAAAGTTCATAGATAGAAGAAGCTACTTAGAAATCATGGGAAATCCATTTTTCGGCAGACCAAACTTTTATTTGGAAAGTCTCAGTTAGAATGGAAAGAGCAAGAAATATGGGAGGAAAATGTGATCAAATTTCAGTAGAGCCCAGCTGGCATGGCTCAGTGTTTGGGTGTTGACCTGTGAACCAGGAAGTCACAGTTCCATTCCCGGTTAGGGCTTATGCCCCAGTGTGGGACATGTAGGAGGCGTCCGATCAATGATTCTCTCTCATCACTGGTGTCTATATCTCTCTACCTCTCTCTTCCTCTCTGAAATCAATAATATATATATATATATATATATATATATATATATATATATATAGTCATTGCAAGCCTCCTTAGTCATGCAATCTTGGTCAGTCAGTTACCTTATCCATAGAGTGAGAATAATTGTGGGCTGTTTCGAGGACCAGAAAGAGATTATGCAAAGAAAGCAGCATGTTGTTGCCTGGCATAGAATTGCTTTTTCACAAATAGTGACTTAATATTTACTGTAACACGTGGCTCAACCTTGATTATATAAAACGTAAAGAAACATTTTCTAATATTTCAACCCTCAGTTACACAACTATTTTTATTGGTGTTTAAATTGTTGATAACTGTTTTGAAAACAGATATTTCTATTAAATATGACTTTAAAGCTTTAATGGTTACAGGTCATTCAGCAGGAATTGGGTTTTAGGAGAAAATAAAATCTGAGATAGGGGATTCCATTATATATACAGATACAATTCTGACAAGAGGATATTGCAAAAACTACAATCTTAAAACACTATCTTAATGAAGAATACAGTTATTAATGTGGATAAACATGTACCAGTAAACACCACAAAGTGCCCACTGACGTTTGTCACTGACAAATGGACTCCTAGAGGCCACTGTGTTTTAAAGGGCAAGTTTTAATTTCCTTTCTAGAGATCATGGATGCCAGTCCTTTTCCTATGCCCATCCAGCATATCATCAATGTCCCCAAAGTCTAAGCATGGTGGTGTTGGCAGGCCCTTGTTGTTGGTCTGTGGGCACTCACATGTGCTCATAGGTGACAGTATGACCAACCCTCTCCATCTGGGTTCTGAGAATGTAATGTCCTCAAGTGTATTTTAGGTTTCAGAACTTTGGTTCATGCTGACCTGCTGAATTGGCAAATGGGGAATTTGGCCTCTGATCCCTGAGCTGTGTCTTCTGCTGTCCCAGTCATTTCCCCGAGTTCTAGTGCAGTGGATTGGATGGTGCTCAGAGTAGCACGTGAGATTGTAATGGGGATGGCGATGCTTTCCAACCTAGCATTTCCAATGCATTTGTCTTTCTCAAACTCTTAATATTATCTTTGTTGAAATATGGTTTGATATTTTGATTTATCATCCTTTTCATTGATTAATTTTCAGTTATTTCAGTGTTAAAAGATTTAGTTTATACCTACCACTAATTCGATTACGCCAATACCTTTCCTTTGTGTTTGTTAAGTGTCTTATTATTTTAAGTGCTGAATTTTAGTATTTGGAGAGAGAACTAAATTAAAGGTTTTATCAAGGAAGTCTTTTTTTATTGGGATATAACTGACATGTAACATTATATTAGTTTCAGGTGTATAACATAATGATTTATGTGTACATTGTGGTATGATAACCACAATAAGATTAGCTAACATCCATCACCACACATAGTTACAATTTACAATTTTTTTTTGTCTTGTGATGAGATCTTTTAAGATCTACTCTTTTAGCAACTTTCTAATATATAATAAATACAGTATCATCAACTGTAGTCACCATGCTGGACATCACACCATCAGGACTTCTTTATTTTATAATTGGAATTTGGTACCTTTTGACACCCTTCAAAGTTATTGAAGTAATTCTTTAAAGGATAATTTTTTTTGCCTTTTACTGTATATGGTGGATAAGCAATAATTAAGTATCTCCTAAGGATTTAAGAGCAATAAAGCAGCGCAGAAAGTTAAACCATTAAAGCAGAATGCAATAAGTAAGAGGAGAGCTACAAAAACCTTCCTGAGAGTTTTTCCCAGCTAAAAAATACCTGATGGAATATATTAATAAAATAAAGGCTGTGTCAATCATTAGAAGGCAGGGTGGGTGGAGGAAGGGAAAAGGGAACGGAGGGAAGTATCTATCAGCAATAGAACATAGAAAAGGAAGAGTCAGAGTGTCATGTTTTCACACCGATCATTCAATAATTGATAGTTTTAGTGGAGTGATAGGTTTGGCCAAAGAGCCAGGTAATAGAATGCCATGTTCAGGATGAATGACCACTGAGCAGGTAGACACTGCAAACACCCTAGCCCAATGCTATTACTCTTTCAAATCATGTAAGACACTTGCCTGGTTCCGATCCCAGTGCTCATCCAGGAATACTAACCTGAATATTTGACACTCCATGCAGATGTGTTCACAGGGAGAATGTGTGCTGGTCATGACCTCATCAGCTCTGTAGCAGTTTTATTTCTTGGTATACCATGAGAGAGTCAGGTTGCATTCCAGTTCTACCACTTTGATTTTCGTGAGCTTTGTAACTTGAATATACTCCCATGGAATGATTTACTGATGTAGAAGGCTCACGTTTCTGAGCATGTGGAGCTGAGGGCCTGTCCTTGTCAATCTGCTGCCACCCCAGGAGGCTTCTCCTGGTGACACACTCACCACCCACATGTGAGCCCATTTTAAATGCCATCTTACCTAATCATGTACAAAGAAATAAACAGCTTCTTTTCCATTATGGTTTATTCCACTCTCTTTTATTAAAAATGTTGCGCAAATAGCTTTATTGTTTTGAAATTCAGTGCAGTTCAACAAGCCAAAATATATATTTTTCTCTTTTCTTTCTCTCTTTCTCTCTCTCTCTCTCTCTCTTTCTTTCTTTCTTTCTTTCTTTCTTTCTTTCTTTCTTTCTTTCTTTCTTTCTTTCTTTCTTTCTTTCTTTCTCTCTCTCTCTCTCTCTCTCTCTCTCTCTCTCTCTCTCTCCCTCCCTCCCTCCCTCCCTCCCTCCCTCCCTCCCTCCCTCCCTCCCTCCCTCCCTCCCTTCCTTCCTCCCTCCCTTCCTTCCTCTCCCTCCTTCCTCTCCCTCCTTCTCTCCTTCCCTCCCTCCCTCCCTCCCTCCCTCCCTCCCTCCCTCCCTCCCTCCCTCCCTTCCTTCCTCTCTCCCCTCCCTTCTTTCCTCCCCGCCCCCGCTCCTCTTCCTTTCCTGCCTTCCTTATTTCTTTCTTTCTTTTCCCTCTCTCTTTTTTTTTCTTTCTCTCTCTGTTTTCTTCTTTCCTTCCTTCTACATGCATTTCTGAACACCACTGTATGCCAGAAACTACTAAGTAGTAGGGATACAAAAATCTTATAATCTTGTAGGAAGAAAAAGGCTTATAATCAAATGTGCAGCAAAAGGCTTTATATTTTTTAAATTTGTAGCATGAATTCAACTGTGGAGACAAGTGTATATTATGCATCTCTTGTATAAAAGCATTATTTTGGGTTTGGTGGAAGATTCAAAAAGCATAAGGCTTGGCTTCAAGTTGCTGTGATATTGAACGTGTAGGAAATGTAAGAAAAACAACTCTAGGCAGAATGTGAAAAATCTAATGTGAATTACAAAGTACTTTTATAGACCAGAAGATATAATACTTCTAGGTGAAGAATTCTGGGATAAGGTGAGTGCTGTTAGGTTGTGCAGTAAGTAGGACTATAGGAACTGCATTTATATGAATGGAAAGTTAAGTCAAGAAACTGGGCTTGCGATGGGGTTGTGGGGACGATGGAATAAGTGAATAGAGCTGGTTATGCTGATTTGGTGCTAGGGCTTAGAGATAACATTCCCTCAAGGGCAGAACAGTACACATGTGAAGGTCAGGAGGACATAGCACTGAGTTAAGACTGTGGTCTAGGAAGAATGAGGCTTGGTTGGGTAGCTAGGTTGAAGCCAGTGCCAAAAGCAACTTCCTCAGGTAACTATGAGAGAAGCTGGTTATTTAAAAAAAATATATCCAAAGAAAGTTATATCTTTTAAATTGTATTTCTCTGGACACAGTCCTTAGGGGCCTACTGATCTATACCTTAAAGCCTTGACAGCATCCTCAGTTCTCCAGCTCTCCTCTTTCTCCTTGTCTGAGGATATTCTGGTAACTTTAGGAGTTGGTGTTTGTGAGGAATGATATGGACTTCATGTAAGCTGATGTATAGGGTAAGTGTGGTTAAGATAGATGAGCCAGGGACTAGTGAAAGCCTAATTCAAGTTAAGGAATTAGAAGTTAATTCCTATGGCAATGTGAAGACTTGAAGGTTTGTTGGGGAAGGCCATGATCAAGAGCTGTATTTTAGGAAGGATATTCTTACAAAAGCAAATCTGGATACAGAAAGACATTTGTGGGTATATTGCAACATCTTTGGGAGGGGTGTGAGAAAGGTCAACTGGAGTAATTGTACTTTCAGTGAAAGATCATCCTCATGGTGGCCATCAGCTTACCGTGGGCAACAAATGAGGAGAAGCAAGAGGCTTAAAATTCAAAGAGCCTGAGTCCACATGATAAACCAACTTCTGTGAAAAGAGGCTGCCATTAGTAGAGGCAGGGAAATAAGCAAGTGCATGAAGAGGTTTGGAAATAAAATATTTATATTTGAACAGTCTTGCATTTCACAGCTGAAAGTCAACCTGCATAGCCCATTGATCAATGGGAGGAGTTATTTGGTCTATCTTTGTCATATATATATATATATATATATATATATATATATATATATATATATATATATATATATAAAATTTTCCCTCACCCTTGGAAAAGTGAATCATCTACTCAAGTATATATTGGAATTTGAAAGGGAATTGTTATTTGCCCCATTATCCTGATGACTTAAGGGCCAATGGAGCCAGGAGGCATAGGAGCCAGGCCTAAAATGTTCCACTTGTCTAGGTCACCCTTTTATCTATGGCATTTTCCAGAGAGGCTCCAGGCCACCTGAGAGCTTGGTGCCAGTGAGTTTTTAGCTTAGTGGTTTTCAGATCGGGATGTGTGTGCCACCCAGGGCCCAAGAAGGCTGCCCAGGGTGCATCTGTGCATGAAGACTTACAGGAGAATCAGTTTCCAGATCATTGACTTCCATGCAATCTTCCTTAAAATTGATCTGCCTGAAATATGTCTGTGTTTCAAATAGACTATGTTCCCCACACCCCCATTCTTAAATTACATTATCCCACTCTGCAAAATAAAGACTTACATCTTACCCACCCCTAATTTTACTATGGTATATCATCCTAAGGAGTAAAAAACCACTGGAACACCAAAGAAAGGAGAACTCAAAATGCTGATGCTAGTATTGAGAGAGGAAATAATATGTAATCATGGAAAATAAAAATCTTATGGAAGCATAAGTCATTTTATTTTAAATGCAATTAATTATAGTATAATGGAAATTACATCTTTTGCAAATACTTGCCCTTTGTAGATGTCCAAGACATAAAAACGTGTGAGGGTTTGAAGGGTGAAACAGAATTATATAAACAAAAAATGGCAATGAACACTACAAATCTGATGTCTGTGGACTGAATGAATCATCCCACTGGAATCTTCACCACTAATCTAGATATGACCAACTCTGGGGGAAAAAAGAGGGGGCAAATGTACAAGGGTCCCACCCTCCCCACCCGCTTCCTCAACAGTTCTTTTGTATATGCACTTTGAAAGGCATGCTTGGATGTGGGAGATGTTTTAGGTTTGTAATCACAAGGACTGTAATCCCCCAAGAAATTGCTAGAAGACACCTGAAGATTTGAAGCTGAATATTCAAGTCTTCTTCCCAGTGAATTGTCATATATGTTTCTGCCTCCAATAGTTGTCAGGAGGAAAGAATAGTTGATAGTTGGCATAAGGAGGGATGTATAAAAAAATCTCAGGTGAGTAATGAGCTCACATGGGAACCCTTGGAGCTTTAATTAGCTACTACATACTATTCTCCATCTCATTGCCAACTCCTGTTTCCAGCAAAGAAACAAGAATCACTTTTTCTCTCTCTCCCTTACAAGCTAATTATGTATGTGTGGCTTTGATCCTAGAAAATTGTTGCAAAACACTAATTTGTGTAAACTCAAGTTTTCCCCATTATTGATTGAATAGATAAATGAGACTTTCCTTCAGAAGATCATTTAATGAAGTTAATTCACTGCTCTAAGTCACTTAAACAATGGAAATTTAGATATATAGTGATAGAAGAAGATTTGATTTTGGGTAGTAGGTGCACAATGTATTTCCAGATGGTGTATCATAGAATCATGCACTTGAAACCTATATAATTTTATTGACCAATATCATCCCAATAAATTTAATTTAAAAATATAAATTTAAAAATTAAAAAGGGGAAAAGTTTCTACTTAAAAAGAAAACAATTGGAGTTGTGCCTTTTAAATACCAATATATTCTCTTTATATCATTTTTTGCAGAATTTTATTTAGCATTCTGTTGTTTCCTTCCTTTATTCTGAAAATTGGAGAAAAATTATAGTGCAGTTATTGATACAAAGCTGATATATAAACTTCCCTGTGATATAAGTTAAAATCTTTCTTTGGAAGAGCAAGTGCTCAGGGCATAAATGTCAGCAATTTTGAAAAAGCTAGTACTAATTATAAGGTGCTCAAGGGGAAATAGTAGATATTACTGATGGGAATAGTAGACACAAAGGGCTGAATGCATACAATGCATACGATGGTTTGCTTCTATTTGGGGGAATTTCTATATATTTATATCAGAGCTTCTAAAAAGCATATAAGTCTGTCCTTTCAAAAGATGTGTTATAAGAATTCTAGCATTTTTATAAAAAGATATAGATGTTAGCACAATGATTCACAGTGCACTAAGCCCACATTCAGACAAAATGTAGATCTATTTATGGTTCTGATTTCTCATACTCGTTCGTTTATTTATGGGGATACTGTGTACAAAGCCCTGGAGACATTGCTATCAAGGAAATAATCATCATCAGATCACAGGAGGGACATAGCAATATTTTCAGTTGACTAGAACTGCTATAAAATGTACCAGTGCCTTTTTATCAGAATTGCTTTAGCTAATTGCCTCTTCAGACGACATATAATCATCCTGTAATGTTTGAATCTAACTCTGAATAACTGTCTATCTCTGAAGTTCCTACCTAGCCACTCAGAATAAGGCCATAATAAGTTAAGGAGATATTTAAAACTAGAGGCCTGGTGTACAGGTGGGGTCCCTCAGCCTGGTCTGCAGGTATCAGGCTGAAACTGGCTTTCTAACATCCGAGGGGTTCCAGATTGGGAGAGGGTGCAGGCCAGGCTGAGGGACCCCACCAGTGCATGATCAGGGCTGGGGAGGGACCTTGGGAGGGCTTCAGGGCATGTTCAGCTCATCTCGCCCAGTCCCAATCAGCTGGACCCCAGCAGCAAGCTAACCTCCTGGTTGGAGCATCTGCCCCTTGTGGTCAGTGCTCATCATAGCGACTGGTTGAACAATGGAACAAATGGTTGGACACTTAGCATATTAGGTTTTTATTATATAGGATAGTCTGCATTTATCACAACATTGAATGTATAAAGCATCCAGTTGGATGAAAAATTTTAAGTTCCTAAGTTACTAGGCAAATTTTGGCTCTTTTAATATTTGATAGCACCCCAGAGAATGTTCCTGCTATATTAAACTGTCATTATGCTGACATAGTTTAGAATCATAGTGTGACTATGATGGCAGTCGGTATAACTGGGCTGTGCCATTGTCTACGCCTCTAGTTGGGTCTCCCTGTTCCCATCACATTGCACAAGTGCAAAGGCCCCCTTCTTGCTATAATGAGAACTCCAGGACTTGTGGCAAAGCCACACTCCTGTTGTTGACTTTTTTTAAAAAAATATATTTTATTGATTTTTTACAAAGAGGAAGGGAGAGAGATAGAGAGCTAGAAACATCGATGAGAGAGAAACATCGACCAGCTGCCTCTTGCACACCCCCTACCGGGGATGTGCCTGCAACCAATGTACATGCCCTTGACCGGAATCAAACCTGGGACCTTTCAGTCGGCAGACCGTGCTCTACCACTGAGCCAAACCGGCTTCGGCCTGTTGTTGACTTTGGATTGACAGTTCTCTGATAGAGCAGCCTTAACTCTATTGATAGGAAGCCCACCTTCCCTTGTGAAAGGCAGTCTCCATTCAATTGTTCTTACCTGCTCCGATTGCAATGCCAGCCTGCATCACATACTTCTTCCTCAGGGAAGTAGATCTAAGCATTGGGCTCTCTCACTTGTGTTACGTTAGGGTTTGGGACTTTCTTTGGTAAGCCATCTGTAGTTGAAGAGAATCCTGTCCATTTGAGGTGCCCTTAGGACAGTGGTCGGCAAACTCATTAGTCAAAAGAGCCAAATATCAACAGTACAATGATTGAAATTCCTTTTGAGAGCCAAAAACCGACTTCTGCGCATGGGCCACGAAGTTTCAATCGCACTGTACGTGTATGCCCACATGTGGTGTTTTGTGGAAGAGCCACACTCAAGGGGCCAAAGAGCCACATGTGGCTTGCTAGCTGCAGTTTGCTGACCTCTGTCTTAGGATTACTGTGGTTCACCAAATAATATGTTCGCAGAGTCAAAACACCCCTTCCTTTGCAGCAGATATTTTAATATGAATTTTACACTGTATTTAATGCTTGCACTCTCTTATGTGATGAGAATTTGTGGTCATGAACATTGAATACACAATTTATTTATGAAGAAAGCTCTTTATTTTGGGTTAAATCTTGAGAGCTCTTTCTGGTGTATGTTGCAGGTGAGATGACTGGCCATGCTTGCCCGTTTTCCCTTGCCCTGCTCACCTAGTAGGGTTTCATTGGGGATAAAATAGCCTATTATTTGGTGTAAATAGATCTCAGAGGAAGACTTAATAGAATTTAAAACACAGTCAATCATCATATAGGACACATTTCCTGGTTTTCTGACAAGAATGACAAAGTATTTTAGCACATGTTACCTCAGATACATTTACATGGCTTAACTATATATTGCAGTTGTTTTTAAAAAACAGAATGGAAAATACTGTCAAAGATGGAATTCATAGAACGCTATTGCATAGCGTGCAGTTTCCAGAGTTCAACCCTAAACATCAGGAGTAGTGTAAACATAACACCTTGAATAGTATCATTTCATAGAGTTCCGTTAAACTCATTTAGAGGAATTGCATCCTAGGACCCACCTATGAAATGTCTTTACCTCAATTTCCAGGATAGCCTCAAGAATTCTTCGGGATTTGTTGCAAATGCTAAGGATAGGTGATCTTTGATTCCATTGGAATCACCCAATTGTCAAAAATCCTTTCCTGGGACTGATTTAGCAAGAGACTTATTTTTTTAAAAGGTTATTTATCTTGCACAATTGGAATGAAAGGGTAACCCTGCTTTTTATAGCTGAAATATAAATGTATCTGAATGAAGCATATACAAGTAGCTTGGGGAGGGCATCAGTCAGAAACATGGCCATTGTGGTCTCGTAATGAGTTTTCTTACCTGTAATGCAGGGAATGTTTTGTGAAACAAGTGGCAGTCTTCAGAGCTGATAGTTATATTTTCATCGAGCTTCTGTCTGGTCTAAGCAAACTCAAATTTTCTTTGTGGAGGGTGGGTGGGAATATATTAGCATTTATTCTCAATGACTACTGCAGAATCTGCAGAATACTGAAAATGTGCCTGCACAAAACATTTTTTTTTTTCCATGCAAACACACACTATATTGGTAAAGCACTTTAAATGGGCACCTTCAAGCACTTGCTAAATAAATACCACATGAGGAACCGGTTCTAAGTTTTAAAGGTTATATAAATGTGAAAAAAATCAAATTTATTAAGCAATTAAAAAAGGATCATATCATCCATGAAGAGAAAATATTTGCAAAAACACACTCTCATATCTGATAAAAGATTGGTATCCAAAATATGCAAAGAAGTCTTCAAATTCAGTACAAAATCCTTTCCTGGGACTGATTTAGCAAGCCAAAGGCCCAATTTAAAAATGGGGAAAATATCTGTCAGCTATTTCACCAAAGATGATATACAGAGGACTAATGATAAACCAGCATATGAAAAGTGTTCAACATATGTCATCAGGAAATTGCAAATTTAGACTACATGCCTGTTAGTTGGGTAATATTCAGAACACTGACAACATGAAATGCTGGTGAGGATATAGAGCAACCAGCTCTCTCACTCATTGCTGGAGAGAATGCAAAATGGCACAGGTACTTTGGCAATGCCCTAGAAAACACTTCTTATTACATAACCCAGCAATTGTGCTCCTTGGTATTTACCCACATAAGTTAGGAAAACGTGCACAAAAATGTTTACAATAGCTTTATTCGTAATTGCCAAAACTTGGAAGTAACCAAGGTGTCTTTCAAAAGATGAGTGGATAAACAAACTATGGTGCATCTATATCATGGAATATTATTCATCACAAAAAAGAGATGTGCTATCAAGTCACTAAAAGACATGAAGAAACCTTAGATGCATATTGTGAAGTTAAAGAAGCCAATTGGAAAGGCTATAAGTTATGGGATTTCAACTATGTGACATTTGGACAAAGCAGAGCTATGGACATAGATCAGTAGTTGCAAGAGACCGGGGGATGGAGGGTGAGGGATAAATCGGTGGAACACAGGACTCTTAGGGCAGTGAAACTATTCTGGATGATGCTATAATGTCATTATCAGATTGCATAACACCAAGAGTGAACCCTGCTGTAAACTATGGATTTCAGTTAACAGGAAAGCATCAATATAGGCTCATCAATTGCAACAGGATACTACGTAAATGCAAGATATTATTAATACTAACATGGGAAACTGGGCAGGGGGTGACAGTGTCTGAGTACTCTGTAATTTCTGCTCATATTTCTGTAAATCTAAAACTGCTCCAAAAATAGTCTATTTTTAAAAGGGAGCGTAAGCCTCTATTAATCAGGCTCAGCTGGGTCTTTAAGTGGAAATTTTAATGTTTTAAACTTAACAATCTAAAAAAATATACCTGAGAGTAATAAAATTACATTAAAAACTCATCGCATAATCTCTTTTTCTCACTAATTCTAAATGACTTTTCTACCAGTAATTCAACACTAAGATTGATTTGATAACAGTGTGTTGAATTAACAATAGGTATATTAGAGATGGGTTATTTCATCAATTGTTATATTGTGCATTTCCCCCCCAAAAGAACTTATTAAAAATGGAGATAAAATTGAAAAGTTAGTCTCCTTTAAATAGCCTTAAGTTAAAAAACAATAATGTCAGGAAAAGGAGAAAGAAAGCACTAAATTTCCAAGTCTACAGAACAGCCGGGCGCGTTTAAACCATTTTGACGGTTTCCTAGAAAAGGAATGGGATCTTGGAAGATTAACAATTTGATAAGTCGCAGCATCCCACTCATGAAAATGAAATGTAGCTTTCTATTTGCTGATAATCCAAAGTAGTAAATTGGTTATTTTCTCTGTTGGCTGCAAGCTTGGACATTTAGCCCTTTATGTCCTTTACTGGTCCAGGAAAAAATGATACAATATAAAAGGAATTGTCATCTTGCAGTATTTCTCCCCCATCCCAACCTCCTAGTTATTAAAGCTTATAGAATATAATAATGCAGTTTTCCAACTTTACCATCAAGATGAATTCATATAGAGTTGGTTCAAAGAAACGAAATGAATGTTCTTTTTAATATTTTGAAAAAGGTTGTTGTTGTCACATTATTCATTCTATAGAATGTAGTATCTAAAGAACATGTCCTCCATTACATATCTGTTTTCTGAACACAGAATGTAGTTTATTAAATATAGCATCTTAGTGTTAAGTATGCTCTAACCTCTGTAGGACAGTTGTGGGAAATTTAGTGTTCACCTTATAATAACTACATATCATTTGTTTAAAAAATAATGTAAGCACTATTATTAATCCCAATCCCCTAACAGATATTTGATTTGCAAATATTATCTCCAATTCTATGGATTTCCTTTTCACTCTGTTGATACTATCCTTTGATGTACAAATGATTTAAATTTTCCTGAAGCATAATTTTACTCCTTCCCACCTCTTGTTTCTTGTACCTTTGGTGACATATTCAAAATATCAATGCCAAACCCAATATCATGAAGCTTTTGCTATATGTTTTCTTTGAAAAGTTCTGTAGTTTTAGTTCTTACATTTAGATCTTTGATCCATTTTGAGTTATATTTTTTGTAGATGGTATAGGATGAGGGTCTGACTTCATTGTTTTGTAGGTGGATATTTTCCCCAGCACCATTTCTTGAAGACTGTCTTTTTCCTCATTCAGCGGCTTGTCACTCTTACTGAAAATCATTTGACCATATATGTGGGGGTTTATTTTTGGACTCTCTATTCTATCCTATTGGTCTATTTCATTCTGAGTATCATGATGAAATCTTGCACCTTCCCATCATCCTGCTAAAGATAGGAATTGTCCCTTTTGTCCCCTGTCTGCACCCTGTGTACACCCCCACCCCTGAGTCACTTGGTAATAGCCATCTTGGCTATGAGATCAGTTATCAGAGAGAGAAAGACCACATTCACACAACTTTTATTGTAGCATATGCTGATAGTTGTTCTACTTTATGATCAGTTATTGTTGTGAATCTCTTACTCTGCCTAATTTATACATGAAACTTTATCTTAGGTATGTATAGGAAAGAAACAGTATATAGAGGGTTCAGTACTATCCCCACTTTCAGATACCCACTGGGAGCTGTGGAGCGTACCCTCTTGACTGTATTTGTGAAAGCCTAAATAATTCAGTACCTGCATTATTCATATATGCAGGTGCTGAATAAATGCTTGTTGAATGAACAAGTGAAAATTTAACAAGGTATGTGAATATTAATATTCAATAAGCCACTAATTTTAACCACTTTATTATCATTTAAATTCTTATATGAGATCATAGACTCACATGCAGTTGGTCCAGTTTCCTCCAAAGGTAACATCTAACAAAACTATAGTACAGTATCACATCCAGGATACTGACATTGATACAGGCACTTCCAAAACCACCCATACCCCTGCTTTGCCTTTACTTCTCCCTAGATACTTTTAATTTTTTACAATTTAGAAAATTATAATAAAATACATATAACATAAAATGTGCCATTGTAAATCATTTTAGAGTAAATAATTAATTGGTGCCAAATACACTTACATTGCTGAATAACTATCACACAATCCATCTCCAGAACACTTTCCATCTTGCAAAACTGAAACTCTAAACCCATTAGACAATCTCATTCTCCTCACCACCAGCCTCTCTGGCAACCATCCTTCTACTTTGGGTCTCCATGATTTTGACAATTCTAGGTAAATCTTGTAAGGGCAATAACATTTACCTTTTTGTGACTGGCTTATTTCACTTAGCATAATGCCCTAAAGGCTCATCCATGTAGTAGCATGTATCAGAATTTAATTTCTTTTTAAAGGCTGGTTAATATTCCATTGTATGTATATACCATATTTTACTTAGCCATTCATTTGTTGATGGGAACGTGGGTTGGTTTATGGTTTTCTATTGTGAATGATGCTGCTGTGAATATAGGTATGCAAATATTTCATTGAGACCTGGCTTTCACTTGTTTAGGGTATATACAATGAGGAGTAATGGTCACACTGCTTTCTACAGGGGCTATTCCATTTTACAACCCTGCCCACAGTCCACAGGTTTCCAATTTCTCCACATCCTGGACGACACCTATTATCCTCTCTCTCTCTCTCTCTCTCTCTCTCTCTCTCTCTCTCTCTCTCTCTGTGTCTCTGTCTCTCTCTCTCCCTCTCTTTCTTTCTCTCTCTCTTTTAATAGTAGTCATCCTAATGACTATATAGTGATATCTCATTATGCCTTAGTTCTGCATTTCCCTAATTATTAATGATGGGCATATTTTCATGTACTTATTGATGCCCATATAGATCTTTGGAAAAATGTCTATTTAAATTATTCGTTTAATTTTGAATTGGATTATTTGTTTTTTGTTGTTCATGTTGTTGAGTTCTCTATATAGTCTGGTTATTAATCCCAATCCCCTAACAGATATTTGATTTGCAAATATTATCTCCAATTCTATGGATTTGCTTTTCACTCTGTTGATACTATCCTTTGATGTACAAATGTTTTAAATTTTCCTGAAGCATAATTTTACTCCTTCCCACCTCTTGTTTCTTGTACTTTTGGTGACATATTAAAATATCATTGCCAAACCCAATATCGTGAAGCTTTTGCTATATGTTTTCTTTGAAAAGTTCTGTAGTTTTAGTTCTTACATTTAGATCTTTGATCCATTTTGAGTTATATTTTTTGTAGATGGTATAGGATGAGGGTCTGACTTCATTGTTTTGTAGGTGGATATTTTCCCCAGCACCATTTCTTGAAGACTGTCTTTTTCCTCATTCAGCGGCTTGTCACTCTTACTGAAAATCATTTGACCATATATGTGGGGGTTTATTTTTGGACTCTCTATTCTATCCTATTGGTCTATTTCATTCTGAGTATCATGATGAAATCTTGCACCTTCCCATCATCCTGCTAAAGATAGGAATTGTCCCTTTTGTCCCCTGTCTGCACCCTGTGTACACCCCCACCCCTGAGTCACTTGGTAATAGCCATCTTGGCTATGAGATCAGTTATCAGAGAGAGAAAGACCACATTCACACAACTTTTATTGTAGCATATGCTGATAGTTGTTCTACTTTATGATCAGTTATTGTTGTGAATCTCTTACTCTGCCTAATTTATACATGAAACTTTATCTTAGGTATGTATAGGAAAGAAACAGTATATAGAGGGTTCAGTACTATCCCCACTTTCAGATACCCACTGGGAGCTGTGGAGCGTACCCTCTTGACTGTATTTGTGAAAGCCTAAATAATTCAGTACCTGCATTATTCATATATGCAGGTGCTGAATAAATGCTTGTTGAATGAACAAGTGAAAATTTAACAAGGTATGTGAATATTAATATTCAATAAGCCACTAATTTTAACCACTTTATTATCATTTAAATTCTTATATGAGATCATAGACTCACATGCAGTTGGTCCAGTTTCCTCCAAAGGTAACATCTAACAAAACTATAGTACAGTATCACATCCAGGATACTGACATTGATACAGGCACTTCCAAAACCACCCATACCCCTGCTTTGCCTTTACTTCTCCCTAGATACTTTTAATTTTTTACAATTTAGAAAATTATAATAAAATACATATAACATAAAATGTGCCATTGTAAATCATTTTAGAGTAAATAATTAATTGGTGCCAAATACACTTACATTGCTGAATAACTATCACACAATCCATCTCCAGAACACTTTCCATCTTGCAAAACTGAAACTCTAAACCCATTAGACAATCTCATTCTCCTCACCACCAGCCTCTCTGGCAACCATCCTTCTACTTTGGGTCTCCATGATTTTGACAATTCTAGGTAAATCTTGTAAGGGCAATAACATTTACCTTTTTGTGACTGGCTTATTTCACTTAGCATAATGCCCTAAAGGCTCATCCATGTAGTAGCATGTATCAGAATTTAATTTCTTTTTAAAGGCTGGTTAATATTCCATTGTATGTATATACCATATTTTACTTAGCCATTCATTTGTTGATGGGAACATGGGTTGGTTTATGGTTTTCTATTGTGAATGATGCTGCTGTGAATATAGGTATGCAAATATTTCATTGAGACCTGGCTTTCACTTGTTTAGGGTATATACAATGAGGAGTAATGGTCACACTGCTTTCTACAGGGGCTATTCCATTTTACAACCCTGCCCACAGTCCACAGGTTTCCAATTTCTCCACATCCTGGACGACACCTATTATCCTCTCTCTCTCTCTCTCTCTCTCTCTCTCTCTCTCTCTCTCTCTCTCTGTCTCTGTCTCTCTCTCTCCCTCTCTTTCTTTCTCTCTCTCTTTTAATAGTAGTCATCCTAATGACTATATAGTGATATCTCATTATGCCTTAGTTCTGCATTTCCCTAATTATTAATGATGAGCATATTTTCATGTACTTATTGATGCCCATATAGATCTTTGGAAAAATGTCTATTTAAATTATTCGTTTAATTTTGAATTGGATTATTTGTTTTTTGTTGTTCATGTTGTTGAGTTCTCTATATAGTCTGGTTATTAATCCCAATCCCCTAACAGATATTTGATTTGCAAATATTATCTCCAATTCTATGGATTTGCTTTTCACTCTGTTGATACTATCCTTTGATGTACAAATGTTTTAAATTTTCCTGAAGCATAATTTTACTCCTTCCCACCTCTTGTTTCTTGTACTTTTGGTGACATATTCAAAATATCATTGCCAAACCCAATATCGTGAAGCTTTTGCTATATGTTTTCTTTGAAAAGTTCTGTAGTTTTAGTTCTTACATTTAGATCTTTGATCCATTTTGAGTTATATTTTTTGTAGATGGTATAGGATGAGGGTCTGACTTCATTGTTTTGTAGGTGGATATTTTCCCCAGCACCACTTCTTGAAGACTGTCTTTTTCCTCATTCAGCGGCTTGTCACTCTTACTGAAAATCATTTGACCATATATGTGGGGGTTTATTTTTGGACTCTCTAGTCTATCCCATTGGTCTATATATCTGTCTTTATGTCACACTGTTTTGATTACTGTAACTTTGCAGTACATTTTGAAATCAGGACATAAGCGTCTCCCAACTTGTTTCTTTTTTGAGATTTTGGTGTGTGGTTTTTTTTTTTTGTTGTTGTTGTTTTTTTTTGTTTTGTTTTGTTTTGGCTATTTAAGGTTTTTTTGAGATTCCCTATGAATTTTAGTGTAGCTTTTCTATTTCTGCAAAAAAATGTCATTGGGATTTTGCTAAGGGTTGCATTGAATTTATAGATTGTTTGAGTATTATGGACATTTTAACAATATTAACTTTTTCAATCATAAACATGGGTGCTTTTTAACCTATTTGTCCTTTTAATTTCTTTCAGCAATTTTATATAGTTTTCTTTGCATCCCTTTCTTTAAATTTTGTTATTTTAAAGCAATTACCTTAATAATGGTTTTTTCTTATTGATTCAGTCCCTAGCACATTGCTAGCACATTACAATATTGCATTGTATTGATTCACCTATTATACCAGCAATTTATCTGTAGGCAGATAGAGAAATGCTTATCAATTTTGCCTATGGACTACAAATTAATTAAAACAGTTAAATGACATTTAATGCAATATAGCTAGAAAACTGTATCAGTAGACAAACCTATTATTTAAGTAGCTCATTCCTTGAATTTTTTTTCTTATGAAGATTAGGATTATATGCCTCATAATTTACAAGTCTAATGAAAGGCAAATAGTTTAATATCTTTTGCATTGTTTATGGTTCTCATTTTCTTGCTTAATGGACCTGCTCTTTTGGACATTGCTTTCCCTTACCTTTTAATTGGCTTAAATGTATCAAAATACCCATAATGAGACAAGTCCTGTTGCAAGTAAAGCATGAGAATCTATGGGTAGCCATCTTTTTTAAGATGTAAAAAGATACGGAGGATATTAGAGCGTTCCTGTCCGCTCAGCCTTCTGGGAGTAAATAACCATTTACCATGAAACCATTTTTCACTCTACCAGATGTCATTGCAAAAAGAAGACCCTATCAGAAAGCTATGGTATACTTTTTTTTTTTTTTTTTTTTAGCAAAATTATATTTCAAGGATAGAGTTCATCTTTTCTATACAAAACTTAGTAAAAACTTAAGTTTTTTTCATTCATTGATTCACTCGTCCTAAAATCTGTTAGTACTCTTACATACCTTACAGGCTAATTGTACTGCTGTGCATTGCCATGCTGTGAGATCCGGTCTCTAAGCTGGGACCCAATGATTCCTGCCTCCTGCCATTCACACCCTTGTGGAATGCCCTCCCCCGGTACACGGCAGGAACTATGGCATGTCACTTCTGAGAGCAGGTAGAAAGATACTGCAGCTTCCATCTCTCTTGGATCCCTCTCTCTGGAGAAACCAGGTTGGCTGCAGCTCTGTGGAGTGGCCCACGGAGGAGGAGCTATGGCCTCCTGCCAGCAGCCATGGGAGGTTTCATCCTAGCTGAAACCTTGGCTTCAGCCTCAGGAGAGGCCCAGAGGCAGCACCAGCCACAAAAGCTGCTCTAGCATTCCTGACTCTCAAATCTGTGAGATATGTGCTTGTTCTCTTACCCTATATTTTGGGACATTGTTTTTACACAGACATAGATAAACAAATACAGAGGCACATGGATGAACAAACATTGTCCCTGCCTTCAAGAACCCTCTAGTTCAGAAAAGATGATTTATTGTGAGCCCAAAGTCGGTACAATAAGAGCACGTAGAAGCAGCATCTGTTGGTTTTGGAGAACAGGAGCAGCTGAAGACATGGGTTCAAAGGATGAGGATGAGGAGGTAGCCAGAGGAAGTCTTAGAGTGGGAGAGGGGCTGTGTTCCAGGTAGAAGGAAGAGGGTGAGCAAAGGCCCAGGACAGGTAGAAGCAAGTACACTAGTTTCCAAGGATGGGACTCATGAAAGCAGTGATGAGTGAGGATGGACAGGGAGCACGCGAGAAGGCACATGGATGCCACAGGAAGAAGTCTGATTTTTATCCTGGCGTTCTAAGACAATCACTGAGGGGCTTTAGGTAGGAACATGGCTACAGTCAGAGTACAAGGCAGGTAAATCCAGAGACAAGAAAGTGCTGGCCCAGTAATGGGAAAGAGTGGAGGGAGCATGGCAGATGCAGAGGGGCGAGATTCCAGGCATGCTACCAGGTTAGAATTGGCAGAATTTGATGCTGACCTGTATAAACTATACATATTCATCTTTCACTTTCTATACTAAGAACCCAAGGAACCTTACTCACCCCTGCTCCTCCTCTAGTATAGCTGTCTGGGCGATGAGGCACTTGCTGAAGATGGAAATCACTGGAAATGGCACCCTTTTCCTTGCAAATGCACCAATTAGTGACCATACTGTATTTGTTTCTAACGCATGAAATATTCCTTTCTATCTCTTCTCTTACCTCAGTAAAGTAGTGTTAAGTAAACCTTTATACTTCTTCCCTCAGTTGGGTTTCTAAGGGTTTTACTCTTAGTCATACCTACTTTAATTCTCTGTACTCCTGCTAGGGCTATAAACACACACACACACACACACACACACACACACACACACACACGAGCTCTCTTCCACACTGCTCAAATATTTCACTGGTTCCCAGTATCACTGAGTTCACAGTCTAGTCCCTGGGCACTGATCCTTTTGGTCACTTCTGAAGCCTCCTCTTGTCCCCTCTCCATCTCTTTGCAAAGCCCTACACAGAGCCGTATTACATTTCTGGGACCCTTTATGCAACTTCAAACCTGTGCTCTTCTCCAACTGAATCCCTCTCTGTCCTTTCCCCAGCTCACTCCACATGTCTACAAAGACTCAGCTTATGTGTCAGCGCTTCTTCTTGGACACCTAAGCTGGTCTCGCTCATTCCCACCTATGCCAACTCCCTCTCACTGTAAAATAACTTCTGATTCACATGGCAGTCTCTTCATAAAGGCCGCGGCCACCCCGTGTGCCTGGCACTGTCAGCACAACGTCTGGCATAAACTGGGCAAGGAATGCGTGTGACACCGCGAGCGGCTAGAAGGAACACTGCATGCGGGCATCCCACGTTTCTTCTGAAGAGTCCAGTCCAGAGAAGAAAGTCCGGAGCGTGAGAAGCCTTTGTTCTTCTCTGAGAGCTGGGGAAGCGTCAATCATTCTTATCAGTTCTAGGAAGGAGCTTGATTTTTATCCTGGATGAACTGGAAAGCGAATTAATGAGCAGAAAGGGCAAACGTCTCCCAGCTGAACTTTGAACAGCGCACATCTAGCTCTAGCACCAGGAGGTTTTTGACTAGAGCAGTCCCCACTTGTCTACGGTTTTGCTTTCCATGGTTTTCGTTACCCGTAGTCAATGATGGCTCAAGAATATTAAAAGGGAAATTCCAGAAATAAACAATGCTTAAGTTTTAAATTGCAAGCCATTCTGAGTATTGTGATGAAATCTTGCACCTTCCCATCGTCCTGCTAAAGATAGGAATTGTCCCTTTTGTCCCCTGTCTCCACCCTGTGTACACCCCCACCCCGGAGTCACTTGGTAATAGCCATCTTGGCTATGAGATCAGTTATCAGAGAGAGAAAGACCACATTCACACAACTTTTATTGTAGCATATGCTGATAGTTGTTCTACTTTATGATCAGTTATTGTGAATCTCTTACTCTGCCTAATTTATACATGAAACTTTATCTTAGGTATGTATAGGAAAGAAACAGTATATAGAGGGTTCAGTACTATCCCCACTTTAGATACTCACTGGGAGCTGTGGAGCATACCCTCTTGACTGTATTTGTGAAAGCCTAAATAAGCAGTGCTTGGTAAGACTCTGTTTAGAAAGATTTTTTAAAAATCCTTTATTTTTTTCCGTGTTCAGCTGTGTCTTCAGATATGATTCAGCTGATGTCTCCTCGGAGGGGAGATTTCTTTGAAGCCCCAAGAACTCCCCAGCTGGATGATGGGGCAGGAACATGCTCCCCCTGATCCTGATATGAATTTGAAGAGAACAATTAAGGCACTCTTTCCATTTTGATTCTAATAGGAAGCCTTTTCACTTGTGTGCCTTTCAACCTGTCTGTATTCCAGCTGAAACTTCAATGAAGCCTTATGTCAGAGCTGTTAAAAGGCCTTTGAAAAGGGAACATGTGCAATCATAAATGCTTCAGAAGTCAGAAACTGTTTCTCTGTCCATTACATTCTTAACCCCTTGTTTCTGCTTCACAGACTTTGTTAAAGGGCAATGGGAATGTTTTAACAGTCTATTCTTTAATCTTCCAGGGGGGAATATTGTCTCTATTATAAACATTCACTGTTCATAAGTGACTGGTTTGGTATATTCTGAGTTTTATATTTTGAGCAAAAACAAAAACTCATCATCAGAAATAATTAAGCACAAACCAAATGGAAACCTAAATTTCCATGTTTCAAGCTAGAGAGAACGTACATGAAAATTTGTAAATTGGGGTTACGTTCCCCATTAGGCTAATGAATAGCATAACGTCTGCTTTATACTTTACAAAGAGCATTTCTGTACATGTTTCTCATTTTTCATCACAATGATTCATTGTCAGGTAATACTATGATTGCACTCTATGTATGGGAAGACTGAGAAGATTAGGTGACTTAAGTAACCCTTCTAAGCAGTGAATTAGTTGCCATGTGAACTTAGGTCCACGATCATAAACCTCTATTCCTTTTACTTGATATGACACAATGATCCTGTTTGTGGTTTGGTTAGTTTCTTCATAAAACGTTTTTCTAGTGCAATATGCAAAATGGTCTTTGAAAATGCACATGAACTAATACTCTTAAATATGCTTTCAGGTTTCCCATTACACTAGTATAGAAATATGCCATTTTACTATCACATTTCTTCTAAGCAATTACATTTTTATTGTATTAAAAAAAAGCTAGAGTTACCTGTCTCTAAAGGATATTTCCTTCAAGTACTCATTGGCATTTTTGAACTTGTGGTCCATTTCATCTTTTTTATGACTCCAGAAATCAAATGATTTTTGGCTGTACATCAAAAGATGATTATGTAGTTATTATTTATTTTTATAGCTCAGATGAATCTGGTACTAGCTCATTTGAGTGCATGTCCCACTGGCCAAATTAATACAATCTGGAAATATGAAATGCATTTTTAATAAGGCAGTAATTCTGCATTCTCCACAGGTGTACTAGGGGCTACCAAGTGAGGTTTAATGTCAATGAAGAAATACTGCAATTTTCTTACTGAAATCCTGTGATCATCACATTTATCTGCTCTTTTCCTGAAGCAGGAATACCAGTAAACAACCACTTGAGGAGAGGATTTACTAAGTATTCACTTGTATCATTTTTCTTAACTGTACATATCATCATACAGTTAAAATAGACCTCATAAACTTTTCTCCTGTTTTTAGTGTGATGAGCATTCTGAAGTATTGGTATAGACACAAATGCACATCATTACATGTTTTACTTATGGATTTGGGCCCAAGTGTCATTATCTGAACGTATTTAGAATGAGTAACCAAAAGCCAAATTTCCAAATCCCATTTAAGAGAATAATTATAGTTATCCATCACCAAATTGCTGGATGGTACTGGTATTGCCTCATTGAGTTTTTATCCTTTTTTATGGTTCTGGCCCTTCCCCAGGTGTGATCCCTAAGCCATTAAGTGGATTTGAATGGCCAGGAGGCTGAGGCCTCAGAATGCTCCAGTGCTATAACTTTAAAAAGCAGCATGAAAAAGGATATTGGTGCAATATGGAGAAGTAGCCGAAATATTTGGAATCTATATGTGGTAGGCCATGTGAAGGTTACTATCCAGTATTAATAATATTCCAAAAGATGTATTGTGTGCTATTAACAGTGCTTATAATAGACTAGAGGCCCAGTGAATGAAAAGTCATGCACTGGAGGGGGTCCCTCAGCCTGGCCTGCCCCTTCTCACAGCCCATGAGCCCTTAGAGGCGAGAGGCAACATGGCGATCAGGGGAAGGCGTTGCCCCCATCACACCTCTGCTGCTGCCACTGCTGCCAGCGCAAGCCTCAGCTGGCCCTAGTTACCTGAGCCTCAGGCAGCCCTGAGCAGTTGGGTGTCCACTATCCAAGGCTTGCCTGTGCCTAAGGCCAGCCATGGGCACCTGGGCAGCTGCCATCCCAGGCTTGCCTGTGCCTTGGGCTGGCCCTGGGTGGTTGGGGGGCTGAAGAGACTGGGGGGCTCTGGAGGTAGGAGCATGGGGTGGCTGGACCCACCTGGGGGCAGGGCTGAGGGGACTAGGTGCTGCCATCTTGTGGCTGTGGGTGCCACCATTTCGAGGGTGTGGCAGTTAATTAGCATATTCCCTCCTTATTGGCTGTGGGCGCCACCATCTTTGTGAGGGCTTGATGGTCAATTAGCATATTCCCTCTTTATTAGATAGGATGTGTAAGTTCTATTCTATGCCACCTTTAGTAGGAGAATATATTAGTCATAAACTATGTATCTCAAAATGACAGGCATTTCTTTTCTCACAATTCTGGAGGCTGCAAGTTCAAAATCAACATGCTGGCAGGGCCATGTTCTTTCTGAAGGATCTAGGGGAGGGTTTCTTCTTCACATCTAGAGGCTGCTGGCAATCCTTGGCATTCCCTGGTGTAGAGATGCATTGCTCCAGTCTTTGCCTCTGTCTTCATATGGCCTTTTCACCTGTGTGTCTGTGTCCAAATTTTCCCCTTCTTATGTGGACACCAGTCATTGGGTTATGGCCCACACTAGTCCTATATGAGGTCACCTGAATTTGATTGCAACTGCAAAGACCTTATTTCTAAATGAATTCAGATAACACAAGTTCTGGGAGTGAGGACTTCAACATACAACGCAACCCATCATAGAGACCACATTTTTCAAACTCACTGACTTTGGAGAGTAGATGTGCTGAAAGTATAATTGTGTATTTTTAGTACTAGTATGGAATATATGTTTATTTTCTATAAACATATATAGCTGATTACTCCAAAACTTAGTGCTTTAAATGAACAACCATTTCATTATATTTTAGGGTTTTGTGGGTCAAAACTTGGACAGGGTTTGGCTGGGCAATTTTTCTCCATGTGGCATCCTTGATGGAATCCAGCCAGTGGCTCTGTTGAAAGGGGTGGGTTGGGGGGAGGGGGAGGGCATGGTTAATGATGGCTTCATTCACAGCTATAAAATGTGGGTTCAGAATCTTCACTTGCTCTCTTGAGCAGAGTGTATGGAAGTCCAACATGGCAGTTCAGGGCTCCAAGAATAAGTAACCTAAGAGTCAGGAACTAGAAACTTCCAGTCTCTTATGGGCCAGGATAAAAAAAAAAATGGTACACTATAGCTTCCACCAGATTCTATTGGTCAGTATAGTCACAGAGAATCCACAGATTTAAGGACAAACAAATGGTTCTCTATGAAAGAGCTGTCATCTGCCTCCTGGCAACAGTGCATTGACATTCTTTCCACATTCCAAAACCCTGCCCTGTAGCAACATTGCCTTGAATTGAAAAAGCTGATAATGTAAATCAAGCCCATGGATGCACGAGGGTCCTTGAGTGTAGTTCCATCTTAACCTGAAGACCTGTGAACTATTGGGAGAATTTATTTTTATTTTTTTAAAATATATTTTTATTGATTTTTTACAGAGAGGAAGGGAGAGAGATGGAGAGCTAGAAACATTGATGAGAGAGAGTCATCGATCAGCTGCCTCTTGCATGCCCCCCACTGGGGATGTGCCTGCAACAAAGGTGCATGTCCTTGACCGCCTGGGACCCTTCAGTCCGCAGGCTGACACTCTATCCACTGAGCCAAACCGGTTTCGGCTATTGGGAGAATTTTTCTGCTCTCTTCCCCAATAGGGATTAGACCCTTCTCCTCAAAAGAAAAAAAAATTGAGGAGGGAGCAGTTCCTGTTCTACATTGATTCTGAAACTCAACCAGACACTTGTCACTAGTTTCCTTGTTAGGATCTAGTCATTATCCCTAGAAATGCCTGCAGTGGCTCTTATAATAGTTATGCTCCCTGAGTCATCTCTCCTTTTCCATAGAAATCTGTATAGGGCTTCTGTGTACCAATGATAAGCCGATCCACCAAATAAAAGCCACACACACATTTGTTTCTGACCTGTCCTTCCTTCCCTCTCGCCCCCCATTTTGGACTGAGATTCAGGGTATTCTGGAAAGAAGTCTTCTGTTTAGTTGAAAGGGTTTACCAAACATATCTCAAGATTCATAGAGGCCCTGTTTTCTGGCAGAGAAGGTTTGAGATGTACTAGTACAACCCTTAAGATTCTCAGAAGCCCTATTGACCTGCCCTGGAATCTTTTTGACATCTCAACAAAGGAATTGAGATTATTTTACCCCATGGCCAGTGTTATAGATGGTATCCCAAATTTAACCTTTGTTCTGGGATCATTTCTGATTTTGAAAATCATCGCTAGGAGAGGCTGGGATGGGAAAGTTTGATATTCATACCCACCTTGCCCCAGGTGCTTTGTATTTTCAGTAAATCCTACTCACAAACTCAACTTTTTTTTTTTTTTTTCTAGTTCGTCTCTCTTCTCATATTTTACCATTGGCAGCTACAAGCCAGTTGGTGCTTTCTATGTTCTGCCCATTAATCTTTTTTTGTTTGTTTGTTTATTGCCAGATTCACACATTCATTACATTCCTTTTCCATTTTCTTCAGGCAACACTAATGTCAAAATAGTTGCCAACACAGAAAGATTATGTTTCTTAGTTTTTAATAACATTTTCACTGTTCCTCAAAGCTTCACCAACAGTCTTTTCAAAGTTCTTGCTGCTTTTACTAAGTCTCTTTAAAGACCTTTTTTCCACTAATGGTCACTATGAGACCCTTTCAGTTCCTGTCCATGGCCTGATCCCAAAGCCACTGACATATGTCACAGGTTTTATACAGCACCACCACACTTCAGATAATTAATTAATTGCCTGTTTCCTACTGTTGCATAACAATCTACCCTAAAACAGGTAGCTTAAAACAATAACCATTGTATTATACATCACAATTTTTATAGATTAGAAATATGGACAGAACTTGGATGAGATATTCTTCTGCTCCATGTGGTGTCATCTGTGGCCATTTGGAGGTGTCTGGGATGGTCTAGAACAAGGGTCACAAACTTGCTTTTTGAAGGGTAAGATCATAAATGTTTCAGGCTTTGTGGGACATAGTGTCCATCACTGCTGCTCAGCCCTCTTGGTGTAATGTGAAGATCCTAGGCCTCTAGTGTGTAAATAAATGACTGTGGTTGTGTTTTAATAAAATTTTATTTACAAAATCAGGCAGCTGCTCTGTGGGCCACAGTTTGCAGGTGCCTGGTTTATAAGACCCAAGAAGGCCTCACACACATACCTTTGACTTTCATGATGACACTAGAAGGGTGGGCTCAGCAGAGCTCCCCTCCCTATCTAGGTTGTCACAGGGCCTTTCTCCATGGTTTTCCCACCAAGCTACCCAGCTTCCCACCTAAGAGCTCAGGCTCCAAATATGTTCCAAGAGACAGGAGGGGAAGCATCCAGTTTTGTAAAGTTTAGGCCTGGGAACACGTGTCACATCATTCTTTCTGTCATTTTCATTGGTCAGTCTGATCACAGAACTCCCCTCCCATATTGAGAAAGAAAAGACATGGCCCTTATTGGACACTCTAAATAGATGGGGTATCAGATAACTGGTGGCCATCTTTAATCCAACACAATGCTCGCCCTTCATTCAAGTCCTTGATGAATGAGACATTTTTTACCCTCAAGGACTTTACATTATGTTAGAACCAGATATGAGAGCAATTATCTAAAATACAAGGGAATGTATTAAAGACAGGGAATACTATGGGAAAGATTATCACTAATTTGATTATCGTGTTACCATGATGATTACAGAATGTCCAGTATTCTTCAGTTATTCGCTAAACATGGTTTACTTAGTGCTTGAAAAGCAGCAGGAAACAAGACAACACAAATCTGCTATCATGGAATTTATACTGTGTAAGGACAGACAGAAGGAAACAAGTCAACAAAATTATTGTGAGTTTTAAGGGATGCTATGAAAGGAACAAACATGAGCCGAAATAGACAATATTGGGATCAATCTTGACCAAAAGTGGTCTGGGAGGGCCTCTCTGAACAGATGGCAACTGAGATGAGAGGATGACAAGCCTGCGATTGGACCAGGGGAAAGAGCAAACCTGGGAGTGCTCTAGAGTCCAGGGTCAGGATGTGGTGGCTGTGTTTGGGGAACAGAAACCCCAGAGTGAGTGAAGCCCAGAGAGTTAGGCTAAGAAGTTGTATGAGACGAGGGAACAGAAAGGTGGACGGGAATCCATCTAGCAAGGCCTCAGAGAACATAGTAAGTTATGCAAGAAGCTATGCAGGGGAGATACTTAAGCTCTTAAAAATTCATGTTTTAAGAAGCTCAGTTTGACTACTGTGTATAAACGGAACTGGAGTGGAACACAATTGAAGTGAGAACATAACCTTATTCCTTGGGAACTGTGGGAGAGGAAAAATAATTTTTCCTCTACCCTTCTAGGTTCTCAATTGACAACACCCCCCACCCCCACTCCCAGTAAAAGGCAAACTAACAGGAGAAAAGCAAATAAAAGTTTAATAACATGCATACCTCTTGTATATGTGGGAGGTACCCAGGAAAATGGAATACACCCGGGAAATGGCCCAACCTTTCAGCATAAATACCATCTTTAGATAAAGATAAAAAAAAATGTTGGGGATGGGGACATCCCATTATGGGAAGTTTTTATACAAAGCATAGTACTGGCATACCTTGGAGATTTTAGGGGTTTGGCTCCAGAATACCACAATAAAGTGAATATTGCAATAAAGCAAGTCACACTAATTTTTTGGTTTCCTGCTGCTTGTAAAATTTACACTAGACTGAAGTCTAATAAGTCTGCAATAACATTATGTCTGAAAAATCAATGTATATATCTTAATTAATAATATTTTATTGCTATAAAAGAACTAACCATTATTTGAGACTTTTTGCTGGTGGAGGACCTTACCTTTAATTGGGGCGGGGGAGAAGCAATATCTGTGAAACACAATAAAGCGAAGCATTATGCCTGTGAACAAGGGTATGATTGTTATAAGATTTAAGTTGGTATCTTCTCCATTGATAAGAGGCTTTATGGATTTAGACACCTCCTCTTCCTTGGAGAGAGAACGTGAGAGAGAGGAAGAGAGCTGTTATAGATGGAGGTTTCCCTTAACAATATAAATGTCTTTTACAAAAGGTTGATAACTCAGTTTTCAGAGCTGTTTCTTAAAAATAACTGACTTCAAAATAACCAATATGCCAAAGAGGCATATCTTAGGATGGCATAGTCTGCTCCCCTTCATTACCCATTACACTACTTATAATTTTATTTAGAATTTTTATGCTGGAAATTATAGCATCTACTTTGGTGCTATTAGATTACCCTTGGAACTACTAGTGGCTACAAAAGATTTCTGTGTTGTTTATTTTAGAATCATAGGATACACAGACAACTCAATTAAGCTGAGCCTTTTAAGCATAAAAGTGGCAGAAGGAATTCTGAAGATTTATATTCACTTGTTAATTCAACAGGATTGTTCTTCAGGTACCTGAAAAACCCTGTTTTTTGCAGTACATACTTTGGTGTCAGACATATTTATAATGTTAATTTTATGAAGAAAATAATTTAATAAGAACCCGTACACTGTGAGCATGTGGGCCTGCATGGCATGTTAACAATAATAAAAAGTCTAAAAAGAAACTAATCCTAGAAATAATGTCACTTTTGTGTTAGAAGGGGTTTTGGAGTATCTTAATCAAAATCACTATTTTACCTTCTGAGAGGCAAGAGGTCATGGAGTTGCTTGGTGACTCCTTCTGTCAAGTAGAGCATCAACGGCAATTTACTTGAAATACCGTGGATTGACTCTCCAAGGAAATTAGTTTCACTCAAGTATAATTCAATAAGATACCACTAACTTTTATCCAGAAATTTTCAATTAGAGTCACCTAACTTGATGCCTTTTTATGTAATGGTCCAGAAAAAGGAGGGTGGAAGGGAGGGAAGAGATCAGTCAAAGAACTTGTATGCATATATGCATAACCCAGGGACAGAGACAATGGGGTGGTGAAGGCCTGGGCAGGGGTGGGCTGGGGGTAGTGGTGGGGATGGGTATAAAATGTCAATGGTGGAAGTGGGGTGGGGAGGGGATATATGTAATACTTTCAACAATAAAGATTAAAAACAATAAATCCTATCTAATAAAGAGGGCATATGCTAATTGACCCTCACACTGTTGCAAAGATGGCAGGAGAATACTAATTGACTGCCACGCCCTCAAAGATGGCAGGGCACACAGCCATAAGATGGCGGTGCCCAGTCCCCTAAACCCTGCCAGGGTGGCAGGTGCATGGCAAGGCTGGGCCCACCCCCAGGCGGGCCCTGCCTTGTTGGACACCTGCCTCGGACGTCCCCCAGCTGCCCAGGGCCAGCCCAGGGAGCAGGCAAGCATTGGATATTGCCTGCCCAGCTGCCCAGGGCCAGCCCAAGGCACAAGCAAACCTTGGATGGCAGTTGTCTCTGCTCAGGGCCTGCGGAGGCTCAGGTAACCAGAGCTGGTGGAGGCTTGTGCTGCCAGTAGTGGCAGCAGCAGAGGTGTGATGGGGTGTCACCTTCCCCTGATGGCTGTGTTGCCTCCCGCCTCTGAGGGCTCCAGGTCTGTGAGAGGGGGCAGGCCGGGCTGAGGGACCCCCCACTCCAGTGCATGAATTTTCATGCACTGGGCCTCTAATAATAAAATAAAATTTAGAGCCAGGAAATGAAACAAAACAGAAACGACTTCTTTTATTAAAAGTGAGTGGGTTTTCCTTTGAACAACAACAACAAAAAAACCTATGAGCTTCATCGCTTCCCTTTTCCCCTTTGTGTTCAGGCTCCTCGGAGTGAGATGAAATGGGGGAAGGAAATGTTCTCCCTTTACCCTATGTTGTTTCTGATTTTCCGTTTAATTCTCTTACGTTCTTTTGTGTGCAAGAGTTTATTGCAAGTCACTGAAAATTTCTTTTGAAAGCTATTGAGCTATAAACTCCTCAGAAAGAAATGATTAGGGACTAAAGCAACACTACAATTCAGATCTTTCAGCTCTCAGTCCAAATTTCAGTTCATTCTGTTGTTATTGGGAAACCGTTTATGTGTCTATTTTTTTCCCTTTAGAGAAAAATCATTGTTTTTAATATTTGTATAAAAGGGGATATGAAGCAAAAAAGATATTTACCCCTCCATAGCTTTGGTTCAGATTTAAAAACTTAATCACACCTCTCAACTCTTAAGAAAAGAAAAGAAAAAAAAAGTCTGTTTGCGTTGGGAATTTGGAAGAATATTATTTTATTGGCATTCAGAACTGTTCACAGTACTGTATGAATGTCTGCAGATTCACAATAAAGTTTGAGACAGATTTGGGTATTCTTTTGAATGCCGGCTGCATCCACAAAGACCAGTGCAGGAGAAACCTTTTAAATCCCGCTCTACCTCTGCAGCAGTGTTTGATTTCTTGCTTCCCGACTGTCACCTGGCCACATACTGCTGGGCATCAGGTTGCCTCCCCAGTGGGAAGCCCGGGACTTCTGCACAAAGGAACTCTCCGAACTCTTGGTGTTTCTCATCTGGTGACATGGGATTACAGGGCTGCTCTTTCATTGATGTGTTAAATGGAGGGAGGTTATCACAGCAGCCCTAGCCTGCAGGGCACAGCTGCCCACACTCTTTAGAATGTTCTCTGAAAAGAATATATTAGTCATGTCAAAAGTTGGTCAGGCCATCAGTCTCAGAAAGAACTGCCCTTGAAAGGTTTGCTTCCTTAGAATCCACTGGGAGTCATGGTAGATGTTAAGGCTAGACATTGAGGATACATTTATTGGAAGCACATCTGATGAGAAGGAGTCAGAATCAAAAATAGAAGCACAGACTGCTATTTTTGATTTCTAGCTGTTATAGATCAGATTTCCTTTATTGTCATTATTATTGAAGAGTACAAGCAAATAACATTAGTTATTATTTACATTAATGCTTTAGAAAATCACTTCGCAGCCTGCATAAGAGTACATAGTCCGGAGATCAGCTGCCTACATCCCCATCCTGTTTTTGTGACATAACTCCTGGACTACACTGGGCAACTTAACCTCAGTTTGCTTCATCTTTTCCTACAAAAAATGGGGACAAAAAAAGTGCTGCTGTATTGGATTGATGTGAGGATTGATGGAACTATTATTTATAAATTACATAGAACACTGCCCAGCATAGAGTCAGAATTATTTGAATAGTTATTATTTTTATATAAATTATTCAGCTTAATCAGCTGACATTATTTTCCCAATAAAATATTATTCTCTCACTTATGTATGTGTAACTATTATCACAAAACTTGTTTTTCTCCTGGGTCCTAAGTCCTTCCTGCTCCATCCTCTGTCCTAGGAGCCAGGGTCAGTCTGGATACCACCCAGGAACAGCCCTAATGGGTGCTTAAAGATGCAGACACTTGGGGTCTAGCACCTTCCAGAGAATCTTCTCATTTTTTACCAAAACCCTTTCCACTCAGAGGGTAAGAGTCTCTATAGCTATCTGCTTCCTTCCACACCATCTAATGGGTTTTTTGACCTTTGTTGTCTAAGGGCTGCATTGGCAATTTATCAAAGCCAATTACTTATTTTTCAAGATATTATTTTTAAAATGTAAAGAATAAATCACAGTGGATTAAAAAAAATCAAAGATACTGAAATGCAATTATCAAAGTGTATTTATTAAATTATTAATTATTAATAAATGAAATAGGAATATGTGTGCTTTATTGTTGTATTAGACAAGATTAGAGAGTCTGATAACTTATACATAATACAGTCATGCGCCGCATTAACAATGTTTTGGTAAAAAAAATTGACCATATATACGACGGTAGTATATGATACAGCCTAAATGTGTAGTAGGCTATACCATCTAGTTTGTGTAAGTGCACTATATTATGATCACAAAATGACAAAATTGCCTAATGCTACATTTCTCAGGATGTAGTCTAGTCATTAAGTGGCACATGATTGTACTGGCATTTATCACTATAAACTTTTCTTTAAGAACTACTTTTGTAGCATCCCATATGTTTTGATATGTTGTGTTTTTAATTTTAATTTATTTCAAGAAGTTTTTAGTTTTCATTTTGATTTCTTTTTTGAGCCAATGGTTGTTCAGGAGTGTTTTGTTTAATTTCTATATGCTTATTCATTTTCTAGCTTTTCTCATGTTAATTTTTAGCTTTATACCAGTGTGGTCAGAAAATATTTTTGGTGTGGTTTCAAACTTTTTAAATTTGTTAGATTTGTTTTGTGGCCTATCATATGATCTATCCTTTGGAAGATCCATGTGAACTTGAGAAGAAAGTGTATTCTGTTGCTGTTGGTTAGAATGTTCAATATATGTTCATAAGTCCATTTGATGTAAAGTATGATTCAAGTCCAACATTCTCTTGTTATTTTTTTTTTATCTGGATGATCTGTCTCATGCCAAAATTATTGTGTTTTTGTCCATTTATTCCTTTAGATCTCTTAGTATTTGCTTAACATATTTAGGTGTTCCAATGTTGGGTGTATACATGATTATAATAGTTATATCTGCTTGATGAATGGACCCATTTTTCACTGTATAATGACCTTCTTTTCTTATGTTATCACTAGAGGCCCGGTGCATGAAATTCATGCACAGGGGCGGGAGGGTGTCCCTCAGCCCAGCCTGCACCCTTTCCAAGCCACCTCGAGGGATGTCTGACTGCCCCACTGGGATCAGGTCTAAGCGGGCAGTCCGACATCCCTCTCACAATCCGGGACTGCTGGATCCCAACTGCTCACCTGCCTGCCTTCCTGATTTCCCCTAACTGTTTCTACCTGCCAGCCTGCTCACCCCCTAACCACTTCCATGCCAGCCTGATTGATGTCTAACTGCCCCCCTGCCAGCCTGTTTGTCCCCAACTTCCCTCCTCTGCCGGCCTGGTCACTCCTAACTGCCCTCCCCTGCAGGCTTGATTGTCCCCAACTGCCCTTCCTTGCAGGCCTGGTCCCTCCCAACTACCCTCCCCTGCTGGCCATCTTGTGATGGCCATCTTGTGTCCACATAGGGGCAGGATCTTTGAGCACATGGAGGCAGCCATCTTGTGTGTTGGAGTGTTGGTCAATCTGTATATTACTCTTTTATTAGATAGGATAGAGGCCTGGTGCCCAGGTGGGGGCCAGCTGGCTTGCCCTGAAGGGTGTCCCGGATCAGGGTGGGGGTTCCCTTGGGGCATGGGATGGCCTGAGTGAGGGGCCTGTGGTGGTTTGCAGGCCAGCCACACCCCCTGGACACCCCAGCGGAGGCCCTGGTATCTGGAATTTATTTACCTTCTACAATTGAAACTTTGTAGCCTGGAGTGGAGCAAAGCCTCCTGCTCCCTCTGTGGCCAGCATTGAAGGCCTGGGCTGGCCAGGGTGTGTGGAAAGCTTTGCTTCCTCCATTGCCTGGGAAACCCAAGCCTCCCTCCTGCTCTTTGTGGCTATAGCCATCTTGGTTGGGTTTATTTGCATACTCACTCTGATTGGCTGGTGAGCGTGGCTGGTGGGGATGTCTTGTGGGTGTAGTGCAGTGATGGTTAATTTACATATTACTCTTTTATTAGGTACGATTTTTGGTTTAAGTCTATAGAGCTACCACTCCCACTGTATTTTGATTTCCATTTGCATGGAATATATTTTTTCATCCCTTTACTTTGACATACAGTTGGGTCTTTTTTCCCCCATCCAGCCATTCTGTGACTTTAGATTGGAGAATTCATTGCATTTACATTTAGAGTAATTACTTATTTGTGAGGACTTACTAATGCCATACTCTTAATTGCTTCTGGCTATGTAGTTTCATTGTTGACTTTTCTCTTGTTGCATATTATTGTGGGTTGGTGATTTTTTTTCCATGGTCTGGTTCCCTTTTTATCTTTTCACAAAACTTGCATAATTACCTCTGGTGTCAGTTGAACATCCCCTTTTTAAACAAATGTTATAAAACCAATATTTAGTGTGCTGTTTATAGGAACTAGCCTTTTGAAGGTGAATGCAAAATTCCTGTAGTGTAGAGACATTTTGATTCTTTATAGATGAACATGGGAATCACTGTAGTCAATGTATAATTAGTATCAAGTATAGCTTAATATTTTTAAAGTTAATGTCATAAATTTGCAGAATTATAAAAGTAGGTTTCAGGAAAGAAAAATAACTTATAAAGACTTTTCATCTTGACATGAAAGTGTCTATTTATTGTTGAAATCCAGAAGTACAATTGACCACCAGATTGGTGGGCAGAGTCTGATGTAATGGTTTTTGGGGCATCATTATCCTTGAGCTAGAACTTGATGTATTCCTCTGAAAACCAAATAAATAAAGCATATTTTTGAGATGAGCACATCAAGTTGTTAACATCAAGTTGTTAACATCAAGTTGTGCAGTCTCTATGACTTCTATTTAGAACAGTTGATGCAAATGGCAAATATAACAAACATAAAAACATTAGGCACTCACGTACATTATGTACATGTATTATACAAAATGCGCATGTGTACTGTATTTCTAGATGTCTGTATTTTGAATGAATATTATCACAACAGTACTTATCTTTGTGGCATTTCAAAGTTGTAATCACAAATGGGAAGAACCATTAAAAAGCATTTTAAAATGAGAACATTAGATAGCCCTCTGCTTTGGAAATTTTTTTCAAACAGAAAGTTTAACATTTACACATAGGCTTTTAATTGAGAATGGTGCATTATATATTCTCTTCCCTATATTTTGCTTTTCATTATGAATTGGCGGTGGGAATTGAACCAGATGATCTAATAAGCATTTTATAGCTTTAATTGCTATATTTTTTATCCTGCAACCCAGTTGCCTATATGTGCTGACTGAAGTCAGTTTTCCATTTTGCTAGACAGGCGATATTCTACTGTTAAAACTAAGACATTTGGAATTGTATAGTATACCATATTAGACAATAAATTAATTTTAATGATTTTTAAATGTTATTCAACTAAACAAGTCCTATTTTGTTTCTTTAAAATGGTCTTGAAAATAATCACATATACATCCCAAAGGCTTTAAAATTACACACATACAGAAGAAATGAATCAGTCTTGTGTGAAGGGAATGATCAGTCTTTTTATTTTGACAGTCTCAAGTCAGTCCCCATAGAAGGTAAGGAAATGACAAGACTTAGCTATTGTTGGGTCTGCCAAAGGCTTCTACTTTGACATTCCATGCTCTGCATACAGTTAGAAATGTGGGCCTGAGCCCTGTTCCCTGTGGAATCATCAGGACCACTGCAGACCATAAGACTTAGCTTGAATTTTCCATGATTCAGGGAAATCATAGGATGCAATAGTTCAGTGACCACTCACACAGTATTTCAAATTGCCACAGTAACTGTTCATAGCTTTTATTCCAGGAGCAAATGGATGATATGACATCCCAATTTATGTATCATTTATTGTGGTCAAGCTAAACGTTCTAACAATGAGTGATAATATACAATAGGAGAACCAGGGACATTTAAACAAGTGACAGTGGCATCCATTCTTGAACGAAATAATATCTGTGGACAGATATACTTATGAGTGATGTTTTCCATTACAAATGTAAGTTGGTTCTGGAGGATAGAGAAGTAATTGGGGATTTTATGTGAACACATTTCCTGTAAATTTAGTTCACTAAAAGCAGAGTACTTGGCTGATCTGTCCTGCATAACTTGAAACTACATTTCTATGAAGGAAGATAGGAGCTTTTGTTGAATTAATTCTACCCGAAGAGGAAAACATATTGGTGATTTAGATCTTGAGGATGGTTGGGAACCCCCCAATACTATCTGTCAACTTAGAAGTCATACTGAAGAGAAAAGGCAATGTCGAGCATCTCCAGATATGAGTCCTGCCTTTTCTAATGTAGATATGAGAAAAGTTTAGGAAACATAGACTCATTTTCATGTTTAAGGATTCTAAAAGGAGAAGTTATCTGCCAAAACTGGTTTGGCTCAGTGGATGGAGCGTCAGCCTGCAGACTGAAGGGTCCCAAGTTCGATTCCGGTCAAGGGCATGTACCTTGGTTGCGGGCACATTCCCAGTAGGGGGTGTGCAGGAGGCAGCTGATCAATTATTCTCTCTCATCGATGTTTCTAACTCTCTATCCCTCTTTCTTCCTCTCTGTAAAAAATCAATAAAATATATTTTAAAAAAATAAAAATAAAAAATAAAAAGAGAAGTTATCTGAGAATGGTTAGGAGACTTTCAAAACACAAATCCTGACTATATACTTACAAATAATGCCAATTAAGATAAAAAAGTTAAAAAAAAAAAAAGTGGGAACATAAGTATATCCTTAATCAACTTTTTGAAAGGAGATGTACATATAAAGATTAAAGAAAAGATGCATAACTAAGATTCTGAAAAAAGAATAAGCATTTAAAAACAATGTCTGTCAGCCGAAACTGGTTTGGCTCAATGGATAGAGCGTCGGCTTGGGGACTGAAGGGTCCTGGGTTCGATTCCTGTGAAGGGCATGTACCTTGGTTGTGGGCATATCCCCAGTAGGGGGTGTGCAAGAGGCAGCTGATTGATGACTCTCTTTCATTGATGTTTCTAACTCTCTATCTCTCTCCCTTCCTCTCTGTACAAAATCAATAAAACATATTTTTAAATAAATAAATAAATAAATAAATAAATAAATAAATAAATAAAAACAATGGCTGTCAAAAGCCTAGTATTGGGTAGTGCTTTGAAAAATGCTACAGAATTTAAGAAGTATTTTTGGCAAAGCTGGTTGGAACGAGATTAGCAGGAAGGTTGTCATTTCTAGGATAGATAAGCATGAGCTTACAAGATGACAGTGAGAAAGCACCAGTTAAAGAGAATGTGATCTCAGAAGATAAGTGTCCAATCTGATCTCATCTCAAAGAGTAAAGCCTTACCTATTAGAACTCTTTCCAGGCGAATCTCTATCCTGTACCTACCTCCCACTTCTCCCAGCACCCAAAGAGAAACTCACCCGAAATGTTCCTACCCCCTTGAGCTTTGGAATTGTGTTCTGGCAAGGGATCTACTTTTCTTGACACATTAGTA
This sequence comes from Pipistrellus hanaki, assembly GCF_964339955.1. Taxonomy (NCBI): domain Eukaryota; kingdom Metazoa; phylum Chordata; class Mammalia; order Chiroptera; family Vespertilionidae; genus Pipistrellus; species Pipistrellus hanaki. Next base: position 21,188,332 of record NC_140519.1, on the reverse strand, counting down.
TTCACATTAATATGGTGTGGCCAAAATATGTTGCCTTGCGGAACTCTTGTGTATAGCTGGTGGGTATGTCAAATGGTATTAGTCACTATGGAAAACCATATGGCAGTTCATCAAAAAATGTAAACACTGAATTGCTGTATAGCAATTTCACTGCTGGATATATAACAAAAGAACCAAAAGCATGATATTGGAGAAGGATTTATATACTTATGCTTATAGCAACTTTATTTATTTTTAAAAAATATATAGTTTATTGATTTTTTTACAGAGAGAGGGATAGAGAGTTAGAAACATCGATGAGAGAGAATAATCGATCAGCTGCCTCTTGCACACCCCCTACTGGGGATGTGCCTGCAACCAAGGTACATGCCCTAGACCGGAATCGAACGTGGGACTTTTCAGGCCACAGGCCAATGCTCTATATCCTGAGCCAAAACAGTTTTGGCAACTCATAGCAACTTTATTTATATAAGTCAAAAGAAGGGAACAACCCAAATGCCCATTGATTGGTGAATAAACAAATGTGGCATGCAAATATAATGGACTATTCTTAAATATTTTGAAAAGAAGAATGAAATTCTGACACATGCCACAACATGGATGGACCTTGAAAACATTATGCTAAATTAAATAAGTCATACACAAAAGGACAAATTCCATATGATTCGACTTACATATGAGGTATCTAGAATAGTCACATTCATAGACACAGGAAGAAAAAAAAATAGAATGTTCATGTCTAGGCATTTATTGGAGAGGAGAGACTGGGAAGTTATTGTTTAATGGGGTCAGAATTTGGGAAAGTGGAAAAGTTCTGGAGATGGAGAGTGGTAATAGTGGCACAACCATGTGTACTTACTAACATTTGCACACATAAATGGTTAAAATAGTAAATTTTATGCCGTGTATATGCCATGTATATTTTTTGTTTGTTTTATTTAAATACTTTATTTTGGGGGAGCAGTTTTATATTTACAACAAAACTGAGACGAGTGCATAGAGATTTCCCATATATCCCCTGCCCCCACACATGCAGAGCCTCACCTATTGTCAACATTACTCATCAGAATGGTACATTTTTTTCCCCCCAAGGATAAACCAACATTGGCACATCATTATCACCAAGTCTATAGTTAACCTGAGGGTTCACTCTGGGTGTTGCATACATGTATCCATTATTATGATACACAAAGTATTTATACTCTAAATATACTATCTGCTCTGCGTATTCCTCCACTCCCACCCCCATCCTGGGAAACCACGAATATTTTTATTGTCTCCAGTTTTGACTTTTCCAGAATGTCATATAATTGGAATCATACAATATGTATCAAACTTTTTTTAGGTTGGCTTTATTTTTCACTTAGTAATATGCATTTAAGGTTTCTCTGTGTCTTTTTATGGATTGATAGCTCATTTCTTTCTAGCACTTCATATATCATATATATTTTGATCATAATAAAAATATCAAAATATGTTGCCTTAGAGAATAGGGCTGTTCATCACTGACAGTGAGGAAGCAGAGGAAAGATATGTATAGATAAAGAGAGATTTAGAGGCAGAGGTAGAGGTTTTTGAGAAACACCTTATATTTAGAGAGACTAGAAATGAAATCCTGGCTCAGTCACTTACTAATTATGTGACTTTGGGCAAATGATAATTTTTCCCTCCTGAGATATCTGACTTATAAAATATAGTTCCTAAATTGAAGAGAAATTAGAATAACCAAGTAATGTGATAAATATGAATTTTTCTAGAATAGTTTTTGTAGTTCACTAACTGCCTATTAATTCTTCATTTCTATTGGACTTAACGTAGTGAAAAAGTACCTTTCAATTCTTCAGAATTTTGTGGTTCCAGAAGATAGCCTCACCAAAAAACATTATCTATCTATCTATCTATAAAAGCCTAAGCAACTGTTACGATCATGTGACCAGAATGATCAGTTGACCAGTTGCTATGACTTGCACTGACCACCAGGGAAAGATGCTCAATGCAGGAGCTTCCCCCTGCTGGTCAGTGTGCTCTCACAGCCAACCTCCTGTGCCCCCCCCCCCAGCAGGCTGCATGCCTCCCCCTGTCATCGTGTACTCCCCCTCCCCCCCCCAATAGGCCCTGATCACCAGCCAGGCTGAGAGACTCCGCCTGTGCATGAATTCATGCACTGAACCTCTAGTTGTGAGATATTATGCAGATATTCTGGACAACCATAGAAGAGCAGGGTTGCAGAAGTCATGTTGCAGAATAGAGACAAAGATATTCCTCCTGTGCTGGGTCAGTACCTGTGATGGATGAATAAATAAGGATGAAGTTGGTGGGTTGGTCGAAGACCAGGTATGGAGATTGGAGACACTTACCAGACATGGAGATGGGCTGAAAAAATAGAATAACCTAAGAGTGGGAGAGAGGACATATTAGGAAGAGAGGATTATGCTACTGGGACAAGTCAGATTTTTTATCAGAGGAGCAATGTTTAGGGAAGTTAGGCAAGGGTGGGGCCATAGGAGCTCAGATACCCCTATTGCATGCCCTCATGCTGCCAAACTTTAGCTCTGGTTTCTTATTTCTTTGTCTGCACAGCGAGCACCCTCTCTTCTCTCATTGCTCTGGCCAGGATCTTTTAGAAAGCCTTTTCAACAGCTCCTGATAGAAGTGACACTGACTTTTGAAAATTTCATACATTTCTCTCATAACACTTAGACCATTTGTGCACTTATGCAGATTCCAACCTACTTATTAAACTTTAAGGGCATTGTGGGAGGAGACAATGTCTTCTCTGCCCCCTAGGAGTTAGAGAGTAAATGAATTAGCTTACAAAGATGAGCAGAAAAGGAGGTTGAAAAATGGTTGAGCCAGTCAGAAGCTCCGGGGGAGTCTCTGAAGGAAAATAATTAAACTGAATATCATCTTCTGAAATGGCCTTCTCCCTCACCCAAGCTCCACATGTTACAGATAACTGACATTTGACCTCTGTCTTAAAGAAGCAGAGAGACAACAGTTGCTTTTTCTCTCATACTGTCTAAATCTTAACTCCTAGCCACCATGAGGACATCACACGTCTTGGTGACCACACTTTTCTCCCTTCTGCACCATAGATCCTTCAGGTCCACAAAGAATCCATTCATCCTTGCTGCCCTCCCACCACTTTCCTCCCAAGGCAGTGGCTCTCATAGTATAAGCACTATGTTAGTAATTGAGGACTGGATGAATTAATGATAAAAATATCAAGGATTTAGGCCCTTACCAACACCCACTGCATAATAATAACTCGGTTCTAGCTTCAAGGACCCAGACTTCCCATACTCAGATCAGTGAGGCAGATTGGTGACCTGGGGTTGTGTGCCATGAGGAAGAACAAGAGCCCATCTGCCTTTTTATTACTTGATCAGCAATCAAATCAGATCAACAGCCTAGTTCCTGGAAGTAGTATAGTCCTTGTCTTTAGAATCAAAACCTACAAAGCCACCCAACTCTGTGTGCCGTCCAGTCCAGGTATGCCTGTGGCATCAGTCTAGTTTTGGACAAGGATTCATCGTGCATGGGCATAGATCCTCATGTGAAGGCCTGCTTTAAAGTAGGGGGAAAAATACCAAGTCTATGACAGGATTAGTCTAAGTGTAGTTTAATGGTTTCTGTGGCATTCTTAGTAAGAAGTAATGGCCCAGGGATTTTAATGCAATTAGAATTTAAATTCTACTTTCCGCAAAGAAATGAGTTTTCATTAGCACTACTGATCTGAACTGGTTTCAGAAATCCCCAGGCTGCCAAAGCATATATTTGATGCACAGCCAGGATTCTCCAGTTTGCAGACTTGTGTTTATTCATTCAATATCATGTATTCATTCATTCAGCTGTTATTCAAAAATTTTTTGTTAATGTCTGAATGGTACATTATCTGTTTTCCAAGAAGTTAAGGCCATATATATATATATATATACATAACTAGATTATAGACTAGTCTTTCATTTAGCACTTTCTGTAGACAATAGTCATATTTTATCATTATCATTATTTTAAAATATGTTTTTTATTGCTTTTTAGAGAGAGAGGGTGGGAGAAGGATAGAAAGATAGCAACATTGATGAGAGATGAACTTCATTGACCAGCTGCCTCCTACAGCCCCCTACTGGGGATTAAGGCTACAAACCAGGAATGTGCCCTGATCAGTAATCTAACCAGCGACCTGTTGGTTCCTGAGTCAATGCTTAACCACTGAGCAACACCATCCAGGCATTTCATTTAATTTTTATATCAAACATCAATCACAGTTTCATTTGTAGGAATTCAGTAATTACTTGCTAACAAATGAATCAATTTCCTACTCTTATAGAAAATTGTTGTCAAATATGAGTGAATACTTTTTCTTATCAAATGTGGAGAGTAGTATTTCCTTGTGGCTAACATCATTGGAATTGAAACAGCCACAAAGACAAACTTTAGATATAAAATTGCCAGCTGGTTTAAGATTTCCTAGGAATGGTGTTAGCAGACATTTCAGGTGCTGTGAAAACTTCAAAACTAAAGCTACATTTGAATGACTTCTTGAAGGAAGTGCGTGTGCACGTTTGAGAGGAGATTGATTGCAGCTCAATCCAATACGATTAAGAGCTGGACTTCTAACTGAATAATGCAAGTTGCTCAGGCCCTTGATTTTTTTTGTTTGTTTATTTGTTTTCTTTGAAAGGGGAAACATATAAAACTCAAAGCCTTTGATGTGGAATTCTTTTGGAAAAACAACTTTAAGAATATTTCAATAATAAAAGCATAAAACAGAAGCATCATTTTGCCAAGGCTTTTTATATTCCTCAGATAAATTATATGTACTCATCAAGCTGGAAAAATAACTAAAGATCATGTAGCCTTAGCTCTTTTTTCCCCCCCAGACAAGTAAAGGAGGGAATGTAGAAAAATGCAGGATTTCTGAAGGATCTGAGATTTCACCCCACTTGCAAATTAGGAAGCTAGCTTGTCAGTGTCATGGGTGCTGCTGGGAGACCCAGCATTCCTGGGTCAGAGGTTAATAAAGGCAGCTTATTACACACAACAGTGACAGTGACCAATGTGTTAGCATCGGTGCACCCAGTCCCCCTGCCTCACTTCCCACCAGGTATCGCAGAGACTGCTGACACACACCCAGTGGGTTGCACAACAGAAGAGCCCAGAGCTCAGGGACTCTGAATCTTTTCAAGTGGGCAGCAGCATGCCTGACCTTCCCTCTGCGAGGAGATTTATCTTTATTATTCTGGCCAATAAATACACCTCACCTTTTCTCTGGAGGGAGACACCACCTGCATCTTCCTAGGCTGTTTGCCATCAAACATCTTTGAAGACATAGTCGAAAATAAATGGCAGTCAGTGCCTCACTCCCAGTGCAGAAATGTGAGAGATCCACGAAGAGTTGTCTCCCTGCGGGAACGACTCACTTGTAGAAGACCACACAGTTGTCTGTGAGCCTATAGCTTTTTTCACACTTCCGTACTATTTCCCTGCAAACACCCAAGTCACAGAAGCATTTTTATGACATATAGCTTTTCATTTCCTGGAAACCTTGTTTCTCCTGACGGCAGAAGCAAGCTTTGGAAACTTCATGACAAGATTTAGAGTCAGTGCTATATAATTCTACATTAATTCACTGCCTCCCTTGCTTCCAAGGTCATCCTCAGCTTCCCAATTTGAGAGGATTGGATCAGGCATCTCCTGAGTCAATGGAAACAGTGGTAGCAATAAAATATAGGACAGGGGCCAGATGTCAAGTAAGCATGAAAGAGGATTTTCCCACTTTCTCAATGAGAAGAACTAGTATTTTGGTCAGTGTAAACATGGAACTCAGAGATGTAAATAAATGTCTATGGCTTATTTATGATACTAATTTGTAATTGTAATTACTCATGTATACTCCAGATCACATAGGCAGTTTTATGGTACATTAATAAAATTGCTTCCTCTCATGTTTTCTGAAACAACTTATTTCACATTCTTTGTATGTATCTTCAATATCTGCAGCCATTTTGGGGTTATCTAATGCCAATTTTTAGGACCATTATTTCTACATGCAAATAGGTTCTTTAAAATTCAGTGATTTTTTTTGTTTCTTTGTATGATGTTGTCACTACACAGAAACATTTAGCCAGTTTATTTATGGCTGAAAATTTTATCTTAAGCCATAAATAAACGAGGAACATTCTTTTGAAAACTTGGAGAATAGTAACTTTGGACAGTGGCATGTATGCACACCTAAGAATTAATTCTAAATCCAGGTTATATTTCTTGGCCTTCTTTCTATTAGTTCATTTAGTGCAACTCCAGGAGTCTCTCAACTAGAATTGGCTGAGAACATTTTAGGCTAATGCAATTTGTTCAAAAGAGTTATTGAGAGATCTTAAGAACTTGAATATAGGAAAATTACCTCTTTATTGAGCAATGATTTGAGGGGTGGAGGGGAATCTTTGCATTATTATACACTAGAGGCCTAGTGCATGGATTTGTGTGTGCCAGTGGGGTTTCTCAGTCTGGCCTCCAAGGATCAAGCCGAAACTGGCTCTCCGACATCTCCTGAGGAGTCGTGGATTGCGAGAGGGTGAAGGCCAGACTGAGGTACCCCACCAGTGCATGATCAGGACTGAGGAGGGACTATGAGGAGGGCTTCAGGGCATATCCGGCTCATCTCACCCACTCCTGATCAGCTGGATCCCAGCAGCAAGCTAACCTACTGGCCAGAGCATCTACCTTCTGATGGTCAGTGTGTCATAGTGACTGGTCAAATGAATGGTCAGACACTTAGCATATTAAGCTCCTCTTATATGGACTAGAGGCCTGGTTCATGAAATCTGTGCATGGGTAGGGTCCCTAGGCCTGGCCAGCAATCAAGGCCAATCTGTGGGGTAACCAGTGAGGCAATTGAGGGGCTCTCACTGGCACCCACCTTGGCTGGTCTGGGGCCTGTGGGCTGGTGGAAGCTCCTGCATTGAGTGTCTGCCCCCTGATGGTCAGTGCATGTCATAGTGACCAGTCATTCCTCTGGTCATTCTTCAGTTCGGTTTAGTTGCATATTAGGCTTTTATTATATAGGATGTGGTATTAACTTAATTTAGTTGAGCAATTTAAAATTCTAATACCATTCTTTTTATCATTAAAATAAAAATTACATATATTGTTTATGTTTTAAAATTGCTCTGAGTGTTAGATAAAATAATGAGGGTGAAAAAAATTTTATAAACTATAATTTACGTGTGTCTGTGTATTTGCTTATAATGTCTCATTTCCTTTATTCTCTGTCTTGCTATTATCTATCTTGTTGGCACATATATTCACTTAGTCACTGATACTTCAAATTTGGGATGTATCTTTGATCTACTCACTTATCAAATTAATTGCTAAGTCCTGCTATTTTTTCTCTTAGATGTATCTTAGTCTTTATACCCCTCTTTTTTCAGTTGCCTTCATTTCGACCTAAATCATTTTGTCTCCATGATCACCAAGACTCTTTCACACAGCCATCAATCTATCTTACATGAAAATCAATCCATTAGATATTAAAATCTCTAAATATCTGCCATTTGCCTAAACATACTTAGAATATATTTTGTGACACCAAGTTCTATGAAGAACTTCATAGTAAAAAATCATTTGGTAGTAAAAAGAAAAGTAGAGATTTCTGTAGATATATTCAAAATTCTTGTTGATGAAAAATGCTCCTTTGCCTATTAAAAGCTCTTAGAAGTCCTGGGATACAGACATCATTTTGTTTTACAAAATAAAATTACATTGTAAAGAACTCATTAAAACCTAGATTTCTAATTATTGTTGACATTTTTTAGAATAAACATTGGAAGACATTATGGATTTATATGAAGGAGATTAATAATGGAAAAGTGGTGGAAGTCTATTAGTTTTTAAAGCCTAGAAATTGTTAAAATCTCAGGCTCATATATGGAGGAAAGTCTGGAATGTGTCATTGCTAGTTTCCCAAGAACAGTATGTAAGTGTGTAAGATTGAGAGTTGAAGCTAATTAATATTCGTTGCCTTTTTTTTTTTTAATTAAATACTCAAGGGACCTGAAGTTAGTAGTTTGGTAATTAGGCTGTTCTTCATTTTCAGACAGAAATTAGACATGATTAGGAATGCTGAAGTACTGGGCAGGTCAATTGTGCATCATTATTACAGCCATTTAATGCATTTTAATGGTGGTTGATAAGGTAAAATATGCTATGTAAGCCAAAAGAAGAAGTTTTATTCCTTTATATGTTAAGCATAGGTATAAATGAGTTCACATTTACATTTTTTATGCATTAGCTCAAAAAATTAAACATTTTCTCTTAGATATGAGTAGTGGAATATGTAATTTGTGAGACATGAGCACTGCTGAATCCAGCACCTCTTATACAGAGCACCTGGGGACCCTCAGATGGAAGTTGTCCTTAAACAGAAAATTAAGGAAACAATGTTGTAGCATTTGGGTCACTAAAGAATTATGCTTTAAGGTATAAGGTCAGTTGCTTGTGTAAAGTTTTTCTTACATTTATTAATAAATATAACATAACTTACATATAGGATCTCTTACCCTTTGAGACAGCATAGAGTGACATGGAGAGTATTAGGCTAAGTGAAATAAACCAGTCAGAGAAAAACTAATATCACATGATATCACTCATATGTGAAATCTAACGAACAAAATAAACTGATGAACAAAATAGATCCAGAGACATAGAGACATGGAACAGACTGTGGAATCTCAGAGAGAAGGCAGGAGAGGGTAGGTGGGATAGATCAACCAAAGAACTTCTATGCAAATATGCATAACCCATGGACACAGACAATAGGGTGGTGAAGGCCTGCTGTGTGGGTGGAGGTGGGTTAGAAGTCAGTGGGGGATATGGGGGTTTATGTAATCCTTTCAACAATAAAGATTTTAAAAAATAACTTACATATTATTATAATATTTGCATCAGACTTACAGATTTCATTGATGCATGCAGGTGAAAAAGCAACCACCACCACCCCAAAATAGTACAAAGAGAATTCCTAAGGGAGATAACATGGTACTAGTTAGATAAGAATCTTACATTTTAGAATTATTTCGCTTAAAATCCTAAGTGTTGGGATTAGAGGAGATCGATAAATATCATCCTTTCTATCCTTTCTCTTTATCTGATTGGCACACAATTGAGACACAGGCACAGATAGAGATTAAAATATCACTTTTTGTGTTTTAACTGATAAGAAGGCTATTGGAGTGTGTAGCTTATATCTGTCAGCAAGTGGAGTGGGCATACTAACACCTCCTGATTCTCAGGAGGGACCGTGGACCACTGCATGGGAGGGAAGACTTAGGTCTGCAGAGCAGAGACACTGATCCCATACTTGCTGCCTCTCTTTGGTCCAGAGAAGGAGACAGAGAGACTAGATTCTTCATGTTCCATCCAAAGGCTGTCATGCCCCAACTGCTCACTCCACAACTCCACCCAATAGAGGGTAGTGAGGGTGAGGCAAGGGCCCAAACAAGTCCTTGATTGAATGTCCGAGCATCCGCACATGGGATCTCCACATAGACAGACTTATTTCTGGTGGAGGTTTCCAAGCAGCTTGGGCTGAACCCTCTAATCATTTAATGTCAAAAGAAAATTTCTGTCAGGAGAAAACCAAGGAGGGTTGTCTAAAATAAAGCCAGCTTTTTACAATTTAAAGTAGGGAATAGCTGTCTCACGATAGCTTATTGTAGGCGAAGAAAGGCAGAAATAGCTTATAAACCTCACGGTGGTTCTGAACAGCAAGGGTCTTGACTGTTCTCTCAATAGATTATAATGCAGGTGGTAACATGTTTAGAATAGGCCAAGCATTGCTCTAAGAGCTTAATAAGAGTCAATTCATTTTATGTGAATTCACTCTGATTGGGCCTCAAAACAACCCAACAAGTTTATATTCACATTATTATCATTTGTATTTTAACATTACAAGTTTTTGTATTCTAAGAAACTTATTTTTCTAAACTTACTTTTGTCCATACACATATGCAAATATATACATTTCTGTGTGACTTTACTTGTAATATTACAAGGTTTTGAAATAACCATCTTTATAGTAAATGCATGTGATTTTTTCATGCAAGTGCATGTAAAAATATCTTCATTGTTTAAAGTATTACATATGCCCCCATTCCCCCCCCCCCCCCCGATTGACTCCTTCTAGCCCACCCCACCCCCTGCCTGGGCCTTTACCACCCTATTGTCTGCGTCCATGGGTTATGCATAGATGCATACAAGTTCTTTGGTTGATCTTCTCCTACCTACCCTCCCATCGCCACCTGCCTGGTGAGAGGCATGAGATTCTTATAAGGTTAAATAGCTGCTGAAATTCCTTCAGTTACAAAATGGCAGAAGGAGGATTTGAGCCAGACTCTTCCCATGCCCAGAACCCCTACAAAAAGGTAATTGTCACCAATGTCATCCCAAATAAACTGAGTCTAACTATAGCAACTGAATCTGTGACTTGTGGTTATTTAGTAAGTTGTAAAGGAAATATAATGCCATCTATTAGAAAATTTTAGTGTTTGGTTCTATTTCTACAGCACTTTTAGTAAATTAACTTTTTTATGTGACTCGATCTTAGGTTTATGGGTCATTTGCTTGACTTTGCCGTTCCTGTTTATATTTGGAGTGCTTTGTGATTTATTGAGTTGTGTTCTTGTTTAAGTGTTGGTTTTTCCTCTGTAGCATAGTAAGCATCATGAGAGAAGCTTTTAGCAATAGGAAGAACTCGTTAACTGTTTGTAACATAATTCAATAAATAAATGAAGTTTAAAGGTTATTTATTTAGCCTATAGTAGCCCTTTTTCTTTCTCACCATTGTTTTAAACAGAGAATAGCCATTAAGAGCTCAAAATTTTTAGGGAGTTGAGACAAATGAATTACTGAAAATCTTTGCAGGTCCATGATCTTATTAAATGTTGTACTTAATAACTCATAGTCTTAATACAAGTTTGTGCTTAAAGATTCATATTCTTAAAATAAGTATGTACTTATTTATACTTAATTGATTTAAAGTGAAGGGTTAAGTGTTTAAAAGTAAAATTTATTTTTCCATCCCATGCCATAATGAGCACTCTTTGCTTTTCTCTTTCTACCTCTACATTTTGTACATATGGTTTCCTTTACTTGTAATGTTAACCTCCTCCTTTTCACTAAGTTAACTCCTAATCTTCTCTTAGGTCTTAACTTCCATGTCTCCTCTTCTAGGAGGCATTCCCAAGCCTTCCAAGAAGGACCAAATGCACATTTTCTACTACTGGCTCAGGCCCCTTTCATAATGCTCTGTAACATATTCCTTTTTGGTGTGTTTTCCCCAATTAGACCATCTAGTTCTTGATGGTTGAGATTCTTTTTGTTTTTTTTTTTAATATATTTTATTGGTATTTTACAGAGAAAAAGGGAGAGAGATAGAGAGCTAGAAATGTCGATGAGAGAGAAATATCGACCAGGGGATGTGCCTGCAACCAATGCACATGCCCTTGACCGGAATCGAACCTGGGACCTTTCAGTCCGCAGACCAACGCTCTACCACTGAGCCAAACCGGTTTTGGCGATGGTTGAGATTCTTTCTAGCACCCAGTGCAAGATCTGATAGCAACAAATTTTAAAAATATAGAATGAGTGAGTGAATGAATGAGCACAAAGGGCTTAGCAGTGCTGAAAGAATTACTCCCAAGTAACAGGACATGGATTGGGCAAACAGAATAGAAGCAGGAGGCAGGAATCAGAGGGACAAACTCAGAATGTTTAACATAACTCAAATGGTGGTAATGGTTTTTGGCTTTGAAAGAAAGAGCTGGACATGTATCTATCAACTCATGCCAGGTAATTCCCAGCCTTCTATGTCAATTCCAGAAGGAAAGAGAATGGAACACAGCAGCAGGAAAAATGAGCACAATCAACATGGGGGAAGGAAGCAGCAGCTGCAGAAAGAGCACTGTGTCAAACTCAGGAACAGTTTCCTAGTTAAAGGAAAAGACCAGGAGGCATTGGAAATGGGATGAATGGCCAGCAGGAGAAGCCGCGGAGCAAAAGAGAAACTGTGCCTTACAAACAATGAAGAAACAAAGGACACACTGAGGAATAGTGTAGGAGGATGGCGGGACACTAAGGGTATGAAGAAAGACCTAGAGAGAGGGCAGGGAAGCTCAGAAAGAAACAGTGCTGACTGAGCTCTTTTTCTGAAGACAGCGGGGAGTGCCCAGCAGCATGTGCTTGGTGACACTGTTCCTTTCATCTTTTGTGATGCCTCTTTGCACACCTGAGGGGTCTACTGGGTCTTGTGATTCTCTTGACTATGAATCAGCATGATAATGACCAGGGTCTGATCACTGGAGATCACTTTCTAGAATGCGCTTTCTCTAGCTTGTCACACACTGTGCCGGGGTCATCTTGCCTGAGCCCTTAGAATGTGAACAGTGGGCAGCTACCTAGCTGCTGCTAACCAGGAACATACAGGTGGGGGTCTCCTCAACGCATTGGGCCCCATGCTGGGTCGTCCTTCTTCTTGAAAAGTCGGTTAATGCTGCAGTACTGCCCATAAAAGGAATGTGTCATCAGCTCACAGAATATTCAAAGTACCACTCAAATGCTCATGATTATTATTGAAGTAGAGAAAATATATTATCCAAAAATTATAAGACATGTTAGAAGTGCTTTACATTGTCTGAGGTAGGAGAATTCATTTTTGCCTGGAATGATCAAACAAAAATGCCAGGGATTAGAAGTAAATTATTTTGTGTCTGTCCCACAGTCTCACCCCTGGGAGTTATCAAAAATAGTTATCAAAAATTCTTTTGGTGAATGTACTATCTCAAAAAGCAGTCCTATTAGAAAGAAAGAGATGGTTTCTTTTTCAAGCAGAAGAAGTGAATGGCTAGTCTGAAATTAGAAAGGTGTCTAATTAGTTCTCATTCTCTTTCTATTCTCAATACAGATTAGAAATAATAAAAAAAAAATACTTATATAGAATGATGCAGTGAACTGTAATGGGGAAAAGTTAGCTAGAGGATATTTCTCATTTGATATTTCTTTCTCTGTGGAGGTTTGTGTGAGAGTAAAATTGTTCCCTATCCCTTTCTTTAAAATCCACTGGAGTATAAAGAAAAGTGGGTGTTTATTGGGCATGTTAATGAGTGGATGAATAGTTTTCTATATGTGCTCTGTTGTAGTTCCATTAAGTGAAAGCAATGAAACACATTAAGGCATCTCTTAATGTGCATGTGAATAGATTCAAGCTATTAACATACAAAAAGTCAATTAACAAATCAGGACATAGCAATGCCTTAAAGGTGATTGTAAAACTTGTGTAAAATTTTATTTCCCGAACTCATCCAACTTCTCTAATTTACAAAGTTCATAAAATTATGGAATGTGTCATGAAGACTTCACAAGGCCAGTGGCCTTTACTATATTTGTCTGCCCTACTCCTAGGCCCTTGCAATATTAAAGATTGAATGAAATCCTCAGTTTGGATTTTACCTTTTAAAGGAAGCAGCTTGCATGATAAACTCCATTTCCACACAGTGATTTCTCTCCTTCCTGGAGTTTTAAAATCATTACAGGAAATTCTATGCTTATATTCTTCCCATTCTAATCAGTTGTATTATCTTTTACATTTTAGTTACATAGTTCACTTATGTTTTTCTTGCTTCAATCAATTAGAATATACATGTGTTAAAAAACCTTTCTTTTTAGAATCATTATCCAGGCTGAACTTCAAGACAAACCTGTAGCACTTAAAGGTCATTTGTTAAAAGATCGTACCTATCAAAAAAATGATTTGAACTATCTACATAAAGATATCAGAGGGTAAAGAATCAAATAGATGGCAACTAAAAATCCATCAAATCTACAATTCTTGTTTTTCAAACCACTTTCCTTCATTTTATAATTGAAAGAGTTGTTTAAATTAAAAACAATATGTCATCTTATGAAATGCATTATTCTTTTAATATATTTCAGGCATAAAGAAAAGTTAGGGGAAAAACCCAAATGCTTGTGTATCTCTTGTGCAACCCTGCTCCCTCGTGTCCTCTGTGTGGCAGCCTTTGGTGTTTATTTTCCTCAATAATTTTTATTACTTTATATTTATGGGCCCATAAAAAGTATGGTATTGTTTTTGCACATTTAAGCTTTATTTAAATATTAGTACATAAAATTTAAATATGTGCAGTAGAAAACTGTTATTGCTTTTTCTGCTGAACACAATGATTTTGAGATTTATCCATACTAATACATGACGTTCACTTTGTATATGATATTCTATAGAGAAAAATGGACATGTATGTTGTTTCCAAATTTATTCATGGTTGCAATGATGCAGTTGTACACATGCTATAAGAATTTCTCTAATTTTATAGGAGTTACGTGGATAAATTATAGCGAAAGCACAAACCTTCAGCTTTAACAAGTCGTAATGTTACAATTTGCATCCTCTCTCTGGGAAACCAGAGTGCATGTTGCTATCCATCACTCAGGACTTTCTGACTGTCAATTTTTGCCCATCTTTTGAATGTGAAGTGGTATCTCATTGTTGATCTAAGTTGCACTTATGTGAATAGTGTGAGCTTGAGCATCTGGATATTTGCTCTATGTATTTTTCAAAAATATTTAATTAAAGTGCATTCATTAAAAAACTGCTAAGATAAAACTCAGGAAGGAAAAAAATTGCCTGTAGCTTTAGTATTTATGAATGGCTGCTGTTAGCATTTTGCATTTTAATGCATTTTCTTGCTATCTTGCTTTTCTTTGAATATCCTATTCATGGTTATGACTATACATCATGATTTCAGAGTTACTTCAGAAACATTCACATGTTCTATATGGGAGATAAAAAGTTACAAAATATTTGTTTCTGGATGGATGATTAGTCTTTAGTATAAAAGAAAAATGACATATGCCATTATATGCTTCAGATTTGAACAAAATTATTCTTTAAGAACTGACACTGTTGATTACTTAACAGTTTGGCTCTTGTGAAAGGAAAAAAAAAAGCCTCTTTGAATAGTACTTCTCCTAGCACCTTGTTCCATACTGTTTAGTTAAGGAACGTTGCCAAGAATGGACCATCCAACACTATCATAATGATAATTGAAATCGCAAAACATTCTTTCTGAACAATGGACAAGAATGTGTTTAAGAAACTCATTTTGGGGCACTAGGAATGGAGCGGGTGTGAAAGAGAAGCTGCAGAAATTCTGCAGAGTCCAGCCATCCAGGTGCACAGAACACCATGGATTCGTTTCCTTTGGGATTTAAACACAGTAATGGCAGAGTGACCAATCTTCTCTTACCTGAGCCCTGAGTAGTGAATATGTTTCTTTTCAAGATTGGCTGTAGTAAACCTTAAGAAACATTTATAAGCATGAGCACACACATTTGATATGTCCTGAGCCATATCTTTGGGTTTCATGTGTTGCTCTAACACACCTATAACAATGGCGCCATGCCATGTTACCCGCAAAGACCTGTCACCATTATGCTTGTATCCTCTTGAATTTAATGCCTCAGAAAGCCAAATCCAGACAACAATTTTGTTGTTGTCATTTTGAAGACAGCCTGTTTCTTAATTTCCTCCCTCTCTCTCTCTCTCTCTCTCTCTCTCTCTCTCTCTCTCTCTCTCTTTTTCCTCTCTCTTCTCCTCCCTTCCAGTTATCTTTGTATTTTATTTATTTACTTTTCTTCACTTGTCATTTCACATTCCTTCTACATATAGGTGACATTCTTTTATTTTAAAACTTGAATAAAATTAGTGTCTTTATGCGTAGTTAGAACATTTTAAAAATTTCTTAAATAAAAATTTACTTCCATTTTCTTTTCTTCCTTCTACTTCAGTTAACGCTTCTTCCTCAGGAACAATACAGTCCACAGTTCAGATCACTTTTCTGCTTTCCATATTTACTATGATTTTCTTGTTTTAATTATCCTTGGCTTTTCTTCTGAATTATGGGAGAGCTTTTCATGTGCTTTTATGTTCTGCAGTGTAAATTCTGCAGTGTAAAATTTTGTTGTCCAATGTGTATTTAATTTTGCTTCTGCATTT
Organism: Pipistrellus hanaki; assembly: GCF_964339955.1. Taxonomy (NCBI): domain Eukaryota; kingdom Metazoa; phylum Chordata; class Mammalia; order Chiroptera; family Vespertilionidae; genus Pipistrellus; species Pipistrellus hanaki. Next base: position 21,172,263 of record NC_140519.1, on the reverse strand, counting down.
TGTAGTAATTTTAACACTTGAATTCATTCCTTATTTCACACATCTCCATTTTATTGTGTGCTGTGTCTTTAATTTCAACCTTTTCTACTTTCTGTGCACTAGTAAGAATACTAAAGCATTCTGATTTCTATGGTAAGTAATTTCCATAGATTTTCCCCTACTTTATTTCATGCAGATTAGGCTCCCCTTCACTTCTGTGACAAGGTTTTTATAAAAATGTTATTGCTTTTCTGTTTTACCTTTTCCCGTTTTCTAGTGTTTGATGCTAGAAAAAATGTATCAGAGATATAACTTAGTCCCCATTTAAACAATCCACATAAAATGACTAATTCTAATTAGGTTTTCTTGAATTAGAAAATGACATATTGATTAGTTGTGGGACCTAGCTAATATAGCAAGGAATTTATGAAGAATGTAGTTATGCATGTAAGTCTTTTGCTTCTATGTATCTGAGCATTTACTTAGAGTCAAAAAATTATTTTAGATTTTACATATATATTTAGTTAATCTAATATTTGATTATATTATTAATTTTTACTATTATTACTCTAAAGGCATATCATAGATAGCATATTGTTTTCTCTTAATTGTGTTCTTTTTTAAATGGGTAGAGGGTTAGTTCATTATTTTCTCTGAACTTTTACTACTATATTTCCATTCATGTTTCTAACAAAATGTATGGTTTTTTTGCTTAAAGGAGGAGAAAGCTGAATGAACATCTTTAGACATTTTTCTGAATTTGATATTCACATCACTCATTTTGTTTAAAAAATTAAGTAGCTGGAGCAATAGGTGTTACTTAACGAGGGATGCACTTTCTCATAGTTTTGATAGATATAAATTAACTTTTATGTTCTTGTTTATATGATTTTTGTTTAAGAATAGAAACATTCTTATACCTGTTTTAGGGCAAGTAAATTCTGGTAAACACTTTAGCAAGTCATTTCAGAAACACTATAAAATTCATGCACTCCCTTTGACTAAGAAATTGTGCTGCTAAAAAATTAACTTAAAAAATAACTCTGGGTTGTCCTAAAATATCACTAGAAGGAGAGCTGTTTATAACAGAGAGAGAGATCTGTATATCATAGTTCAATGCAGGATCTGTGTGAGGTGCTGAATGTCATCCCAAATATTTTCCCTTTTTAGTCCAGACAAATAGACATTATTCTAAAGAACTGTCAAATTTTAGATGCATTTTGGAGGAAAAACACACCACACTTTATGTTGAATATTCTATTATTAAATAATAAAAAAGGGATTAGAAACATTTCCTGGCCAGATTTACTCTTAAGATTTCTAAATTGAAATTCTCCTAACTTTATTTTAAAAGTCAATGTGATTGCATAGGCGTTAATAAAATTCTTAGAGTAAATATCAGAACTCTTGCCTACCTGCCAGTAAATTTGAGTCCTCTTATTCCCACTGAGAGGAGAGATTATCTGAAATCGTTTTGCTCCCGTGTCTTATTGTGTTCTGCCAGTTTGAAGATGTAGAACCCTTCTGGACCAAGCTTTTTGGAGAAGTTATTTCTGACTTAGAGTTTAGTTCCCAGGCAGCTCTTTACAGTTGAAATAATGGCCCATTTGATGTAAGGTTGCAAGGCAAGCAAAGCCAATAAAAAACTTACTTAAGTGAAGATTTAAGTTACATGGCATCGCACTGAGGAAAGGAGCTGTCATCAATTACGACCTTCTAGCTACAGAGTCACTTTCTTAGCACAAAGGTGGTCGTTGTCACTTCAATCATTTGAACACTTGACAGCTACTGCCCTGTGTAGAAATTATACTTCTTGACCTCAGAAAGCCAACCTTAAAAGACAATTCTCAAAATGAGAATGGTATTATTGGCCATCCTTGGAATTAAAAATCACTTTTGGCTAGTGCTATTCACTAAACATTTCACTTCGAATATTTTCATGACTAGATCCCAGACCATCTGCAGAGTCTGTGTAATTCACTAGTATTGGCAATAGCTGCCTAACTAGTTAGCCTACACTGACAGATGGAGCTGAATTATGCTTTGGTCTCCCCAGGAGTGGTGCAGTACCTCTGGTGTTTGAGAATGCAGGAGTTCAGGCTAAGAAGGATTAATGTTTAGTAGTTTTGAGCAGAATAAGGAGTGCTCTGCTCCACCCCCCAGGAAAGTTGCTGCTAGTTTTTCACCGTGAGTTTGAACTATGGATGGAGGACTTCTCCGTGACAAATTACACACTGATGCAGTCAGCTCTCTAGGGTTTACTCTATGGCCTCCGTTTCATCTACCAAAGACAATTTTGGCAAATTAGGCAAACCGAGGGGTGGGGGTGGGGCGTGGGATTCGAGAGTTGAAGGGAACCTGGCAAAGCCCTAGTCAGTGGAACCTCGAGATGAAAAGTCTTAGCCTATCTTTAGTCAGCAAGGTTACAGCATACTATCTGCCTGCGGGTTTATTTGGAATAAATGAGTGGATCATTTGAACATACGACATTGAACGTCAGGAAAGGCAATACCACAAGCACCTACGTACAATTGCAGAGAGCCGAAGAGTTTTGTGGCAACATTTGCACAATTTTTACTTCTGTATTTGTGGGTTGTTAATTCTCTGAGTATTCCATTTTCAATGTTTCCTATGTGCTATTACTATGAGATGCATTCTTTAAACAAATTAATAATTCTCAATGTGGAATTTAAAGTCAATCCTATATGGTTTGAATTAACCAGACTTGCTTTTCACCTGCCAGCTGTTTGGTCAGAAGCAAGACACTTTGGCTCTGAGATTCGAATCTGTCACCCATGAAATCGGAGCAATGTGATCAGGCCTGTGTTCCTCAGACAGGGTGATATCAATTACATCAGGCCTGGGACCGCTGCGAAGTACAGTGCAAACGCTCTGTGTGAGAACTGATAAGTGTCCCAACTTTTTCCTCTGAAAACACGTTTGAAACCCACAGCCGGCACGCCCTGAGAATGAGCAAGGGTGAGCCACACACCATCACAATGATTCCCGGCAGCGTCCTGCGGAGAGTACTCGGACTTGCGGGTCAGAGTGATTCATTGTTCAGGCTACTTAGCAGCTTTGACCCACCAGCCATTTATCCTGCAATTCTGAGCTTCAGTCGTATTTGATTCGTAGAGTAGATAATAGCACAGTGTTCAGGACTGTTAAATGTCAACCCTGCTACCCGATTTACTGATTAAAGAGACCAAGGATGGAATTTCATAAGTAAAATGTATTCAGAACATACTCAATTGCCCACACAAGCTACTTGGATATAGACCAACAGTTCCAGAAAGAGCTCTTAATAATGATAAAATGTTTAACTCACATGCAGTCTTAAAACTAAAAAAAAAAAAAATTGATATTGAACAAATTCTTAGCATTCGTGTTTTCTTTAAAATTGTTTTTTAGAAAGAGAGAAAGGGAGAGGGAGAGAGAGAAACATTGATGTGAGAGAGAAAGACTGATTGGTTATCTTCCATCCCTGCCCCAACCAGGGACCGAACCTGCAACCCAGGTATGTGCCCTGACCAGGAATCAAACCTGCAACCTTTCGGTGCAAAGGATGACACTCAACCAACTGAATTACTCTGCACAGGCTTTAGCCCTCCTCTCTTAGTGCTGCTATTCTGTGTCACTTTGGACTGCAGCAGCTTTGACTGAGCCTTTCTTTGACATCATGTTTGCATGAGTCAAGGCATGGAGTTCTTACTACCTGCTGGGCATGATAGATCCTGGGAACAAAGCAAAGAGCAGAACAGACACCATGCCTGCCCTCCTGGCGCTGACATCTAGCCACTAAAACAAGTCACTCACCAGGAGGGCAGACATCAGTCCAATAGAACCCGGATGTGTTGAGAGCTGGGAGGGAGCAGGGCACTGGGCAGTGAGAACTCCCCTGTCTGAGGGGAAGTCACTCTAGAGCAGGGAGCCCTCTCCCCTCATTCCTGAATTGTCTGTTCTGGGTTCAGAGACACTCGATGCACATGAAAATCTATGAGGTCTAAGTGGGATTTTAACCACTAATCTCTCACGTGGAATTTAGAAAATGTCCATCTCTGTAGAAAGGCCTTTCACCTCCTTCCTTGCTTTACCTGTGAAACCATCGTTTTCATGGTGGCTCCCTAGAGGCTCAGGCCCTGCTTGTATATCCGTGGCTACTTCACTGTCCACCTAATGCTATCCCTGATCCACCTGTGTTCCCACCCACCCAATGACGTTGAGTAATGTCATTATGGGGGAGATGCCCTAGGAACTTAACATTTCTTTAAATCAATTAGCCTATGGCAAGATTGCTTTCATTATAGGTCATTTCACTCACTATCAAGAACGTTAAGTGAGGAGTTACTGTACTATAATCCCCACTGCTGAAATCTAGATTTTCTGTGGTAGACACTCCCGAGGGATGCTTTTTTACATTTGGGGATATCTTCATGCTTTTTTTACATTTGGGGGGTATCTTCCATTGTCTGAGATTCATGTGGGCAGACCAACAGGAGGGTCCTGACATTCCCTGCACTGTCGTGTTGCATCCCTAACTCAGGTTGTGGCATTTCCTTCCTGAGCAGTCAGTGCAGGCAGAGAATGGCTAGAAGAGCTTCAGATGGTCAGCTTTGTGAGGGAGCTGGTATTTGAGTCCATCCTTAAAAACAGGTTGGCCCAGCTGAAGTGGCTCAGTGGCTGAGCGTTGACGTATGAACCAGGAGGTCAGGATTTGATTCCCAATCAGGGCATGCGCTCTGGTTGTGGCCTCAATTGCCAGTATGGGGCATGCAGGAGGCAGCCGATTGATGATTTTCATCATTGAAGTTTATATATCTCTCTCCTTCTCCCTTCAATTATATTTATATTATATTTGTAAAAACAGATTGAATTGAAATGGGCAGAGAAAAAGGTTGGCAAAATCTTTGGAGCATAAATGTTGAGAGGAAATGCACAAGCCATACTGGAAAAGAGTGAATAAACCTGTGTGACCTGCGTGGCTCTGGACATACTTAGTACCAACCATAACCAAGCCCCTGCCAGTCGGGAATAGAAAGATGACTAAAATTCCTTATTCTTCAGAAGCCCCCAGGCCATTATATAGGGGAGGGTAAAAGGGATCATATTGCGATGCTTTTAAATGCTACTATGTTTAGACTTTATTCTTTAAGTAAATGGGTATTGTTGATGAGGTTCTAAGATAATTTAAATAGAAAATATACAACAATTTTCTCTAGATATTGGTGAATGTATATCTAATTCTATTCTCTTATCTAGACTGGTATCTTTATGCAAGATATTCAAGTCACATAGCTATTTTTATACTTAATTATTTTATGTATATATGTTTTTCTTTAGAGAACACAAAATAATAACCCTGTAGGAAGACCTACATTTTATGTACATAAAGTGTTCTAAACTTTTGTCATGAAGTTTTATCATTAGAAAACTTTTGTATATAAACATAAGTTTTGATGAGAAGGTTAATGTAATGGAAAATTAACAGTAGAATAAAACCACATTTTACTACCTAATTAGCATTTAATTAGGAAAGAATTTTCATTTAAACTGTGGAAAAATGTTGATTGCTAAAAACATGCACACTTCTTTTTTTAAAAAATTCTCTTGCCTGTTTGTTTCTCTGTCTCTCAGACCACCCCCTTGCACACAAATGCTTAGTTTCGTACATAAATATATACCATTTTCACCTACTCTTTATTCTTCCTTCAAAATGAACCTCCTAAATTCTTTTCTTTAGACTTTGAAAATGCATTCAAGACTTATTTTTTTTTAAATGATTTGTATCTCAGAACTGTTCTCAGAGTAACCTGTTTCCTTTAAAATTTTTGTTCAATTAGCATGTTGTGTTTTAACTTTTAATTTTTAATTACATTTGCACATACAAATGGAATACAGAGCATCAGGAAGGAGAGGCTGCAAATGGCAGCATTTTCAAGTCCAAGGAGGATGAGAAAGTGCTATTCTGTATCACTCCCTTTATGGTGAAGAAAAGAAAAAGCAATGGACTCTGCCTGTATCTGGGGTAGAAATAACCTGTATTTCTTTTGGTGCATATTCTCCACTGGGAACTCTGACGTGGATTATTCTTTCCAGGGAATATTCCCATATTACATATGAGGGTAATGAGATGCAGGCTGGGCCCATCAGTTAACTTAGTCCATATTGCTAGGACTTGGGTCTGTATAGAGCTCCCTGCCATTACATCTCATTGTCTGAGGCAATTGATTATAGTTGCGGGGGGGGGGGGGGGGGGGAAGCCTTCGCAGCTAAGGTTGTTAAATAGAAAAATGGATTGGTAAAGGAGTCTGATAATTAGCCTGTTAACATGGTTTAAAAACACGACAAGATGTCTTTTTTTTGAAAAGTTAGGTAGACTTTTGCCTGAAAAAATGAAAAACAGACAGCATAGCCTTTAATAGGAGCTAGGGTGTCAAGAGAACATTTAACATTAATACATACTTTGCACTTTCAGACGAGATCGGGCGCATTCAGGGTAGTATGGCCGTAGACCATACTTTGCACTTTCAAAAGATAATTGACCTCACTGGGGCTAAAATGGGATAGCCCACGTGACCACTTGAACTTCTAGGCTTTCTCTTTGGCCCTACGTCTAGTTGTTTCTGTTGCTCTTGGTTATCACTTTGAATAATGAGCTTTTCTTCTTTCTTTTATCAGATGACAATGGAAATATGGGATAGAACATTCTAGGGATGTCAACCTCCTCTGGCTTATCAGACAAGCATTAGTCTCAAGCACCACGGCCCTCCCAACCCCAGCTTCTGAGCACCTGTCAGTGTTGGGGCTTGGACCAAGGTGACAGTGAGCGGGGCTGAGTAGCTCCTGCTGCTAGTTCTTGAAAAACCTATTATGAGAAATGGGTAGGGAAGGCAGTCTAAGATTCTGTGTGATAAGTACATTTCCATTATCAACTCCTGAATTTCCTAACTTGAGTCAATTCTGTTTGATATTCGAGTGAGATAAAGTGAGAGCAAAACAAAGGAAAAGCTCCCTCCGTTATTTTAAAACATTAGGAGAGCAGTGGTTTTGGCAATCTGCAGCTGCTACTGAGAATGTGGGCACTTAAAGCAGATCACAACAGGTGAGCTCAATCAAATGTGCATGTGTGAAATGTGTGAAACATAAGCTCAGTTGTAAGCTGTTCTGCAGAACTATTATGCCAATAAAGAGCAAATGGGAATGGATTTTTCTTTTTCCTCTGAGGCACAAGTGGGAACTTTATAATTTACTTCTTATGGGGCCTATTGAAAAAAACGAAAAAAACACAGTATGATCTACTCTTGAGTATCCCTGTTTTTTAAAATATCAATTGCTTGGTGTTGCAATTAAAGACATAAATTAACCATGTTTATTTCATATAAAATTCATTTTCTGGAATCATAAAGGTGAACAAAGTACTATTTCCATACTTTGCAAGACCCTTTATTATTTCTGAATATTTAGAACTTTAATTAGTTTGCTTTTTCTTCCCCTTGGTGTTGACAATTTTTCCTGTGGTTAAAATGTTTTACCTACTCTTTCTTTGTATGAAAACCTTTAAGCATACTGAGAATCAGTTTTTCCCCATTCACCAAGACATTTTATCTTACCAATCAAATTCAAGCAAAATTTTACTCTTTACCTAAAACTTCAAGAATGCATGAGACCAGCCCAAACCGGTTTGGCTCAGTGGATAGAGCATTGGCCTGCGGACTGAAGGGTCCCAGGTTCGATTCTGATCAAGGCCATGTACCTTGGTTGTGGGCACATCCCCAGTGGGGGTTGTGCAAGAGGCAGCTGGTCGATGATTATCTCCCATCAATATTTCTTACTCTCTATCCCTCTCTCTTCCACTCTGTAAAAAAAATCAATAAAATATATTTATAAAAAAAAGAATGCATGAGACCGCTTTACACAATAATGTTCTTTTACTATTTCCTTCTCTACCCCTAGGAATCAAATACTGAATCCTTTAGATTTAGAAAGTGCTGTTTGACTAGGATGGTGCTTTATTTGTATTTTAAAATCTTTATAAATTAAATAGAGCAAGGAAAAGGGTGTTGTTTTCCAATATATAAAGGTACATTGTTTCTCTATGCCTTCCCCAAAGTAGGTAAAATGGCCAGTTATATAAATAGTTGGATTATATGGACCCACTCCAGTGTAGGTCTCTTCTAGTTGGAATGCAGACTTTGATCCATCACAATGAGGAGAGCCCAGTTCTCCTGACTCCTAGCTTAGTGCTCTTTCAAATATAGTTAATATAAATGACTATATTTATATACTAGAGGTGTGGTGCATGAAATTTGTGCCCTGGGGGGGGGAGGGTGTCCCTCAACCCAGCCTGCGCCTTCTTTAATCTGGGACCCCACAGGGATTGGGCCTACACTGGCAGTGGAACATCCATCTCACAATCTGGGACTGCTGGCTCCCAACCGCTCACCTGTCTGCCAGCCTGATCACTCCCTAACCACTCCCCAGCCAGCCTGATCGATGCCTAACTGCTCCCCTGCTAGCCTGATCACCCCCAGCTGCCCTCTCCTACCAGCCATCTTGTGGTGGCCATCTTTGACCACATGGAGGTGGCCATCTTGTGTGAGGGCATGAGGGTCAATTTGTATATTACCTCTTTATTATATAGGATACCAACATTTGTGAGTTAGCTCTAAGTCATGAATATTTTCATGGAATTTCTAGCTATCTGCATGTGCAGATTGACCTTTCCCTGTTCTAATTTCTGATAAAATTTGTCAATTTTAAACTAAGAATTCTTATTGTTAGGGAGGACATGGGAGCTGGAGACCCCTTCTTGCCCTCACTATTGAAGCACTGTCCTCTGTCTCTTGGGACTATACTGCATTCAGGGGTGACTCAGAGCCATGCTTAGTATTTTTATTATTGATCATCTAAAGATTCGGTGACTCTAGATAATTTGCTTGATTCTAAGGATTTGATGTAGGCAAGGGAGCCAAAATAAAACAAATAGCTTTTACTAAAAAGTCATAATCAGAGGTACAAAGACTCTGGAGTTACACAAAGCTTTAAGGCTCAGAGACTAAAGATCCAAAAGTATGTCCTCAGAGGTAACAAGTAGGGTTACAGGGGGACCTCCTCTATCAAGGATACAGGAAAGTTAGAGCTCTATAAGATATCATTGTAGTTGTTTCAAGAGAATTTTAGAAATTATAAAAGTATTTACTATATGGAATACCTGCTTGACAGTGTTTTGTATATAGTAGGTGCCTACTCTACCAGTATATCTGCTGAGTCTCCATGGAATACAGGGTCTTTTATGCAGATATATGACACAATTTGTATTTAGAATCAGAACTCTGAGGATCCTACTAGTTTGCTAGAGGCATAAATTCTCCCCAAATCATGCTCCTCTAATGGAGATCATTATTTTCATCATCATTATCGTTATCATCAGCATGAGCATCTCACCATCATCATTTCCCTTTATTTGGTACTTACTTTGTGCCAGGCCCTCTACAGACATTATCTCATTTGATTCTCAGCCATACCTCTGGAGAGTATTATTGCCTCATTTCATAGATGAAAGATGGAAGTCTAAGGTGGGTATTATTATTTCCATTTACATGTTACAAACTGGGGCTCAGAGACATTATGATATTTACTGAAATCACTCATGTAGTAAAGTGCAGATCCAGCATCTAAACAATGCATATCCTTCTAACTTTAACTCCATCAATTCTGCATAATTCTAAGTTAACAGGGAGGAAGAGGGAGTATTTTTAAAATTTTGTTTCAGTGTACATGCAATAAAATTCTCTTTTGATGCAGTTCTGTGAATTTTGACAAATGTGTAGTATCATACTATTGCAACCACAGTGAATATTTAGGATAGTTCCATTATCTCCCAAAATTCCCTTGCTTGGTCCCTTTGTAGTCAAACCTTTTCCTACTCTTAACATCCATCAACAACTGATATGTTCTCTGTCTCTCTACCCTTTTCTAGAATGGAATGTAAATGGACTCTACACTTAACTCTCTACAGATACAGGACTACACTTAACTCTCTACAGGACTCTACAGATACTCTACACAGTATCTGGCTTCTTTCACTTAACATACTGTGTTTGAGACTCATACGCATTCACATGTATCAACATGGATGAAATACTTTTGTATATATCCTGTAGTTTGTTTATTCATGCAATGGCCTTGTGGCAGGGCTGGCGGTTACCAGTGCTTGGCCAGGAAGCCTCAGTTCCCTTCCACATTACCTCTCCAGCACTGGCTTGGGCTTGTTCACACGGAGGCCTCAATGCTCCACATAATGCTTATGCACTGGGACTTCCTTTCTCTGCCTTGATTAACCATTTTTTTTTCTATCCTCTGTTGACATCTAATTTGCTACAATTTAAAGAAAGTCACTTGGCCAAGGTACAGAGAAATAGACTCCACTTTGTGAAAGAACATGTGACAAAGTCATATAAAAAGTTGCATAGAGCCCTAACCAGTTTGGCTCAGTGGATAGAGCATTGGCCTGCAGACTAAAGGATTCCTGGTCTGATTCTGGTCAAGGACATGCACTTTGGTTGCAGGCACATCCCCAGTGGAGGGTGTGCAGGAAGCAGCTGATTGATGTTTCTCTCTCATCAATGTTTCTAACTCTCTATCCCTCTCCCTTCCTCTCTGTAAAAAAGCAATAAAATATATTTTTAAAAAAGTTTCATAGAGTCAGATAACTTGCTTATTACTCACTCCAAATCTCAGTTTACTCATCTGTAAGGTAGTTGTAATAATACCCATCTCATAGGATTTTTTTAATTAAAAGAATTAAACAGAAAGCTCCTACTAAAGTACTGTCACTGATACACAGTAGCTGTGATGATCCCTGCAGTGTCTGGAAAGGTTACTATCAGGCAAAAAAACAAAAAACAAAACAAAACAACAACAAAAACACACAAACATGTAAAGGACATAATCTCTCCTTATAAGGAATTTTAGCTTCTGGTTATTCCACCCCTTCCATGTGAGATGTTAAGTCAATGACTTGATTTATGTCTAGTTTTTGAATAAACAATAAATATCAATAGTACTAATATTAATGGATGAACACGTCTACAGAATGTTGCTTCTTGCTTTTCAACCTAACATGGCGATGGCGAGCAAGTAATGAGCATTATTAACGTATACAGTGGTATTAAAATGGGTAACATGTTAAGACAGCATGAAATAGTGAGAATCCTATTGGCTCTCACCGGGGCCTTCATTTTGGATGAAGAGCCTGAAGACACCCGAGGCCGTAAGAGATATATCTGAATGAAGTCTCAGCGCCCCTGATTTCGTGGCACTCTCCATATTTGGAATGCAAGCATTTTCAATTGATCAACTAACACACACACACACACACACAGAATATGAAATAATATCACTATAAATGAAGCTGATTTCTACTAAATGTTTCTTGTGATTTCTATCTAATCTTCTATGTTAGCCCTACCTACCCTGTCTATTCTGCAGGAAACTAAGACAAATTTGTTTACACTTTCTTCCCAGAGCAAGACCCTCGTGTTCTTTGCCCCTGTGACTTTTCTTGTGTTGATTACCGTTAGGAAATCCTCCATCTACAGTGGTGCCTCACACAACGAACTTAATTCGTTCCAGGAGCAAGTTTGTTATGCGAAAAGTTCGTTATGTGAAACGCGTTTTCCCATAACAATACATGTTAAAAAAAATAATTCATTCTGTAGCATAAAATATGCTAAGATGACATAAAAAAAGATAAATTTTTTGTTATTATTTTTATTTAGATACATCTAAAAACATAATTTTTTTTAAAAAAAAACACACATTTTTTTAATTTTAAGACAGACTAAGTAGAGTCTACCGAATCTTGCACATCTTCATCCATTTTCTGCTTTTTGGCCGATGGTTTCATGAAAAACCTGTCCAAAGTCGTTTGTTTTTCTCTTTTCTCCAACATCTGACGGAAATAACGGACAAGAGTATCGGAGTAAAGATCGTTGATCCTGTTTGCTTCAGCTGAATCTGGATAGTGGGCATTGGTAAACTCCTGAACTGCTTTCCATTTGACCAGGATGTTCTTGATGTCAGCAGTTGGGATTGGTTGATTGTTTGATTGTTGCTCCTCATTATCCGATATGCAATACATCGGCAGCGATCGTGGAAGCTCGGGCGAAGCGGTCGTGGAAGCTCGGGCGACTTCGTTGTGTGAAACGAAGTTCGTTGTATGAATTATGAAATGAAGTTCGTTGTGTGCAGCGTTCGCTGTGCGAGGCGTTCTTTATGCGAGGCACCACTGTACTACTTCAGAGAACCTTCTTAATGCGACAGTTCCCCTGGGCAGGCTACGGCAATTTCCTTTGGCATTTGCTGTGCTGAGTGACTGTGATGCTTAAACTGGCTTAGCCTTAGTTTTCCATTTGGGGGAGAGGATGGAGCTGGGAACAGGCAGTGACAGTTTTTGACATCTGATGGGATGCGCAGCAGATGTCCACTAAATATTGTGGGTCGTGGGATATTTTAGAGGAATCATTTTATAGCTCTCAGCTCAGAAATGACATTTCTGTCACCAGTGGTGTCCTTCTCACATCTTTAAAATTTTGTAGTTTCACAGGGATGCCATTGGCCTTAGTGCTCTAAAAATCCTGAGCCTTGCTACTACCATTCTGATATTTAATTAGAATAGAAAATAAACTTTATTATCCCATCTGTGCCTTGAATTACCGATTTCCTTGAAAAAAAAAAAAAAAGGAAAAGCCCCTGCTGCTTCTAAAATTCACACTTTGTTGTTTTGCAGAATGATAATATAGTATAAGAGTTGTTTATTTTGTTTAAATTAAAGTATTTTCAACTTGAAGTACGGACTTCTTTTTCCTGAGGAGTGCAAACTACTCTACAGCAATAACTCAACTAGATCTTCAAATTCTGTGGGGGGTTGTAAGTGATAAGTAGTATCTCCATTTTACAGGGAGGACAATTGAAATAGAATGAGATGGTGAATCGCTCTGAGTCTGTAATGGAACTCAAAATGGAATCAGGGTCTCTTGACTCCCAATTAGTTCTCCATCCACTAGATCATACCACCTGTCCCTCAGTCCTTGGCAAATAGATGACAAATGTTTACATAAAACCAGCTCTCAGTTACCTGTAGTTAGAATGTGCATCTACAGATCCTGGTTTACAGTCCTATCATTACTCTATTTGTTATGGGGTGTCTGCCAGCATCCTTTGGGTCACCTCTCTCATTGTGGCTGTGGTAAAGGCAGGGAGAAAGGCAAACAGGAAGACAGTGATAGAAACAAAAGGATTATGTGTGCAGGAAATACATAACCTAGAAAGCTATAAGAAACAAATTTCAGTTGCCAAGTTGGACGGACACCATCCTCTATTTATATAGATGGATTCAAATGGAATTGGCATTTCATCCTGCTCAATCATTTTCACATGTAAACATGGACATTGAGTAAACAAAGGGCAAATCTAAACCACAACATAAGCAAGCAATGTTTGAAGCCAGGGCTCTCACAGTTCCACAAGCTCACTGCCCTTCCAAACCCACAGCAGGTTTCACATGAACTGTTCAATCGCTGATATCAGGGCATGACAGTGCTGAGAGTGTGTGAGAGTCAATAATTTTGTTGAAAATCGGGAATGGTGGCAGTTAGAACAAATACTAGTACATCACAGGGTTCAATGGGGAGATCATTTTCAAATTCTTAGATTTCACCTAGATTGGTCATGGTACCTTGGAAAAATAAAACTGAATTATGTTCACAGTGAGCAGAATGAGCTGTTACTAGTACCATGCTGTCTTCTTTATTATCTTTTATTTTGATTTCTCAGTGGAGGGGATGGAATCCCAAGCAGATTAGTCTCAGGTGAAAACAGTAAGATCCCTTTAGTTCATTCAGAAGTGAAGGGAAAAAGTGGTTCATAATTAAGGCTTGGCAGTCCAGAGAGTTCCTGTATGGTGGATATGATATTTTCTATAAATTATCTCTTCTGTGGAGAGTGACTGAGAGTCCTAGCTGTAGGCACGTGGAGAAAGCAATGCAAAGGAGAGCCAGAGGACAATGGAGCCCACTTCACGATGCAGAGCATGAGTTCTTGGGGGCAGAACCAGCAGAGCTGTGGGCTTCCCACCTTCTATTACCATGGGAGGGGCCCAGAGTGCAGAAGGAGGTCAGGAGGTCAGTTGGGCGATGGTCCCTAGAACCAACAAGTCATGTAAGCCATTCCTCAGTGCTGAAGTCACCTAGGCAATGGTGATGTGATGCAGGGGTGGAGACTTCTAATGAGAGCACCCTCAGCCAGTCTGTGTCCTTCTATGGACTTTCAGTTTCCAATCATGGGGATGAAGGGTGTGCTGTTTAGCATGCTAATATATTACAATGAACTATAAGGAGACTATGGCTTACCGCAAGGTGAAATTAGTCACCGTGTTGGATCCAGCTGGTCTTCTGCCAGGTCTAAGCTATGCATCTATTGGGGTTTGTCTTACTACCTCCTTGACTGTCCCTGAGCCTTATTGGTTATAGCCCTTTCGCCAGTACTCTATCTCTATGGCAGGACTTGGGTGGAGAGTGGTAGAGCCTTCATTTAGTAAATGAGGGAAGTGACAGGTAGGGTAGACATAAAGATAAGGAGAGTAGCATGTCCATGTGGCATAAATTGCATGCATACACAAAACAAATTAAATATTCTGACAAAATCAGGTTATGAGCCAACAAAAACATTAACTAAACAACTGTAGTAAGCCTGGCTTTATATTGTCTGATTGTAAATACTTGCCATGTTAGTCCACTGCTCCTTGTGTAGAGACAGGTATATGAGAAAAAATACCATAGGATTATTAAAGGTGAGATAGTTTGCTTTCACATTAGAAATAGGATTTAAACTATAGTTATTTGCACAAATTCAAAATATTTTAAGAGTGTAGATTGATTAATATAAGCACATATTTCTATCTATACTAAATAATTTATTTTACACATGTACCCTGAGTGTTGCACCAGAATCCACATTTCATTATTTATCTACAGCCCTTTGTGAAGTACGATAATAAATCTTAACATTGAATTACTTTAATTACTCTTTTTTTTAATAACCCTATGATATTTTTGTAAATATAGCTTCCAGATGGTTATTTCTTTTTCAATAATTGAGGGAAGTAAATGAAGAAAAAAATTATAGATATTTTCTCAATTTTTGAGTGTGATTTTATTAATTTTCACAGTTGCTAAGCCAGAAATAGAATGATTACACAAAGTTTACAAATCTGCTAGGTCATTATATTCAACAAAAGTTTTACAGGAGTCCCAGAAATGGTACCTGCATTGGAGTGAAGGTAAGATCTTGAATCCTTAGAGAACCAGATTTGCATTTCTGCATTGCTAATTTCGGTAATGTGAAAATAGTTTGCATTGATAAGGACTTCTATTAATGCAAAATAGACTTCTGCCCTAGTTTTACATTACTTTAATATTAATAACAATATGCCTGAGATTTTGCCAGATTTCTATGTCAGTACAATTAGTGGGTGGGACAAAATGTGAATAAATTATTCACATACAAACAAGAACATTATTGCTTTCCAAAAGCTGGTCACTGGGGAATCACAGGTACAGGTGAGATAAACACCACCTGAATATGATACAGTTGCAAAGGGACAAGGACACAAGAGTTGATTTTTGTCTGCATTGCACATTGCTGACTAGTACATGGATATCTTTAATATCGAACCCATTTGCAACAATGCATTTAATCAATATTTAAATAAATTACAAATAGTAAAGTAACAATAAATTTAATCAATATTTAGATAAATTACAAATAGTAAAGTCTAGCAGCAAAATGTCAATTATATCCCCCTGTATTCTATTCTGCAAATATTCAACCTGTGCCTAGTACATGCCAGGCATTGGGCAAAGTGCTGAGGTTACAGGCCAGATGCTGGCTACACTGATGAGCTTACAGGTGCCTTTGTCCCCTAACATATACACACATTATGGCTCAGTAAATCTTGGTTTACAAAACTCAACATGGAGTTTCAAATTACCTAGTTCATATATTTGTAAACCTGTGCAAATGTGATTATAAACACTTTCCTCAAAAAGTCAAGTTATCTGGATCAATGTTTTACAGATTCTCAAGTTTTAGTTTTGATTTTATTTTGAAATAATCATGATCTCCCTGCTTGATATGCCTATGACCACAACACTCTGTACATGGTAAGATTTCCATGAGTGTCTTTGAAAGAGTCAGGAAAAAAGGGAATGAATAAACATTATACATTTGTAGTCTCAAATGTTCGTTTCAGAGAAATATGTATTTATGCAAAGAGAAGATAAAGTAAAAAAATATTCTAAACAAAGCAAAAATATCCAAGAATAAACCATAACTCCTGAAAACTCTGTCTTGAGGGAGGGAGTGGTCTGACAGAATCATGCCAGTGTTCTCTCCTGACATACAATTTAGCATGTCTGAGTCATATTCCCCCTGAGTAAAAAGGGAAAAGTAATACTGGGCCTTTTCAGTAGAGGCAAAATATAACAATTGGGACTAATTCATAACTGAAACAGTTTTATTAGCAAAAAATGTGCTTCTGTGCTTTGTGAAAATAAGTTAAAATATTTATCTGGCTATATATAAAGAATGATCATCCTTGGACTCATCACTCATCTCTCTCACTAGCATTAAATCATGATATTCATTTATTCATTTAGGGGAGTGATAGTACTGTGAGTCTTGAACATACCATTTTGCACATTCATAGGAATCTGCCATGTACCACTAACCCTCCCTACCCTAACCCATAGCACCAACCCATGAGATAACTTTTTTATTGTTATTAAAATATAGCTTAGTTGTAGCTGGATGGATTCAGGTTCCAATCTTCATCACTTTTCTATTTAAAACCTATCTAGAACTCTCCATTTCTTTATGATAAAAGTCCATGCTCTTAACAAGAGTTGTATGGCCAGTGATCCACCCTCTAGCCTCAACTCTGTCCCAGAACAGCCATGCCCTTGCTTCTTCTTCAGTGCCTTCCACATGCCCATCTCCCCTTCAGTCTGGGCCTAGGTGGCTCATAGTCCATCTTCTTGGAAAACTTTTTCCCACACTCTCTACCTGGCTGATCCCTGTCTGCTCCACACAGTTCAGTTTACACTTTACTCCCTTAGGGAGAAAATAAGTAGATCCTGAGATTTGAGGTCAAATATTATATCTTATTTACTCCAGAATTCCCAGCTGCTAACACGATTACTAGCCTGTATTAGTTATTCATTCATTCATTTACTATCTCATTCAATAATTATGTATTGAGCATCAATATAAAATGCATTGCTGTAGTAGGATAGGCATGGACAATACAGTAGTAAATTAAAGTCCCTTCCTAATGGATGTGGTAAGGAAGATAGACAGTCAAGATGTAAGATATTTTCAGACAGTAATAAACACCATTCAGAAAATAAATCAAGAAGGGGATAAGATTCTCATAGGCTTTAACTTGAGATGATAATGTAAAGGAGCTAGCCATGTGATGCTCTGAAGACAGAACATTCCAGTAAACAGCAAGAGCATGTGCAAAGTCCAGTCATATGAGCTACACATAGTCAAAGGACAGAAGCAAGCCACTGAGGCTGGAGCAGAGAGACCAAAATGTGGAATGATAGATTATGAGAACTGAGAGTGGGAGGGGACAGATCAGTGGACTATTGTAGGTCACGGTGCACAGTGTTTCCATTTCATGTGACTTGCTTTAAGAACCCCTTGGAGAATTTGCACAAAAGTGTCAATACCAGGGGGCTGGGATCTTTGAGGGCCATCTTCGAGTCTGACTGATACAATGAGGAATTTTTGTTTGGTCAAAAAATAGATAAGAATCTTCCAACCATTCTTTTCCCTCTTCCCTAAAGCTATTCCCAAATCTTAGATCTGGCTGTCTTTGTTTATTGCAGATGCTACCCATTTCTGTAAGGGTCTCAGTTATTTCTCTAAGTCTGTCTCATTTCTCTGGTCAAGTTATCTACTGATTTTTCCCACCTCAGGTTAATCACCTCATGGCTGTTTCCAAGCCACATCTGCATATTCCCTCCTAGTTGTAAAATAATAAAGATTTTATTACTAATATATATTTGGCTAAAACATATTTCACTGATATTACAACTCTTTCTTCTATTATTCCAAATTATAGGGCACCCAAGTTTATTTTCCTTTCACATAACCAGGCCACCCCTGTCTCTACACCATTTCTTTTCTGCTTTTCTCACCTGTAATCTCCATCCTTTCTCCCCTAGCTTAATCTTGCTCATGTTTATAGTCGAAATTCAAGTGTTCTTGATGGGTCTTATTTCTTCCATAAGCTCACTAATTTCTCTCTTCTCTTAACAAAATAGAGGGTTAGCAATTTATACCATACAAGTTATCACTTGACTGTAAATTATTTTGAACCAGGATCCAATTGTTTGAAATTTATGAGTCTCCTTTCTCCAATAAGTTATTTGATCAATATTGCTCACTACAATATAAGCAAGGATAATTTATCATAGTCACCACAAATGTTTAATGAAATATTGTTTCAAAGTCTTTCTTAAAATCATTCAGGCCTTAACATTTAGTTTCTATCCTCAATGCCTAATACATGACTGAGTACATACAAGGTAAATAATAAATGCTTGTTGACCTGTTATGGGTAACTAATATTTAAGGCATGTAGATAATTTCATGGAATATATTTTCAACATCATAAAATGAAGAAGACTGCACCTCCCTAAGAATTAGTGTCTGCTGTTACGTATGAACCATGTGTGTGAGCTCTAAAGATGAACCATAGTTAAATTTAAGAAAAACATAAAATTTATATGAGGCCCAAGATTTGTTTTCCAAACATGGGAAAATAAGATTCTGGGAAATAAGATTCTAAGTTGCTCCAGATATAATGTATAAAGTGAAATCTTTCTTTCCCAGACAAATAAAATTTTGTTTATTTATTAATGTATTTACTCTTACATTAAAATAATATTGACCTATAGTCTAAAGCTATTGCTCTCTAATTTCTGGGCTTTAAGCTTTTCTAGAATCTTTAATTATAATGTTAAAGCATTTATTCAACAATATCATATTTATATGCATTGAGTTAACATTTGAATTTAGATTTAAACATTTCTATTGATTTAGACAAAGATTTTTAAGCACAATAAGTATTTAAGAATTTTCTTCTTTCTCTATTTATTTCTGTCTCTACTTCTACATCTGTCAAGAGGAATCTGCTCTTCTCAAATTTGTTTGAGATCATGTAAATATATTAAAATTGACAATTTTACTGTTCCTTATGTATTTTTCTGGGAAAACTTTAATGAAAATATTCATTTATAGTAAATTTTGAGTGATGCTTTAATTATTTTTAGTTGTGATTTAGAT
This sequence comes from Pipistrellus hanaki, assembly GCF_964339955.1. NCBI lineage: Eukaryota > Metazoa > Chordata > Mammalia > Chiroptera > Vespertilionidae > Pipistrellus > Pipistrellus hanaki. The sequence goes on along the minus strand of NC_140519.1, from coordinate 21,152,868 downwards.
ACATTATTCTTTATTATTATTTAGTTAACCACATTGCTAATGCTATAATCACTGACTCTCATTCCATTTAGGCTACTATAACAAGGATACCACAAATTGGGTAGCTTTTAAACAACAGAAAATTTACTTCTCACATTTCTGGAGGCTCAATCCCAAGATTAAGGTGCCTGTAGGTTTGTTTTCTGTTGAAAGTTCACTTCCTGTTTCATGGATGGTTTTCTCTGTATGTCCACATACTTGAAAGGGCTAAAGACCTCTCTGGGGTCTTTTATAAAAGCCCTAATCCCATTCATAAGGGCTCTACTCTCATAACCAAAGCACCACCCAAAGTCCCCACCTTTTAATATAAGCACCTTGGTGTTATGATTTCAACATATGAATTTGGGGGCATATAAATATTCAAACAATATTATTGACTAAGTTTGAAAATTTATAATAAACTAAACATTTATAAATGAAAAATTTGAAACAATTTTTATGTAGGATTCTACTGGAAAGAAGGTTTTTAAATATTTAACTTTTACTGATATTCAAAATGGTATGTGATTACACTATTATAAAATAAATAATAGGCATTAATAGAGAAAGAACAAAAAGGACCTATAGTATCACCACTCAGAGATAAATATATTAATTTTTCATACATTCATTTTTTTTCTATGTATATCTATCCATCATCTATCTATCTGTGTGTGTGTGTGTGTGTGTGTGTGTGCCTTTTTCTACCTCCAAGAAGTTTGGAATCACGGTGTCTTTGAGTTTTTTTCTTTTTTATAATTAACTTACCATTGCACTGAATTTATTACCTGATACTAGTTTTCAAAAATATAAAGTGAAGTAGCTGCATTGTGGTCTATAAAATTTATGTACCATAGTTTATAATTTTTTATATATTTTGATTACCGTTTTTATATATGTAATAAACTTTGAACACAAGATTTTGAACATAGCTCTAGATATTTGTCACATTATTCAACACAATAGATTTCCATAGTGGAAGCAGAGTCTCCTAAGACTCTTGATAAACATTTTCAGGATATATTTTAAAGCTTGTGCAAATTTATGCATCCATCCAGAGCCAATAAATGTATTTGTGCACATATTGTTAATAGCAACTTCTGGAGTTGTGCATGTACAACTCACATAACTGAACTGGTGACTCCTTCCCCCTGCACAGTAAGAGGGTATCCATCTCATTTACCGTCACTGATATTAAATGTATTCACTTTTAGAATTTCTGATACAACAAAAGATGGAAAAAACAACAACATGCTTCTCATTGAGCACTAGTTAAAGTTTAGTTGCACTTATCAGTCTCAAAAAACAAAACAACACGAACAAACCTCAAATTCTGTGGTTGGAAGAGATAGAAGTTGACATTTCATCTTATTTAATGGTCCAGATGTAAGCGAAACAGGTCCATGCCAGGTAGGAGGGTTCTTCTCCAGTGCTGTCCAATGACCTTGCTGCTTTCGTCATGTTTCTCTACCACAGCGTGTGCTCCCAGCCACTTGGTTTAATATAGCACATCACCATAACCACTGTGCCCCACACAGCATAATAGAGGCAAGTGAAGAGAGAGGCAGAGCTCCCTTTCCTATTAAGGGCACAGTGAGGAGTTTGCTTATACAACTTCTGCACAGATCCCACTAATCAGAACTTAGTCACCTGGCCAGATCTAATTGTTGGACAAATTGAAAGACATAGTGTTTATTTTGGCCCATTCCAGATCCAGCTGTACAAGTAGGAACAGTTTGGGAGAAAGGTCTATTTCACTCTGCCATACAGAGAATACATTTGCAATGTGTTTGATTACCACTGTGGTTGACATTTTTTCACATTTATATCTTCCCTTCTTTGAAATACACAGTAGTGCCCTTGGCTAATTTTTCCCACAGGTTTCATTTCATATATATGTAATTTCAGAGAAGGAAAGGAGAAGGAGAGAGAGATAGAAACATCAAAGAACGAGATGAGAAAGAGTCATTGATAGGCTGCCTCCTGCATGCCCCAGACTGTGTGTGGATTGAGCCTGAAACTTGGGCATGTGCTAGGAATCAAACTATGACCTCCTGGTCAATGCTCAACCACCGAACCACACCAGCTTGGTGGGATTCTTTTTTCGTGAGTTTTTGTAAAAGGCATTATTAATTAGTATTCAAGCATTTTATAAAGTTTTTTATTTAGTGGCATTTTACAGGCTAAGTACCTGTAATAACATGTGGTCAAGCATCTATAATAACATTTCATTGCTTATACATAGTTTCTCATCCCCAAATTATCTATCAATACTTAATTTTAGGATTTTTAAAATTTTAATTTTCACTTGTAATTCTATATCTATTGAAGTTTTTATTTTTTGAAAATTCTAAGAAGAGAAATATCCAATCTGAGTTTTATTGTTTAAAATAATTATTTTTCTTTACAAATTTTATAAGTAATTTATCTATTTGACATTGTATTGAAAATATTATAAAATTTTATGTTATATTCTTATACATTTTAGCATATTTTAAAGGATTATCTGTTCTATTCATTGATTACTCCAGAATTGATGTTCAGCTAGGATACATGAGTATGGAGTATTTTACCAAGATCTATTCTCAAAGTTTCCAGTGACTGCCAGACCAGTTGTGAGATATTTTGACTCTTTTGTTTGTTTTTTAATTTAAAGATTTGAATGACTTACTGTTAAAAACTGTTCATATATAGCAATCAGAAAGGATATATGCACCTCTATGTTCATAGCAGCACAATTTACCATAGCTAAGATTTGGAAACAGCCTAAATGCCCATCAGCAGGTGAATAGATTAGAAAACTGTGGTACATCTTCACAATGGGATACTATGCTGCTAAAAAAAAAAAGAAGGAATTCTTAACACTTGCAACAGCATGGATGAATCTGGAGAGCATTATGTTAAATGAAATAAGCCAGTCAATGAAAGGTAAATACCACATGATCTCACTCATTTATGGACAATAAAGAACATTACAAACTGTTGAACAAAAATAGACAGAGGCAAAGAAGCATCAAAAAGACTGTCAAACTACAACAGGAAGATAGGGGAGGGTTGTGGGGAGGAAGAGATCAACCGAAGGACTTTTATGCATGCATATAAGCACAACCAACAGACATAAGACACTGGGGGCAGAGGGATGAGGGCAAGTGCCAGGGGGTAGGGGAGGCCAGGGGGAGGTCAGTAGGAAAAAAAAAAGAGACATATGTACTACAATTTGTTATAGCTTAAAAAATAAAATTAAAAAAACTGGTCATATAAAAATTTAAAATATAAAAAATTAAAATGTTCTCGACTGCCTTTTCTAATTATACTGAATTCTAAAATATTCCTATCATCCAGCTTTGATGAGCAAGGGTACAGTTATCTCTCAATCTTACATGTATGAGTGTTTTTCAAATATAGAGTATTCACGGATCAATAAATTCCAAAGGGTCATTTTAAAATGGTGTTCTACCAATTACATTTTAGTCAACAAAAACGAAATACATTAAAGCTAATATTAAAAATTGATTTAAAAAAAATCCCCAAATACATTAAAGGAGAAAATTTAGGTATACATTATAAGTCAAGACTTTAAGAAGTTTTGGCTATGTTTATTGTCTTGATGGAATAAAATCTGAAGTTATCTCAGAATAAATGTACATTTTATTAAATGAAAATATGCTAGAATAATCGAAATCATTTTCTTTTTCTTTTTTTTAAAATATATATTTTACTGATTTTTTACAGAGAGGAAGGGAGAGAGCTAGAAACGTCGATGAGAGAGAAACATCGACCAGCTGCCTCTTGCACACCCCCCACTGGGGATGTGCCCGCAACCTATGTACATGCCCTTGACCGAAATCGAACCTGGGACCTTTCAGTCCACAGACCGACACTCTACCACTGAGCCAAACCAGTTTCGGCCGGAATCATTTTCTATGACTTCAGTATACTTTAAATAAATGCTAAAACAGGAGATGGTATATTATTTATGTATTATTAATAATTTACAACTGCTATTCTAATAAACTTAGAAACACTAGTTTTATTGGTAGAAATGTATACAGGAAACCTTATGTTCTTTTGCTCTTTGTTATTCCTTTCTTCATCAACATTAGACACAGTAGGAATTTGTATATATGTCATCAAATATAGATAATAAATTATTGGTTTGTCATTGAGTAAATGAGCAATGACAAAAACCTAAAGTAAATATTGCTACATCTTGAAAGTATCTTTTATACTTAAATGTGCAAATGTCATTTGGGACTTTATAAAATTAAGCCAACTGAATGCCATTCAGGGTAAATAGACAATGCATTTTCCTGATCATTTTCCCTACATTTCCTGACTTCAATGTAGACCATATTCAGAATATATTGCTTTATAGCATAATTTTATTATTTTTAAATGTATTTGCTCTGTTTTATATAGGCTTTTCTGCATACTGATTAGATAGAGCAAGTTGCATTGTCAATGAGGCAAATACAGCATGTCACTATCAAGGAATTCGAAATGAAGCTTTGATTTATTTTCCAGATATTTTGCCATTTAAATTGAGAAATGGGGAGGGTAAAGAAAAAGTATGCAGCGCTATTGCTGTTAAGATGCTTTGTCCCAGGGTATTATCATGTTCTTAACAAAATGTGTGATACGACTATTAGCACAATCCTGCTGTTCATGACAGGAACTCTAAAGATTTGATAAGAGCAGTCAAACAAACATGAGCAAGATTAAACTCTGCTAGGTATTTTCAGCAAACTGGATTCAATTATGCCCAATAAATACGTCTTTAACTGTTCTTCCAAAGCCTTCACAGGATGTGGACAAGGCTAAAAAGAGCTGTGTCTCCTGGTTTGGTGGTAGTCATACTTACCCCTCTTCTTTATGTTTCAGTTTTGGGGGTTCTATATGGGGTTACCATTAGGCTTATGAAAAAGAAAGTTTTATATGTACAGTAGTTCTTTTCCTTTTCAGTGTATCTGGTCTCCATCCCTTTTTGCAAATTCAGATCTTTCGCCCCTGCCCTTACATGTTTTTGTTGTCCCTATTGATGCTGTGAGTTTGTTGGTGATCTTACTCGTAGTTTTGTAACCTTTTGTTCTTTGTGTCAGGTACAATAATCCTCTTGAGTAAGAACTGTATTTCCTGTTATTTCTGATTGGTTGTTTTGGCTGAGGACCTTAGCCAGCTGTCAGTATTTAGCTAGGATGTAGGTAGGAAACATGACCTGCTTTCACTGAGAGATACTATGAAAAAGCTGGGATGTCAGGGAACTAGTTGTAGACAGGTAGCATTTTAGCTTTAATGACTTGTAAATATTATCAGAGTGGAAATTTGATGACTGACAAGGGGATTTAACAAAACCTTGTCAAGTCAACCATGTGGTGTGTAGTGTTTCTATGAAGCACAGTTGTGAGGATCCAGTGCTTCAAATCTCACAGATTTTGACTTGCATTTCATCTAACATCTCTAAATCACTCAGATCAATCTGCGGATTAGGAATTATTGCTAAGTATTATCTATATATTTCTGCCTGTCAGGCTATGTGTGGTGTGTGTGTGTGTGTGTGTGTGTGTGTGTGTGTGTGTGTGTGCGCGCGCGCGCGCACGCGCGGTCACACTAGCTTGTGGGCACTGTCCTGAGGGAGAGAGGCAGAGAGAGTTATTAGAGATATCTGGAACATAATAATGTCAAACAAATGGTATTCCTTTTATTTTTATTGTCAACATAGTCATCATCAATTCTATAGTCATATGTAGCTGAACAAGTTGGCTAGGTATGTTTTTATTTTGCAACATAGTGATTGATGACACATGAAAAGCCAATACAGTATTCTAATATTAACTATATCTAGACTCTACTCTTCCAGCTTTTTTCATTTTTTATTATACAGTGGTGCCTCACATAGCGAACTTAATTCGTTCCAGGAGCAAGCTTGTTATGCGAAAAGTTCGTTATGTGAAACGCGTTTTCCCATAACAATACATGTTTAAAAAAATAATTCGTTCTGTAGCATAAAATATGCTAAGATGACATAAAAAAAATATGCTAAGATGACATATTTTTATTTAGATACATCTAAAAACATAATTTTTTTTAAAAAAAACACACATTTTTTTAATTTTAAGACAGACTAAGTAGAGTCTACCGAATCTTGCACATCTTCATCCATTTTCTGCTTTTTGGCCGATGGTTTCATGAAAAACCTGTCCAAAGTTCGCTGTGCGAGGCGGTCGTTATGCGAGGCACCACTGTAATTTATATCAGCAATTTTCAACCTTCATCATCTCATGGCACAAATAAACTAATTACTAAAATCCTGCACACAAAAATTGGGTATAATTTTGATTCATTCACATAGGAAGGCTATTGTGTTGGCTGTTATCATTTTTTTTTTAATTTGGCAATCTGAGAGAAAAGAGGTCAGTGCCCCTAACTAAATAGCCAGGTATTGGATGTTTTAAAAATGCTTGCAGCCCACTAGTTGAAAATGGTGATTCATATCACAGATGATTCACGCCTTAGTTTTGTGTTGAGGCATTTGTTGATATTTATGTACCTTCCTCAAGGGCATTTTGATATTATCCATAAACTATCAAAACACCCTTCTTTGTTTTGCTAGTACAAATAGAGGGGAAGTCTATTTGGAAAGGAGCTGTGGGGAAAGAATCATAGGAGGGATGGAAGTCCATGCGGATACTGAATCATTGATGGAGTTCTTGTAGACATGAAGAGGTAGTATTTTAGCTTTTTCTCCCTATGCAAGCACCACAGGCATAGGGTGAAAAATGAGTTTAAGTGGCTTCATGAAGCTGGCTTACTGAGAAATGGCACAGTAATGTGATTTAGGAGAAAGGATGTGTTAGAAAAATAGGGAGACTAGCACTCTTAATATTTTGCAAACATGTTTGTTATTTTGCATTTTACATTAATGTTACTTGGAAACCATTCTTCTTTCCACAAGGTGAGTTTTCTTATGCCACATTCAGACAGTCTGAATCAGAGTGATTCCTGATTATGTTACTTTAATTCTAGATATTTATCATTTATGTAGTCTTTAAAATGGAGGTTCTAAAAAAAAACAAAACAAAAAACAAAACAAAAAAAACACCTAAATTCTTTAAATGTATTTTAAAAGAACATGAAGAACTAAGATGCCCCTAATGGATTTTTCACTTATATCTCTGCCTTTTTAGTAAAATTCAGTTTGTATTCAAAATAAACACATTAATAGCATTTTCCCTCTCTGAGCCTGTTCTTTTATTTGCCCAGAGCTTTGCCAGACTGATTTGTATTAAATTGACTAAGATACATGACCCACAGTAAACCAATATTGTATTTGAAATTGTGAATTCAGAAAGGTGAATGGTAGACAAACAAGGATCATTTCAGGTGAAAGTTGCATCTAACAGACAGATTAAACTATCACAGAATGAAGCAAGTTACATCTTTGTGTTTATTCTAACCCAGTGTTTGTATGTGGAAAACATTATTGCTATAGCAATTGATTTTCTTGTATTTTAAAATAACGAAAGGTGTTGCTGTTGTTTTTTATATTTTCAGATAACCTAAAAAAAAACCATAGTGATTTATTTTCTGCTGAGTCTTGTTAGCAATCAATGGTAACAAGGACTGTAAAAGTGCCTTAGAGAATGCTTAATTATCTGCCCGAGGTACTCGAAGAATAACCAATAGGAGGGCATATAAAACAGGAAAAAGTTAATTAACTTGCTCTAACAACTGTATCTACCAAATTAAACTATAGCTGACTTATAGTTATTCCGTGTCATAACCCTTTAGATATTTAAGTATATGAGAGAGAATCGTTTTAACAAAGGAAATAAAATAAGTAATAGGAAAGTGATGGAGAACAGAACAGTTGACTACATGGATTTTTCCTCAAAAAGCTCCTAATTTGATCATTTCTCTTTATAGTCTGCTCAATTTGCTCCTCCACAATAGATAGCCAATTCTCTCAAAATAACCCATAGAGATGCACGAAGAAGGTCTCTGGTGTTGTAGAAATACTAAGGGAAAAGGGGATATTATGATGGTCCTTTGCAAGTCTGGAATCACCGGAGACTGGAGATCCCAGAAGAAGTGGTTTTATTTAATTTCCCAGCGGAGCACTGCCTTTCCAGGCAAGGAAGAACTTAGCCTGCGAGCGCTTTTATCACTTGGAGGAACTTCAAGAAACAGGGGCTTTATTTCCTGACAGCAAGACAATCATTTTAACGAACTGCTTTCAGGTTAGAGCAGAGGACTGGAGCACACTTTTAGATCTGTGACCCAGGAAACCCTTTCTGATATTGATGTGACCGAAGGGCTTGCGCATCACATTAATCTGTGACAAAAACTGTACATTAGCATGGCATGTGATGCCTGTCATAACATTGCACATTATCTCTTTTCATGCTGTCTTTGATCTTTCTTGAGGGCTGTGTCAAGGGAAATAGTGTGTCTGCAGAATAATTCACGCGCTATTGAAGAGAGAATGCATCCCCACTTAAACCCTTCAGCCTGGGCCATGTAAATTGAATTTTGAACATGGATTTCACATTTGCTCCAAACATTGGCTCATCTCTCAGCCTGAGCATGCAGTAATGAGCCTAAGAACCAAAGACTGTTTTGTGCCTTGGGACCTGACTTGTCATTTAGAAAGTCGCCATGCGTTTCACACTACCCCAGTTCTCTTGATCCTAAACCAGCGCTTTTATATTTGATCAGCACTCAGCCTTCTCCATTACACCCCAGCCCTGAGGTGTCCTCCGGTGACTTGGTACATTCTAAACCAGGAAGTGAATCTGTCTCAAACTGAGGATATCATAGCCCGCTAACCTTCCAGAGTAGTTTCTTGCCCTCTCAATCCCAAAGGGAATAATCCTAAATTAATTAATTCAATAGAGCATTTTATATTTGTGAAAGTTTAACAAATGTTGTGGCACTTTAAAAAGTAATTTAGCTATTTTTGGCATTTTTTAAATCGGATAAAATTTCAGTGATTTCAATTTACTACAAGTAATAATGTAGTGTCATTGAAGGGCATTTCCTGCCAAATGTCAAATCACCCAAGTTTGTGGGCCATCTTTGAGCAGAAGCATCAATTCCTACTACATACTCGTGTATTAACTCAGGTAATGGAAAATCTCTTGGTAGGCAGTGAGGAACAGAAATGATCAGCTGATAGACTTTGGTTCAGAAAGGAGGGAAATTAGGTTCATCCATTGTAATAGCGCATGTTGATAACAGGAGAAGGGCATGTTGATAACAGGAGAAGCTATGAGTGTCTGGGAGCAGAGACATACGGGAACTCTGCACCTTTCTGTCAATTTTGCTGCTGTAAAAAAAATAGTCTTTAAAAATGCAAGTGATAAATACTTACAGACATTAGTAAAATAAACTACAGCCCTAAGTATCCATCTTTTAAATTACTAGAAACAAATACAGGCAAAGTTACAGAAAAAAAACAGTCTTCTTGGATTTGAGTAACTTATTTGCATTTTATAGTGATTTCTTAAGCCCTATGTCCAATGACACCATTTTAAAAAGCTCTACGAGAAATGGAAATTTAGATTCCTATTATACTTTTTCTTTATAAGATGATGGGGATATTTATCTAAGCAAGTCCCAAATTCCTGGGTCAGTACTTTAAGTTTCATTTGACATTACATTTAATTAATTATATTAATGGATTAAGAAAAGTTAAAAACTTCCTTGGCAGAAATATTTATAGCTTTCTCTTTTTCATTTTTCAAAGTAAGACTTTCATGAACATGAAAGTCAAGCTAGGGCATGGAGTCCGTCTTTTAATAGCTTGTCAGACTTGTGTGCCTTTTATTTTCAGTCTTCAGTTTATTAAAGACTCAACAAGTGTGAGGGGGTCCATTCAGAGTCCTGGGGATACAGAATGAGCAAGATAGACACACAATCTGTCCTCTTGGAGTTTATACAGTCTGTGTGAGTGTGATGCTGAGCATACCACATAACTAGGACGTGGTCTAGTGAAGAAGACTGTTACAGTGATGTTACAGATTCTGGTTGACATTATAGCAGAAGAGCTTTGCTTTTCTTAAGGAAGTCAGAGAAGTTGTCCTTCAGCAGGTGACATTTGAGCTGAATCTCAAAATTGAGCAGAACTTTGACCCACCTATTGTCATTGAGTCATGAATGTCTCAACTTTATGTCTTCTCATATTTTATTCATTCAACAATACTTATGAGGAATGAAATATGTAAAGACATTTTGCAGGATGCTGTGAGTGCTACAGAGGTGGGTCAGCCAAGTATTCTGCTCTCAGATCACAGGGTCAGAGAGAGAATGAAGAAACAAGGAAGAAAGTGATGGGCAACATGTGGGATGAGGATGCAAAAGATGGGGGCACTACTTCCCTGGGAGCAATCTGGGGAGACAATTCCTGAGGGCAGGGACACGGGAGGTGGTTAGAAATGTGGCTACACATTTGTCAGCCTTGAGTGGGTCCTCCTGGTTAGTAAGAGTGCTTTGCTTATCAGAACCAGAATTCACCTTAGGATAAAGACCCAGCAATGTGTAATTTGAAGAAAATTTTAGGAAAGGACCACTTCTTCCCCAGGTCTCTGCCCCTGCACCTGATCCAGGTAATGAAAGAAAATACATCAATGGTCAAATCATTCCTTTACATAATCTTCAAACTTGACCTAAAAGGAAATACTACTGGACTTGGGGCAGGATATTTTAAAATGTCTTTAGAAAAGCATGAATCCTGGATATACTTATTTTGTAATTAAAAGATTTCATGATGATTAAGTTAGGGGAGTCTTCGGTGTTTACACCACTTTTGAAAATTAACTATTCACATCTATTAGGGAGCTTAGAAGTCTTGTGATTGAAAAATTATTGAGCTGACCTCCAAACACCTCTCACTTCTCTGATTTTTATAGAACATCATTTAACACAGGAACACATAAAGATATATTCCTTTCCAAGTAGCAGACCATAGCCAGGAGAGTGCCTCAAGACACTGAGCTCTGAGCAATAGATAGAAGGATGGAGGATGAAGACAGGGAGGGAAAGAGGATGAGAGGAAAAGGAGATGAAAATGAAATGGTGATTTTTGATAAACTGACAATATTGTGGGCATCCCTCATACCTCTAGCAGCAGAATAAGATGAATCAGGCTCCAAGATTCCATACTAGGGTTTACTGTCTTTTGTGGAATCCTTCAGCTATTGATAGTGTGAGACTTTATTGGACCTCAGGGCAAGGCTTCATGATGGTTTAAGGCATTTTCTCCTGCGGGCCTAGTTTCTGATACACAGCAACATCAGAGTCTGACAACTAAAGGTTGCAGACAAAATAAAATCTCTCCAACATAAGCTTTCTTTATTTGTACCTTTACCAAAAACCACCTGCTGGCAGGGTTATGATGTAAGGGGCATAGGGATTAGATTGCTGGGAAAATGGATCATATAAAAATAAAAATAGCCAACTTAAGTAGACATGTGAAGTCAAAAATAATTTTAGTACCTTACAAACTGTTGAAATGAATTTTTTGATAAAAGCATGCTAATTTTTAATCAGTGTGTCTTTGTATATAAGTAAATGGTCCAGAGATAAAGCTTACCTCTTTTAACCCCCTTAAAATGCTTAGGAATTAATATGTATTGTCATAAAAAAGTACAAAGTAATATATGCTCATTTGAAACGTTAAACATATAAAAAAAATGTCAAAAACCATCTGTTTGGTGTTAAGTAATGATATTTTTAAGTTTAGCATTTCAGGAATTCTTTCTAAGATATACAACTAAGCAATAAAGTTGTTAAAACTTTATATTACACTAAAATCTGTTTTATAGGTCTTCTTTATTAAAAAATGTAATGATATTACTTTCCTTGGTCATTAAATATTCTACACAGTTTATCTTTATGGGAACATTCTGTAATTATTTAACATGTAAATTTTCTTCTATTTTATTCCCAATATTTTAAGATCATAGGAAACATTGAAATAAATCTTCTTAGATGTAAATTTTTTTTGATTGCTTTCATTTTTTTTCTTCAAGATACATTTCTAAATGCAAATCACTGGGTCAACATATATGAACATTTAAAACCATAATGTAACAGATTTTCAACTAGTTCTTCAGATAGTATTAGTATGTACCACACAGGTCCAGCAGCAGTGACCAACTGGTGGCCCGCAGACCACTGATGATTCGTGAGGTCCGAAGGTTGGTGACCGCAGCGAGGGTATTTGGAAAAAACAGTATCTCCCCATCTTCACTAATAAATATAGATGTTAAAGCACCAAAGAGTGTTTCCCAAGTCCTCTTTTACTCATATTTTATTCCAACTCAGGTGAAGTTTTTCTTGAAGTTTTCCCAGAGTTGAATTCCAGGCTGAGAATTTTACAATAAGTCGTTTTCTGAGTCTAAACTCTTATTGATTTAAACAGTACAACATGGAGATTTTGAATGAAGTATAATAAAGCTATTGTGCTCTTTCTTATCAGATTAAGTGGTTATAAAATACCTGTGAGCACCAGCTTAATGAATGCAGAAAATTTACTTAATTATCAATGGATTCCACTTTTTATCCTTTTTGTTATTAGTTGTTAAATACATGGTAGAACAATTATTAACACAGAAATTGGAGGTAGTCTTTTTTTTAAAAAAAAATCAGAAATCTTAGTTTGGTTAACTTAATTAGGAGTTCTCACATGTTGATCAAGTTCTCAAAATAACAGTGATATAAATGTCAAGTAGCTTTTCATACAAGTAGTATAGAATCAGAAATATACTTGGTTGTGAAGTGAGTGGTATCACAGGCTACTGAACAGATGTCCTTGGCTTGGCAGTTAGCATTTCTCAGTTTCTCAAAAGCACCAGACTTTGCACCAACAGAAGGAAGGGATGAAGACTCCTGCAAAATGAAAGAAAATAATGTAATTTTGATGTGTAGGACACACCAAAAAGAGGGCTGAATATGAAGATGAATTAATAATCATATTTAAATCTAAATGTGCCAAAGTGAATGAAAGATTCTTTTCTTCAATATACTGTTTTTCTAATCACTTTATTTCATTTCGAGAGGATAAAATAGAGGCAAACGAGTTACAAAGGAGAGATAACTTGAGTACAAATTGCTATTATTAGATGTGCAGTTTTCAAAATAAAGAATATGGACAGAAGTAGAGTAGCTTTCTTTTTGGCAAAGAGAGGCCTATAGCATATGAAAAACGTTGAGACCTTTAGTGGACTAGGATATCACGTAGAGTAACCAGTGAAACAAGGAGGTAGGTTTGACCCACTTAGCTGCACTTCCCTCAAGGAATCATGATAAAAATTCTCCTAAGTGGGAACAAAGCTTTAACACTCTTAGCTAAAAGGAAAGTTAAATTTGCTGGGCTAAACTTCCCCAGGTCGACAGGTGTGCACAGGCAGCTGAGTGTGGGATGTTTTATTTACCCACAGTCTTTATTGTAGCATGACTGATGACTGGGCGGTGCTTTCTGTCTTGTGTAGCAGTGACTTAAAGAACTATAGATGCTGCCGAGTAAATTCTCCTTTCTCTCCCCACCCCTCTCCCAAGGAAGGGGCTGTGAAATTCTAAGCTATGGGAGCAGTAAAGACAAGATTTTGGGGACCTCGGATAATGCTTAGAATGTGTGAACTTATCAATGTATGATAGCAAAAATAATTGCCATGCTGAGGATCCATACGTACTAAAAAATGGGAAGAGAATTTAACATCTAAGCTTGGAACTAATGTATTGATAGTTATATTATGGTCCATCTTCCCAATGGGATTGATATGGTTATTTAAATTGAACTATAGGGGAAAAAATAATGATAGCTAGGGAAATTATCTAAAAGGAGTAAATGGTCAACTCTATGGATCGTTTGGTAGGAGCGCCCTCCTATGCATGGAAGGGTTGCAGGTTTGATTCCTGGTCAGGGCACATACCTAGGTTTTGGTTTGGATCCCAAGTTGGGGCACCTAAGGGAGGCAACCGATCTGACGTGAAAAGTAAATGGTCCACAGCGGATGGGTGATGTGCCAGGATGAACGCCAAGGTCCTTGGGGTATGAAGTATGGACCCTTTCCACAAATGCAAAGAAGGTTCCGTTGACTACAACTTATGGTTCACCAACTATGAGAGAGCTTCCATGGTTTAGGAAACTGTTGGAAAATTGCCATTCAGCTCCAGCGAACTCTGTTAGTGTAATTTTGATCCCAGAAAGCCCATGCTTCTCAGTTCTTTCAAATATCAACTTTGCAGGTGTTTGAGCCTGGAAGCAAAGAAGCAAATTAAAAATGCCAGCATCATTTTGGCTAAAGGATAGATTTCCTTCAAGTGTCTCTGCACTTCAGCATTCATCATTGCGGGGTGTGGGGAGAGGCATATGCAGCACCCAGATTGCTTCTCGCATTAGTCTCTGTGTCAAACTTGGCTGTCTTAATACTCTAACCAATCTAACACAGAACCATTAACATTTGTACTTAGCTACATGGATTCACATGCTGAGTCTTTTTGAACATTTGCAGGCAGATGTTATCAAAGATGTTCGGTTTCCACAGTTTCATTAGTTCATTTGCATAAAAGAACCTTTACCACCAAGCATGAGAACAAGGTGCGCCCAACACAGAAGCATCATCGTTTGTTTATTGTTAAGGTATAAGCATGTGCGTGTGTTGGGGAAGCATTTTACTCTATTGCATCAAATTATGCCAACAATGGTTTGTTGTTGTGTTTTCTGCTGCTTTACTTATTTGTTGGGAAGCAGGTATTAATATGAAGATCAATGTTTTTTGCTTGCATTTGGGTATTGATTTTAATGCCCGTTATTCAGGATCTTCCTTTTCATTGAATTCTGTCTTCCCTTTTGTAACCACATGTGGATGCTCTTCCCTTACTGGCACTGTGCCTTTCATGAACTCCTTTATGCATTCCAAGGTCAGGGCAATTCTTGAATTAGGAAAACATCATTATCTCTAATATTGATTTGTTAGGGTCTTCTTATTTACCTTCCACAGTGAATACTCAAAGACCCAGAGGATAAATACTGGGAGAAAATTGAACCCAAGCTGAAGGTGCCCTTCAGGTGTGAATTTTATGACTTCTTTGGTTTTGTTCAGAAAGTAATGCCAATCAAAGGACCCTTGTCCAACCTTCACTGGGGATGAAAAGTTGGTCTAGATTGAGATAAAATTTGAGCTGTCAGGGCAACAATTTTGTCATTAGATATGGGAAAAAAATCAATTTAGCCAATATTTTGACTATCATTTCACTTTCACTCAGACTTTCTCAGAAAGCAAGTTTCTGTCTTCTGCCTTAAGGCACTGTCTCTAACTCTGCTCTTTATCCAATCCTTTCCCATCTCCTTTCATTGGCAGTGTCTCCTTCTTCTGCAAACTTCTCTGCTAACCACTTTTCTGCAACCTGCATACAGGTTCTTGCTCAAGTTTTTGTTGTATTGATTTAAATAAAACATCCCTTGCTATTAAATAACAGTAATTATACTATCTCATTTTCTTTTCTTTATCAAGAGAAAGCTAATGACTGTGAAATGAAGATGACAGATATTACCCACAGATATTTTTATTCTTTTTACATGCAGTGCTCAAAAAAAAAAAATTAATCGCACCATGAGGAGAGCCAGAGGTAGGCAGATCAGTTTTGTGTCTGTTGCAAGAGTCTGTTAAGTGTGTGGTGATAAATGTTTGCACAAAACTTCTGTTCCCAATAGACTGACTTATTTCAAGACTCCCATGACTTTTGCAAATTTTACTTTCAAAATCATCCTCCATGCTGAGCCTGTCTCATGCTGCTATATATCCTCCTCCATTTTTTAAAAGTATATTTTATTGATTTTTTACAGAGAGGAAGGGAGAGAGATAGAGAGCTAGAAACATCGATGAGAGAGAAACATCGACCAGCTGCCTCTTGCACACCCCCTACCGGGGATATGCCCGCAACCAATGTACATGCCCTTGACTGGAATTGAACCTGGAACCTTTCAGTCCACAGACCGACGCTCTACCACTGAGCCAAACCGGTTTCGGCTCCTCCTCCATTTTCTAAGGTCTCATCTGGTGATAATTAGTCAACATGCCACACTTGGCTTGTTTGTTTTCTGTTTCTACTGTTTGTAACCTTGTGCTTGTCATTATATCTAAGGTTTGGAATACAGCTATTCTCTAGGTTTAGGTTGCACTGGTTCAAGCAAAGGACTTAGATCCTTATTCCTTTTTAAAGTTTTTATCTTTATTCCTAAAAGTATTATAGATGTCCCCTTATTCTTCCCCCATGGGCCCCCTCCACCCCACTCCAGGCCTTCACCTCACTATTGTCTGTCCATGGGTTACACATATCCTAAGTAATAAAAAAGTAATATGCAGATTGAACATTATCCCAACACACAAAATGGCTGCCCCTATGTGGTCAAAGATCCTGCCCCTCTGTGGACACAAGATGGCCATCACAAGATGGCTAGCAGGGGAGGGCAGTTGAGAGGGACCAGGCCTACAAGGGAGGGCAATTGTAGACGATCAGGCAAGCAGGGGAGGGAAGTTGGGAGGGACTAGGCCTGCAAGGGAGAACAGTTGGGGGCAATAAAGCCTGCAGGGGAGGGCAGTTAGGGGTGACCAGGCTGGCAGAGGAGGGAAGTTGGGGGTGACCAGGCCTGCAGAGAAGAGCAGTTGGATATGACCCAGGCCGGCAGGAGAGGGCAGTTAGGGGTAACCAGGCCTGAAGGGGAGGGCAGTTAGGGGCAAAGAGGCTGGCAGGGGAGCAGTTAGGCATCAATCAGGCTGTCAGGGGAGTGGTTAGGGGGTGATCAGGCTGTCAGGCAGAAGTGGTTAGAGGCAATCAGGAAGGCAAGCAGGCAAGCAGTTGGGAGCCAGCAGACCTGGATTGTGAGAGGGGTCCCAGATTGGAGAGGGTGCAAGCTGGGCTGACGGACACCCCCCTCCATGCACAAATTTCGTGCACCGGGCCTCTAGTACATACATTAAACTCTTTGGTTAATCTTTTCCTGACTTCCCACCCCATTCCCCTGAAATTCATCAGTCTGTTGCATGCTTCTGTGTCTCTGGATCTATTTTGTTCATGCACTTATTTTGTTCATTAGATTCCAATATAAGTGACATTATGTGATACTTGTCTTTCTCTGACTTATTTTGCTTAGCATAATACTCTCCAGGTCCCTCCATGCTGTCTCAAAAGGAAAGATATCCTTCTTTTTTTTTTTTTTTTTTTAAAGAAATTGCATAATAATGTTACTGATTGTGGAGATTATTAAGCCCCAAACTGTTTTTAGTACTAAGCTGTGGAATTTTGTTTTGTTTTATTTATTTATTTATTTATTTATTTATTTATTTATTTATTTTGGCATGTCTTCATATCTAATTATTGAGCCACTTCCCCCAAGTCTTCATAATAAACATGTTTGAGAAGAATTAACATCTTTCCAATTTTGTCTTTCAATGAACAAAGTGTAACTTTCCATTTTTTCAGGATTTTATCTCTGTCAGAAGAGTTAATAAGGCCTTAAAATCTAAAACTCTCTAATGTCTTCTTCTAGATTTCTAAATTGATAGGCATATGGATGCATAAAATATTATTTTAAGTTTTCATATCTGTAGATATTTCTTTTTTAACTTTCTATAATTTTTTATATAGATCTTTTCACCTACCACCTACATTAAAAAATATTAAAAGAAGTTTGTCTAAATGTTAGTATTTTCAAAGAATCAACTTTGGTTTATCATTTTGAATTGTTAGTGTTTCTTTATACTTCACTGATTTCTCCCTTTAATTTTGTTATTTTCTTGGGGGGGGCTTGTTATCTTTTTTTTTCTTCTTGTTCTGTAATTTGTTTTAATTCCTCTTATTTTCCATCAATTCATTTAAAGCTCTAATTTTTATATATGATCTTGTTAACTGAGTCCCAAAATTGTTGGTATATAGTTTTTAAATTGTCATTTAGTTCTAAACTGTTTCTAATTGCCCATTCTAGTACCATTTTATTTAGTCATAAGTCTTTTAGTTTATAGATATGTGCATTTTTAGTTACCTTTTTATTGCTTTAAAATTACCTTACAAATAATCTGTGGACATAATATGTATGTATTATATTGTTTTTTTACATTTATTAAGGTTTTTCCTTTGACATGTAATTTAACCTTGGTTTTTGTGTATGTTCCATGTGTACTTAAAATGTCATTCTATTTGTTGCAAAATTATCTGTGTCTATTAATTTAAGTTTTAAGTAATGTTGGTCAAAAGTTTCAGGTGTGTTCTCATGCTTTTATCTTTATATATCTGATTCTAAAAGCATTGTGTTATAAATCTTAATCATAATTATTCTTTAATCTATTTTTTCATAACTGATAGTTCATGCATTTTTTATTTCAAGTATAAATAAATGCATTCATGTTTATGGTTATTATGACTTTTTCAAGTGTCATTTTTTTTAGTTGTTGTTCTTTTTAGTAGTTTATATTTTCTTTCATTGTTGTTTTTTATTTACATTTTGTCTTATATTCTTTTTTGTGTAGTATTTCTGGTGCCATGACAATTGTCAATTATTTTAACTGTTTGCTTATTTTGTATTTTTCTTCTCTCATCACTTAATTTACAATTTTTGCATCTTTTGTCACTAATGTATATTTCAGAAGTGATATAATATTGCTGAATCAATTTTCAAAGATCCTAAGAGTCATTTCATTTATCCCAGCAATTTTCAGCAATTTTCACCTACTGACACTCATAAACTAGTAAAATTCTGTGACACACCGAAAAATATATTTGATTTTTTGCTAATCTGACAAGAAGACAGGTTTAATTTTTATTCACTCACCTGGATGGCTATTGTCAATTTTTTTTATTTGACAATCTAAGGGAAAAGAGGTCAGTGCCTCTGGCAAAGTAATCAGATATTGTATATTTTAAAAATTCTTATGGCACACCAGTTGAAAGCCGTTGGTTTATCTATTATGTCTATTGCAAATCGAGTTATGTTGCAATTTATTTCTGACATCTTATATGAGATTTTGATTTTATGCAAAATTATTTTTTCTAACCTGTAAGAAAATAGGTTTTTTGATAGTAGAAATTATACTTTTGATTTTCATTTATCTGTTAATTAGACTAAATATAATGCACTTCCATTTTTTTAAATCAATGTCTTGAGTATATCAATATCTACATCTCCTCCTAAATAAGATATGCACCCTGAAACGCTCTCATCTT
The DNA here is from genome assembly GCF_964339955.1 of Pipistrellus hanaki. NCBI lineage: Eukaryota > Metazoa > Chordata > Mammalia > Chiroptera > Vespertilionidae > Pipistrellus > Pipistrellus hanaki. Next base: position 21,133,629 of record NC_140519.1, on the reverse strand, counting down.
CCTTTGTTCCCCTGCTTTCCTACCTCTCTAGTTTTCAAAGAATATCTTGTTGTGGACAAACTCTCAGATTTGGTACTCTTGAGAATGACTCGTTTTAATCCCAGAAATTTTAGGCTTGGCTTTCTTTTCTCAATTGCTTTCAAACAAAACACATTATCATAGGAATCAGAACAGCTTGTCTAATTTGAGTTTTGCCAGTTATTAGCAGGATAGATGACTTTAATCTCTCTGAACATTAGCCCTTAAGAATAGTGCTTGTCCAACATCCATAGTTAATCTCATATAAGTAGCATCAGATAAAATAATATCCAATTACAAAATTTATATGGACTTGGAAAAATAAGGACTTGGTGGATCTTATTGCAAATATTGTAGAACTTATTGCAACACTAAGAAAGGAATGGTATTTTTTTTATCACCCATTTAATCATGGAATCATATGTCTACTAGGTCACATCTGAACTCTCAATGGCACTGATCATGATTATCTATCTCACATATAGCATTTAAGCCTCATGGGAGAATGGACTAAAATTTTTCTTTATTAGAGATCCCCGTTTCTCAACCAAAATGTTTAGGGTGAGATGTGTTTCTAAGATTTTTTAGGTTTGAGAAATGTAGCATGGTGCACACACTATAAATTTTATAAAAACTCTAGTGAAATCTGGGACAAAGTCCCATTGTCAAGAACATTAGTATTTCTGCAGGGGAACAACACAAATCTCCCAGGGAAGAGGAAGGCCAGCCATAGTTTCTTGCCAAGTTAGGTCAAGTTATGCTGCCAAATGAAGGAATACTAAAAATATGGAAAACTTTCTGGTTTCAGATATTTTAGATTTCACATACGTAGATGAAAATAACATTAATACATTTCAGAAGTTTTTTTTTAGAAAATGCAGAAAAGTATAAAGAAGAAAAGCCACTCGCTTTGAGAGAATGTCCATCTGTTTCTGCACAACTGAGATTGTGCAAATAAAATAACCTTATAGTTTTCTTTATTCTCTTACTTGCATCAATATTCTCAAGGGTGCATTTGTAACAAACACGTTAAAACAACTGAAGAATAAAACACAGCAGAGTTGAGAGACAGTGCTGTAAGTCAATGACAAGAAATAGGAGTTGTTGTTTTTGTTTTGTTTTTATAAGAATCTCAAGTTATTTTGTAAAGAAGAGCCATTGAATTTGAGCCTACGTTAGTTTCTAAGATTATAAAGGATAAAAAGTAGTATGGATTTTTTAATGCACAGGAAATTCTCAAACACCAATTTAATCAGTCTTTCCAGCTTCCTCTCTCCTTTGGTCCTGTTTCCAATAAGAACACAGGTCCTAGTTTGAGTTAGTATCTCAACCAATGCCTGTTGAAGGAGTGGGAGTTACTTAAAGATGTGCAAACTATGTTGTTTGTCTTTCTTTTTATAGGGCTTATGTTTGCTAATTCAATGGTTTGTGCCATGAGAAGATGCTTGTAATGTGATCTTTGAAAGAAATTCTGAATATTTAAAGGGCACCCGAAATCTCAACATGCTTTTCTCATCTGGTGGTAGACAACTTCATTTAAGTGAAAAACAACTGGTCCTGAGAAACAGTGCTTAAAGTTATGGGACCCACAATTTTGGGTACTTTTCCTGGATTGCACAGTGTGTGTTTATAAATACTTTTTGAGATCCTAAGTGAATGAAAACAGACCTAATTTTAGAAGCCAAACTTTATCTATAGTCTATTATATCTGTGCCTGACTTCTGGATGTTAACCTGAGTATTCTACTCCCTATCTGGTTTTGACTGGAAGCACTGACAAATGGGGAAGGCATAAAATATTTAGCCCTACGAAGCACTCAGGACTGTCAAAATGATCTATGTCTTACATGGTCTTATGCTGGGGCTTTTAGGAGAGATTTGTCCATTTATGTAAAATATAGCTACAGTTGTTGCTCTCTTAGATTTCATTGAGTTCTATCATAAAACTAACAAAAAACTTTGAAATGCACTTGAAGTTCTGTTTCTTTTATCTTTGTTTTCTAGCCTTTAGGTCATGCACACATGACTGAGAGAGGTAGAATATGGCTTCAGAATGAGGGAATTTAAAATTTAAAATACTGAAAAGTAAGATTATGGTTTAGAAAGAGAACAACTCC